>NC_080071.1:7622177-8222177 GCF_949987535.1 Balaenoptera acutorostrata
TCCTAGGAAGCCATTATCATTAAAGTATATTTCAAGGTAGCTATTGACTCCCACGAAGTTACTGCTTTGAGTTAGAATCACAGGATCTTTTTTAAAAAAAATAGGAGACATATTTTGCAAACAGTACTCAGTCAAATACTTTTCTTTAACTCTGACCAGATTTATGATGAATGCATATATTGCAGTTCTTTTACAACAACTCAAAGATAGACAAGTCAGACATTTGGTATTTAAGAAGCCTGTCTCTTAAGACTCAGACTATCCCAGGTTTGTTCCATGGTGTGTTTTGGGTTTTTTCAAAGCATTTTATTTTCCACAGTGGAATCAGCTGAGGATAGAGTGTGAGCAGTGACTCTGAATTTCCTTTGCTTTGTCAAACTGTGTCACAACCGTAAAGTTATTTTAACAGAGTTTATTTGCCTAGGCATTTCCTCTCTCTTGTAGTAGTGTAAGAGAAAGGGAAACAACATTTTAAACTGTAAGTACAGCTGAGTGGACTTGAGTGATTCTTCCAGCTCCTATCATAAGCAGACAGTTCAGTGGTAAGTATGTGGGCTTTTTTAAAGCCTTTTAAAAGTATTCATAAATCTCTTATTGGTTCTTTCATTTCAATTTTCCTCAAGCAACTGCAGTGGGAATTAGACAAGTTTGAAAATTCTAATGTCTTTTTTTCTTGGACCAGTCCTCATTACTTCTATCATGGTTAACAGTGACTCAAATGGGGAAACTTACAAATTCTTCAATATATTGTGTATCTGGTATAAAAAATCATTACCCAAAATACAATAGTTGATGCCATTAATATGTTCGGTGGGATTATCCAATAAACTTCCTTCAAGTAACTCTAATGAATCCTCCTTCCTTGGTCAACCCTGCCCCCCTCCCCCCTTGGTCTTAGATCCTCCTCTTGCATAGCCATTCACACAGTGGCCAGGGCTTAAGCTCCAGTACTGTATGAGAATGCAAACAAGCAGATTTCACAATCAGATGACATTGAGACTTACACTCACTGTGCCAGACTCTCTGCTGACTGCTCTCTCATCTTGGGCCAGCCTAGGGATCTGAGAACCTGCTGCAGTTAGAAAGAAGTCACCTGATTGCAAGGTTTCCCTCCTGTTTATTCTCAGTCACAGAATAAACTCTGGGTCTCCACCTGCTCTCTCGGTCACCACCAGCCAGGGTTCCCTATTACTGTCCTGGTCAGAGAAGCATCCCCCAAAGGGGTATATTTGCCTCTTCCAGGAGAAATGCTTGTAGAAGAAAATGGACTATCGTCCTCTGCAGGCTTTCTATGACATCTCCATTTCCAGAGTCTCACACATGCCTTAAACACTCTTCCTCTCCTAAGTTTAGGGGGATAAATTGATTATATAATATTACCTGGCATTTATGCATTAATCTCCTGACAGCAGAGCGTGTTCATAGACATTTTTCACTTGATCCTCATAACAACCCTCTGAAGGGAGAGGGAGTAATTATTATTATTATCATGATTTTAAAGATGAGTAAACTGAGACTCAGAAATTTTAAATGACTTTTGACCAAATCACCTGTTGTCGGAAGCTGGGTCTGGTTCCTGTCTCCTGATTCTCTCTGTGCTCTTTTCACCCCCTCTAGGGTACAAATCTAAGTGAGCACACAAAAGCCAAAGTAGGATTTCTAACTATTCGGCAGAGTATGGTAGTGTAAGTGTAACACCCTGTTCCTCCGATTCAGTGGATACATCTGTGCCTGGGCAGGAAAGGGGAGAGGAGGAGAGGCGAGAACTAAGGTAAGGTCAAGAACAACTGAACTAAAAGCTGTGGGAAAAGCAAGTTAGATCTAAGGAAGAACACCTGGTGTGCAATATTTTAAACATGTATTCATGGGATAAGTGATGTCCATCACTTTGGGATGGAATAGGTTTAATCTTGCTTGGAGAGTTTAAAATTTGTTTTTGCTTTTTCATAATAGCTCACCAAAGTTGTATGCTGATCTTCTAGCCTATTCACCCTCATCTCCCAATTTATTTGAACATGAAATTCAAAGAGATGCCACAAATGAACAGACAGCTGTATACTAAACAAAGGTACCTTTTTGGTTCACTTTTTTTTCCTTCCCCAATGAATGCTTCTTTTAGAATTTGAAGTTAGGTACTCAGTTCAAAATACTATTCTTCCCTTGGTCATGAGAATGTCACTGGAGTACTAATGCTAAGACTAATTTAGAGAACTGATACATAATGTCACAGATTCTGTAACATACATGGGAAACTGAGTCCCTTACTCTCCAGGAACTTGAAACTGGCCACCTACTGCCCATACTCATCAGCCATTTTCATTGCTTCTTTCATGTTATCTATGTTACACACACACACACACACACACACACATCCGGCCCATCACCACCACATACCACCACACACTATTTCACACTTTTCAGGCATTTTTATTTACTAGAGTTAAAGTAATGAACAAAAAGCAAATTAAAAATGTCAACCAGGTTTTGATAACATTTTAAAATTACTTTGCTTTATATTTTTTTCCATTTTGTAATATGTTTTATTTATCTAAATAATAAAATTAGAACATCTTTCCTTCCTTGTCTTATATTTTTATAACTGAGATACAAACTCTGGATGAATAGAAATTGAATTGAAAATGTTCACCAGTACTTACATTAGCATCAAGGAGAGCCTTGCAACAAGGTACCTGACTTTCATAAGAATACATTCAGAAGGGTCTTGCCAGCTGATGGGTCTTACTGGTATTGATTCAGACCACACTAGTCACCTTGGGCATGATATAGATATCCTAGACATTAGGAGGCTTGGACTTAAAAAAAATCATCATTTTGTAATTTTGTTCACATTTCTGATAGAAAACACAGCCAATACTTAAATTTTCTAAGAGAAAAAAAAATGCTGCCCATTCTTCTGAAATTTAAGCAGGCAGCCCTTGAAAGATCACTGGGTAAAGTCTGTATTTTCTCAGGTTTAACTAAATAATTTATGCATACTTTCACTTGGGCATGATGAAGCAATTTTAGCCTTTAAAACCCACAACTACTCAGGAGGGAAAAGGTCTGGTTCCTGCAACTTAAATAATTTAAACATCCAGGTGGAAATGCTTTCAGCATTTTCCCTTTTTGAGACAAAGGAAGAAGACTTCAGAATTCTGAGATGCTAAGAATAAAGAATTGATAAAAGACCTAACCTCGGATGTATTTAACTTAGAATGGAAATCCTGCAATATTTTTTGAATGATGTGGGCCAGAGTGAGGGGTGAGGTGAAATGTCTGCCTACCTGCTGTTTATAATAAATGAACACATAGAAAATAACATGTCGGCATAGCCCAAAGTCACACATATATGTACATACATATATAAATACCCACATATACAAATAAAAGTATCTATAAAAGCTAACATAACCCCATAGCCCACGTCAATCCAAGCCTAAGCATTTGGCAGCAATTAGAATTTTAGAAGAAGCTGTGTTAAAATACATTATGCTTTAATCCCTGGCTTCCTGGGTTATATAAAATGTGTATATCTTTTGATATCTAACTAAGTAAATTAGGATGAATGAGAACAGAACAAAATGTCACTTCTGTAGGACATAGGACTGCAAAAAAGGATAGATGCAACTACTAAAATACTAGAGGAGATTTTGAAATGCAGGTGTCGGGTATGATCGGCGCTCTGAGTCCCTGGCATCTCTGCCTTATGTCAGATATCAGAACTGCCATGGGGAAGTCGGCCTTCTCACCTGCAGGTCTGCAAGTGATATATTTGTAAAAGAACGTGCGACTTGGAACACAACCCCTGTAGATTCAGAGCACAGTTCATAATCAGAAAGTTTTGAGGGTTAAAATATTTCCTGCTGTCTTATAAACATACCCCCAAATGTATGTGGTACTTAGTGTTGTAATTTCTTGTGGGAGAGAAAAACACCTAACAATTCACACATATAGCACCGTGGGTTTTTCGTTTGTTTGTTTGTTTGTTTAATCTTTGTCATATCCAGATTTGATGGCTCATGTAAAGATGAAAGTCAGCTAAGGTACAAAATAAGGTAACAGACAGAGCTAAAGAGTTGGTTTCCTTTAGAGGTGAGTATGACAAAAATTATACAGGAAGGATAAAAAGAAATCTTGCTGGGTATGTATTCTTTAAAATGAGTAGGGATTTCATTCCATTTTAGAAGAAAATAGGTCTTCCATGTTCATGAATTTCAACTCTCCAAAACTCTGGCCCTGTGCGTTCTGGGCAGCAACACACTGGGTCTCCTAAAGAGAGATCCTGAAGAAAATATGAAGAAAGGTTACCCTCTGAGCCAACAGGAAATGTTAAGCTTGGCTAGGGCTGCATAAAAGAGGGTTGCTGAAACCAAACATCACGTCCAGAACAAGGTCGCTATGTTATGATGATTTCATTCTGAATGCGATGCTGGATTTGTTTTTGTTGCGGTGGTACGGGTGAGGGCCACCTAAGTGACGTAGATTAGGGCTGTGGAATGGGGAAGAGTGATATCACACCATGGACACATCAGTGCTGTTACGGGATTCAAGAAACATTATTCTTGCTAGATTTAAAGAGCTTGAACATCAACAGCTGAGGTATGGAATGTGAAGGGTGGCCCAAAAAGAGATTGAAGTGGGGTGCGTAGTGGTTTTTCCTTTCATTTTCTTTTCTTTTCTTTTTTTTCCTCTTTTTGGTCATCCATTGACTTTAATTAAGCCCAGCCAGCCTCTTAAGCATGGGAAACTTGGAGAACTTTTTTGTTTAAAGTGACCTTGTTCCCAGGGTTTTCCCTACAACTTCTCTCAGCTCTGTTGCAAGGATGAATATCCACATTCCTGCTCTGAATCTCAGAACAGGGCACCTGGCATAAACATAAAATTTAATCTCATCTGAGTATAATACTGAGAGCGCTTTTTTCTTTTAAAGAAAAAGAAACCTTTCTCCATAATCCTGCTAGTTATACTTCTTAACTGTATTATTTTAAGTCAATTAATTCAAATTTTAAAATAATGAAATTACTAGCAGAGACTCTAAACTTCTTTTAGTATATTAAATTGGGCAGATTGCTTCTCTCCTTCTAATTATGAATGTTGCAGTTACAAAAGAAACTGTCATTTTGATAGAGCAAAAGACAATCTGTCTGCCAAAAATGTCCAACCATAATTCTAAAAAAAAAGTCATCGGCATCAAGAACATGCTACTTTGTTTGATGTACTGTCTTATTGGAAACCTAATTTGCTTTCAACCTCTGAGACAACACATAACATAAGTTTGTGTGACTAATTTTTCTTGGAAATATGAGTAATTAGAATTAGGGGCCATTTTCATAGCAGGAGTGGACAGGTTTTTAAAAAATTCAAAGTAAGTGCTAGAGTTATTTTCTTTGCTTTTTTTTTTTTTATAGCACTCCTAAAACCAAGTAGAGGGGGGATGCTGAGCTTTGTACTGGATAATGTGAGACCCCATGTAAATTGTGAGTGATTGCAAAGTACGAAAAGGTTTATTACCTAAGGTGAGCCCTCCCAGAGCTCCAGGAGTATAAAAGCATTAAGCGTATGTTCTAACAAAGTCATAAAATTCAATAAACAGGAACCCCCCACCTGTGCAATGGCCCCAGTGCTAAGTTTTATACATGTAGTAATAGTGCATATCAATTTTCACCACCCTTCCTACGCTAGCTATCACAGGGCCTACCACCACTGGAGGGACGGCAAAAGCCGCACCATTCATCCATCCCACGGAGTTGTCTACATGCCAGGCCCATTGCATCATTGTCAGTTTTATTCTATCTGCAACTGGACAAGGCTGCAGCCCTAGCTTCTATACACCCACTCAGTACCGCAACAATCGCAAACTGTGTGCCTCTGTTTAAAGAGTTTACAAGTCCTCCTGAAAGAGAAACAGAATCGTTGCATATGAATGCCCCGGACCCCGGAGGATCACACAATGGAAAGGGGAAAGACACGTCGCTGCCACTGATATGTGACCTTGTCCAACTGCTGCAGTCTCGGGCTTACCCACCAAGGTTTACAAAATCATCACACATTCTCAAGAAGCATCCAGATGACCAGGTTTCTACAGCAACTAGTTGTAATCTGCGCGCCCCTTCATAGCCAAAAGATTCCGAAAGCACGGGTCACCATTTTAGTAGATGCACGGTAACATACGCTAAAAATGAGGCCCTAAATATGCAGCATTTTCACCAGGTTACAGAAATAACTACTAACATCACACTTACTTCATAATTAAAGGAAATCCTCCCACCCCACCTCCCCATTTTTACCAACAAGGCAGAAAATATGACTGAACCTGTAACCTTTGTACCACATCCACTCTTCCCCATCCATTACTCTGTGTGATATGGGGTGGGAGGCACAGGCTTATTAAAATCCCAGCCACTCGTTGGTAAAGAGGTCCAATAACGCTAGGGGAAATACTTCATTTGGGGCTTTCTGGAAAAAAAGAAAGAATAAAAGGGAAAAAAAGCTTCGTTTTAATTATAATCCAAAGGTAACTCCTCTGTAGTAACGAGGAACATTTGAGAAGAGAGCCTTCATTCAGATCCAGGACTTGGGTGAATTTTTTCTTTCTTGCAGATTGCTCTATTGGCCATAGTTTTAATAGGCCTGACAAACAAAAGGCGACCCTTGGTGATGACTCCTCTTCTCCCCTCCCCAGCGAAACACAAAACCAAACCAAAAAAACCAGGAGTTTTATCTGTCTGAGGTTGCCTTTGATAGTTAGTGCTCACAGCACGGAAGTGCCACTCACGGGTACTTAAAGCTGCGTCATTTAGGAGCATAAAAATAGAATAAAGTTGTGCAGCAAATGAGAAATTATGACATAACTCAAGTTCTGTGGCATGAAACAGGCAAAATGAGCCATCTAACTGTTTTTCCAGAACCCAAAAAATAAAGAAAATGGAAAATGCAACCCTAGCGTGATTTCCATGAAGGTGTGTGCTAACTTCAATGCCATCTGCAAGAAGAGTTGTTATGGATATTATGAGAAAATTAAACATTTCTAGCAATGCAAAGAAAGTGAAGTGCTGCAGTTGTGAACATCTGGCATACAATCGATAATTTAAGGGAAAGTGACCCTCATGTATAATTTTTAACTGAAGAACTGTCAGGCCCCATTAGTTCCAACAGGGCCTGCCAGGACCAAGATCGGTTTTTTGGAGTATTGTATTAGCATAGTTTCTGAAAGAGCAGCGTGAAAACATAATATGGGGATTCAGTCAATTTCGTGTTTTTAAAAATTGTACACATTACTTGTTATACTGACATCAATGCTCTCCGCCTCTGTGTTCAGAATGAAAGGCCCAATAGGGTAGCAACTGCCATGGTAAACAATTCGTGAAAAAGCCCTTCTGAGCAGTTGTACTATGTTCAAAAGTAACCCCCAAAAGTTAAATGGGAAAACCAAATGGTGGCTATCGTACTGATTATTCACTGTGGTACTGAATGCTTATGACTCAAAGGCCTTGAAGGAAATAGGGCAAGGAGCAGAAAAACCATATTACACCAATTCAACTGAAGTTCTTGTTAGGAAGTATGGAAATTCCCAGACAGCGTGTGAAGGAGGTGACACAATCTTCTTGGGAAACAGAACATGTATGCTTCAAAAGTAATGGCCAAAGTAAATCATAGGGAAGAAAAAGAGGTCACCTCTTCTCCTTCAAGTTGGCCATTCAACTAAGCAAAATACATATTAAAGCTTTCTTCTCACCAGGGTTATCTAAATTAAACACATGGTAAAACGACAACAATATACAAGTGGCATGTGATGGCTGCAAGGAGTGCCATCTTTCTTGAAGGCAAGGATTCATGGCAGAGTAAAGGAAAGAGTGAATAGTCCGGGAGCTCATGGAGAAAGGGGTAATGGAGCTGGTAGGTATACAAAATACTTAGCTCAGTTCATGGGGGCTTACGTTTAACATCTGGTGAACGCACCATACTTAATTTTGTTGTGTGAAGTTGTACAGTTTAAAATCATGTTTGCCTTACCTCTCTATCCTTAGGGGGATCAGCTTGATACTGTGTCGTTGGTATTCTTTGGTATAAATGTTTCGAGGAAATTTCAGGCACTTCCATCCCAAATTAATGGGATTCTTGGCATCCTCTCTCCTTTTTAATGTTGCACTGATGTGGAATTAATCTCTCTATTTAGGTGGTTTGTCTTTGATACAAATATTAAATAATCAAGTCAACATCTTTATATATTTAAATCTACCATTTTGTTATTTAGAGAGGCAACTATTCACTTCCATAATTATAGCCACTTAAAGTCTACTAATTAGATAACGTAACTGGGCTTTACAGGTATTATAGAATATTCTTTACTAGACACTATAGTACAAACAATCATTAGCTCAGCTATAAAAGGGTTTAAATACTAATGTATTTTTTTAATTTGCTTTATGACCTAAACAAGCAATCCATGTACATTAATAGGCATAATTGTTTTGTTGGCATCTGTCCATTCATTTGATCCACCTTGACAGCTCCGGCCAACACATCAGCAAAACTCAGTAACCACAACACACTAGGAGGAACCATCGGTGACATCCTCTCAGATACGTATCATGAGTTCAATTATTCTGATACTGGGAGATGGAAGTCTCTGTAGCTTGCCACAGTACCCCTTACAGATGTTCCAGACAAGGAGTTTGACAGATAGTTCCACCTCAAACACCACTTTCAAGTGGCCATAAAACAAGCCTTAATGAGGTGATAAATGTGTTTACCTTTGATTAGGTGAGCCACTCGATAAGATAACATGGAGGACCACTTTCCAAGAGTCAATATGGCGAGAAATTGCTGGCCACTACCATTCTATTGGGATTCCAGAGGTGGGCACAGCCGCAACAGGGATACCTTGCTCCTCCAACACACCTTTCCGTTGGAGAGTTTGGCTTTGCCAGTGGAAAGAGCAACATGTGTAAGAAATTTTTGCTTCACCTGTGGACTCCAACAGTTCTTAGAAAACCCATTCTTGGATTCTAAGACTCTGTGTTATTACTCAACTCGACCACAGCTCTCCCCGTGGTATAGTACCACTGCGTTCTTGTGCGTCTGTTTCTGTGGGTGGGGGCTGAGAGTTTGTTTCCATCATCTTTGTATCCTCTGAGGTGAGGACTGTGCCTGGGCCCATGGGTGACCGTAACTGGTATCTTGTGGATGCATGAATTTCGTTGTTGCTGTTGTTTTTTAGAGACACTAGAGCCATGTTTCCTAATTCCAGAGATCTTGCTTACGTGGTAGGAATCTTACATCCAGTCTCAGGTATATAAGTGTTGATATCGTACTGCCTTTTTTGCCAGGTAGGGCAGTAAGCACCCACCGAGAGCACGGTCCAGTAACACACTCTTTCCTCGTTTCAGTTGCCCTTCCCGCACGGTGACTTTGGCATAATCTCCGCAAAGGGACTGTGGTCTGATTTCACAGCAGGAAACTGCTATCATTTGGTCCTTGACAACTTCTGCAAACAGTTACTCTTAGCCTAACAAGCAAACATTTAACTGATAAAATTGGAAGGGAAAAGAAGGCCAAAATGGCAGCCTCACCACACAACTTGCATGCGTTCTAAAATAAAGGAAATATGAATAAAAGGTAACTTACTCAGTGGCACTCGTACATATTTATAGTTTACAATTTAGTCAAAGTTTATGTCCTGAGGTTGCACCTACAGGAAGCCAGATGTGCCTTCTGCCTGTGACCTAAGACAAGCCTAGAGCAACAACTAGATAATTTCTCGCTCACCCTCTACACCGTCGATTGCGGCGGCTTTCTGAGGTGAGAGAAACTGACAGCACTAACTCTCCAGGGCAGAACTTTCCAGTCAAGTGGATCAACGGACTGAAAATCTCTTATGAATAGTCATTAGGCCTTCATTACAAACCCCTCAAAACCCTGTTCTCTTTCGCAACCAAATGCCTTTTGTCATCTTCACAAGGTGCATCATTTAATTACCAATTGATTTCTTTATATATGACAACATGTCAGATAGCAAAATACAGTGTATCTCCCTTAGGGGGAGAAGTCTGTTAACTATCAGTATGCCAGATTACGGAATTATCTGAAAAACAAGCACCCTGCATACTGTTTCTTCAATTTAGCTACTTTTCCTAACATCTGAGTTTCTCTCTTTTTGCTGTAAAAAGCCAATAAAAGGAAAAAAAAAAAAAAAAAGAGGAAAGCTAATGAGAATCCTGATGGAGTCCTCCCATACCCTGAAACACTTTCAAATGAGTGAGAATACATTTTAAGCTTTCTCTATGTGAAAAATGAATACTCCACAACATATAGAGAATGTAGAGTGAATTCCAAAATACAACTATATACAGAACCACCACAGACCATCTTTCTACATAAAAAAAAAAATGTCAAACAATTGTTCTCGTTATACCAAGAATTCCCTCAGCTTCTGACTTAGCTAATGCACTGAACCTTCCGCTGCGCAACTGCTGCCTGATAATCAAGTCAGTACTGTATTAATAAGCTGAATAATAAGAGAATTTCAAAAATGTACAGGACTATTATACGGTAACAATAAAACCTCAAACGGAGTAAACCAGGGCAGTGCTGAAGGTAGGCGTCAGAAAATAATGAAAGCAGTGTTGCAGCAATGCCCTCCATTGTGTGGTGGTGTAAATGCCTGCTTCTTTCATACACAGAAGCCACATTACATGAGTCCGAAATGTTCTCAGAGCGTCACTGTGCCTGGTTGTGCTAGAACCTGGCACCGACGGGCACTGAAAGCTGACATTATACTGTAGGATGTGCTGCAGGTGTGCAGGCCTGGGAACGTGCTCTAATTACATATTTTCCTGCCGCGCAACAATTAAGGTCGCCAAAATAATTGCCAGTTTCTTAATCCCTCTCTAACAAGACTGACATAAGGAATGGTTTATTTTTCTCTGGTTGTTTTGAAAGTGTTCTTCAAGATTTTGGTTTTCTATGGAACTGCATAAAACTAATTCTTACGTTCAGATGTGTGATTATACCCATTGTTAAAAAAAAAAAAAAAGCCTGTCTTTGAATTGTAGTAAAACTAAAATAATAAAAAAAAGTGAATTGTATAACTTGGTAGGTGGTTTAAACAATTTTCCTCTTAAAGAAGGTAAATTTTTCTTCTAAGACCCTACATTTCTACTCTCTGAACTTTTCAAATCACACGGGATGTTAAAACAGCTGACCGCAAGAAAACACAGACAAAATCGGTGTCTTCACTCATTTAGTGCTGGTTCTTAACCTTTTGGGAGGTGATAGAGCCTTTTAAAAATCTGATTAAATGTATGGACCCACTGACCCCAAAATGCATCAATGTACAAAATGTTGCATGCAATTTCTCCTAGTCTACAGACCCCTTAAAAATCCATTAATGAATCACAGAGAAAGAACCCCAGTCAACTAACAAATACTGCACTTATTTATACACTTCCCTTCATTCACCCATCCTTGCATCCTCTAAGCTATCTGACCACCACATGAAGGATATAGTATCTACCACGGGCATCAGGAACCAAGTTTGTGGGATTTATACTCTTACCTAAAACCCATTTATTTCATTATCATTAGTTGTTAATTTCCCATTTTAGTTGGGCTAATTGGGCAGAGCTGAATCATGTAGTGAATTTTGAGCCAGCTTACTCACTCTTGCCTCCTTTGCTACAAATCAGAAGATGGCAGTGCGAGCTGATTGAGTACTTAGCAGACAAACTGAAGTTATGTCAAGCGCATTACAATTTCACACAGGCTGAATGGTAGGGGCAGCAGATGTAACTAATGGGGTTAGGGAGAGGAGAAGCTCGAGTGGAGAGAGAGGGGATGGAAGGGAAACAAAAGTGATTGTATCGGTAATAGAGACTTCAAAGGGGAGCAGTTGGGAAGATTTGGGGGGGGTTAGATCTGGCAAATGGAAAAAAGAGGCACATCTGCCTATAGACTGGCTGATACAGGAGAGAGGCAAGGCCTGCGAGGAGAAAAAGCAAAGGAGGAGAATCAAAGGCAAGGAAATGTACAGCTGCACAAGAAAGGAAGCCTGATTCTATTTGTGGAGGCTACACAATGCCTCATGTGGTTGGAACTGTCCCAAATTGTCCTGCTTTGAGTGTCCCGTCCATGAGACATCTTGCTAAGTTGGAGACCAAAAGTAACTGTAATGATTTCATCTGGATGTTTGAAAATAAAACAAATTCATCCTGATGTTTGAAAAATCCTTTCATTACAAGACTGGTGTGTGGTTTAAATATTAACTGCTCCTCCCACCCCCTGCCCCCCCAACTTTCTTTCTTACGTGTTGGATGTTTCAAAACAGTGTTTGGTCAAAAAGGAGCTCTTTTAGTGGGCAAATAAAATGGGAGTTCTATGGATAAAAGTGAGGAACAGGCATGCTGTTTCTCTTCTTTCATGAGACAAATGAGATACTTTGGTTCTTACTTGGAGGTGGATGCTTGAATCCCAGTGGTAGAGTGTGTGTGTGTGTGTGTGTGTGTGTGTGTGTGTGTGTGTGTGTGTTACTGATGGTACAACAGGGAGTAAGGAGAGAAGGAGAAGGACCAAATCCTTAAAGCAACATCAAGAAGGAGTGCAGGGGCCAGACCTGGGCTATGCCATTAAAAATTACATCATATAATTGGGGTGCTGTTTCCACCAGCAGCGGACAACTCCTGTCCTTACTCACATGGTGAATGCCACTCATTCTTTTTTAAGGCCAGCTCAAGAAAGAAAGCGTATTCTCTTTACAGCTGTGCCGACCTGTTTAAGGAGAGGGCAGCTCAGTTCCTCCTTGTGCATAAAGGGCATCAAGGACTTACCTTGATCAACACTCGATTCATTCTATCAGTCACTCAACAAACATGGCTTTCTTGAATATGTATTGAATATTAAATATTTACAGAATATTGAATTTCTGAATAGTTACAGTGTGTCAGGCTGTGACCCTGCCAAGCTATTCTTTCTGACAATGATTCCTGAGGCTCAGTGAGGACTCACCTTTGGACCCTCGATGCTAAAGCAGTACCTGGCACCTGGTAAAGTAGCTACTATTTGTTAAGTACCATAATGAATTCACTGAATATAAAATAACTTCCCTGTCGGCAGGTTTATACTAAAATGCTTCAAGTAGGTGTAAGCTTTAAAAACATGGTTTTCTCATATAGAAGTGTACTCATTGTCGAAATAAGTTTTTAAAGTGTGGCAGTTCAGCTCCTGGTCTTAAAATCACAATCGTAGTATAGGTAGCTTTTTCCTGGGCACGACCCATACACCAACTAACACACAGCCTTGCACAGGGCATGCTAAGTAGATGTTTGTGGATTCATTTTTGATGGATATAAATGCCATCGGTCAGTCCTGAGCATTTCACAAACACTAGCGAGACTCTCTAGTCTGCTGACCTCGTGTGTGAGTGACTACAGACTCCCTATCAGACATTATTCAGGCAATTCTACATCTACCCCAATAACAGGCTTTTTTTCTAACCCAATTTCCTTGACCTGTGTTTTCCTTCTAACCAGACTTCAGAGACAAAGGCAGAGCAGTAAATCATTTTCTTAGAAAAACACCATAGGGCTATTTCGGTCATTTGGGCTGTTATTTATATGCTATACCTGAAAAGTTATTCTGAGATGGTGTAGCTCACTAAATTCTTTTTTCCTCATTATCATTATTGCTTCAAAATGATCACTAATTTGCTCTTTGGCTTTCTAAGTGGGAAACATCAAAGGAAGGAAAGTTCTCCCTAATTTAACTTTTCTTGAAAGGTAACTGATTTACAAACAAATTACTTGTGCCTTGTAAGGAAGAGCCAAACCTGTCTGCTCATTTGTTACATTTTCAGGGGCTACAGTGTGGAAATGAAGCCCTAAGAAGGTCCTGTGTGATCCACAAACAACTTCACGGTATATTACACGTGCATCAGATACAGAGACCAAACCCTCTGAGTAGCAAGCAACCTGCCACGCAGAAGCCTTGCTTGGCAATGCCTTAAACAGCTTATTTAAATTGCAAACTTTCCAGCTGCCGCTTACAGGTGATTTTGAAAGTTCACTGTATAAACTAAACAGCTTCATCTCCAGTCTTTGTTTCTTAAATCATACATACATCTTCTTTGAAAGGTACTATTTCATCTCTCTCTTAAATGCTTATCACCTTTGCTAAGAAATGGCCTTACAGAGTAAAAATGTATCTAAAACATGCATGAAGCTTAAACAAATATTCCAGCTTGAGGGCAAATAACGTTAGAGACATGGCTAGGAATTTCCAGGATGAAGTTTTGCCTTGAATAGAAATCACATGAGAAGCATTTGTGAAGTCATAACTTTATAGTGTAAGATGATCAAAGCCAAGTATTAATACTTTTTTTTATCAGCTCACCTTCTAAACAATATTTCAGTAGATTTCCTTTCACACAGTGATATTTGTAATAAATGTTCTGCCTTTGTTTTAAAGTCAGTCTGTAGAAAGATGACATCAGCTTAGCAAACAATAAAGTGCCTGTAATATTGTCTCCAGAGGGCTGTTACATTTACTTTGTAGCAGTAAAATTCAATTTTCAAAAAACACTACATGAATGATGTTAGGTTATTAACCCTATCACCGCCGTAAAAATATCATCATTGTGTGCAGAATGTAGGTCACTTTCTAGAAGCCCTAAGTTGCTTTTTTTGGTTAAATAATCCATTTAAGCTTCTTTTCTCTTCTATAGCCTGGGTTGTGTCCCTTCCTTTGGGGAAAAAATATTCCAGAATTTAGTCAGCAGGCTGGAACAAGACCCCTACACTTTTTCATTCTGGGGCTCTTTTCCTTTGTTGCCACAATGTTACACCTCTCAGTTGGAAGTAACCCTCTGCATTAACTTTTTACCAAAACCTGTCCTTCTCCAATTTAAAATCAGTATATCTTGCCAGGCTTTCCAACTGGCAGAGTCGTAACTCTCACATGTTTCAGTTCTAGAACAAAAAGAAAACGAGGATGGGTCCCATTGCAAAGCCTGCAACACTCGCATTTCAAGACCTTGAACACAAACACTTTAAAAACGTGGACCTGAAAGTGTCTCCCCTGCTATGTGCGAGTGAAAACTATATGTATCTGATGAAAGCAATGAAATCTTTCACGTTTAGAAAGAATCTTTATCGACAGCACATCGGCATGCAAAGAGTTAACCAGTTAAACTTCTACAAACGCCCACAGTAACTTTCCAAAAGCTGACAATAAGTAAAAGAAGTGCTGGTTATCCATTTTTTAAAGGGATGAGATTGGTTTTAGAAGAAAGGGAAAGAGGATCAAACACCTCAATGCAACAAAAGGTTGTGTCAGAAGGCCCTCAATCACAAACCTCCTTCAACAACAGATATTCCAACCTTCCAGAGCAGTTACCCAGGCAGCACGGCTAAAAAGTTCCCTGACATGAAAAGAACAAAAACCAAAGGGACAGAGGTAGTTATTGTCATGCACACTCCTCTCCCTCTCTTTCTCTCTCTTTTTCTCTCTCTCTCTCTTTTTTTTTTTTTTTTTTTTGGCTTGGGCTTTTCCCTCCCCCACGAAACTTTTGCATAAGCTGTTAGAGAAAAGTGCTGGTGTGGCTCACAGAAAAGAAATCCCCTATTTGTAAGCTACCTCCTAGGTGGTGAGGTAGACATCGTTTTTCTGTAAAAAACACCTGATGAATGGAGAGATCACCTACATGAATACTTCAAAAGAGTTATCTGAAATTATAAGCATAATTAGAGCCCTGTAAATATGGTCAATTTTCCCTTAAAAGCTCTTGGGTGGTTGTTTTTTTTTTTTTTTTTTAATTGATGATGTTTTCTTCCCAGACAAATTCTGTCTTCAGTGCACAGTGGATGGAAGTTATTTGCATTTTCTGTGTTGGGTCTTAGAGGTATCTTAACAGCATGTATGAATTTTCCACTAAAATGTAAATTATTAACAAGTCAGAGTTTTCATTTGTTTTATCTCCTGATGTGAGATCTAAATAAGTATGTAGAACACTTAAAATTCTTACCATTTCTCTGCTTTCTGAGAAATAAATCTCATGCATACTGCACAATATATTTTCTTATGCATATCATGCCTCCACATAATGGGAAAAAAAACTAATTTGAGGGGAAATACTATACGTTTCCTGGAGACTTAGCTGTATAAGCAAAGAGTATTAACCCAAAGGAGCATCTGGTCATATTTTTGTCATCATCATCATCATCATCTTCATAATCATCCTCAAAAAGCATCATTTAAGTCTTCATCATGACCTGGATTGATACCAGCCATGTTCAATTAACTTTGTCCTTGATTTCTGACATAAGCTACCGTTAGAACCAGATTAAAGAAACTCAGTTTAAGGGCACAGCGCAAGGATGACTGAAGGGGGTGTGATTGGGTAGTTGTCCTTTGAGATACTGTAGTAATAACAACAACAACAACAACAACCATTCAAATGGTGCTTACTATGTGCCAGCAGTGGTCTACATAAATTACTTCTTTTTTTCCTTCTCAATAGTCCCTTTTACAGATGAGGAAACTGAGGCTCGGCGATGTTAAGTGACTTGCCCGGTGTCACGGGTAGCAAGTGGTAGAGCTAGAAGTTTTGAACCTGGGCATTCTCTCAACAACCATACTTTGCTACAGCAGAATGGAGGAAAGGAAAGGAAGGACTAGTGAAAAATGCAAAGTTTCAGGGTCTCCCATGTAAGGGTGCATATCAGGAATTTGTCTAGCATAAAAGAGTTCCTGAAGCAATGAGAGAAGGATTGCATAAACAATAGATGGGCTTACTCTGGAAAAGAAAGAAAAAAGATTGGAGCAATTAGGAGATAGCTGGATGAAGAGGTGAGACATAGAAAGGGAACATTAGAGCACAGTCCGGAGAGCAGCTGGCAGTCTCAATGGAACCCAGAGAAAACGATGGACTGGTTAAAGAGACAGACAGAAAAGGGAAAGTTCATCAGTGGTGTTAAATTAAGCTGGGGCTTGATATGCTTGTGTGGAGGGAGAGAGGGAAGAAGGCCGCAAATTCCCAGTGGGCCAAGGCCAAAGCTCAGAGTAAGACCACAACTACGAGAATGAAAAGGAAGGGGGTGGATCCAGGAAATGTTGACCCCAAAAAAGTGGCAACGGTTGGTAAAATACTGGATGTGGGGAGTGAGAAAGACAGTGGTGAGACAAAAATAACTCTGGGGTTCCTGGTTGGGAGGTCCACGATAGGGTGTTATTTCCCACTGCAGTGGAAAACTGGGCAGATAGGGAAGATGAGTAGCTTTCTGTCATGATATGTAATTGGCCGATGCCAATGCCAGTAAGTTTTGAGGTCTCTTGTGGGAACAGTACCCTGAGGTTCTAAAGCATGGCTGGTTTCATCGGTGAATACCTTGACCCTTTTAATAGAGGTCAGGATTTTAGTAGCTGGAATATCAAGAGAGAGGCTGTCAGGTGTGTAGGAATCTGATGGGGGAGGCATGGATGCCGGACTGCTAAAGAGCAGAGTGTGCACATGAGGAATGCCAGAAAAATGCTCTAGAAGCAGAGGTGTAGAGTTGGTTACACAGGTGTTGGGAAATGGAACATCACTTCTAGTGTGGAACAGAGCAAAATGGCCTAAAAATTACTTCAGGCTAAGTCATGGCCAACATCTCAGACCCTGGCTTTCTCTCTCTAGGTATAAGAGCACAAAAATTCATGGTTTAAACTCAGGCAAAGAAAGTTTCATTAAACACAAAAGTAGGATGTATGTATACAAAATTGCATAGGATCACTCTTTCAACTTCTGGGGTCAAATATTTCTCTAATGATTCATCCAGTTTTCCCAAGTACTGTTTCTAGGAGAGCAGAGTTTATCCATAAAATATCCACGTTAAAAAAAAAATTTTTTTCTCCCCATGCCTCCTCCTGGGCTCACCAATGTTTACAAACATGCAGCCTTGTGAACAGTCTTGCCTGGGCAGTCGTGAACAGTGACCCTCCTTAACACGGAGCACTGGGAAAGGAGGGTATTATTTCAGCTGGGAGAGGAGCAGAGCTCTGGGATGAGACTGACTGATTCAGACCAGATGGGTGGCCACACGTAGGTGCGACAAAAATAGAAACACATTGCAGACATTCCAGGCACTGTCCTCCTCCCCTGGCCAGGAGGGGGTCGCCTGAGCTGCTCTCTTATCTACCTCCTAATGTGCTCTCCAATCAAAGAATGTTGATACCGCTAACTCTTCTCCTTCACGTTAGCGGCCTGGTCACATGGCATCAGACTGGAAGTTCCATTTAAAAAGTTAAATGACCATTGTCCAGGTTTCCCCATAAATAAAGCCAAAGCAAAGCATTTCATCTAGTACCTAAATGTGCTATTATTTTGATTTCCTCTACCACGTGTAAACTAGCACACTGGAAACTTTCTCTGACTCTTAACCTCCCAGGAAAGAAGAGCATATTTATAAATGACACCAGTATTGTAATTATTGATCAGAATCTAATTCATAGGGCCTAAAAAGATTGCATATAATGATTGAGAATTCTAACCCAGTTTACAGGCACTTTAACCATACGTTTCTTGAGCCCAAGGACTCTCTTAGTAGAAAAAGGTAGGACCTTGTATTAGAGAACCACAACCCACTCATTTTTCTCGAGTCACCATGTGATGTTTAAGGTTTTTCTTGGACTATTTTGGTTCTCGTTTCAATAAACTGGTGAACTTTGAATTTATAAACAAAGGTAAGGGTTTATTATCTTGACAATATCCGGAAAAAGAAACACAGCATTTTAATTTATTGTAAGAATTACTTTCTTACTTGAAAGGAAACTCAACAAGCATGGGAAATTTTCTATCATTCAAAACTGAAGTGTAGAAATTATGCACAAATTTGAATATTTATTGAAATTAAAGGAAACTCCCAAAGCTTTTTTGTAAAATAATATAAAACCTAGAGAAACGGTGAGCATTCAATAACACACCCGTGGCATTTAAACAAGCACAGGAGCGGCTTTGTCATAATAAGAGGAAGGTTTTCTCACCCTCTACCTCAAATGTCCTGCCCTGTTCTGTCGCAGCATGAAGTTGGAGTTTATGTCTTCTCACAGAGGACTGAAACTATTACCTACTTGTTATAAACCTCTTCAGATTTCACTGCTGTGGGGTAATCTGTAGGTTCTGATTGACATCCTTGGCTGTCTCTCACACTCCCTATGAAGTTCACATGTACCTACCACCTGAAAGGCAAGGCAGGACATTGTTTTCACCTTGCCCTCTATTTTCAACTAAAAAAGTCATTCCTCAGGTATAATTCTGAACCAATTGTACAGGAAGGGAGTTATTCTTTTAGTTTAAGAGCTACACATATGGGTCTTTTTTCTTTCCACAAAGTGCTGGCCCATAGCTGTCATGACACCCATCTGGAATTGAGATTCTATGGAAGACCTTTCTCATAAAAGTATTTACTCATTTTTTTTTTTGCATCATAACAATTCCTAGATGTAAGGTACCAGTGATAGACAGCTCTTGAATTTACTCTGCCAGTAGGCTGCCTCCTTAAAAAAAAAATTATTCCTGAGCAGGTGGAGATTAGCCTATGAAAAATGCTTTTAATTTTGTCCACTCTCAGACTTACCTATCTGTCAAACCCATACATGTGACAGCAGTTGGATTCAGCTTATCTCTACTTTACCACCTAATAGCAGGTTTTAAATAGTCCATGGGCTCTTAGTTATTTGTAAGCTGAGTTCATTTGACTCCCTTCCGCAAAACAAACCCAATAAAATACAAAGATACTGAACTGCCAGTTCAGTTTCTGAATATTAAAAATAAACACGACTGTGTCCAGGAATCTGTGAAAATGACTTCCTTTTGACATCAGGAAATAAAATAGCCAATGCAAACCATATCTTGACGGCTACTTCACGAGACCTTGTGGTTCTTTCTACGTGGAACTTAGTTTACACAGTGCTCCTCTGTAGTAATATTTTACATTGACAATTTTCTCTACTCATCTTTTTCCTCGTGAAATCGAACCTGCCTAATTTTGCAGCTCTCAATTGCACCATTTGATTTGTGCAAACCACAGCTTCACAGAATTAAGTGAGATGAGATGCCCCAGTGTTGGTGTGGCTGTGGATCTATTATGGCTTCATGCTTCACTAAATGGCAGGATTTCCACAGGGCAGTACCTATAGTAAAGTGGGCCTCAAGGGGTTAACGTGGGCTGAATCTCAAAATAGACACGCAGCTCAGCACACCTACTCACTTATAAAGAATGAGCAATAAATATGTGCATGCAAATTCTATTTCTATTAAAAGTTACCGTGGAAAAGTAGAATGCTCTTTCTCACCATTCAAACTAGAAGAAGATCAAGGGCATGGACCACCTTGCTCTCTTCAAAGGGACCGAGCTTAGGGCAGCACCTGAAACAACTTTGCCCTACCACCTACAGGCCTGAGACTGGAACAGGAAGAAAGTTCTTATATGAAAATAAACTAGCTCAGTCTTCTCTCAATTAGCTTACTTCTCGATATTTTACTGGTTTTATTGTTTTACTGGGTATTCAGCTGTCACAACTCAGACGATGCTCCCGAAATGATCCCATGTATTGAAAATAAAAATTCTTCACCGTGTTATTAATCCGATGTCTTAATGAACGGGCAGACATCGGTGGGTTCAGCATTTCGTGTGTTGGCTCCTCATTTCACACTGCCTTGACATCATCAAAATTCTCCTGATTTGGACAGTAAGAGGTGAGTGGACAACAGCCAAATGCAACTTTCAGACTTAATCTACTTCAGTCATTTAAAAACGTTCACAGGACAATGAAACAAAACATATATTATCTACTCTCTCGGGTAAATACTGGTCTCAATAACAAGCTGTCTGGGAGATGCATGAAACCTGTTCCCTCTCTTATCAATGTTTTCCTGGCCATCAGAACTAAGGCCCCCTACTCTATTTTAAATTTAACTCTATGAAAATGGGCAGTACCCAAGAAAACGCTAGCACAATTTCAGATAAAATATACTGTTGTGAAGCTGAAAAGTGCACGCAAAGCAAGCTGCATTATTAGAATGTTTAAATATTAATTATACCGCTGTGTAGTAAAGATGATCAAGTATGAGTGTCAACTAATTTTCTAAAAGCTGCAACATTTACTTTCATCTAAACTTCCTTTGTTAAACTAAAACTAAAAGCCCAGCAAGTTTAGTCTACTTGAGTGTGTTTATTTTTATTGGTTTCTGCATAATTTTTTTCTACCATAAACCAACTTTAACCCCTTTTCTGTAATCTCTGCCAGTATAACTCCAATAGCACATCATAAAATTCCTATAATTCTTCAAAGCCACGGAGTTGGAAAGGAAAGGCTTGGGCATTTTGTAACAAACGCCAGCTACAATCTTCAGCCAATTATGTTTAACTCTTGCAAACCTACTTTTTTGGTGCATGTGGAGAAACTTAGAGGTTTATGCTGTGTGGCCACTCTCATTTCCATCGTAAGCATTCTTCAGTTGCTTTTGAGTTGGAAGCCACTTCCATTTGGTGAAGAATATTGTGGTGGAGGTAGACAGAACCTAGCTCTGATAGCTGTGGAGTTCAGGCTGACAGATGGGGAGACGGATGTACACAGCCACGTACAATCAGAGAGACTTCTTACCTATGCAGAAGCCTTTCCTGATAGAGATGAGGTGGCCTGGAAAGTGGACATTAAAATGAACTCTAGTGATGGAGGAGTCAGGCAGGATCACTGCCACTTACCCCCTTGTTGCTTTTCCTAGCACCTACTGCTCTCGTAGATTGTAAAACAGCTACTAGAATCAGGCAGGAGAATCACTTAAGATTCTTTAAGAAGAGACAAAGGAAGAGCATGTGTGTAGAGAGAGATGCTCGGGTTTCATCCCGTCACCCATGGATGCCCAGCCAGGGTTTCCCACCTGAGACAGATTGCGGCTCGTGTTCGACTCACTCATGCACAAGCAGCAATACACAAGTTCAGTGTAAGCCACTTTAAAAGCTCATCGGGCGCATGCTTTACTTGTACAAAATACCTTATTCATGACGGAGCAGTGAGGGCCTAGGTAATTACTTGAATCAAGGTGGCCTCAGAAGTGTTTAAATCTGTAAGGACACTTAGAGCATGAATAATGCAAAATAATTTGCATCTAAATTTTTTAAGTGTTCTTTATTCAAAAACTAAAATGCAGTTCCGATTAAAGTTTGATGAGTGAAAGCTGAGCATTTCGTACCCACTGTGAAACGTCTCCTGTATGTGGAAATTATTTCAGACAGTGGTGAAGGGACAAAAGAGTTTTATTTTCGTTGGTTTTTTTTAAAATTTAAGTTGTGACTAAGTCATCCTTCTTTTAAGTCTACCTTTCTTTAGGTTTTGTACTGGCTCCCAAGGTAATTCCTGAGTTTGTTTACCAGATACAAATACAAATTTCAATCCAACCCCTTAGGAAACACAATGAAAACACTTACTTTCTCAGACCCAGTAATTTGCCAAACAAAATAACATTTGCATTCCAAGCTAAGGCAATGCAACTCTCTTTCTCTTCCTCTCACCTAAAAGTTTTTATTCAAATTATTCTTCTTTTGGAATCACTAGACACTCTGTTCTCGCAAAAGCTTAGAATGCCCTATTTCATTTCCTTGTTATTATATCTATACTACTGTACGAATATACATTATTTAGTATGTCACTGGCAAATTTTCAGTGAAAAGCTAAGCAGTGTCAGTATGTTAACTCATACTTTTTTAAGGAAACAAGATTGAACAGTTGAAAGTCAATTAAGAACCCAAAGGCAACTTTGTCACAATAACATATCAAAATGTTTATTACTACCCTAAAATAGCCTTTCTTCATCTAGTTTCCTAAAACTGAACATTTTGAAGATTATTTCAAAGGAGTACTATAGTAAGATTGAATTACCACCTTTCCAATTTATAAATATTTTTGTCAGGGGTTTAAAAAAGGAAGTAAATCATAATTTAAAAATAAATTTTCCTTTTATTTTGCTAAATTTCTACCATCTATTATCATTTGGGCTGCATAACCTGTCCTGGAACATCACCACATTTGCGTTTCACTTAAGTTTGTGAACATTTGAGACACCCACAATTCAAGAAATTGCCATTGTTCCCTGGATTCTTCTGCCATGTGATAGGGAGCTCTCCTGGCCCTTCTTTTCTACCTGAGATCAAAGTAAAGTTCAGTTAGAAAATAGGTCTTTCTCGTCTGGTTCATGGGCCTCCTCTGCGGCTGTGTGGAGGTAGACAGCTGGAATCAGGCAGAAAAGGCGGTGCATGTCTGACCAGGTTAGCAGCAGACCCAACCTTCTAAGTGAATTTTCAAGGTAGTTCACTCTGTAATCCACAGCAAAGGGAAGTTTCCTGCTGTAGCCCTTATAAAGTATAAAGACTCAGAATTTAGTGCATGCTCCAAAGCAGGCTTCTGCATTATCGGAATTTTAGACGAGCATGTCTGCCCCGCTCTTGGTGAGTGGGTACGCTTTTTTCTCTTTTTTTTGGATTTTGAACAATGAAAACATTTTTAAACTCATTGAACAAAGATTTCCCCAGCAACAGACCCCCAGCTCAGCAGGTCACCTATCTTTGCGACAGTTTTTCTTTTCCCACGCTAACCCCAGGGCTCATTTGCATAAGGTCTCTGTTGTGACAATTAGTTTCAGGTGAGCTGATTTCTATGCAACTAGCCCAAGACGATGCACAAGCCCTGGGCCTCCCTGATCCTGGTCCTAATTGCGACTGACTGGCACCAGACACAATCATCCTCTTGATTCAGCAAATTGTCCTGCTAGTAGCTTGTTGTGACCCCGCAAGCACAAATCATATCATGTCAGTCCAGCCTAGTAAACAACCACTAAAATACACTCTCAATGAGCATAATAATGTCTTTTCCATATTTTAGGTATAGTTGACTAAATGAATGCAAATGAAAGCAACAGTCTTTTAATTTCTGTCTCTGTGTGTGTGTGCGGGTGTTTTTTGTTTTTTTTTTTGTTTGTTTGTTTGTTTTTGGTTGGGAGTGATATTCTGACTCCCCAGAAAAACTTTTTAGAAAATGAGACTGCCCCTGTGTTTAAATTCCATGGCTCTATATAGCCCTGTCACCTGGGAGAAAGTCCCCAGGTAAAATAACTGGCTGCTTTCAAATTTCTTTTAGCTTTGTTGTTGTGGAAATAAGTAATATGCTCTTTCATCATCTCTGAAGCTACAGGGTACATCAATATGCACATTAGCAGGGTTCCCAGTAGTCCCTACTAGACAGAAAAGCATTTGGAGCCAATGAAATTTCACATCTCTGCATAGCAACCCAAGTTAAGGAAGAACTTTTCTTAATTCTAGGAAGCAAGGGAGAAAAAAAAAAAAGATAAATGACTTGGCATTAACAGAATGTTTAAGGACAATAATTATTCTTGAAACATTGCCTCTCTCCCAACTCTGTCTGAAATTCTGAACTTAACTGTACTATGCTACATGTCTCATAAATTCCTTCTGCCCTGATAGTCAGGAATTCTGTCTGCTATCCTGTCATCTTACTTAGCTACTTACCTGTCACGTCTATTTGCTAAAGTTAAAAAATGAATGAATAATTTAAAAAAACAAGTCCAATAAATGTTCCGAAAGCCACTTGGCTATTTTTTCTACTCTTGAAAAATAGGTATTGCCACTACTATGGCGTTACTTTTCTTTTCTCCAGGTGGTTGTATATAAGCATTTGCTTCCTTGCTATGAACGATATGTCCATTCATATCCTTTGATATGAACGATATGTCCATTCATATCCTATCTAGAACTAAAAAAGTTTTTCACACAGATAGTGACTTTTGAGAGTTTGTATCTTATTTCAAACTGGTTTCTGACACATAAAATTACTTGTTGGTGTTGCAACACATTGGTTTTGTTTTTCGTTTCAGGTACATATGTTTGAGGTGAGGATCTTAGAAGGGGGTCAGAGGTGATGGAGAGAAACTGAAGAAAAAAGAGAAAGGAAGAGGGAAGAAGGAAAGGAAGGAGGGAAAAGAGATTAGATTAAATTTTGTATTGGAGAGAATTGCTTTAGGTCCTTTTGAAAAGATTTTTGCATTTATGGTGGAGGGACTGTCTACCCACCCTCAGATAAACTAATCCTCTACGTGGGCCTTACCTCTTGCATCTGCACGGTCCCCCGCTCCCCGGTTACACAGCCCACTCTTGAGGGGCACACACTGCACGTGGCCTGAGCACATGGTCCAGGGTGTGACTGGAAGAACACAGTATTAATTTTCTGCTATTTCTTACGTCTGTTATGATTTTTAACCCCGTTTTTATAGAGACATGGAAACTGTATTGCCAAAGGCTTTACATTAATTCAATTAAAGGAGACTAGCAATAGCTGGGCAACAGGAGGTTCTAAATTCTAGAGCCCCGTGGGGTATGCGTTTAGACCATCCTGAGCAAGAAAGTATTTGAATCCAGATAAATAAGTATATAGCATCAAGGTAAAGGATTGTTGAGGGATCTACATAATTTGATAATAAAATACAATCTACATAAAGACCTTTGATATGAAAAATCTGTACATCAAACTAAAAAGTCAGGACACATTTAGTGTAAGCAATGTAAATGAATATCTAGCATATGTTTTTCCATGTTTGGACATAACTCCCATTTTATATGAATTATGAATTATTGAAAGAACAGTTTCAAAAATGATCATGACCTCTAGCCCCACTCTCACACTCCCTTCCTGTGCTTGTAACCTTCAGATAGAGAGAATCATCAGGGTTACCTCACCTTTTGGGAAACTTTAAAAAGTAAAAAATTGCTCGTTCTTGTAAAGTTCTTTTCCATGTGAATTGAGATAATAGTGTAATCTTGTCATACGAATATGTGAAATAAGGTAAGGTACCCAGTTATGGAAGAAAGAAACCAATCCACATATGCCTAAGTGAATAATTTAAACACAATGGCTCGTTCCTACTTTCAATGCTTTTAACTTCATAATTTGCAGTCACTGTTTTCTTTCCCCCCTGTTTCCCACTTTCTCCTTGTTCACTTCTTTGTCTTCGAGCTGAACCTCTTCCTCTGCCACCTTGGGGGCTCGGTCCCCTCCCAGCACAGCTTGAGATTTCTTTTTCTTTGCAGCTTCCTTCACAAATGGCTTCCTTTTCTGCAGCCCGGCAGTCTTCTCTGGTCCCTGGCATGCCTTTCCTGACTCATTTCACTTTCCACCTCTGCCTACCATGGCTTCTCACCTCATTCTACTTTCCACACATGCCATCTTGCCCTTTTATATCATTTCTCTTCCTACCTCTTGAAATCTAAAGATTTCTCTAATTTCTATTCTTTCCTCTTAACCGTGTTAATTGCCTTTCTTGTAATCCAAATTTGTTGAACTTCACAGAGTTTTCTGATTAGAATTTATTTTCCTTTCAGCTTGTGAATTCCTAAAAACATCCCTTTCTATGTTTCCATATTTTTCACCTTCCCCTCTCCTCCAGTCTGCTCAGATTTCTGGCCTAGAGGTTTTTCTTCCACACTTCCTAATTGTTGCTTCCTCTTTAGTATTTTCCATTGCTCTCCCACCTCTGTCCTAAAGGGATTCACTTCTTAAATTACTAGGCAGTCTTCTTTTATTTATGCTATATTTCTTCTCATCTCTCTATAATCTATTTTTTCAATTGTTCTATCTTCTACTTCTTTATGGTTAAACTCTCCTTAGCACCTTATTTTTCCATGAACTTCTACCTGCCTAGTTCATGATTTTTTTTTGCCCCTTCCCCATCTCTCTGTATTATTATTTCATTGTAAAACTTTAATCTTAAATTATTTCCTACACTATCCATACATTGTGTTTTTATATATGTGTTAGCTTTCCTTAATACAAATCCAGCACTCACTTAAGAATACCGGACGTCCCTGGTGGTTGAGAATCCGCCTGCCAATGCAGGGGATACGGGTTCGATCCCTGGTCTGGGAAGATCCCACATGCCGCGGAGCAGCTGGGCCCGTGTGCCACAACTACTGAGCCCGCCAGCCACAACTACTGAAGCCCGCATGCCCTAGAGCCCATGTGCCGCAACAAGAGAAGCCACCGCAATGAGAAGCCCGCGCACCGCAACGAAGAGTAGCCCCCGCTAGCCGCATCTAGAAAAAGCCCGTGTGCAGCAACGAAGACCCAACTCAGCCAAAAATAAATAAATAAATAAATAAATAAGAAGGAACCACCGTTATAAAACAAACAAACAAAAAACCTACCAAAAAAGATTCTTCATTTAACTTGGACAGTATTGAGAGAATTCTGCTTATTTATGAGAGAGAAAATAAAAATCATTGTTCAGGTAAGATAACTACCTATCTATCTATCTTCTAAGACACTGGAAACCAGAAGCTGTAGGTTTGACTCCTGGCTCTTTTACATATTAAGTAGGCTAATATTAGCCAATAGCTTTCTAATTTTTCTGAGTCTTGGACTCTTTGTTTGCCTTAAGTACCTTCTCTATCTATCTCCTAGAATTATTGTTAAGATCAAATGAGATACTTCTGTCAAGGCATTTGTACAATGTTAAACACTCGAAAATCATTAGTTTTAAATGTTATCCTTTGTGTTCAAACTGGATATATCTGGAAATAGGGTTTATAAAAGTATGACGTTCTAAACTGATGTAATTTCATTACTTTAGAAGAAGACTGAATGTAGGCCAACATAATTTGCTTGCAATCACATGAACAGAAAAAGTTCATAAATCTAATATTCGAGTAGAAGATTGGAGATGCTAGTTTAGTGGGAGATATGAAAAAATGCTATGTTAACTGAAGGAAGGTCTATATTATTTGCTTTGGGTTAATTTATAAAATACTCATATAGTTTTCTGAGTAGACAGTAGTCAGATGCCAAACCCTTCCTGTGTCTACCTTAAAGGCCACCTTTTCTGAGCTATACCTTCCTCCCATCATCAGATTTCAAAGTAAGTGTTTGTCCCAAATGGGGCTGATTTGTTTGACCTAAAACATTTCTAACCTTTATGTGATACTTATTGTATAGACAAATACCTTAGCATTCTGCTGTGGGTAGAGAAACCACTAAGGATTCAGTATTTTTTGTATAGTGAAGCAAATCTGACGTGGAATAATAGAATTCAAGGTGGTACGGAGTTTTAGAGAGGATCGGGGTCACACACCAAATATCTACACAGACCAAGCAGGTGAGGGAGAGGGGCTGGTTCTTCCAAAGGGGATCCAGAGTAATTCCCTCATGGTCTTTCCACGCATCCGTGTGAGCCAGAGATGTCACATCTCTTGAGTTCTCCAGAGGTGCTGGAAATCTGACTCTTTGAGTGACGTTGCCCAATTTTAAAATATTGGCAACCAATTCAAATGTGTTTAAAATACTTTGTGAGCCAAACCAAACACATCTGTCAGCCACCAGTTTGCAACCTCCATCCAATCCCTACATTTTACAACCAGGGACATGAGGCCCAGAGAGGTTAAGGGATGTGCCATGGCCAGGCTGTGATTGGATGGCAGGGCTGGGGGGCCAGAAACCCGAGTTTCCTGAACCAAGTCCAGGACTCTTCTCGTTATACCGGGTTGTGATCCCAGAACTCCAAAGAGCAAGCAGCTTGCTGGAATGGAAACTAATGGAAGACATGTGGCCTCATCAGGAATGGCTCCTTCTTTACTTTTCCCCACCCCAAACTCTTCCTGATTGCCATTGCTGCTGCTTGTGAAGGTAAATGTGCTGAAGGTAGATGTTGACAAAGGGGCCAGGAGGATAGACTTTTTTTTTTTTTTCAACATCTTTATTGGAGTATAATTGCTCTCCAGTGGTGCGTTAGCTTCTAGGATAGACTTTTCAATTCCTTCCTGGCAATTCTCCTGCCATCTCCTCCACAGACTCTCTACCACCATCTCTTTCTTCTCACCACCCTCTCGACTGGGGGAGGACGGCTTACTTCGCAATGGGACTGCAGTGGGAACCCACTTCCTGACAAGCTCATGTCAATACCAGGTGAAACATCTTCTGAGCTCTCTGTAGAGGAATTATGAAAATACCTCACCTGAAAAGCAACTCTCCAATCTTTCTAAAAACATGTAGAAGCAGTAAAACCAAAGAGTCTTGAGTTTAGAACATATGGCTCCATCGTCCAATAACTCACCGTGTAGGCACACTGAATTTTCTGATTCTAGCCCATTTCACTCTTGGCATATACAACCACTGTAACTTTACACTTCAGAGGAGAGAATCATTTAACCTAAAAATAAGATATCATCTCAGATTGGATCTTGGGAGAAAACTGTCAACAACAACAACAGCATTTACATTCAAAACAGCATCCTGTCCCTGATTTGGAGTCAGAAGACTAGGGTTCAAATCCTGTTCTGCCAGCTCTGTTTCCATTTCTACCCAATGAAGAAAGCCTATGGGTGAGGATAGTTGATTCTCTGGTTTCTTCCAAGTTCGAAAAATATATGAATGCTCTCTAGGGAAAATACTTTGGAAAATTAAACACAAATGTCAGATTATACAATGATTTTAAAACAGAAAAGGATGTATATACATATATGCTAATTAGTATTATCATTTAATTCCAAATATTGGAACACTGGGTTTGGCAATTTCGGAACCAAAAAATCTGGTAGGATCCTTTTTAAAAAAAAAATTGATAGATTTGGACCATATGACTATGTATCCTCACTTACCTATGCCAGTGTTTGGATAAATAGAAAAAAATTAAATACTTAGAGAACTAATCAATTGGGGTATTCCTTTATGATGTAAATTGTTTCAAGAAACCATAAAATCAGTTATCTAGCATTGCCTTCTCTCTTATTTTCCTTTTCTTCTCAGCTTAAGAAAGTAAAAATGAAATCAATAATTTAAGCTGTCGCCCTCCCAAAGAGGAGAAAAATATTTTTGAGTCAGTGTTATTTTCCAAAACCTCTGAGTTTTTTAGGCTTTAATTTGCCCCTCACTGACATCTATCTTTACCTTATGATGTAAGGGGTACTTCAGATGAACCTAGAGTCTCATTGAGGTACCCCATATGAGTTTACAAAACTTTTACAGTTGGCTCAACTGGCTCAAAAGGACTCGAAAAAAACCCACAAACAATTAAAAGACCTATTCTTGAAAGGATTCCTTTCTTGTATTCATACCTCTCCTCTGACTAAACCTTTCATATTGATCACAAAAGTGTAGATTTTTTACCTCTTTTTGGTCTACAGGAAAAATAGGTATTTCAATAAGCATGGAGAAAGAACACGTCAAATAAGATACTAAAAGATTTTTTTGAAAGAAAGACTGTATTTTTCTCAATTACATTTTTATAAGAGAATGGCCATTCAAGTGGAACTTGGCAATTCACTTTACCCACTCATTTCCACGTGTATTCTTTTTAAAACTAAATCTACCTTGATCATGGTTTTGATTGCGAATCCCGAAAACAATTATGGAAATGATCTTTAATATAATAATATATTTTACTGAATGTCTCAGCTTTTTCATTCCAACAACTGAAACAGAGACAATTCCTTGCCATGTTGAAATGTGTAATTATCATGTATCCAAAAGGGAGGGTGTAATTTTCACATCTGATTACAAGGGAAGGGTGTAAGTGAAGCTGCCTGGGTAAACTTAACACTTGTTTACAAAGAGCACTACCTTTGATATTAAAAACTCAAAACACTGAGAAAAATCAAGGGTAACATGCACAAAACTAAACAAAAACCTAAGTATTTTTCTTGGCCCTGCTACACAAATAAAATCATTTTCACTGACCCTGTACTGGTTGACTTATTTCTGATGATTTTTGAGACTCTAGTATCATTTTGCAGGCTTCTTGGTGACTGTACTGTTAAGGGTTAGGAAGCTCAAGCATTAGATTTAATTCAAAAGGAAACTTCAAATTCATATTATTCTTTTAAAACTACATGGTCAAGCCTACTAAAACATATTTAGTTATCTATTTAGCTTTTAAACTAGAGGATGATTTCCATCTCAACAGATCACACTTTCCTAAACACAATCATTGCTTGCAAGATATGTATTTTTGATGTTTTTATCTCCTTGCTTTTTTTTTTTAACTTCTGATTTACCTTTGATAAGATCAACTTCTGCTCATGTGAACTTATGCTTTGGACATGTAGGAAGAGATAATATCAAAGAAAGCCAGAGCTGTGATGGTAGCTATCACTTAGCAAGAAGATTGAAGATAGATGCAAGATCACACAACAGGTAGGAAAAAAACTGTCCTAATAGCCAACACATATTAGGAACAATTTTGAATGATATGTAATTATGATTGCTAAGTAATTGTGCTTGTTTTTGAAAAGCTTAAAAAGATTGAATATTAAGGATACTTAATATTCCTATTGCATTTCAAAAAGCAGGCAAGAAAGGGAAATACAGAGAAGGAAAAAAAGAAAGGTTAAGAAACTGATTTAGGAATAGAAGATAAAAAACATTTTCACGCTAAAAGAAGCCTACTAAAGCATATTTAGTTATCTATTTAGCTTTATGATTACACAGAAAGCAATGAATTTGTTAGAAAGCTACTAAGTTATATAGGTTTTGCAAATGCAGTGCTAATGGGAAGGCTGATTTTTGGTATATTTTAGAAGTTAGGGGTTTTTTTTGATAACTTGCCAAATGAAACCTGACAAGCAAGAAGTTTGAAAAAGGATACAAGCTACCAAATGATTAAGATTTCTGAATAATTACAACTAAATAAAAAGTTACTCTGTGAAAAAGAATCAGGCTCCCCATTCCTAAACTGACATTGCCTAAAGCATTTCGGCAATAGTCGGAGCTTAACTTTTATATGATATTAGCTTTTTTCTCTTTATAAAGGATTTCACTGTGAGTCTTACATTCTGCTTTCCATTAAATCAAAAAGCAAAACACCTGACATGCATCTCCTTTCTCCCCTACTTCAGTGGGCGTGCCTGAGCCCTTGCTTGACCATAGGGCTGCATGGAAGGGGCGGAGGTTGTAGTTTCCAGGTAGCTTAGAGGCCTATCCACCACAACACATCCATGTCCGCAGCACCAATCAATGCTTAGCGCACAGCACATTTTTCACTGTGTTGTTAGAGTACATTTGCTTATATTTTGCACAATTTTAATTTAACCATATTGATCAAACCGAACACTCAATAAGACCCTAGGCACCTGAGGCTTATTAAAATGAGTCAACATGAAGCAAGTAAGCAAGGAAGTAATGGAAACTGTTTGGAGATTTAAATACAGTGGAACCCACTTAAATAAATACCTGTTAATGAAATAAATCTATTAAATGAATTTATTTTCTCTGAACCAAATCAAAACACATAGAGTAATACTCAAGGGAACCTTTAAATGAATACTGCTTAAATGAATAAGCATCTTAAATGGACGTGCCTCTCTGGAAAGGCAAATAGGATTTTCATGTTCTCTAAGGTTCATTAAAGCAAGAAGATCCATGTTGACTTTTTTTGGGACATATTGTCCTTTTTTGGAATTAAGCACAAAAAATTGCTTAAATAACATTATTTAAATAATATAAATATTATTTTTCTCAAGGCTAATTGCTCGTGTGTGTGTGTGTGTGTGTGTGTGTGTCTGTCTGTCTGTCTGTCTGTCTGTCTGCTTGTCTCTGTCTATTGTGGGCATTGGGCTCACATGGGACAGACCCTTGAAACAACTGACTGTGTTCATTTCTCCAGCAGCTTATCTATGGCAAGTAAAGACAGAAAAATATGTTAAATTTCTAACCACCTCCCACAATCCTATGTCACAGAGAAATGGACCAGCTACTTTTAACAGATAATTTATCTGCCTCTTTGGAAAGTTCTATTATCTCTCCAGCATGGTTGAAACGCATGATTAAAAGAATCAACCCCCTTACCCTAATGGTGATTTGTAATAAGAGGCTCATTGGCACATTCAGGGTGCTCAAAATAATGTTTTAAAAGACATAAAGGCATTCTTTTGTGGTAAAAAAACATGTAACATGTCATCTACCCTATTAACAAATTTTTTGTTGTACAGTACAGGATTGTTCACTCTGTGTGTATTGTTGTACTTACACAAATGCTTTCTAACATAAAATTTATGTAGGACCACATCTTTAACTGATCAGGTCTCTCTTTTCTCAGAGGGGTTGACCTACAGTGGTATGTTATTATAATAAAAGAAAAAATGCAGCACACAATGAAGTCTTAAAGTAATAATACCTTTTTAAAATACAGTGGGCACACAATCCACAGCGATGTTTTTCAGGCCCCCTTTATCTAGTATTGCCTTTAGAGGGCCTTGTTTATTCATTTTTCCCCCCTGGCCTAATAAAAGATATTAGCTCCTTTCCCTAAGCAAAAACACTCCTATCATGAATCAGGCAACTAGTGGGAGACTGCTGGCCAGGTTTCACCCCACTAAAATTCTAATCTATACTTTGTCTTTTAGAATTAAGGAGAAAATGCGTATCAGCAGAATCTCCTCTCTACTTTATTTCATTTATAAATTACGAGAATGATGCTATTATATATTATTAATTTCTGCTGTTCTCCAACTCTGCTGCAGCAGTGAGCTGCGGATGTTGGAACGGTGTAATTATGTTCTAGTAGGGTAGCCATCCGTTTCCTTTCAAAAATTTACAGGATTCTTAATCACGCTGCTCATTTGGGTGCACAGCAGCGAGGATGGCGAAACACAAACAGGGCACGTTCGTTTACATAGGAACACCTGCTTAGCATGATAGCAGATGTCAGTCAGTAAGCAGAACACAAAAGGAAAAAATATCAACAAGAGCAAACTTGCACCATTTTGACTTGGTGTGGGGAAATCTTTTCAGGAGTGATGGCAGCAGTGGACATTCCTTCTAAAACACAAACAGAGTCTCTGAAATTCCCAAGTCTTGTCTGTGGTTAACATGTGGTCAGAGAGAAAGGGCATTTGCTCTCTTGTTGCGTTCTGGTACTGACTCTGACTCTCTTTATTATTTGGGGGAATTACTAAAACTACCCTGCCTCAGTTTCCTGATCAATAAGCATACAAGGGGTTGGATATTCTATATAAAAACCTAGTTCCTTGAAGGTGTTTGTCGTTAGAAGCAATATAATGGTGACAGCATGGCTCTCACCAGACCCAGTTCAAATCCCACCGCTGTCACTCAGCTGTTGTGTGACATCAGTCAAGTTATTTAACCTTGCTACGGTTTCCTGATTTGTAACGTCTGTTGAGAAAACTAAATGAGATAACGTATACAAAATGCCTGCCACATAGTGAGGATATACTAAATGGTGGCTATATTATTATTATTACTCAAATCTTCATTATCATTATTTTATTTTGATCCTTGCAGAACCTTTCCTACCCAACATGTTATTTATTAAAAGTCTGGAATGACAGCCAACTGAAATCTCTTGCAGAGATCATCATAAACTATATTTTTGATGTGTACAGTTCTGTAAGATTATTATAATGATACTTACTACCGTTATTTTATAGTTAGATAGCCTGTCATCATTTCCACAACATTTTCTGGGATTTATTTCTGAACCATAAGAAAGGTTTTCTGGGCTGTACCCTGCCTGAAAAGAGCCTCCGTGAAAGCGAAGTGCTTTCTAGAACTTCGACACAATAAAATGAAGCTATGGAAAGGAAAAACTTAGATGCTTATCATGTTCACGTGCTCAGCCCACCCTGACAACTTTTGTATCAGTCTTTGAAGGACTTTTCAGATGACTCTGGTATTTTTTCCCTTCTCGCCTTTTCCCCAAAATGGTTAAAATTCAAAATGGAAAACAGCGATCACACATGGGCAATGACTAATTTTCCTAAGGAATTTTAGTATTCGGCATGTGTCTGCTTGTGCAGGCCTGTGCGTTAAAGGCTCCCTGAGTATGCATTGACTTGATACCCAATAATGGCTGCTAAGGAGCCGTTATGTAATGCCGTGTCAATGATCCGTGCATTGAGGACTCCCTGAGTACGCATCGACACCACGGACCGGAACGGCTCAGAAGAAGCTGTTATGGTCTATCGTGCCAATGATGTGCAGATATTGGCAGGGCCTCTGGCCCTTCCGTGGAAATGATGAAGTCTCTGAAGGAACCGGTGTGGGCACCATGTGGGCGACATCGGCGAGCTCATGACAGCTCCATTTTCCCTCCCTCTGGGGTTTACTGCCAAAAAGTCAGCTTGGAAAAGTTGTCCAATAACTTCTGTGGTCCCATCTTACATCACCAAAACAGAAACAAGAGTTAAAGATATTCTTGCCATTTAGCCTTAAGTTTCTTTCCAGAGAAAGAAACTGATAACTGTTAACAGCAAAAGGAGGGGTAAAAGTTAAGGTAAAATTTTTTCAGTTTCCTTAGTTTTCGATTATAAATCTCACTTTTCTGCTTTATGAATTTCATGTCATACATGGACATGGTACTGGGCAGACTTTTTGTGGTGGTGGTGATTTTCTGAGATTGAAATATTTAATCCACGCAAAGAAAAATACCTTTTTTATATGTCCTCAGCAGTTGAATAGGTACTCAGAACTCGGCATATAGGAAATGGTTCAAAAAACCTTGGGAAGAGAAGTGCAAGTTCAAGAATAAAGTTTGGATTCACACATGCTTTACCAACTTAAGGCAGTAATTAATTCACTTATGGTATTTACATGCCCCTCTTCAGATACTTATGGAGAACATGGGAATTTTAAATTCACAATTCAGTGCAAAATTTAAAATGATCTTCATTAGAATTTGAAGCTATACTCTAAACTGCTTTATATACTACCAACAGGGAGCCTCATTATGTAGTACTATATTTGGACTACCTTCTTTACATTTTGTAGCTGTAGATTTGAATGTATTTCTGGTATGCTTAAGCAGAATCAAACAAAGTGTTTTAATCTGTTCTATTAACTAACCAATCCCCATAGTTGCATGGCAAACATATAAAGTCAAGAGGCCTTAGCACATCTTTTTTTCTGCTGTCTTCAAAGGATCATAGAAGAAGAGAGACCTGAGATACTCAAGCACAGAATGGTGGCCAAGCCTTGCAGAAATACCAAAGTGGTTCACTAAAAAGGATGGTGGAAACAAAGAAACAGTCAGATTAGGCAGAAAATAGTTAGAATGATTGTGATTCTAAGTACAGAAGGTACTTCTACATGCTCATTTCCTTGAATAGAAAACAGTCCAATTCTCATAATGATTTTTGGAAGTGAGGTAAGATGTCCAACATTGGTGTGTATTAAATGTTGACTGACTTAATGCGTGACAGAAGAGCAAGGGGGGAAACTCACTAAATGCTAACCCAAAGTAGATACTCAAGAAACACACTGAAGAGTGGAGGGTGAGGACAGATCATCAAATACCTATTATGTGTTTGATACTTCTACCTATTACCAATAATTCTTCACAACAATCCTGTCACATAAGTATTATGAGAAACGGAGACACAGTTAGGTTGAGCGACTTGCTTCTGGCTGCATGGCTGGTATGAAGTAGGAACCAATTTGAGGCCAGATGTTCAAAGCCTCGCCTCTACCGGGCACCCACACTGCCTCTCTGTCTGCCTCCCTGACTCACTCTTAAAGGTGTCATTGCAAAAGGCGGAAAGCCAGTTGATTTAAATATAAACTAAATGAAAAGAAAAGAAAAAAATCCCAAGTATTCAAAATGGCATAGCTGTCACTAAGTGAGGTTCAAGACATTGTTAACTGGGTGGTAGGGAGTCTAATGTAAGTTATCAAAAGCTTTTTTCTAGATATTATAATATACACTAAATGTTTAATGTACCTGCCATATTCATTATCAGAAGATAGTTGAGTAGAATGGATTCGTCTTCGTATTAAGTACAGCCTCCCTTTAACAAAATGATTTTTGCGTTCCATGAGCTGAGCTAGTCACTGGTGACAGAGAGATGAACAAGACTGTCCTCAAGGCATTTATACATTTGTGAGAAGACAAACAGGAATCAGATATTGTAAGTGCTGTGATAAAGGTCAGATCAGAATATATTCTTTGAGAAGATTTTTAAAGAGAGCATTGTTCCTATAAAGAAAAAGTACCATGTCTATTTCCTGGAAACACAGAGGTATAAGGCCATGCCAACCACTGCGACTATTTCTTTTCCTTTTTTGTTTTTGAACACTCCCTAAAGAATTGAAGAGGCATGAATAACTCAGCTTAAGGTTATTGCTTCCTCTTTTCAAGAATGTTTTGGCATGACCCAGAAACTGAGGTACCTCTATCATAGAATTCCTGGCAGCCTGATTAAGTCACACCTTGAAATAGTCATAAGCAGAATGTATTGAGTGTCTTCTAGGCTTCAGATACTGCCCTTCAATTTTTGTTCAAGACTCCAATGATCCTATAAAATAAATATTGGACCCCATTTTAAACATTATGAATTGAAGCTCAGAGAGGTTAAGAAATATACTCAGGGCCACATGAGAGTAAGTGGCAGAATTCGGACACAGATTTGTTTGTGTCTGAATGCTCCATTCTTTTCATGGTATTGAATTCCTCATTCCCTAGGGAGAGGGGAGAGCTGGACCCCATTCCTTGTAAGTGAATGGATCTAAGAATGTTCTTGGGGCAGGAGTCTGGGCAGGGGAGATGTGAGTATGAAATAGCAGAGCAGTTCACTCTCGAGGTAGGAGTAGGCAGCACACAGTAGGTATGTGAAAGCAAGTATTGCTTCACCTACAAGTGGACCAGTTGAGAGCTTCTAAATTTCATCCTTAGATGTGTAAGCTCTTTGGGACCTTAAAAAAATATCTTGAATTCACATCCCATGCACGTCTCTTACGGCTGTTGTCCAAATCCTATTATCTGGGAACTTAATTTAAAATAGCTTGGTCTTTTTGAATTGTCAAAAACTCTAATAAAACAGGAATATTTCATACTTGCACAGACCAAATTCTGTGGGACATCCAAAGCTTAGCTCTTAAATTATGTTCTTAGATCAGTGAAGAGGTAAAATCTAGACTTTATTGAAAAGCACAATGCAGACATGAATTCTAATGAATCCTTGACTGTATGCAAGCAATGTGAGAGTCACTATTCTGCTTATTAACTATATCTATTATTATACTTTAATTGTAATAATAAGTCAGACATTTTAATGGACTGGTTAGGTTGAAAGCTGAGAAAAAGCTAAATTACTGTTTTTTTGACAACATAAATTAATTTCTGGAAAGGTAGAAATCTTTAAGTTCATGTCCTTAAATTCTAAGCCCTTTAAGAAAGGTAGACAATGTGGGAATACCACAGTTGCAATTTTTTTTAAAAGGCTACTGTTCCTTTAATGCCCAGCTGGTTCTGAGATGTAATAAAATTGACATATTGATTCCTTTGAATTTACAAATGCCTGTTTCATAAACTCCATCTCCAAAGCCTAGGCATCTTTAGAGCACTGTCATTTTTTTTCTCCAAATGGATCAATTATGTGCCCACGTAATCCTGTTACCTGTGAAATCCATGCATACTTCTCCCATTTGCTGCAGTTCCCAGGCGGACAAACTTGCATTATGTACGCATAAACAAACAGCGCATTTTCCTGATATTAGAGATTGTTTTCAAAGTGAAAGGCAATCTCTTGGGTCCTTTACTCACAAAAAAAAAAAAAAAAAGAGAGAGAGAGAGAAAGAAAAAGAAAAACTGGGTGCCTGTTTCTTCGAGCAACCTCAGTATATATGTATATATATATATATGTGTGTGTATATATATATATACACACACACACATACATACACAAACATGTATGTATATATATTTATGTATATATACATTTATATTAACTACTTACAATCCCTAACAATTCATTTAAATCGTATGGTTTTGCTATGCTCAGTCCTTTCACTGATCCAAGGAAGTAAATTTTTCGTTTTAGTTAAACTAGTTCACGAAGGTTTATCACATTTTTTTTTATTGCTATCGTTTCTCCTTTGCTGATAATTAGTTATTTAAGGGCAAATCATCCCCAAGACACCTTGAAGAAATTGAGAAATGAAAACCTAAAGTGAATTAGGTTATAAAGTTTGCAGTCATTTTATAGTGAGGAAAGTCCTCAATATCTTTCACTGTAGCACTCGACACTCACCGGCTCTGAGTCTTCCTTAAACACACACAGAGTCCTTTATTGAAACAACCGTAGAAAACACAAAGATTCTGCTTCTACTACATTAGGAGAGAAACGCCTCAGTGAACCAGGTCTTTCCCATGTCTTAAATCTGTAACAGCAAATTGTCTTCCCCCACCAGCCCATTTCCATGTTCACGTGTGGACACCCTCACCAGTACAAACACATAAAGAAGGCTTATGTGCCAATATACGCACAGACTGTGCCTATAGAATCTCCTGCAAATAACCACCAAGCAAACATGCTTTTGTCTATGTGTGAACTCTCTGTGTGAGCAAAGTACTGTGCACAGAGATATGCATTCTCGCTTCATTCTTTCAGCCTGTGCTGTCTCTGATTTTCCTCACTTCGCTGGGCACCCAGCAGTCCAGCGACACTGCACTTGCACTCTACAATTTGTCTTTAAGAGATTCCCCAATCACAAAACATCTTGTCTGCTGTCCAATGGGCTCCCCCCATGCAGAAAAGATGGTCTGAAAAATCAGGTTGTGCTGGGAGCCCTGTGGCCTGGCCCACCGCTGCCATTGTGCGGGAGTGGTTTTAAAGATAAATGGCTGCATGTTAACCAGATTTGACATGCTGTACAAAGGCAACCACCTTTGGTCCCATGACACAGCCAAACAGAAAACACAACAAGCAAGCCTGGCAAAGATGTCCGACATGAATAAAAGCACAACAATTTGTCACATAGCTGTTACAAAATGTTAGCAGCTTTAGGGCCTGCCATGGGATGGCGGAGATAAGGCAGTGTGGAGAATTCGGAAGTTTAAGGATTGGTAAGTCTTAGGCAATGGAAGAGTTAATTCAGAAAAGGGGGGAAAGAGTCATCGCGAAGGGATTATTTTCATTTGCTTCCTCATAAGGCCTTAATGTCATGAATTAAATCAGCAAGGCCAGTGTTCCGGGGTTTACTAAACTCTACTGTTCTGAAGGGCTGTCTGTTAACCATCTCTTTCCAAACTCCCAGAGATGTAACACATTCTAGGATCAGTTTCTTGAGGGTTAAGAATCATTTTTCATTTCATTTTTTTCAAACTGGCCTAGCGATAAATGAAAGGAAGAATTTTGAGGATGAAAAAATCCATACACCCAACTTAGCCTCATTATTCACCTAGAGAAAAGGAAATCAAATTGCCTCACTTTAACTCTTTTTCGAGCGCTAGGTTTCTTTTTCCAAATGTTTTTCCAGAATTACTTGTAATTCTGGAAATTCTATGATTCCAGTAACATTTAACCATAAACTTTCTTCCTGACTCTGGACTCATGCCCTTTCTAAGCCTTCATTTCCTCATCGGTAAAAAATGTATTGAAATAATAGCATCTCTTTGATAGAATGGTTGTCAGGGCAACATCAGATGACACAGGCAAAATTCTTAGCACAGGTCTCAGCACATTATAAGTACTCAATAAATGTTAGATAATATTAGCTTTCTTACAGTTGCCAGGGACATTTCACTGAAATACAAATATGATTATGGCATTCTTCTTTAAAAAACGTTTCACGAGCTCACCATCACCTATTTATTGGATAAGAGCCAGAAATATGTGACAGGAGATACTTCTGCTCACAAGCCACCTTTGCAGACTCAATTCAAGCTTATCCCCTTGCACTGGTGCTCTGTTCCAGACACGTCAGTTGCCTGACAGCACCTGAGCTGGTCTCCCTTTCCCTCCTCCAAGGCCTGTACTTGCCCTCCTCTCAGCCCAGGATGCCCTTCCCCGACTCCACCGGGGAAATCCGAGTCATGTGACCATCCTCCCTTCAAAAAGCTGCCTCCCCCAGGAAGCCTGCCCTCACCACCTGCTCTCAGATCTAAGCCATCATCTGCGCTCTCTACTCACTGGATACAAAGTTCCTTATGGCACTCATCACATTTTCCTCACTTCTGGAGGACCCCCTTTCTCACTAGACAGTGAGCTCCTCAGGGGTCCAGGCGCCATCATTCATTTTTTGATTTGCAGCCTCAAGTTCAGTGCCTATACATAGTAGATGCTCAATTAATGCAGGATGAATAAATGCTGCCATTTTTTACTGAAATACCAGAAGCCTAAAAAAGGACCCAGTGGCACACATTTCAATTATTTTTGCAACAAGAAAAAAATTTTTTTCTTATAATGCAAAGCTCAGATCACCCTTAGGAATGAAGGCGGAAAGAAGCCCTGAGTGGAAAAAGAAAATGTGCGTTTTTCTTCCATGAGCCTGACATCAGCTTCGAAGAGGTACTGCTTCTAGCAATGGCAGAATGAAGCACGTAAGCTCATATGGCAAACTTTGAAAAGAAAAAGGACTTAAAAAAACCAAATTTCTGGCCAATCTAGTGCCGGCATAGCCCTATAGTTCAGACCTTTTCTGAGGATCCCGATGACTCTGTAAGAGAATGGAGACGATACTTGGGAGATGAGCTATAAAAGACATTGTCCTTGTCAATGGTCTGATGTAACACAGGTGAAAATTCCCATGTAAAGAACTCCACGCTGCCCTGCGAGCTTACAGAGGACTACGAACTAAACGTAAAGAGGTAAGAAGATTTCTACTGCAAATTTTTCAAGGGGTAGGGCCTGAAGCTCTCTTGACATCTGTGATTCCCTAACCTGTGTGACCCCTTGTAAACTCAGAACCAGCACAGCCCCGGAGCACGTCATATTCCCTCCCCTGTCCCACCACTCTCCTGAAACTTGAGCCAAGTCCCATGTGGCTGCAGATCTTATGTTCACAGGTCCTGAAGGGAATCCAGGAAGCCATTCTTTGACGAAATATGCACTCTTCCTCACTGAAGGTGAACTGATGGCGGGAAGATGAAATTGCCCTAATCACAGTTAGTGGGAGGTAGAAGCTGGTGAAAAGAGAGGGATCTTGAAGTTAACTGGTAACCTTTCAGTTTCCTCCATTTATAGGTCTCATTTTATTTCTACTTGTAATATTAAATGGGAAACTAAATATTAAATGATTTAAATACGGGAGAAATGACAGCATGCCATTCACTCAGTCTAAACTGCACAGTTCATCTGTATCCTAAAACTGATGGGGGGTAGACCTGATAACAGGCCTAAAATCAGAGGATGGTAAGATACCGTCAGAGAAACAGACTGGTCCTTAGTTTTTGTCTCTCTCCCAAAAATGTCAGGATTACCCAAAGAATATCTTCAGAGTGAAATCACTGATTTCTGCCTCGGACAGCAAAGAACCAGGCAGAATATTTTACATGAGAGAATCTGATTATCAGATTGATCTATAACAGTTAACCAAGCATATTCTTAGGATAAGCTTTATATGGAGAGATCATTTTGCAGAGTGCCAAATACAGGAAGAGAACGCTTAAAAAGTCCCAAGAAGTCTCTTTAAGAAGCCAGATACTATAACCCCATATCCTTTTCGATGAATGATTAAAATATCTTAAATTCATATTGCTCAGCTGGTGAGGATAAGCACATGAAAGTTAAATTTCTTCCATTAAAAGCAGATTTTTATAACTCTCCAGTTCTTCCTTAAACTTAAGAAATAGAACCTCAAGTATTTATCAGATTGGTTAAGCGTCCTTAAGTCTGTACTACCTGTTCCGTGAAAAAATTTCTCTCCAGGTCTCCATCTCACCGACGGGAGTAACATGCAGCAAACCCAATCCACGTTAGTCAGAACTTCAGGTGGACGATTCAGACCCTTGTAACAGTTTTAGACTTGCAATCGGTGTTGTGACGTTTCTTAATCTAGGTCTAAAATATGTGCAGCATTGCTTTTAGAAAGTAAAAAAACTGGTGGATCGTGCCATCTATGGCAGCATTTGTTCAGCATTTGGTACAAATGGGAGGAAAAAGATACAGAATGCATGGATTGATTTTCAAATTACCTCAATATTTTGAAAACATTTTCACCTGCATGCTGAGAATGCTAAGAATGGCAAGGAAGGCAATGTGCATTTGCACAGCCTCCACTGCATTCATTTATAAATTACCTCATCACTGACTGAAATTAACACTGATTCTTACAGGCAATTTCTCAATTTCCAATGCTAATTACATTTTTTTTACTTTTAAATTCTGTACCACCTGTTTTGGGCAAGACATCTTAGGCAGCGCGACCGCATTTAATCACAATTTTAATTAACCGCCCTGTAGATGTGAAAAAGAAGCAATTATAATGTAGATGAATGATGATTTTTCTGCATTAAATTGTTTTGTTTCCCTGGTATGTTGATTGTAACACAGCACACAAATACAGTAACTGTACAATTTTTTTCTATTGTAATTTAGTAATTGTTTTTGGAAAACCAGTTTGGGAATGAGTGACTTCATCTGTTTACAAATTGATTGATACTGTTCACTCACTGATTGCTGCAGCGTATATTTTGGTATTGCACAGCCTAGCATAAAATATAATTAGAGATGCACAGGCTTTGCAGCACCATTTTGGAATCTGAAAATCAACTGTAACTGAAGTATGTTTTCCTTGAGCATACTAGTATCAGTTGGGGCTGATGAAATGATAATCAAAACAATGGGCTTTCCAATTCCACCACTAGTAGAAACCCTTGGTTTCAATCTGATAGTCTAATATGGTAAATTTATGAATTACTCTGTACTAGGCCTGGGAGCTGAGGGCTGGCAAGTCTGAAGCTTGCACAACTCACTCAGATCTGTATCAGAAGAAGCATACAAGTGAGGTAAGGAAACAATGATGAAAGAAAGAGTCGCTGCTTTGGAAATGGGAGAATTGTTCCCGACACCCGGGCACAATGCACTGGTGTGCTGTAGCTCTAGACTATCTCATCTCTACACTGTGATACAGTGAGATCACATTCATGCTCCTGGCTTGCAGATACTGATCATTAAAGCCCTACCTCACTGCAGATAAATTCACAGATCTTATTTACATGAAGCAGAACTTCCTCACTCAGCTAGGAATGGGGTGGGAGAAAAAAAGCAGCCATCAATCTCTGTTTATTTGAAACCTGATGCCGACCAATGGGTAGAAGATCTACGCTTCCTGTTTTCACACGAATCACAAATTCCTTCAGGAACTCCTTATACTAACGTCACACCTACTCTCGATCCCAGGACTAAGTTCTCGGTCAGTGCCCTTCATTGGTATCACAGGGCTGGTGTCTCTTTCAAATCATCCAATGAATAGTTCTAAAATGTGCTTGCTTGCATGAGCCCTGGGCATGCCATTTCTGCTAGCCTGGAAAAAAGGGGAAAAGGCCATGTAAGCAGTTGTGGACGTTCAAAGGAAACTATTTACGAGATCTCTTCATCTTCTACTTTGCTTCTTTTTACACTCCATTCCTTAGAAGAGCCTAAACTAGGACAGTTCATTAAAAGGTGAGAAGTCATGTTGGTCCTAGCCATGCATTTGTTATAAAACATAGCGAGGATTATGGCTTCATTTAGAGCAATTTACAGATAGAATGTTATGAGTTAGCACGACACAGCAGATCATGTTGAGCTGGGGGTTGGGGCAGGAGGACTATTCGGATCAACTTCTATTTGTCTGTCTCCTTTATAAACAGTTGCTAACAAAGTTTTCGTAGGAAGCACCAAACCAATGCCAGAATTTACTTCATATATGAAGTGAGACTCTGCCCCATTAATATAGTAAGAGGTCTATTCTTTTGCCAGGTGGGAGATTTGCATGTCTAACTCTTGTTCACACCAATGGCGATGGACACAAAAATCTCTCATGAAATTAAAAGAACAGGCCAGAGTGTCTTGTCTATGTTGCTAGCAGCAGTGTCTTTTTCATGTATAATATTACACAGAACTAACAATAAAACGTTTTCTTGCCTAGTTACCCCTACCTGTATCACTGTTTTTGGCTGTGAAAATTATTTGGTATAAATGATACTGAGTAAACTACTACTACTACTACTGGAAGAAAAGGCAATTTATTTCAGTTCGTGAAACTGTCGTTGCTAAGAAAGCATGCTTAGGGCAGGTGGAAATGTGTATGTGTTTTACTCTAGAGATTCAATTTCAGATTTTTAGTGCAGTCTCACTGGTTATTAGCAGCAATACTTTCATGCTGCTGCATAGTTTTCTCTCCTTTGCCACCTTCCTCAGAACACAGAAGATGCTGTCTTATGAATGGAGGTGAAAATAACCTTGAATATCTCAAATTATAACCTCTTTACATAATGAAAAGGGAGTGTTCTGGCAATAGACTTAAATTTTTTTTTTCATGAAGTTGTTCCAGCCATCATGCTTGTTTAGAAGTTTCTAAAAGTGGTAACATCTGTGCTCCTGTTGGGATGAGAAGTCACCCCACAAACCTTTCTACGAGTGGGTGTGTCTTTAAGAGAAAATAAAGTACCTGATCAGGGCCTTAGTCAGTCTTAGCTCCCTGTATCTTCGCACTCTGACCCACTGCGCGTTCCTTGGAACAGAGAGCTGCTTCCCATGGCTACCTCCTCAATATAAACTTGCTAACTAATCTCTTAGCAAACACTTGAAGCCAACCTGAAGGGAGGAAAAGAGGCAGAGAGGAAACAAAAAACCCGGCAGAGATAAAGCTCAAGGCACATTCAACCGGACACGGGAATCTAAATTTAGTACTAAACTTCAGTTTTCTTTTGAAGAGCTAGCTGTTGTCTGTAGAACAGGGACTTTTATAACAACTATTTTATTTTTAAGACTCAATCCTAATTCTGTTGCTGTCTCCGAAATAGGGCTCACTTTAACAAAAACTCCCTTGATTTCTCTTTTTCCTGCCGGTAGCCATGTGCCTACCCTGACAGGTATTTGTAAATGGTTTCTTTTATAACTGAATATCTTTTAAATAGTATATCTTTTAAAAAGTCTACCCAAACCGTGTGCACACAAGGTAACTTTTCCTCAGGAATTTATGCGAGGATCCACTGTTGGAAATAAATGATGACTTTCAACCAATGATCAAAGAAAAATAAATCTTTCCCCCTAATAAGACTTTTTAAGACTGGAATCCCATTTTTAAATGGATAACAGCTAAGAGGCTACTGGCAATCTATTTATTTCCAAAGCTGTGTTTTAATGTTGGCTACATAGAAATTGGAGGAGCAAATGAACCCTGGGATCTTTGAAGCTGAAGCTTTTAAAATAAAGTTGGTATGTAGTATTTGAAAACATACTGTTCGGAATTTAAGTTTTAATATCTAGGAATAAACTGTGCATTAAATCAAGCAAAACTGTGACAAGGCCAATATGCACATGGACGATGCCAGGAAGGCATCTTCAGCTCTTTGTTCACAGCTTAACAAAACTGTGCCGTCACACCACTTTAGTTCAACAGTGCCTGTCGAATGGGCATCAGCAGATCAGCCAATGCCTGTCATACACAGAGCCTGAAGACGCTTTGAAAGCAAGGGCTTATTCGACCCCCAAGTCTAGTTGGAAAGTGGTGAGGATTTTAAATCATCTAGTAAAGACACCAACCTCCCCCCCCCCCAAAGTTAGAAGAAATAAGGAAGAATGACAAAAAAAATATTGGTTTTATAAAAAAAGGACGTAAAGGAGAAAAAAAATGCCCTCGGGCAAAGGGAGCGCTTTTCATATTTGTTTTCTTTGTCAAAGCAATTATAAAAGTTTTGCAATCATAGAATTTTTCTCAAAGTGATGTTCCCGATAGTGAAATAAAAGTTTAATGTCATTGCTATCTTAAGGTTTTGCCACGGTTTTTTAGCCTTTAAACAACTGAATAAATGTTCTTCCGTTATCAGGATAGGAGGGCGTTATTTGACAAAGAGAACTTGCAACCCCGTGTTATTCAAAGGAGTATCTCTTTAAGTGTAATTTTTGCTACGTGGCTGTTTTTGTTGACAAAAATGCACTAACTTTTGATCTGACAGTCTCCTGAGCTCTGGTCTCTGGGAACATTTAATCTGCTTCAGAGTAGAGACCTGGGGAAACAAACCTGGTAAAGAGAAGGATTGTTAACTTTCTTACAAGTTAACAATTAGGGAAAAACCCCAAACCGCCTTATTTCCCTCCTATAACACTGATCATGAGATTTGGCTTTCAAGCTTTAATAAGTGCTAAGGAAGTGCCTCAGAACTTTCCTCCGGTTTAATTAAGTGTGCCCACTCCTCTTCAGGCATCCAATCAGATTAAATGAGAGTGAACCCCGGGAGCAGGGCTGGTGAGCCCTAGTGGTAAGAATTAGCTGAAGGTGTTCTGAATCTCTCGACCTTTCAAGTTCCTCCAGGATACGTTGCTACTGAGATCCATACAGGAGCTGAGATTTCCCTTACACTAAAGTTGAAAAGCTCTCGCTCTCAACCCCTCTCCCCGCCTCTCTCTCTCTCTCTCTGTCTTTCACTCTGCTACTGTCAGTTTGCTGCCTGTACTTTAGCTGTCTCTTTTCCAGTCTCTACCCTGTCAGTTTCTGGCCTGCCAATTTCAACTTGAAGCTTGACTGGGCTGATTTGATGCAAATACCTCCAGGGAAAACCCTGAAACTGATGAACAGTTATGTCAAGTCGATTTTGCACCATCGGGAAAAGGTAACCTCTGCGAGAAAAAAAACAACAAGGTTAAAGAGACAAGGGCTTTTCACGTGTAATACCTCTGCTGCACATCTCGTTCACTGTTTACCATCCCTCAGAAATTGTAACTGTCAGAATTAGTCCTAATTGCAGATGCGAAAGCTGCCATTATAATAAAAACAGAGGCAGTGCAGGCATTAAATGTAGCAGCCTAATTTGTGAGACTACAGAAAAGGTAGAGTAAATGAATATTTCATTACTTTAATTACCAGGGACTACTCTTTTCTTGCTGTCTTATGATAAGTGTTGCTGTAACTAGCAACAGCAAACATCCACTAAAACATAAAGTGCAATAATCGTCCTGCTGTCAGGATCACTGCTTTAAAATACAAGCTGGGAAAAAATATAATGGTTTATCTATTTCTTAGAGATTGCAGAAGTAGAAGATGAAAATTCATTTAATGTCAGGGGGAAAAAAACGCACACACAAAGGCACCAGTAAACAGGTTTTAGTCAGAGAATAATGGCTCCAAGAGAGAGGAGGAAAAAAATCAGTTGGCTATATATTTGAAGTGTTAGCCCGAAAAGAATGCTGGAAGGTGAAAAGTAGGAAGTAATAGTGTTTGGACTTTTTTAAGGCAAAATTTTGTTTTCTGTTGCACAACATAATTGCTCGAACATTAGAAAATAAAACGCCAGTGACTGGGGGAAAGACAAGAGGAAAGCAAGTGGTTTTCAAATGATTAAGCAAAAGTGGAAAAAGTTCAAGTTGGCAAAAGTTGAGAAGCTCAGTCCATTTCCATTTAAAAAAAGACTAGATAAAGCCTGCCAGAAAAAGGACTTTGCCTGCAGTTTCGGAGAACTGATTCATAAGATTTGGGGAGTATCAATAATTACTCACCACTGACACCTTGAAAAGCCCTGGGCATCTCTCTCTAAATGTCAATTTCAGGTAAAGGGGCAAAGCAGGGTGGAGGGGTGGCCGGCCTATGGGAGGTGGGCCAGGGGGTGGGGACATGGTGGAGGAGGTCGCTGAGGCTGGTTGAAGCCAGCCTGTCTCTGCATTTATCACTTTGTCCCAGAGGAGGTGTTTGTACAACATAGCAGTTTGACAGCACAAAAACACTGTGGCCAGAAGCCCTATCAAAGAACCTACTGACACATATCATTTGTGGTCTTGGTTTCACAGGGCAAGGCTACCTCACATTTTATCTGCACAAGTATAAAACTCTACACGTTTCTAAGTGTTCACTATAGTTTAATCCCCTTCTCTTTTCTTTCTTTTAAATACTGTAAACACTACTTTAAAATACCATCTTTATTCAGAACTCCTGAATGCTGTTTTAAAAGCCATAATAATTTGCAATCAATTTAGCATAATCTGTGTTAAGGTTGATAATATTAAAGGAAAACGAAGGAAAACAGTTTAAAAGCACAAAGCTTGTAATTTATCCTAAATAATACACTTAAAGCTTAGATTAATAGGGGCAAGTAAGTTTTGTAAGAGTCATGTGGCGTAGGGAACACTTTTCTTACAATAAATCCTACTAAACAGGAGTCTGCATTAATTCTTCACCTCTACTATTTTTGCTTAAATGTATCTCACTCACAAGCTATAAAATTGTAGTTAAAGAGAAAAAGTCCCGGAGTTGGGGCCCTAGGGTGCATCTGTGTGTGTGTGCACATAGGCTGTACTTAGTTTTCAAATTCCCATCAGCAGAGCAAAGGTGATGGAAAATCTTTAGAGGACAACCATTTTGCTTAGAGATTTTCCCCTTTTAATGGGCTTATTTATTATGAAAACACGGTTTACTGAGTTCTTTATATATAAACCTCACCTCTTAAAACTGAGAAATCTCATGATGTGAAACACTTCCACTGATGTGCTTTGTGTCTAAAATAGAAACTTAGGTACCTCCAAGAATAGGCAAAATGCAAAGTTTCCTTGATTACAGTTACTTAGATATATAACACAATTTAAAATTAAAAACAGTGAAAGCTATCTACTACATTTGTAGATCACTTGGACACTAGATCCCTTTAAACTTACTCTTTCATTTAAGAGAGCGAAAAAAATCTCAGATCTTAAATAGCATGATATCTTAATCTGTCGATCTGTTATTGATTACTTATTTTGGGGAGGGGGTGTCTATTACCTTGTCAGGAGTACCTTTCTTTCCCAGAGTTGATTATAAAAAGAAATACTTAACAGTATATAAAGAACAAAAATCACTATATTGCTATATTAGCAATGTTAAGGAGGAATCCATTATACTTTTTTATGTTAGGATATGTTTTGCCTTTTTGTCACAGGAAATCATTAATGTCAATTACCTGTTCCCAAAAGAATGCAGTTATTCACCTCCATCATCTGAGATTATTTTAAAATGCTTCTCCTTTATCATCATGATTTAAAAACACACCTTCATGTATTTGCTCTTGTGATAAAGTTTGCTAAACTGACCAGTTCTGTGTTTACTGTTTGCTTGAAAGAATATCTTCATTTAAGTGGGACTTAAAAATGTTAACTTCAAAATACTGAAGTTCAGAATTAGGTCTCCTCCAGTTTAGACTGTGTGTGGGTTTAAGCTGAAATAACACACGGCAACCAAGAAAAATGAAGAACAACTAAAAATGGATTACATATAATAGAACATGGCATTTAATCCCATGGATTATAAGGAAAATTATCTGGAGTTTTAATTTTATAGTAATGTTCAAAAAAATAAAAAAGAATGAAAAGCACCTTAAATATGTACGCCAACATTTGTGTACTGTCTTTTAATTCTAACGACTACTTCAAATCTCATCCTCTCGACTCAGCTCAGTAATAGAACTAAATTTGTTTGAAAAAAATCAGGAATCACTATGATGATTACATTCCTCAATTGAAAAAAGAAAGCAAAGTTCAATCAGATCTTTCTCAAATGTTTGCTCCCCTCCCATGCCTTTATGTGCTGCTTGCTCTTCCAAAGTCTGGTTTTCAGAAGCCCCAAATAACTTCTAACCCAGACTGCAGCCTCCACGGTAATGTACATGGCTTTATTAGCTCTCATACTTTCTTGGGTCACAAACACACAATATCTGATGAGACGTTGATCATCTTCCTTCTCATTTCTCTTTTCAGCCTCTCTAACTTTCCTGTCAGGAGCCTGAAAATATATGCGCAGTTACCATTGTGGAGGGGAGACAAAGTTTAACTTCTGGGTTGGCAATCGGAGAATAATTCATGAGCAGATTTCTAGCAAATGATATGATTTGCTAAATTTTGGTCTTTGATTTATATTTATGTACTCCTGCTACTGCTAAGGTTTTGCCAACCTCAATTAGATCATGAATGAGATCATTTTAATTCAGCCCCCAAACTGTGACCTGACCATGGTCTGAAAGTGTTCAAAAAGTAATTTTAAGCCTCCCTTTGATTTGAAAAGGAATACTGCATGCTTGGTCATTCATACAAAAAACATAAAACTTAATTATTGAATGATTTGGCAAAAGACCTTCCTGCCAAACAACAGTCAATGCCAGCTACTGTGATGCTGGCGATGCCTGGCCCCCGAGCGCACAGCCCCCTGTATACAGCACTTGTTCATTGTGTCTCAGGGCAAGATGCTTTCCAATGGGATTCACGGATCTGGGAGACTGGGTGCAAAGCGAAGGGGGTACCATATTTATAACTCCAGTTGAAAAATGCTGTCTCACCTAGAAGGGAAGTAGATCTGCGCTGTCAAATCACCAGGAGGCTGTGACAAAGGGAGCTTGCAGCCTGACACACGGTGTAACAACATAGCAAACACCTTTAATTCTGTCATGTCTCATACCCTTTACTTTCTCACACATTCGTGGCTGCTCGAACATTGACACCTCCACTCTTTTTCGAAACTAAATAAGGCAATCTTATTTAAGCCCAAATGCAACACCTGAAAAGTTATTCTTGTGCCCAGCAAAAAATAACCATTAACTCCTTCCTCTTGGAAATGTCTCTCTGCTTGCTCTGAAAAGTCTCAAGTTGGTAACAGCCTCCCTGAGGCCCTGAATCTTGAGGTTCACATGACCTCCCAAGCTCCTAAAGATAGGCAACACTCCCCCCTTGAAGAGATGCGAGGGTTGCGATAATGTCACTGTCCGAGCTGGTCTCTTACACCTTTTCCAGCTGAAACCCCTTTCTTCATCACAAACTTCTAGTGTCTTTTATAGTAAGGAGAGAGGCCCCAGCTGCTTCATTCCCTCTAGCTACCGTAGTCTAATATCTTAAAAGCTGGAAATGAAAATAACTTTTCTAAAGTATTTCCTGGAATTTTTAATGTGTTGCCTCGATTCCTTTCTTTTTTTCTTTTCCCTTGCCAATTATAAACCACCATTTGGAGGGCTTATGAGCAATGTAAGTCCACCTCATCTAATTAAACCACATTGTCTTAAAAGCTTGAACAGTTTTCATGTCTACAAGACTTGTCTGAATAACAAACTGCTAGAGCCAGAATTCTGAGTGTCTTTGGAAAGCCAGGATTTTATCTGCTGAGCGCAAAGGGCCAGGCACTCAAAGAGTTAAAGAGTGTTCCTGCATTGCTGGGTAGGTTCATATCCCAGCTGCCTGGTGAAGCATTATCCCGGTACCTCACTTAACAAAAGCCTCCTTTTGCAAACAGACTCCCACTTTTCCCCCAAGTGTCCAAAGGTGTTTACTGAAGTAAATCTGCCTAAATCCTTCATTGCTTGGGTCATGGGGGTGGATAGGAGGGGTGGAAGGTGTAGGGATAATCTCTTTTTGTAAATTCTGTAAATCTTCTGGGAAAAAGAAAAAAAAAAACCAGGAATCTGTGTCACATGCTCGTGTACAACTTCTAATATCTCTGCTAGTTTTGCTCTTATAAGTGAAATCTGTCACAATGACTATCGCAAAAGCCCCCCCCTTTCCAGTTATTCACTCTGCTGTTTGAAGCGACTGCACGTCCAAAGTTGCGTGTGTGCCCATATTATATGCTTAATCTAATTGTTGAAGAAAAAACTGTTGGTATCTTAAAAGTGGTTTCAGAAAGGAAAAAAAAAAAAAAGACAAGACAGTTTAGGAGCAAGATAATGTAGCTGAAAAGTTGTCACGAGAGGTTTCTGCTCTTGCTGTGGTCTCATTCAAATACCATTAACTGCATGTTACTTTTGCATGTTGAAAATGGAGGCAAATAACAGAGTAAAACCTGACAGGTTCGCCTGCAAGGGTTTAAACAGTTCCCAGTAAGAAGGAGCCCTTTAGGCATAAACTTTCTCTCTCAAGAGAACGTGAATACCACCAACCCCTCCCTACAAATCTTGAAGCATCCAGTTTGAGATACAAAAAGGCTGTCATCTCACAAATGTTAAACATACTAAAAAAATCTGAAAAAAAAGTATGAAGAAGGTGTGAAAAACGTGGCACTTTACAGCCCTCAAAGCTTTTTAAAATAGACCAACTTTTCCCCCTAAAATTCTTTTCAGAGAATTTTTTTTTTCCTTTTTGGCTCATTTGAGAGTTTCTTTCTTGGCTTTTTTCCCCTTTCATTTGAAAATATGAATTATCATAAAAAGTCAGGGGGAAAAATGGGAAAGTCTTTTCCAGTTTTCCTGAAGATGTATCAGTGCGTTCAGGCTGGGTGTAAGCAACTTCTCCCTTTTTCTCCGGGCCAGACACCCATCATTGAAAGCAGACCAGGGCCTCTGGAGACTCTCCCCCTTCTCCCCTCCTGAGCTCTCCAGCTCGCCCCCCAGCTCCCCTCCACCCCCAGGGCCCGCACCTCCCTGGCCTTAAGGTAAACAATAAGAGCCAAATACTAGGCAGCACTCCAGAGTGGGAAGTCCACACACCTGACCCAAGTCTAACAGGCTTCTGGGGGAGAATCTGATCCTTCTCTGACACTTTTTACCTCAAGTGTTGAGCGGGTGGCCATGAATAGTACAGACATGCCATCTTGTAACACTATATGCCTGTCAGGAGGGACAGGGCCTGGTTAAGCATCAACTATATAAGGCTGGTAACTAGGGAAAGCCCAACAAACAGCCACAAACACCTCACTTATTTTACTCAGCTACTACCCTCTCTCTCTCTCTCTCTCTCTCTCTCTCTCTCTCTTTCTTTTCATCTTGGCTTTCTGTGGCAGAATGCAAATGGAGCCTGCCGGCGGTGAAAGGGCTGAATTGTGATTAAGAAGAAGAAGAGCTCCTTTCTTTGTTCTCCCCTCAGGGGATGTTTACTGGGAGAGACACAGCGGATCAGATATGAAAGGCATTCAGGTCAGCATTGATGTGAGCGAAAGTGAAATCATACCTAAGGCATTCAAAAGACCGCCGTGTCAGGGGTTCAGCTAACGGTGCAGCTACTGTGTGTGTCTTCCCGGAGAGGCAAAAATCTTTTCACAGACTGGCGATTTTTTTTTTCCTCCCCAATTTCCTTCAAAATTATAAAAGTCCTCCGCCCCCCCACCCCGTGTTTACCTCCCACCAGATGCCACAAGAGTTAGTATTTTCTCTCCTTATGGACCACACGCGAAATCAGACCAACTTCTAATAGCTGTATTACCTAAATGAACCAGCCAGGCACCATCTGAACTGTGAAATCTTTTTTTTTTTTTTAAAGCAGGTGTATTCCTGTGTGCTACATACATGCATAATATGTAGGGGAGAACTGCGTGAAGAGAAAAGCCAAAACACACACGCGTGGATGGTTTTTCCTCTCACCTCCCTCAGAGGAAACATGAGACACACACACACACACACACACACACACAGTATAAAAACAGTACAGAACACCTTAAAACGAAATTCTTTATTTACTTTGTGACTAGGAGTTACACTTTTCCTGAGAGCTCTCACTCTGACACGACTGTCACCCACGATGAAAGTATTCGGCACGTAGCTATTAAGGCAAAGACTTCCACAGAGTCTGCTGATTATTAGTGCTTGCCTTTTTAAAAAGGCTTGATGAAGAAATACTTGGATCTTACTTTTTAAAAGTTTACACTCCCCACAGCCCAAATAGTCATTCAATAGATTTTTTCCAACTGGTAAGCTGATGCTATTGGCATAAACAGAGCTATGTAAATGTATACAAATTCACAAATCACAGCAAACATACAAGTCATGAAGAGGTGCCTAGATGTTTCAAGGCTTAAAAATGAAAAGGAAAATCACATTTCATCTTCTGATTGCTAAAGAAAGAAAAGAAATAGGGAGGGGGAATAGGGCTATATTTATTGGTTTTAAATCATCCTCCCCTCTGCTCTGAATTATTTTTCTCAACCTTCACATCTTGCCTAAAAAGCATATTTGGGCTTACGTTAACATCTGCTTTTGTGGTGACATTTAATTCTGTATATTTTCAACTAGTGTTTCTGCATCACAGATTTTCCCCCTTTATCTCTTTGCTCTAAAAAGACAACCAAAGAGCAATCAAAAAGGTGTCTGACTTGGCCATTCAGACAATTGCCCCCTTGTGGGAATGCGGGAATGAATGGTACAGTGGACACCCCAGCACCATTGACGTTATAAACATGTAAATGAAACACATTAGGGCAGACAATCAATTGTCTGTGAGCATTGCAAACCTGCACTCTCTCTCTCTGTGACAGGCACAAAATAGTGTCTACCTTGGGAAGCCACGGTGCTGGAGAGGAAAAGGACAAAGAGTTCTCTTTCACACGGAAGAAAATGCACCTTTAAAAGCCTTGGAAGAATGCAGATGACAAAAACTGCTGTAAGGAAGAGAATCTCCCACATCTTGGAATAAACGCGGCACTGCTTAGAGAGCTAGCAACACCCTCCTTTCCTACCTTCAGGGTAGACACACATTTTTCCCAGGAAAGATTCTTAATACGGCATTAGGGTCTTTGATAACCTCTTGGAATTTTCTTTACTTTGAGTAAATTAAGCAAGCAAGAGAGGAAGCACCTGAAACATATGACATGGCAGTTTACTGGGGAACATTCATCTTGGCTTTATTCGTATTTGGAAATAAATGCTTGAAGACGTGAATTTATCTTTATGTGGCAACAGAGAAATAATGTAAAGTTTAAAATCCTTAGCCCACCCTTACCCCGGGTGGAGAATCACGCTTTGGATGCCAGCAGGCTGCTGGCTCTGTTACGAAGGAAGGCATGTTTCTACCCCAATTGCCTGAATTTTTACAAACCAAAATAAAACAAATAGATCAGTCTAGATACATAGCCCCCAGCCTAGTGTGTGTGCAGCATGACAAAACTTGCAGAAGCTCTTCACAGAGAGAAAAGGATGGAGACCGATATCTTTGGAGCGCCCTCAGAGCTGGTACCTGCCACATAAACTGCCTCTGAGTGCTTTGAGAGTCAGCAAAACAGCCTCCTTATAACCTCATCAACTTTATAAGAAAGCTACTTGCAAAAGATTTCCACACTTGCAAGGATCACCAAGTCTGAACCGACTGCAATCCGAAGGAAACTTCCCTGCCTCAGAGTGTACTGAGGGGCTCTGACTCACGGCCGCCCCATGCCAACTTCACCTCTCAGAAAGGAGAGACAGGAGCCACTTCCTGAAGAAGGGGCTGCTTGCATTTCTTTTCCTTTTCCTTTAAGCATCTCTGAAAAGGGAACAACTTTTCGGTCCTCCACCGCCTCTAAGCACCACCACCAGCGCTTCCACTCCCTTTCAGGAAGTGGTTAAGGGAGTGAGGGCTTATCTTAAACAGGGATAATCATTTCTGCTCATCTGATTGTTTCTCCTCTAGGATCTAAAGCCCTGAAAACATCCAACTTTATCCCTTTTCTTTCCCACTGAAAATCAGAGACCAAAGGCGTTGGTTAAAAACCTCCCCCACTCTACCATACAATGCCTAACCCTTTAGCTGAAACTTTGAAGAAAAATCAAATTTAACTTTTCTTTCTTTCTGCCATTTCCTCTTCCCCACCACTCCTAATTCAGTGCTCATTTAAAAGACAACTTCATTCCCTTTTCTGAAACAAGCAGTTTCCGGGTTTGATTTCTGTGAAAACGTGCAATGTGTCTGTGTGATTTTTTTTCAGAGGCTGATGCTGGGAGGTGATGGGCTGGGGAGGAAGGCCCATCTTCCCAGGCTCCACAGGAGGCAGGAGGGTAGCCGAGCATCCCCAGGAGCCCAAGCCCGAATCAGGGGCTAAAGCAACAAACTTTTCAAGTTACAACCGGGCCGCCCCAGTGGCAGGCAGCCGCCGGGCTTCTCCAGCTCCTAAGTGCTCATTTCTGCCTCGAAGGCTGTGTGGAGATAGTGGGGTATAATCAGGGGAATGAAAAGGGGGGCTGGGTTTTCCCCCTCCTCTCCAGCTTCAGTGAAAGTATTACAAAGTGAGTCAGGCGACCGAAGATCATCTGACTGAACTTTCTTGAAACCGACACACATTCTTGTCTTCGGGCAACTTGCTTTTTGCCTCCTTCCCCCTCACCCCTCTCCCCCTTCCCTCCTGCACATCTTATTTTCTGGGAAGAGATTTCATCCTTTCCATGTGGGGGAAAGGAGACTGTCCGCTATGGATTAACTTGGCACTGGCACTGTCTTTGCCAGGCATCTTGCTAGCCTGAGAATCTTGAAGGCTGGATTTTAGATTCTTGTTTCTCTCTTTGTATATTTGTTTTCCTTGAACTGCTTCCTTCTCCTTTGCTTTTTAATAATCGCATACAGCATCGTCTTTTAACCCACGTTCTTGACCAGCCTTTCAAACACACACATACTGCTTTACACGTTTTATCTCCTTGTCGCCTTAGTCTATATATACACTGTTGACTTCATTAAAATTATATAAAGTGCCATTCTAGTTTCCTGGATGACCATCTCTCTCTCTCACTTTTTTCCCCACGCAGCTTCTACTTCTATGATTAGTAGTACCATTATTCCTTTCCAGGAATTTCTATATGATTTTGATAAGCATCATCATATTTAGTGTTATCAGCAAAGACACAAGCTCAAAAGTGACATCTTTTCCATGAATCCAGGAAAGAAGAAAAATCCACTCAGTTCAGATAAATCCTAGCAATTCCCAAAGGGAAAGGCATTGGATACGTGCTTGATGAGAAAGAAAATGAAAAAAGAGGGGAAAAAACTCTTCTACCTGCTTCTCAAAACCAGGACATTGCTCAGTCAGATTAAACCCAAAGCAAAATACTGACAAGTAACCAATACACAGCATGTTTTCCCACAGACTATTGGGAAATAATTATTGCTGTTAAATGTGCAGGGTCTGGGCTAAATGCCTTTAAAATGTGCAATTCAACTTTCCACTTCGGAGTGTTGAGGCTTCTCCCAAGTTAGTGGCTGGGCGGAGGGGAAATGGTGTCCATTTCTGAGCACCAAGCAGTGTCCACGGCTGAGCACCTCCCTGGCACTCTGTTCCACCTGCGAAGCCCCCAGTAGGCCTCCCCCTCTGCCAGCCCCCGCCCCAGGGCTCCCAGGAAGCCTGGAGCATTCTGTTTTTCCAGACCTGGGCTCTGGCCCGACTTCACTGCCGAGGCCAGGCTGGTCAACAGTGGCAAAATCCCGAAGGGGGTTGGAGGAGGCAGACAAGAAGAAACAAATATTCTAAATAGTCTCTCCTGCAAAAGAACACTTCTGGGAACCTTGCTTTAAATCTTATTTTCCTTTCTCTCAAAAAATGACTGTTTAACATAAGAAAAAGAAAAAAGCCTCCTTGACACGAAGCTTTTGTTATCCAGTTGATCAGCAATGTGCTTTAGATACTTGTAAGGGGGGAAAAAAGCCCCACAATAGACATTGATTTTAGAAAATCAATAACCAACATTTAATAAAAGGAACAGAGGAAACACAAGAGAGGAGAGGGGGGCACTAGGTGTAATTTTAGTGTCTACTAAATTACCCAGAGATGGGGAAGGGAAGGTCTCCAGTGTAAGGACCACCTTAAATAATGCCAGACACTAGAGTGAAGAAAAAATTAAATTAAGAGAGAGAGAAAGAGAGAGAGAGGGAGAAAGAGACTTAAAAAGAGGCAGCCTGAACTGGATCTTGGGGAAGCAGCTCGGAATATATTATTGTACTTGTTTTTTTGTAATACTAAGCCAAGCAAATAGATCAAAGGCAGCACAAAGGGAAAAGGCAGGATAACATAACGAACAGTTTCTGACTAAAATTCCTCTATCACTCCCCCATATGGCTCGACACCTCTACCACAACAAGCAAAAGACACACACACGCGCACACGTACACGCGCGCACACACACACACGAAACCTAGAGAGAGACAGAGAGACAGAGACAGAGAGAAGCATCATTTGTCTCTAATCAAAATTCCCTCGTCTTTGTGTTTTCTCCTTCCAGCGCCCCTTACTGCGCCCCCAGCAGCCCCCTACCGCGCCGCGCAGCTCAGGGGCAGGCCGGGGGCGCACACAATTGTCTTCCCTAGAGGAAAGTTGCTCCAAGGGGACCCCGGTGGTCCCCGCGAGGCGCGGGCTGGGCTTGCGGGAGGCCGGAGCCGCGTCCCCGCGTCCAGTTCGGGAGCGTCAACGCGGCCCCGCGCCGGGTGATCGGGCTGAGAGCGAGGGGAGTGAGAAGTTTCCTTTCCCAGTCTGAGCTGGCGCTAGTTCTCTTGTTTGTTTTGGGGGGTTGGTTTTTTTTTTTTTTTTTTTTTTTTTTAAACTCAGTATCCTCCGTCAGCTATCCCCGGCACCCTCTCCGGTCCCCAGCTCTCTCCCCTCCCCCAGGCGCCTTCTGCGCTCTTGCCAATCACTTTTCTCTTTTATTCCCACGATTTTGTTTGGGGGTAATACCTAGGGGGTCTCTCTCTCTCTCTCTCTCTCTCTGTCTGTCTCCCTCTCTCACTCTGTTCTTCCTCTGACTCTTTCTAAGGTGGACCTACTAAGCTGTCACGCCTTTGATCTCCCATCTCTGCTCTGCGTGTCCCCCTCGCACCCGCACCTCCTTCCTCCTTCTTGACTCAGCCTGGATAACGGACTCCTGACCATGTCGAAACTGCCCAGAAAAGTCTCCCTGCGCTCTGCGACTCCGCCAGCCCCCGGCGCGGGGCCAGCGCCCGCTGGAGAGGAACCACCCGCCCCTGAGCCCGCGTGGACCTCGCCGGACCCCGCGCGGGACCGGCCGAGTCCCTCCCACCCCGGGGTCCCGGCGCGCCCGGCCGGGCCCCGCTGCCCGCGGACCGTTACTTGGCGTACTGAGAGGCGGCCGGGCGACTCCGGCAAAGAAACTTTAAGCCTTGCCGGAGGCACAGCCCCGGGGCCCCTCTCCCGCTCTCGCAGTCCCTCTGCCACCCCCGCCCCGCCCCCGCCCCGGGGATCCCGCGCGACCCGTCGCCCGGGCCCCCGCCCTGCCCTCGCCGGACGCTCACGCAGCCCGGCCGGAGAGCCGGCGGGCCGGGCGCTGGTGGAGCTGGAGGCGGAGGCGGAGGGAGGGCGGGCGGGGGCGCAGAGGGCGGCGAGGGTGGGGGCGCTGGGCCCCGGCCGGACCCCAGCGCTCGCAGCCCCCCGGCGCCCGACGCTCACTTTGCCCGGCACTTCCCCAACTCCCCCCACCCCCCGCCCCCCGTCCAGTCGCCGCGCGCGCCGGTCTCCGGCGCCGGCCGCGGAGAGAGGCTCGCCCGCGAGCCCTGGGCGCCCGCCGCCGCCGCCGCCACGGTTGCTTTTCCCTTTCCCCCTCCTTCTCCCCGGGTCTGGAGCCGCGGAGCGGCCCAGAAAAGTTTGGTTCGGGCCGCTTCTTACCGTTTTTCCTCCTGGGATTGGCTTGTTTGCGCCTCTTGCACCGGGGGCCATCCGCCATGATCGGCTGCTTCATTGATAAGAGCGGATCAGATGGCAGTTCGCATGGACTCGGCGCCCTGCTTCGGCAGCACGCAGGCTCGATCTAGCAACCAAACACAGCGACAATGTGGGCATCGCCCGCGCCCATTGAGACGCGCGCGGGCCGCCCAGGGGAGCCGGGCCAGGGCCCCGGCGAGCACCCATCCGCGGCCCCCCCAACGCCAAAACGAAACTCCGGCGGCCCCCCTCCCCGCCTCCCACCCCCAGCCTTGGCCCCGAGGCGCTTTGTGTTTGTTACTGTTTGGTGTGTTGCACCCGCGAGGGGATCAGAGAGACAAGAATTACATCTTCAAAATGAGTCATAACTCCTGACCGTATGAGGGAATGCACACGGCGGTACAGTAAGGCTGCTTGGCTCAGGGCTAGGCGGACCTTTTCCTCCGAAAAGTCCTCAGCCCGGCTCGGGAACTTGGGGTGAGGCGAGGCTCTCTGTAGCTCTCATCTTGTCTCCCCCCCCCACTCACCCCCCCCTCCCCATTCCCCCGAGGAAGCAAACAAACAAACAAACAAACAACGCGAAACAACTCCCGGATGAAGCACACTCGGTCAAATTGATAATAGTAATTATAGGAAGCCCACTCGCCCCGCGTCCCCTCCCCTCCCCTGTCGGAGTTGATCGAGGCACTGTCTCTTCCTCCCCCTCACACCCCCGCCCCCAAATTAGGATTTCCCGTTTCACGCCGCAATAAGAAATATAATTATAAGCCTCTTCGGACACTGTCCCTCCCCCCCAGCACCCCCCCCGCGCCGCCGCCGCCGCCGCCGCCACCTTCGCCGCTTTGACAATATTTACTTATTTCCCCCCACCTCACTCACACCCATGCTCCCCCGCCCTAGTTCCCTTAAAGAGTTCCAGGAGAAAATTGTTTTCTCCCCTCAAGAAAGGAAAGAGAAAGTCCAATCGCTATACGGCAATACTTTTAAGCTCGACTAAATGATCGTATCCTTTTCTGGCTTCGAAACTTTTGTACCTAAAAATCGAGAGAGGCGCTGCATTTTTTCAGCTGAAACTGTCAAAACTTGGAGAAGGGGAACCTCGGAGGCAGGCAGGAGAGGAGGAGAATCCTGCAACTCGGTGGAGGTTGGGAAGATGCTGTGCCTCGAGGATTAGTTTAAACAGGGGGCTATAAAAGATGTAACAGATGCAAACTGTAACACAAGGGCCATTAACCCTTTCTCTGCCGAACACACTCAGTCCCCACGCCCCGCACCTATTGTCTCCTGTGCTAGAAGCTTTGCGGAAAACCTGGAAAGTGAGTATCAGTTTCCACACATTTGCTGAGAGGGGTGGGGCTGGGGGGCGGCAGAGAGAAGGGGAAGTGGATGATTTAGAAAGCACCTTGAATTTAACCTAGGCATAGTGGGAGACTTTTAATTTAAGTTTGACACATTTTGTTATTTCTTGGCTCTCCTATGGATTTGAAATTGTTGGGGAAAATCCTGAAATAAAGCAGTGGTCACACAAGTGTCTGGGAGGAAGCAGCTGGCCTGTCTGTATTCATGCTGAGACTTACACACGACTGCATATAAATACATGTTTAATAAAGTAAGCTGCTAGTTTTATGAGCATGTGTGTGTGTGAGGGACAGACAGGGCATTTGTGCTGTAAACTTTAGCTTTGCCTGTTATTTCTAACTCTGGAGTTAGTAATCTTGCCTTCATCATTATAGGGGGAGCATGTAAAATATATAAGAAGGTGGGAGATAAACACATTCATGTTAGCGGGGCTCACCACTGCTCCTGGGAACTCCTGCTCTCTTTCTCGACTTTTCAGTGCCAAAGTGTGGAATGGGATATTTTCGTGTGTCTATGTCTCCTGTGAAATCCATGTCTATATCATTAATACTTTGCCATTTGAAATACAATTTCAAAAGTTATCCTTCATTTACAACCCTAATATCCGGACGGCAGTTTTCTTCCCAGCTGTAGTGACTCCCCCCCCCTCCCCACTTTGGTAAACGACTCAAGTTCCATGAGGACTTTCACTTCTTTATTTATCATCACAGAAGTGAGGTGTTACTTCACATACATACACACACAAAGAATGAAATAAAGAAATGAAACTCGCTAAGCAGACAAAAACAGGCAACTTTCTACTTAGAAAACAGCCTTCTTCAGTGGGAAAGGTTGGACTGCCATATCTAAGAGAAAGACTTGCTCCCGAATTTGGTAGGTTTGTATCCATCAAGTTTTGTAATTATTAACAGGTATTTGCCAAGTTCTAATTGCTGAATACAATGAATTGGAATTAGACGTGAAAATAGAGCAGAATCTCTCCCCTTGAAGAGTTTTTATTCCAACCACATAGTTCTCAATAAAACTTTTCCCAGGCTGGGTAGTAAAAGGCACCTTTGGTTACCTGAATGGGCAGGTACAGGGCAAATTATTTGGGGGAGGAAAAAAGAGAAAAGGAAGGAGAGAGAGAGAGGGAGTGCAAGAGAAATCGAAGAAGTCACTCTTGGGAAAAGCTCGCCATAAAGGAGCTAAACCCACCTGAAATTCCTACCCACAGACACTCCTCCTCACTTCAGACTCACATCCCCACTTAAAAGGAGAAAATCGTAAAAGGAGGGTGGGGGATGACCATGCCGAAAAGGAATAAAAAGAGAGAAAAGGGGGAAAAAAAAACCTACCTGCGAAGTCTTGTTTGTAGTTTTGGCCAGAAATGGTGAGAAGAAAAAGCATGAAGAAGCCGCGAAGTGTGGGGGAGAAAAAGGTGGAAGCGAAGAAACAGCTCCCGGAGCAAACTGTACAAAACCTCGCCAAGAGTGTCGGGAGGCAGGACCGTTATTCCTGCGGAGCAGGTTAGAACTGATCTCTTTCGGCCACTCCAGGAAACACAAACCTGGGGACGGACTGACGTGTTACGCCTCTTCTAATGACATTTTTTTCTTTTTCTTTTCTGTAGGAGAGAGAGAGACCCTGAAACACGCGCCACCTATCTTTGTGGGGAGGGATAATTGAAGCGCCCTGAGCGTGAGCATCATGTGAAAACGTGATCGCCAAGTTTCTCTCTGGGAAAGGATCTGGGATAGATTATACCTTGAAGTCTCCGCAAACGCTTTAGTGGAAGAAATGAAATTCCACCTCCCTCCCTTCCTCTCTCCCTCCCTCTCGCCTCCCTCCCTCCCTCCCTTCTCCACGCCCCCCCCCCCCCCCCCCGTCAAGCCTTTGGCATCATTATCCTCATCACTAAATCCTACAGAGTACAGGGCGGAAAACGGTGCACACCATTCACAGAACTGGAGAACTCTACGGGGCGAAAGTTAAAGGGAAAGATCCCGGTTCCTCAATCCAGATCGCCTCTTCTTATACAGATGTCTCTAATGACCAGATTTGAGATGCACATTAAATTGTGTGGATTTCTCAGCACGGCTTCTGGAACTAAATTTTTTGCCCTTTCTCTTAATTTTTTTTTTTTCTTTTAAAATGCCAGAGCCAGAAAAAAAAAAATGCTGCATGTGAACTGCATTTTAGGGCGTGTGTGTTGCGGTGTGTGTGTGTGATGAATTTCTGGATTGGATCCCAATACTAAAAAGTGGTTTGGCATTTTTAAAAAGGGTCTCTAAGTAAATTAACATAGAGCGCTGAGTTGCTGAGTTGACCGATCTCTGAATCTCTCCACATCTCACGGAGACCTCACTACAAAGTGAGGGAGTGGGTGCAGGGAGGCAGGAGGAAAAGGAGAAAGGCCACAGAGGAACTTAGCAGCGAAGGAAGATCACCATATTAAACGGCATGGGGTCTAAGTTTTGGAGTATATATTTTTTGATATTGCAATTAAAGTAAAATTAAAAAGAAAAGACTCCACCTTTGCTCTGAAGGGATTGGTTATGTAAATATGGAAGGGATTTCCTGGAGAATACAGCTTTCTACTGTATGGTTAATTAAATAATCACTCAAAAGCTTCCAACGTGACGCTTCTGTCGTAATCCAATCAGGTTACATAGGTCCTAAACAAGAAAGATATTTTCCACATCTGGAAGTCAGCAATTTAGCAAGTACTGCACATTATTAACCAATTCAGAGCCCACTTCCCAGGGGAATTTTTTTTGAAGTTTAAGTGTTCTTAACCAATGCTCTGCTGTTTTGTTAATCAAAAAGCTGGTTTACACTGCACATAATTGGAACTAATATAGAAGTAAATAAAGACAGCCAAATTTGAGGATGCTGAGCACAGGCATTTATCGGAAAAGGAAGAAATCTCTTAGCCTCCAATGGTTCAGGCTCAATTTCTTAGAGAACTGTGAGGCTTTTTCTTCTTCTTCTTCTTCTTTTTTTTCTTTAAGAGTGAAAGTACTTGAGAACCTCAGAGCACAAATAAACTTTCAGTCCCACAGCCTTTGGGCTTCCTTGCAAAGGTAAAGGTGGAGGTGTCAAGAGGACTAAAGAACAGCCTCATGCCATTTTTTTCTGCTTTAATATTGTTAATATGTTACAGCCCCCTGTTTTCAGTCTGATGAAATCTGAAACAAATAAAACCCTGATCCAACACTAGACTTTTACTTATATGAAGATAAACTGCTTTGAACTGTGCTTTGAATGTGTGCCTAAAGCAAGACTTTGAATGCAAGAGTCATTGGCAATTGCACTCAGAGGAGGGAAAAGCCACCCATGGGTTACCACATCCACACTCCCAGAGGTGCACGGCTTTGTGTTTTGTATGTTTATTGGGGGGGGGGGGGAGCAGTAGCCACCCAGCATGACCACAACCAATTCTTCCTTTAGGATGCAAGGAAGTAAATTTTCACTCTTGGTACAGACTCACCTCTTTCCTACCTTAAGTATTTATTACAGTGAGAATCTTCTCCCCCACCCCATTCAGATAAATTACCTATAGAGGAGCATTCAAGACCATCAGTCTAAAATTTAATAATAAAAAAAGAAAATTAAAGATTTCCACCATGGGTCAGGCACATTCTCAGTTTTATGCTTTACATTGCTTTAATATTTCTATCTCTATAAATATATGACTTATCAAGTTCCTTCTCTGAGATTCATTTCTATTATTAATATCCTTTTTTTTTCTCTTCCCACTTTTCCCCACTTTTTTAGTTAAAAAAAATCGAGTCCAGCTTTCTCTAGAAGTTTGCTTTTCAGCGTTTCCTCTCCCATTTCCAGGACAAAAGTGTCCCTTGCATGGAGTAATTCCAGGCAAGACCCCACCTCAGGACCCCAGGTAACCACTGGAGCTTACAGTCCAGACACACACTCACTGGCAAAACCTCAGGTCAAAGGATCCAATCAAACGGCTGACAAATCACTTCTCTTTATTATGTATATTAATGTCTGGTTACTTAGGATCTGACTTAAAAAAAAAAAAAAGACAAGTATTTCCATGAAAAACACCTAATCATCTGATTACTCTGGGCTCAGTAATTGTTCAAGTGTCAGGAGACAGCCTCAACACTTAGCACTGGGAGTGCCGCCGTGCAAGTATTTGAATTGGGGTAAAAAGCAATCTTCCAGGTTCCCATCAAGGTGGATATTTGGAGGGTGGCACGCGAAGCGTCCCCGCGAGGGGTGAGCGCGCCGGTGCGTTGCCCTCCGCCCCTGCCTGGCACGCCCCTGGCACTCCCCTCCCCATTTGACCGAGAGACTTCACACCAAAGCAGAGGCGGTGGGATCGGAGGAAGCCGGAATATAAATTTGTACCGAACACTCTCTTAGTCCGAAGGCCAGGTCGGGGACAATGGGGATCGTGGGATCAGCGGGATGCAGGAGCGCAGGACGCAGGGAAAAGTCGAGAGAGGACTAGGAGCTGCTAGCTTTCGGCTCCTCACACAGCAAAGCAAGTCCTTGCAAATGAATCGCTCCTTCCCGGTCTTTCTTCCCCATTAGTAATCCATTTCGAGATTAGCGCAGACCAAGGGGATTAAAACAACAGATACATGCAAATGTGAAATAATATTGCAATCGACATTGAAGGGAGAAAAATAATTCTTTAGGGTTTCTTTGAGTAAAACAAACTGCCTCCCTCAGTATTCCCTCCACCCAGGCAGCGTATGAAGATGCACTTTTGTTTTCCAGTTCTCTCCAGCCAGGACCTGGTGCCTGTCCCCCCATTCACCTCTCAGTCTGTCAATTTCCTTAACTTTCACAGCCGCTCCCCCTTTCTCCCCTGCCCCCAGCTCCGCTTGCTGGCCCAGATGCCAGAAGAGATACAATGTTTCTGCCCTGAACACACAGCCTGTAGAAGGAATTCGAATTTGGCCACAGCTAATTTTTTTTTTTAAAGCAAATTCTGTTTACTCTGTATCATGTGGAGAAAATAAAAAAAAGGAACCTATTCTCTTTTTGAAACGGAATTGATCTTTCATCTAGAGGAATTATTTCGACCCTGTGTTGTTACACAGAAGGTGGGAAACTTCTTTTAGAGTTGCAAGCAAAGGGTGATAAGGGGGACCCCTGCACTGGGGGGGGGTGTGTGGACGGGGTGGGGGGCGGCAGGGGTCCAAGTCAAGCCAAACGGTTTTCTCACGTGCAAACTCGCAATCCAATCCATTCGGAGTTGAGCCTAGGATAGGAGGGGAAAGTCTATTAAAAAAAAAAAAAAAATCAGGAGCATCTCTCTGAGAAGCCCTTTCAAACAAAATCAAAACAGGACCAGAGAATCTCAGACCGTCTCTAATATCCCTGCTGCGAGGCCCGCGGGCTGTGGAATCTCGCACGTCACCTGGCCCCAGCAGGGCAGCCAGCTGAGAGTTCATTTTATTTTATTTTTATTTTATTTTTTGAAGTTAAAGCTGAATCTCGGCTTCAGTGCTTTTTGGCAACGTCTCCACTGACAGGAACCAGCAAACTTCAGGACTCAAATGAGCGTCTTAATTTATTGATGCAAAACAGGTCTGCTTGTCGCCCCCAGTTCTCGGCGCGCTCTGTCCCCCACGCCCCCAGCTTCGGTCCCTTCATTTGATCTCAGGGTAAGGCCCCCGCAGCACAGGCGGAGGAACACGTTGTGGGGGGGAGGGGTTCGGCCCCCGCCCACCCCCCCCTCCCCCAGACCTATACCCGCCCGGGAACCCCGCGACCCCCGCCCCGCGGCCGGGTCAGCTGACCTGGCTCGCTCGCCGGCTCCCCGCCCGCCGCCTTGTTTCCGGTCCCCGGGGTCCGCGAGCTGCGCACGGAGCGGGAGCGGCCGCGGCCGCGAGGTGATGCTGGGGGCTGATTACCATGAGAAAGGCTGTGCCTGGAAAAGCCTCCTCCACGCGACTGTCAATCTCACTAAGGGGTGGGATGGGGGGGGACGGAAAGGGGCCCTGTAGGAGTCACCAGAAAACTTGGAGTAAGTTGGATGCGACGCAGGCCCGAGGAGGTGGCTTTCGCCTCAACTTGGAAGGCTGTGGCGTTAAGGGCGCGGACGCCAGCAGTCTCGCCAGGGAATTGAAAACCCCAAATCCTTCCTTCCCTCCTTTCCTCCCTCTTGCCCTCCTTTCAGCCCTCCCTGACCTTTATCCTTATTTTCTTGAAATTCTTTCCCAATTGCCTTTCCTACATTATCCTTTCTTTCTATCTGATATCTCCCTTTTGCAAGCCCTTATTTTGTTTCCTAACATCTCCTCTTCTCTCTCGCTCTGATTCTTTTCTGCCTCCTTTATGTGTCCAGATTTATCATTTCGTTTTGAAAACACAATGTTTCATATGTAATTAATCTACCAGCAGGAGGTCAGGGACACCCTGACTAAAGTAACTCCCTTGGGTCATCAGAGAACAAGTTCGCCAGGTGTCAGTGAAAAGTAAAATAATAATAATAGTAATAAAATAAATATAAATCTATATCTCAGTGATCATAGTGGCTCCCTATTCTGAATTATCATATCAGCTCAAATTGACTTCCTTTTTTCTTAAAAGATATAATCTTCCTGGAAGGAAAATAAATAATACTTGTTCTAGGGAAATTCTATAGAATTAAAGCAATGTGAAAAATTTTCTCATTTATGGTGATATTTTAGCAGGGCTTAACAGACTTTAGAAATTACAATAGGTAATTTAAAGAAACTTAAACTGTGCTTTTTCTTTTAATGACTATTTGGAAAGTGTAAAAAATTCCTAAAGCACCCCTGCCCCACACGAATCAATTCAGAGAGAAACATCATGCCCTGTGTTTTGTACATGCTAAGCAAATTCACAGCTTGAGTTGCTGGGTTGTTTTCTTCGCCAGGTTGCCCTGTTGCCTAGCAGGTGAGTGAACATGGAGCTGCATATGTCATGAATGTGGCTATGGTTTTAGTTTTCCTTATTTCTTTTTCTGTCTTTCATTCATTTTGAGCATGTTGTTCTCCTATTAAAATTCAGAGTTTGCACTTGTTTGCAATTTGTTTACTTTGTTGGATTTTTAAAACTTGTTAGAAGTCAATTGAACATGTATATTAAGCCCTTTTTAGGCCAAGAAAAATAAAGATGCATTAGAAAGATGCTTTTTATGCTTCATAATTATTAATTGACATTTTATGATGAATAATTAATCATTTGAATAATTTTGGTATCTCTGATCTGAACACATATTTGCATATCTAATGCTTGATTTTAACTGTGGTTTTTTTTTTTTAATTCATTCTCTCAGGACGAAGAAACAAAGTAACATTTTAATGTAAAATTTCTCTCTGACACTTGCAAAAGTTTATTTATTGAGTAGTAAGTAGTATTCTTTCCAGATATCCATAAAACTTCGTAACAATTGTGAATCATTTATGTAGCAGTCATATGCAAATATGTGACAGAACTACAATTAATGAGGAAAAACAATACCCTATGTAAAATCAAGTCACTCTCCTCCCCAAATGCAGAGATGTGCACTAATTATGCACCATTTTTTCTTATTGGAATTTGATCATTGAACTTTTTGGTTATGTCTATTTACACATGTCAAAAAGTGAAAATTGAGGTAATTGACAAATAATTCATACCTGAATTTAAGATAATTTTTTACTTTTACTTATTAATATATGGGCTGATTTAAAGTTATTTTAAAATGATCAAGCAAGCCTATCCCTGATATTTTTATACCCCTGTGTCAGTTGACGTCCAAAGAATCTATTTTGAATACTAACCCTGCAGGTTGCTACCTGTGTGATTACCGACAATCTACTCTAAATTTGTTTCCTTAGCTATGTTGTGGGTACACTAATAGTGCCCATTCTTTCGAGTTTTCTTGAGAACTAAATAAAGTAGTGCCTGAAACTTCACTATAGTGTAGCTTTATTATTGTAATGAAAGATTGAAAAAATAACATGGGATATACGGATCAATTGAGGACAATTTAATTAATTTTGACTAGTTAAAAACAGCTATTTACCTTTTAGTATCATTCGTCATTTTTCTATTGAGAAGTGAGTGCTGTGTTATTAAAGTGAAGAAATAAAATGGAAAGCATCATAGGATTTTTGGCTGGTTTACAGTTCTTTAGACCTCTTCAAAGAATTCGTAGCCACAGACATGAAAATAGTGTTTTTTTATTCTGTTAGTTAAGGAGTTAATTTGTCGTATTCAATATGGTCATAATTTGGTTATAAATATCAGATTTCTTTTAGTCCAAATGTATGAACTTGAAGTTTCTCATGTTCTTTAGTAACATATTGTCTTTGACTGTAAGGGTTAAATGTGCAGAAGCTCAGAAGCGGTCTTGAGTAAGACTTGTGAGAAAAAAAAAGGGCAAACTTACAAATTTGGAGACCAGGAATTTGGCTGTCAGAACAGTATTTGTTGTAAGACCATTCATAATGAGCTGAGCGAGCATTTCCTTTTGGAATTGTAGTTATCCTGGGGTTTGCACTAATTCTAAGTACCTATAGTGGGGGAGAAAATCAGTTTACTAACGGAAAATGAAATTCCTTAGTCTCTTAAACATCCAGAAGGCCAGATTTTCTTTTTGATGCAAAAGCTGAAAAGTCAGTGCAAATGCTTATGGGAAAAAACTATTGCGATATTTAGTCCCAATACTGACTTCTTTTTCTTGTTGTTTTCCTTAAGACTCCTCAAAACACTTAAAGGGTCCCTTAATTGTTTCCTTTCTTAAAGGATCCATTCCATGCTTCTTTCACGTTGAAACTACCAAAAGGGCCATTTGGACATCAGCCTAGGGGCTCAGAGTGACCTGTACCTTTTTCTTTTTATCCATTGTAAAGGGCAATGGGACCAAAAACTGTTTGCACCTATAGATTGTTTAGTGACCTGGAAATAACTTCATGCTGCTTTGTGGTCTTCGCTAACAGTCCTTATTCTGTTAAAAGGTCAAATTATAAATCTTGGATGTTACTCAGTTCTAATTTTGCACCATTCTAAAAGTGATTTTTTTTTTTTTTGCAGTCATGTTTCAGGTACTTAAATATAAAAACCTTACTCTCAAAAATTATTCTCTTCATGATAATCACAACTATGAAATAATAATAGCTAAGAAAAAAACCTGCTTTTCTAGGCCTGGCAGTGTAGATGTGACCTAGAGAGAATCAATGACTTTCTCCAGAATTCAAGTGTCTGGTTCTTCACGGGCCTTTGAATCTGCCAGATCCATCCTCCCGGCAGACGCCACATACAGGTGACATCCAATGTCTTCTCACCTTTCGCAGACATCTTTCTGAACCACTTGTGCCCACCCACTCTGCACACTGCATTGTGACCCACTTCCAGACCTCCTGGATGACTTGGTTAGTACTTGTTTTTCCATGTGTGGCTTATTTTGCCTTTTGGATCTAGCACTTAGGCTCATTTTTCCAGTTACAGTATTGGCTCAGGTAGAATGGTTTCTCTGGCTTTGTTGCCTCTGGCTTCCCAGATAAAGTGTCTTTCCTAGTTCAGCCTTCTCACCAGGACCCTTGACTTAGGGACACTCCCATGGGCAAGTTCCTGCTCGCTCACATTGGCCCCAGTACTGGGCCTAAGCACAGGACAAGTTAGTGATGAAGGAGAGATCATGATACAGGCATATCTGGAAATTGTTTTTTTTCTTGTATAATTTTTAAATTGCTTGTTGACTGGGAACTGGACCTCAATGTGTTTGACACCAGATTCTTTACATTCTCCTCAATTACAGCATATTATAGTGGCAAAGATATAGGCTTTGAAATTAGATGAACTGGATTTGACTCCCTGCTTTGTGAGTGCTAATTGTGTATTGAGGACAAGATATGAAGCCCCTGAGAACTTCATTTTTAAAATGAGCAAAAGAGGACTTAAATTTAAGCTGGCTGTGGTGAAAAAATATGACAATATATGTAAAATGTCTGCTACAGGGTAGGCATATCAATAAATAGGAATTCCTTCTCGTGAATTACCTGGAAAATACATGAAGGTAAATTACAGAAAACCAGAGTGAATGTAGCATGTATCTTAGAGGATACTTATTTCATCATTTTTAATTATTTTAGTGCCATTTATTTAATTATTTTAATTACTTTATGATTTTATTAGGAATTGTTTAACTGGTTCTTGCATTTTGCAGAAATCAATGCTTACTGAGAACAAAGTTGGAGAAGTAACATGGAATTTCTTAACTTGTAGCAGAAAAGGTGGAGTGCTCATGATTATAAGCATCACGATTCTAACCTCTGAGGTAAATAAATTTACTTTACAATTTCATTATGTATTTCACACTTCTGTTTACAATTGTAAGAAAAAATATTTTTCCACCTAATTCTCCCTATGTGACCTGGCATAAGAGGAAGCACTCTGGCAGCCAGTTTGGTGTGGCCAAGAAGTGTCAAAGATCACTCATTCAAGGTAAAAAGAAGAGGCCCTTAATACTGTCCAAAGCTCTATACCTACTCTTAACTCAAACTTATGAAGTTTGAAGGAACTGGGAAGGGGGTAGAAGGGAAGGAATAGCACTGAGAAAGTTTGCCTGCAGTATCTTCTCCCCACCCCACCCCCCAGGTTGAGTGCTGAAACATCTGCTTGAAAAAAAAAAAAGGTAAGAATATGTGTATACTAAAGACATTGCTACACTCTGCCGCCTGCAAATTCAGGAGTAGGGTTGTGTCAGCAGACCCTGGCATGATCTACTGTGTATGTGACTTTTCTACCCTATGCCCTAGAAAGGAGGGTGTCAGGGGAGGACTGGCTTGTGGACACAGGGAGCACATTGTTCCAATGGTTCTGCTACAGTGCAAACCAGGCTTCTTTTTCTCTCTCTGGAAGTAAATTTGCTACACGCAAAAAAAAAAAAAAAATCGATTCCTATTAAGTTTTTCCTTGGCCACTGTGGAACCATAGGTATGGCTCCTGTGCAACGGGGTAATTTTTCTGGGTTGAGGGAGGCTGGCTTACCTATTGTTCTTGGCTCATGGCTAGCACCCTTCTAGACAAGAGAGACAGAACAAAGCTGAAAGTTCACAGACAATACGTGGCCTTTTAAAACAGGAATGAAAAACTAAAACCTTGTTCTTCTAAAGTTTAGTTTATCTATCTACTGTGTATTTGGAATTTCATTTTAGAGAAATCAGCATGATCCTGAGCTATAGTATTACCTACCATCATTTAGCATTTATCTGGGATATTGAAAGCTTATTTACAATAATTTGCTGTAGTAGTTCTGTAGAGATGATCTCTATTGAGGCTTTGCTTCCGTTGGTGAGGATTCTTGTGTAGTTGTGGAGTTCAAGGCTAGGTGAAATATGCTTGCGAAGGTCATTTGAAATCACATTGGACTTTGAATTGGGGGCAAAGCAATGCTTTTTATGATATTAAAGCAAAGTAACATCATTTGGAAATTTTTAAACCATTGCTTCATTTAGGATCTCTAAATAGTAATTTATTTGACGAAGGAAGGTGACCTCTCACCAATGTCTCTTTCCCAGTCCCCTGGACTAGTGCCTATTATATAGGAAATATTTGATGTTGTGTGTGGAGTCTGCCATTCATTAAGAAGCTTTAAAGGGATGTAAACTGATCTCCTATTTTGCACTTGTAAAGGCCTGAGATAAGAATGAGGATAGTGGGAATTCCCTGGCAGTCCAGTGGTGCTTTCACTGTGGAGGGTGTGGGTTCAATCCCTGGTCGGGGAACTAAGATCCTGAAAGTCAAGCTGCCCGACTGAAAAGAATGTGAGGATAGATGAGCCTAGCAGGCAGGGACCATAGAACACTTAGACTGGCACAACCTCCTTTTCATCAAGTTATGTACCAGATTACATTATTAACACAAACTGTTTTATTCCCTTTCTTGTGTGTCAATTTTACACATGTTCTGAAAAAAAAATGAAGGAGCAAATGCAGAACTGTGTGTATATATTTGTCTTTCTCTTTAAATGGCTCTGATGAGTCTTTTCATGGTTTATTTTTAAGTAAATATATTAAAATTTAATAAGAGGTTTTCTCTGAAAAAGGAAAGAAATCATAAAGAAAAAATGGAGTAGATTAATAAAAGTATGGTTTGCTTAAGAAGGCAGGTGTGTAGTTGTAATTTAAGATAAATGATCCCCTCACCCTGTAATACCACACAATAGGTAAATAAAGAAAACAGAGAAGATGGGGAATTTTGTTTTGTTTTTCCGTTGTTTTTGGCCATGCCTCGTGGCTTGTGGGATCTTAGTTCCTCGACCAGGTATTGAACCTGGGCCTTCGGCAGTAAAAGCGCTGAGTCCTAACCACCGGACCACCAGGGAATTCCATCTCCTTCTTCAAATGGACAGTCTCCATCAGCCAGTGGGCTGGGTGTTCTTCCTGCCAGCAACTTCATTTTCATGTAGACCAGTAACTGGTTGCCCAGAGATACTGAGGCAAAAAGTATTAAGTCCTGATTATAATACTTTCCCCTTCCCCTCTCTCTCCTTCCCTCTGCTTCAAGTCCTATTTCTCACTCAGGGCCCTTACCTCTTCTTATCTTTCTTTCCATGCTTTCTATTCAGAGGAAAAACTACCTTTTAAAGATAGCCTTGTTCGTAACCTTCACAAGGCTTAGCTTTTAAATAATAAGATATGACCCTAGGATTTGTGATTTCCACTGTGCTGCAGAAAATTACCTGCAGGAAACAGAATGTTTACCTGAAATTCGTTATGAGGAAGGACAGTTCAATACTATTACTGTCTGCCCACTGCCTAGCATAGAGCTTGGAACATGAGAGGCACTGAATAATGTCTTTTGGATGAATGAATGCATGCATGCATGAATGCCATGTAAAAAAGCCAGACTTAAAACAACAGATGCCGTTTGTTCTACATGGCAAATAAGAGTTAAAAGGCATTAATGTAGGTGCAAAAATCACTGTGGTCACAAACAGGATTTTGATATTATTTTTGAATTCTGAGTATAATATTTAACTTCCACAATGAAATACCTAAATCATTTACCAAGCAATAGAGATATAACAGTCCCTCAGTCACTCACTTGCAAAGGAAATTTTCAATACAAATAAAATCATACATATTTATACTAGGGTAATTCAAAATAACTTCCTCACATAAGCACTGCTACGTTCAAATAAAATCTTGCCAACACTTCTGAGTACATTGCTTTAAAAAAAAAATGCTCCCTGTAGCGTCCGAACTATTTAAAAATTTTGCCAGCTTCTTCAACATACATCAGTTATCTCTCTTCAAATCACTGACAAGAATTTAAAAACTGCTTCATCAGAACAACTGTTACCCTTTCTCATACTCTAGTGAGAACCTGATCTTCTAAAAAGGACCATATTTACAGCTTCTTCTGAAATTTTGAAACCATTTGGCTGATATGTTTTTGCTACATTTTCTTTTCCTGATTTAATTACTGGGGACATTTGCATGAAAACAGGGGGATAGGGACATAAGATTTGTGTCTTATGAGTTCATCTGTTTCCGATGCTTATTCCCCACCTGAGATCAGTATCTATTTTATTACAATTGGGAGACCAGGAGCTAGATTGGAAAAGATGAAGAAGTTGTTGGAGGTGAACTAAAGTTCAGAAATAGGGACTTAGGAGCTAAAGGATTGGTGGGTGATATGATAATGGATTTTCTTCTAGTTTACTTATTTACCCGCAGTCATCATGTCAGTCACACATGCTGTTCCACTGAAAAGATCAGAAAATTGGGGAGCTGCACAGAACTGGTGGGTTGATTGATGCTTCTCTAAGAAAATGCCCAGGCAGTTACTACTCTGTCGTAGGGGTCGAGAGGTGTCAAAGAAAACAGTTTACGAGCTGAGACGAGGTCATGTATGAACTCTAGAGACGGCCACTGAAAGTTGTGAAGGAGACAAAGCAAAATGCCCCACTAATTTTGACCGCCTTCACGAGGAGAATCAGAGAAGACTATCGGCGTGAATTCTGCACATCTTCACCAGGAGATCCGTGGGTATGTAGAACTGTACATGTTCAAAACTGAAGCTGTAATCTTCTCCTAACTTCACTTTCTCCCATGTTCGCCAGCTTGCTAAAGGGCATCAATGTCCATCCAGTCTCCTGAGCCCAAACCCTGGGTTGACCTTTGACTCCTGTCTTTCTCTTAACTTCCATAGTGAATCACTAAGTGCTAACAACCTTACTTCCACAAGTTCCTCAAATGTGCTCAAATCCTCCCCACTTACATCCCTACCCTGTTTCAGCTACTCAGCATCTCTTTCCTGAAAGAGGAAATGCCCAGCTCCTAACGGACTTCCCATTTGTAGTCTTTCTTCCCTCATAGCTATTCTTCATACCATCACCAGAGTGAGTGATTGATCTAGAACATAAATCTGACTGTGTCACTGCTGAGCATAAAAGCCATCAGCGATTCCCCATTACATACCAGCTGTGCATCTCCAACTCAGGTAACCCTAAGGATGTAACCCTAAGGATGGGTGTTTTAATATTTACAAAGAGTGTTTTGAAATAATACTACTTCAGCTTCAAGTTTGTTTCTTTCCCATAGTTTTGGGTAAAATTGAGGATCCAAGAAGCTGGGCCATGTTAATCTTGCCTGTCCCCAGGGTTTGAGTACCCTAGTGTGAGAAGCACAGTGCCAATGCGATAAACCACAAGTTCTTTAGAAAAGCACATGCGGTCCTCTTGGATGGAATGTTTTCTTTTCTTCATCCTCTTCTCCCACCACTCTTCAAATGGCACATTTACACTTTTATAATATTGTTTGCATTTTCCCCTGAACAAACCATGCTGTTTCCAATGTTAGGGCCTTTGCCTATACCGTTTACTCTACCAGGAATACTCCTTCCTGCTCCCTTTATTTGGCTGACTTCTCTGTTCATCCTTTAACTCAGCACACATGTCATCTCCTCCTGGCCCTTCTGTGTCCTCATAGCATTTAACACTCTGCACTGAGGTCCTTCCTTTATGTCTTCTTTCAACTGGAATAAGGCCTCCCTGAGGTCAGGGACACTGTCATCTTTGACTTTATACCCTATGATGGGCTGAATGTTGTGTCCCCCAAATTTAATTTATTAAAGCCCAAACCCCCAATGTGATGGTAATTGGAGGTGGGGCCTTTGGGAGGAAATTAGGTTTAGATGAGGTCATGAGGGTGGGGTACCCATGATGGGATTAGTGTTCTTTTTTTTGTGTGTGTGGGATTAGTGTTCTTATAAGAAGAGGAACACAGAGATCATGCTCTCTCCTTGGGCATGCAACTGCAGAAAGGTTATGTGAGCACACAGCAAGAAGGTGGCTTTCCACAAGCCAGGAAGCCAGTTCTCACTAGGAACTGAATCTGCTGGCACCTTGATCTTAGACTTCCCAGCTTTCAAACCCGTGAGAAATAAGTGTCTATTGTTTAAGTCACCCAGTCTATGGTATTTTGTTATAGCAGCCTTAGCTAAGTGTCCCCAACTCTTAGTAAGTATCTGGCAGATGGTGAACACTTAAGAATACTTTTTAAACTGAATATGAATGTCATGGTACAAACTAATTTTTATTACTGGACGAAGAACTCCAAGCACATGCTTTTTTTTTGTTTTTGTTTTCACATGCATGTTTTATTGATAATGCGTTTAGCCACCAGAAGACCTTCCATGCTTCATGTTAAGAGGAGACCCAAAAGATGGAAATTTCTCACTGCATTTTTGAATAACTTGCATTAGTTTAAACATGCATTTGCAAAAGTATTAAAATAACAAGACCTTTCACATGTAAACATTTTCAAATTTCAAAGCTTTTACATATGCATTATTTTACTTGATTCTTATAATAAACTTTCAAGGTTGGCAAATATTTTTATCCCTAATTTGGAAAAGCAGGAAATTAAGATTTTGATGGAGTAAGACAAAATAATCAAACCTATTTTGGGAGTCCCAAGTATGTTTCAGATATGGAAACATCTTTGGAAACTGGTAAAGGGCAAATCTTATTATTCTTATGTGACAGATGAGGAAATACGGTGTTGAAAGGACTGGCTCAGAGTCACATGGCACTACTGTCAAAGTAAAAATTGAACCCAGTGTCCTGTGACTCTGTTTGGTCCTGATACATACATATATATATGTATTAGAAAGGAAGCCATGGTCTTAAGAGAACACTGGAAGGAATTTTTTTCTCTTCTTTTCCATAACTGGTCTGTTACTTGTCTTTAGCACACAAAGACACCAAATCATAAACACAGTCATTCAAGAGAGTAGTTTGGAAGTGAAATTGGAAAATTAATTTGGCTTATTTGAGATAGGAGAGTAGGGGCAGCAGGGATCATATAGAGACTGAACATTTAAAAAATAATTTGTCCCCTTTGCCTTAAAGTCATAAACTTCTTAGTTTTAAGTAAACATAATGGAACTATCCAAATATATGTTACCTGCAATTTTCCGGAATTTTTTTCTGAAAAATGTGAGTTCTAAGAAAATGTATATTTCTTAGAGTTCTGTTGTTGAATGAAGGGCTGCTTCCAGTGAGAGGCTGTCTTTCACTTCTCTTCACTCAGGATTTTATAAAGCAAATTTAGCAGATATTCTTTTGAAGGGAAAAAATTTCTCAGAAGTTAAAATGGTAGATAAAAACATATTATTTGATATATTTGTGCTTTACAATATAAGTATGAAATAATGTAAATGTTCTGTCTAATGCATCAGTATTATTAGCCAATTAATAAATTCAAATATGTGATGAATCACGTCATTTCCTAAGCTAATGGATTGCTTGACAGTTGCATACATGTATCATATATGTGTTCATTGCAAATGCTTATTAATTTCTACTATGTGCTGGGCACTGTGCTAGGAATAAGGGTACAACAGTGATCAAGACAGACCTAATCCGGGACTTCCTTGGTGGTCCAGTGGTTAAGACTCTGCACTCCCGATGCAGGGGGTAATGGGTTCCATCCCTGGCTGGGGAACTAAGATCCCACATGCCACACAGCATGGCCAAAATAATAATAATAATAATAGTAGTAGTAATAATAATAATAAAGAAAAAAAGACAGACCTAATCCTTGCAGGCTGGCGGGGAGGACAGACTGTGTGTGATGAATGCCACTGGGAGTATAGAAGTCAGACCCGTCTAGCCAAACGATGGCTACAAAATAAAGTGAAGGCGAGAGTAGATCTTCCTAATGCACAAAAGGTCAGGTCTTTAAAATCCATCAGCTACCACTGAAATTAGTTTAAATCACCTGTGACGTGTTTTAACTCTTCCAGGCTGGGCTAAAGGTATCTTGGGAACTTGGAGCAGGCTGGGAGGAAGAGGGGAGAAAGCCTAGTGTCAGAGCTTCAGGGAAGGAGACCGACGTTCCAATGACTATAGTTAGAGCGCTTTGGTGCCCAAAGCTCTCAGGAGACTGACCTCAGCATCCGGGGTTAATTCTGGTGGGGTGGTACTCTTCTTGCCAAGTATGAGGCAGTGTCTCTTCCTTTCTGGGGGTTCTGCTTCAGTTGTAATTGGACCCCAATCAGACCCATGTTGGGTCTCATGGACCAGCTCTGGCCCCTGACAGGAGGACATTATAGCAAGGGCTAGACAGGTTATCAGGGGAGTGGCCTCAAACTGGCGATCAGACCAGGGCATTTGTTTCAGGAGAGAACCAAATACAGGGACCACATCAGAAGGAACTGGGCGTTTGGAGGCTGCTCCTTAGGGGGCTTTCGGGTTCCTGGATCCTCCCTAGGGGTCAGGCTCTGTGCAGCAGTCTCCCTCTCTCTTTCCTCAACACTCTCTTCCTGCCCCCACTGCCCCTCTCTTCGTCATCTGTTTGTTTATATTCCATTACTATATCTGTTATGCTCAAATGTTGACTAAGGCTTCTGTTTGCAACAACAGTTAATGGCTTTTGAATGTGGATTTGGCTTTCATTAGGAGAATATTATTTTCAGTAATTGTCAGTTCACTAGAATATAGGTAAGGCTTTGGGTTTTTGCTTTGTAAAGTATGATGCTTGAAGTTAAAACAAGTATAAACAAATAACGTTAATATTTTGATTTATGTATTGATTTTCGTGGTTGTACATTTTTTAACCTAAAACAGAAAAAAGATAACAAAACTATAAAGAAGTCTTTAGTGAATATATGAATTTGTTTCCTTAAGCGTCTTTACTCTTTACTTAAGATAACTAAGTAGCACACATACATTTGCTGTTACCATGTAATGGAATAGGTCTTTAGAAATGGACCCAAGTAGACATAAGCTCATCATTTGTTTATGTTTTTGCTCAACTTTATTTTTAAAAAAATTACATTAAAAATGGAGCTTTATTTTCTGTTTGAATTTAAGTTCTTTCTTTAACCTCTGTTTTAAGTCAGCTACTTACCACTTGGGCAAGTGATTTTGGCCAAGTCACTTAACTTCTTTGGGCCTTAGTTTCTACATCGATAAATATCAGATAAATAGCACCAAGCTAATAGGATCATGAATTAGAGCGAACAAGACAGTGGGGATCCAAGTGCTTGTTAACTGCAAAGCGCTAATGCATGTGTTTGGTATTTATATTCAGATGCAGGTTATGCTTGCATCCTATAAATTAAAATTTGTTCTAAAACTCCACCAGTTCCTGAGGCAAGAAATGTGAAATGGCAACAACGAAAAGGGTCAGTGAAACTCTTGGCTTCTAACCAATCCTGTACAAAATCTTTCCTAACCACGTATTTTAAAAGATGAGGAAAGATAAAGGAATGAAGAGAACTGCCCTTTTTCTCTAACCCTTAAAACATTTTTTCTTCCCAAGAAACTCAGTTATAGAAGCTTGAACCTAACTCAGTACTAAAGGTGGCCATTCAGAGGACTGTTTAGAATGTTGTATTAATGAAAGTGAGGTGCCATGAACATGTACTCTTATCAGACAGAGGTGGACATGATCAGAACAAGCTTGTTCACAAAGCCGTTCCCTGTCCTTGGCCATGAGTCACAAAAATCTGATGTCTGGACGTGAAATGAAATGCTTCCTTGAACCAAAGTTGAAATTTGTGTGTGTGTGTGTGTGTGTGTATTTAATATGTAAAGGAAGAATGAAATCAAGACATGAAACTCTTTCATTGACTCAAGTTTAGGGCCAAATTTTAATAACACAGCTGTCCGGATGTGAGACACTAATGAGAACATAAGGAATTCCTGGATAGAAAAGGGCTGGTTGGCCCAATGGCCTGTCTCCTTCAAGTTTATTGCAACACACCTCTCCGTGTTGTCAGCAAATCTTCCAACCCCTTTTGCCTACATAAACATGTCCCGCTGTCTCTTAAACTCATGTTTTCTTTATGTTTCACTCAATGGACTTACTCGGTAATTTGCAGTATTCTCCATATGCTGGGGGATCGCTGGATGAAGTAGTCTTAACGTTATCGCTACTTCTCAATTAATTACATAAAATATTCAAGAGTAAAATATTTTCAGCAGATAGCACTGGAAATTTGGAAGAAATCAACTGAAAAAACAAACTTACAATGCATTTAGAAAGAAACAACTGTTCTTTTGCTAATCTACGTTTTAATCTTAAAGATGTGAAGATGAAAGTGGAGAGTGATTAAGGTGGGCAAACATAAACACTTTCTTTTGCTGTATTAGCCTCATTAACAGATTTCTTAGAAAGAAGAAAATGCTAAGCTCAAATGATACAACAAAGAAAAGGACCTGATGTTTTATTTTGGTTGGGTTGAAGCCATATTCCAGATAATATTTTTATTTCCTTAATTATATCAATATTTCAGGCATAAATTTGACTTGAACTATTCAAAACATTGAATCGGTTCTCTGAATCAGTGTAGAAATGATTTTACATTAAAAACTTTTTTTCCCCAAACTTTCTACATGCCTGAAGACCAATGAGCTTGGGGCAAGTTCTTCGGTTGACTGTGGGACCTTCTGATTGGAAAGTATCTTTGAAAACTTCCTTTAAGATTTGATCGGAGGGCAAGGAAGTGGAAATAACTAAAGGGTGCTGAGGAGAATGAATGATTAATGGTTTAGCTGAATATTTTACATTTTCATTTTTGAATGCCATTATTTTAAAATTATTTCAACATAGGTGTGTTGATGTGTGTGTAGAGATTATACGTCGGTTTTAGTCTGGTTGATAAACACATAAGGTAACCATCTTGCCCTGGTTCGCCCTGGCATTTTCTGGTTTTAGCCCTGAAAGTCCCACTTCCTGTGAAATTTCTCAGCAACAAGCAAACAGGTAATTCACAAACACATATGAAAAAAATAAAAATAATTTGCTCCCAAGATTTGGTAAGCTTTTTGGTCTGCATACTCTTCAGACTGTGGGAACTCAAAAAGCAAAGTGCTACATTAGCATTAAGGATTTTGCTCTCTTGTTAAAACAGCCTACGCTCAGGTGTCAGCACCTTGGTGACTATGGTGAAAGATGATCCACTTGATTGTTTCTTTTAAATTGTTTCCAAGCTCAGATGCATGATAGCTTACTTAAAAAAAGAGCTGGAAAATATTTAAAAATCAAACCTATTTTCTTCCAAACTTTTCTCTTCCAAGTCCCTTGCTCTCCAGATGCGCTATAAGATACATCCTGCATCTAGCATGATGAACGATCTCCAAAATCTCTGATGCCTAAGCCATGTCCTATTGTCCAGATTAAGGTAGGAAAAAATGATCTATGTTGACTTATTTTAATCTTCTGTGCCTCAATCAGAGGAGTTCTGTAAGTATTTTGTGTAAGTATGTTGCTGATTTTAAATTTGTGGATGGTGACTTTTGAACTTTCTCAAGAAGGTCTCAATAAAGAACATGCCTGAATCCCCGTCTTAATGATTTTTAGCTTCAGCAAAGCCATTTACTGGATTCCCCTTCCTAACAACTGCTCTGCCAAGCATTGTATAAAATAGCATTCTTCATGGTTAGATGATCCTATGGAAGGTGAGCAAAAGATTTTAAACACAGAGGAATGTAACCAGCTACTCATTCAGAATTTCTCCATCTTTCACACGCATGCTGTGTCTCTGTGGTAGCATCTTGTTGTGTGTGTCTGCATGCGTGTGCTTGCATGTGTAAACACATAGCATTTAGCTACAGAACATGTCACAGATTTCTTTCCTGGTCACCATGCTGCATGACTGATCCATTTCATATGATGTGTTTAGTATGGTTCATTGCCCACTGGTCTTATTATTTAACAATTTGCATTAAATTGAATTTTCTATTTACAGGTGTAAATGGAAATTTTGGCTTCTGAGAATTTATTATTTACTGGCTAGAATGTTCTTGCTTGAATTAGCTCTGCCAATATTGGATTGTGTATACCTGGAATAAAGTTTGGGATATTTAATTAGAATATCATCATAATAGGAACTTGTTATTTTTATGGCTAAGCTTGAGCTACTGAGGCCAGATCAGTACCATTAGTCTAGGAGACATTTACCATAATTCTCTAGAGATTTTTTTTTAAAACATGTATTTTTCTTGATGGATCAGAGGAAGTTAAATTAGTGGCAATGTGTATAAATTACTCAAAACTCAAAAAGCTTGAAACCTTTATCACCAGCTGTAACATTTTGTTGATAACTGGAAATTTCTCATTTTGAACTCTTTTAGCTTCCCAAAAGCTCAGGGCACTAACGCTTATTGACTGCATACTGTTTGCCAGGCTTTGACTATATGCTTTACCTATCTTGCTTCATTAAATCCTCAAAGTACAGTATCTTGTGAGGGGGACATGGTGTTTATTCCCAATTTACAGGAAATGGATGCTTAAGAAAGATCACAAATTTGCCTGCACACATACCCAGTGAGTGATGGAATCACTCTGAAGCCTGCTTTCCAGGCCACTGTTATGTTCTGGGTCAATTACTCTCAACTCCATAGTGTTGCTCTCCTGCCACTGTCCTCACGTCCCAGCTCCCGCTCAACATCTCAATGCTTCAGAACATGCTAGCACCATTCACTGCCTCAGGCTTTGGATGTGTTGTTCCATTCTTACCTTCTCTGCCTGACACACTCTTAATTTTGTTTATGTTTTTCTAAATCAGCTCCAGCATTGGAATGGTCACTAATTGAGACTATCCACAATGGATCTGGGAGAATCTGTCCAAACACCTAGGACAGCGTGTGTGTGTTTTAATATTTTAATTTTTAGCTTCTCTCTCTCTCTCTTTTTAAAACAGCCTTATTGAGGTATAATTCACATACCATATAATTGACCCATTTAAAGCCAAGCCTACAAGTCAACGGTTTTTAGTATATTCACAGGTATGTGCAGCCATCACCCAAGTCAATTTAGAATATTTTCATCACTACAAAGAGAAATCTTGTACCCTTTAGCTATCATCCCTTTCCACCCACCCCTCCATTTCCCTCAGCCCTAATCAACCACAAATCTACTTTCTGTCTCCTTGGATTTTCCTCTTCTGGACATTTTATATAAATGGAATCACATCATACATGGTCTTTTGTCACTGGCTTCTTTCACGTAACATAATGTTTTCACAGTTCATCCCTGTTGTAGCATGCATCAATACTTCCTTCCTTATCATGGCTAAATACTATTCCATTATGTGGATAGACCACCTTTGGCTTATCCATTTATCTACTGATGGACACTTAGGTTGTTTCCACCTTTTGGTGATTGTGAATAGTGCTGCTATGAACATTTGTGTATACAAGTTTTTGTTCAAAGACCTGTTTTCAGCTCTTTTGGGTATATACCTAGGAGTGAAATGGCTGGGTCTCAATTCTATGTCTCACTTTTTGAGGAACCGGCAAACTGTTTTCCATAGCTGTATTGTTTTATATTCCCATGAGCAACGCATGATGGTTCCAATTTCTCCACATCCTTGCCAACTACATGTTCTTTTCTTTTCTTTTTTTTTTTTAACATCTTTATTGGAGTATAATTCCTTTACAATGCTGTGTTAGTTTCTGCTTTATAACAAAGTGAAACAGTTATACATATACATATGTTCCCATATCTCTTCCCTCTTGCGTCTCCCTCCCTCCTGCCCTCCCTATCCCACCCCTCTAGGTGGTCACAAAGCACCGAGCTGATCTCCCTGTGCTATGTGGCTGCTTCCCACTAGCTATCTATTTTACGTTTGGTAGTGTATATATGTCCATGCCACTCTCTCACTTTGTCACAGCTTACCCTTCCCCCTCCCCATATCCTCAAGTCCATTCTCTAGTAGGTCTGTGTCTTTATTCCCGTCTTGCCCCTAGGTTCCTCATGACCTTTTTTTTTTTTTTTCTTAGATTCCATATATATGTGTTAGCATACAGTGTTTGTTTTTCTCTTTCTGACTTACTTCACGCTGTATGACAGACTCTAGGTCCATCCACCTTACTACAAATAACTCAATTTCGTTTCTTTTTATGGCTGAGTAATATTCCATTGTATATATGTGCCACATCTTCTTTAGCCATTCATCTGTGGAGGGACACTTAGGTTGCTTCCATGTCCTGGCTATTGTACATAGAGCTGCAGTGAACATTTTGGTACATGACTCTATTTGAATTATGGTTTTCTCAGGGTATATGCCCAGTAGTGGGATTGCTGGGTCGTATGGTAGTTCTAGTTTTAGTTTTTTAAGGAACCTCCATACTGTTCTCCATAGTGGCTGTATCAATTTACATTCCCACCAACAGTGCAAGAGGGTTCCCTTTTCTCCACACCCTCCCCAGCATTTATTGTTTGTAGACATTTTGATGATGGCCATTCTGACCGGTGTGAGATGATATCTCATTGTAGTTTTGATTTGCATTTCTCTAATGATTAATGATGTTGAGCATTCTTTCATGTGTTTGTTGGCAATCTGTATATCTTCTTTGGAGAAACGTCTGTTTAGGTCTTCTGCCCATTTTTGGATTGGGTTGTTTGTTTATTTTGATATTGAGCTGCATGAGCGGCTTGTAAATTTTGGAGATTAATCCTTTGTCAGTTGCTTCATTTGCAACTATTTTCTCCCATTCTGAGGGTTGTCTTTTGGTCTTGTTTATGGTTTCCTTTGCTGTGCAAAAGCTTTTAAGTTTCATTAGGTCCCATTTGTTTATTTTTGTTTTTATTTCCATTTCTCTAGGAGATGGGTCAAAAAGGATCCTGCTGTGATGTATGTCATAGAGTGTTCTGCCTATGTTTTCCTCTAAGAGTTTGACAGTGTCTGGCCTTACATTTAGGTCTTCAATCCATTTTGAGTTCATTTTTGTGTATGGTGTTAGGGAGTGTTCTAATTTCATACTTTTACATGTTCCTGTCCAGTTTTCCCAGGGCCACTTATTGAAGAGGCTGTCTTTTCTCCACTGTATATGCTTGCCTCCTTTATCAAAGATAAGGTGACCATATGTGCGTGGGTTTATCTCTGGGCTTTCTATCCTGTTCCATTGATCTATATTTCTGTTTTTGTGCCAGTACCATACTGTCTTGATTACTGTAGCTTTGTAATATAGTCTGAAGTCAGGGAGCCTGATTCCCCCAGCTCCATTTTTCGTTCTCAAGATTGCTTTGGCTATTCGGGGTCTTTTGTGTTTCCATACAAATTGTGAAATTTTTTGTTCTAGTTCTGTGAAAGATGCCAGTGGTAGTTTGATAGGGATTGCATTGAATCTGTAGATTGCTTTGGGTAGTACAGTCATTTTCACAATGTTAATTCTTCCAATCCAAGAACATGGTATATCTCTCCATCTATTTGTATCATCTTTAGTTTCTTTCATCAGTGTCTTATAATTTTCTGCATACAGGTCTTTTGTCTCCGTAGGTAGGTTTATTCCTAGATATTTTATTCTTTTTGTTGCAATGGTAAATGGGAGTGTTTTCTTAATTTCACTTTCAGATTTTTCATCATTAGTGTATAGGAATGCCAGAGATTTCTGTGCATTAATTTTGTATCCTGCTACATTACCAAATTCATTGATTAGCTCTAGTAGTTTTCTGGTAGCATCTTTAGGATTCTCTATGTATAGTATCATGTCATCTGCAAACAGTGATAGCTTTACTTCTTCTTTTCTGATTTGAATTCCTTTTATTTCTTTTTCTTCTCGGGTTGCTGTGGCTAAAACTTCCAAAACTATGTTGAATAATAGTGGTGAGAGTGGGCAACCTTGTCTTGTTCCTGATCTTAGTGGAAATGGTTTCAGTTTTTCACTATTGAGGACGATGTTGGCTGTGGGTTTGTCATATATGGCCTTTATTATGTTGAGGAAAGTTCCCTCTTTGCCTACTTTCTGCAGGGCTTTTATCATAAATTGGTGTTGAATTTTGTCGAAAGCTTTCTCTGCATCGATTGAGTTGATCATATGGGTCTTCTCCTTCAATTTGTTAATGTGGTGTATCACATTGATTAATTTGTGCATATTGAAGAATCCTTGCATTCCTGGGATAAACCTCACTTGATCATGGTGTATGATCCTTTTAATATGCTATTGGATTCTGTTTGCTAGTATTTTGTTGAGCATTTTTGCATCTCTGTTCATCAGTGATATTGGCCTGTAGTTTTCTTTCTTTGTGACATCTTTGTCTGGTTTTGGTATCAGGGTGATGGTGGCCTCGTAGAATGAGTTTGGGAGTGTTCCTCTCTCTGCTATATTTTGGAAGAGTTTGAGAAGGATAGGTGTTAGCTCTTCTCTAAATGTTTGATAGAATTCGCCTGTGAAGCCATCTGGTCCTGGGCTTTTGTTTGTTGGAAGATTTTTAATCACAGTTTCAATTTCAGTGCTTGTGATTGGTCTGTTCATATTTCCTATTTCTTCCTGGTTCAGTCTCGGAAGGTTGTGCATTTCTAAGAATTTGTCCATTTCTTCCAGGTTGCCCATTTTATTGGCATAGAGTTGCTTGTAGTAATCTCTCATGATCCTATGTATTTCTGCAGTGTCAGTTGTTACTTCTCCTTTTAAATTTCTAATTCTATTGATTTGAGTCTTCTCCCTTTTTTTCTTGATGAGTCTGGCTAATGGTTTATCAATTTTGTTTATCTTCTCAAAGAACCAGCTTTTAGTTTTATTGATCTTTGCTATTGTTTCCTTCATTTCTTTTTCATTTATTTCTGGTCTGATGTTTATGATTTCTTTCCTTCTGCGAACTTTGGGGTTTTTTTTGTTCTTCTTTCTGTAATTGCTTTAGGTGTAAGGTTAGGTTGTTTATTTGAGATGTTTCTTGTTTCTTAAGGTAGGATTGTATTGCTATAAACTTCCCTCTTAGAACTGCTTTTGCTGCATCCCATAGGTTTTGGGTCGTCGTGTTTTCATTGTCATTTGTTTCTAGGAATTTTTTGATTTCCTCTTTGATCTCTTCAGTGATCTCTTGGTTATTAAGTAGTGTATTGTTTAGCCTCCATGTGTTTGTATTTTTTACAGATTTTTTCCTGTAATTGATATCTAGTCTCATAGCATTGTGGTCGGAAAAGATACTTGATATGATTTCAATTTTCTTAAATTTACCAAGGCTTGATTTGTGACCCAAGATATGATCTATCCTGGAGAATGTTCCATGAGCACTTGAGAAGAATGTGTATTCTGTTGTTTTTGGATGGAATGTCCTATAAATATCAATTAAGTCCATCTTGTTTAATGTATCATTTAAGGCTTGTGTTTCCTTATTTATTTTCATTTTGGATGATCTGTCCATTGGTGAAAGTGGGGTGTTAAAGTCCCCTGCTATGATTGTGTTACTGTCGATCTCCCCTTTTATGGCTGTTAGTATTTGCCTTATGTATTGAGGTGCTCCTATGTTGGGTGCATAAATATTTACAATTGTTTATCTTCTTCTTGGATAGATCCCTTGATCATTATGTAGTGTCCTTCTTTGTCTCTTATAATAGTCTTTATTTTAAAGTCTCTTTTATCTGATATGAGAATTGCTACTCCAGCTTTCTTTTGATTTCCATTTGCATGGAATATCTTTTTCCTTCCCCTCACTTTCAGTCTGTATGTGTCCCTAGGTCTGAAGTGGGTCTCTTGTAGACAGCATATATATGGGTCTTCTTTTTGTATCCATTCAGCCAGTCTATGTCTTTTGGTTGGAGCATTTAATTCATTTACATTTAAGGTAATTATTGATATGTATGTTCCTATTCCCATTTTCTTAATTGTTTTGGGTTTGTTATTGTAGGTCTTTTCTTTCTCTTGTGTTTCCTGCCTAGAGAAGTTCCTTTAGCATTTGTTGTAAAGCTGTTTTGGTGGTGCTGAATTCTCTTAGCTTTTGCTTGTCTGTAAAGGTTTTAATTTCTCCGTCAAATCTGAATGAGATCCTTGCTGGGTAGAGTAATCTTGGTTGTAGGTTTTTCTCCTTCCTCCCTTTAAATATGTCCTGCCACTCCCTTCTGGCTTGCAGCGTTTCTGATGAAAGATCAGGTGTTAACCTTATGGGGATTCCCTTGTGTGTTATTTTTTGTTTTTCCCTTGCTGCTTTTAATATTTTTTCTTTGTATTTAATTTTTGATAGTTTGATTAACATGTGTCTTGGCATGTTTCTCCTTGGATTTATCCTGTATGGGACTCTCTGTTCTTCCTGGAATTGATTAACTATTTCCTTTCCCATATTAGGGAAGTTTTCAACTATAATCTCTTCAAATATTTTCTCAGCCCCTTTCTTTTTCTCTTCTTCTTCTGGGACCCCTATAATTCAAATGTTGGTGCGTTTAATGTTGTCCCAGAGGTCTCTGAGCCTGTCCTTAGTTCTTTTCATTCTTTTGTCTTTATTCTGCTCTGCAGTAGTTTTTTCCACTATTTTATCTTTCAGGTCACCTATCCGTTCTTCTGCCTCAGTTATTCTGCTATTGATCCCTTCTAGAGAATTTTTAATTTCATTTATTGTGTTGTTCATCATTGTTTGATCTTTAGTTCTTCTCAGTCCTTGTTAAACGTTTCTTGTATTTTCTCCATTCTATTTCCAAGATTTTGGATCATCTTTTGTATCATTATTCTGAATTCTTTTTCAGGTAGACTGCCTATTTCCTCTTCATTTGTTTGGTCTGGTGGGTTTTTACCTTGTTCCTTCATCTGCTGTGTGTTTCTCTGTCTTCTCATTTTGCTTAACTTACTGTGTTTGGGGTCTCCTTTTTGCAGGCTGCAGGTTCGTGGTTCCCCCTGTTTTTGTTGTCTGCCCCCAGTGGCTAAGGTTGGTTCAGTGGGTTGTGTAGGCTTCCTGGTGGAGAGGAGTAGTGCCTGTGTTCTGGAGGATGAGGCTGAATCTTGTCTTTCTGGTGGGCAGGTCCATGTCTAGTGGTGTGTTTTGGCGTGTCTGTGGCCTTATTATGATTTTAGGCAGCCTCTCTGCTAATGGATGGGGCTGTGTTCCTGTCTTGCTAGTTGTTTGGCATAGGTTGTCCAGCACTGTAGCTTGCTGGTCATTGAGTGAAGCTGGGTCTTGGCGCTGAGATGGAGATCTCTGGGAGATTTTCACCGTTTGATATTACATGGAGCTGGAAGGTCTCTTGTGGACCGGTGTCCTGACGTTGGCTCTCCCACCTCAGAGGCACGGCCCTGACCCCTGGCTGGAGCACCAAGAGCCTTTCATCCACACGGCTCAGAATAAAAGGGAGAAGAAATAGAAAGAAAGATAGAAGATAAAATAAAATAAAGTTATTAAAATAAAAAATAATTATTAAGAAAAAATTTTATAAAGTAAAAAAAAAAAAACGGACAGACAGACCCCTAGAACAAATGGTAAAAGCAAAGCTATACAGACAAAATCACACACAGAAGCATATACATACACACTCACAAAAAGGGAAAAAGGGGAAAAATATATATATCTTTGCTCCTGAAGTCCACCTCCTCAATTTGGGATGATTCGTTGTCTATTCAGGTATTCCACAGATGCAGGTACATGAAGTTGATCGTGGAGATTTAATCCGCTGCTCTGAGGCAGCTGGGAGAAATTTCCATTTCTCTTTGTTCGCACAGCTCCCGGGGTTCAGCTTTGGATTTGTACCCGCCTCTGCATGTAGGTCGTCTGAGGGCGTCTGTTCTTCGCTCACACAGGACGGGGTTAAAAGAGCAGCTGCTTCGGGGGCTCCAGCTCACCCAGGCCGCGGGGAGGGAGGGGCACGGAGGCGGGGCGAGCCTGCGGCGGCAGAGGCCGGCGTGACGTTGCAGCAGCCTGAGGCGCACCGTGCGTTCTCCCAGGGAAGTTGTCCCTGGATCAGGGGACCCTGGCAGTGGCGGGCTGCACAGGCTCCTGGGAGGGGAGGTGTGGAGAGTGACCTATGCTCGCACCCAGGCTTCTTGGTGGCGGCAGCAGCAGCCTTAGCATCTCATGCCCGTCTCTGGGGTCCGCGCTGATGGCCGCAGCTCGTGCCCGTTTCTGGAGCTCCTTTAAGTGGTGCTCTGAATCCCCTCTCCTCGCGCACCAGGATACAAAGAGGCAAGAAAAAGTCTCTTGCCTCTCCCGCAGCTCCAGACTTTTCCTGGACTCCCTCCCGGCTAGCTGTGGCGCACTAACCCCTTCAGGCTGTGTTCACGCTGCCAACCCCAGTCCTCTCCCTTCGATCCGACCTAAGCCCGAGCCTCAGCTCCCAGCCCCCGCCCGCCCCGGCGGGGGAGCAGACAAGCCTCTCGGGCTGGTGAGTGCTGCTCGGCGCCGAGCCTCTGTGCGGGAATCTCTCGGCTTTGCCCTCCGCACCCCTGTGGCTGCGCTGTTCTCCGTGGCTCCGAAGCTTCCCCCCTCTGCCACCCGCAGTCTCCACCCGCGAAGGGCCTTCCTAGTGTGTGGACACCTTTCCTCCTTCACAGCTCCCTCCCACTGGTGCAGGACCCGTCCCTATTCTTTTGTCTCTGTTTTTTCTTTTTTCTTTTGCCCTACCCAGGTACGTGGGGTACCTCTTGCCTTTTGGGAGGTCTGAGGTCTTCTGCCAGCGTTCAGTAGGTGTTTTGTAGGAGTTGTTCCACGTGTAGACGTATTTCTGATGTATCTGTGGGGAGGAAGGTGGTCTCTGCGTCTTACTCACTCTTCTGCCATCTTGAAGGTCCTCCACATGTGTTATTTTCTATTGCTGTTGTTGCTGTTTGGTTGTAGCCATTCTAGTGGGTGTTAAGTGGCCTAATTTTTATTATCGTTTTAAGACTTTTCAAGAAGGCTTTAGGCTTTTCTCGTTTGTGCTCCCAAGCAGCGGTTTACTCCTCCCTTAAATTATTTGCCACTACATCCTATAATCTCTTTCTCTGCCCCTTTACCCTGTTCTTGAAACCAGGATGGGCAGTCTTACTCCTTTTGTATTTGCAGGGCTCGGTAATGCTTGTGAATGAATGAATAAAGGAATGAAGGGAGTTGTGGGGACGAGAAGTGTTGGCAACTGACATTTCTTTATGATTACTGCTGTTGTGCCAGGTACTGCATAGTGCTAACATACTATCTCATTTAATTTTTATAAGATTAGTCAGAATAAGGTGTTATGGTCTTCATTTTACAGAGGGAGAAATGAAACAAGAGGAAATATCTTGTCACCCAGTCACCAAGCATAGAGCCTGGCTTCAAACCCAATGCTCTCTGAATCCAAAACCTGTGTTGATTTCACAACAACATGCCACAATAGAAAAAAAAAAAAGACAATAGGGACCATTATTACTCTTATTACTACAACTATGACTACCTCTACTCATTGGATGCTTCCTGTGTGCCATATACCATGATGGCTATTTTTGAGCTACTATCTAATTTAATCATTTTAAGAATCTAGTGACTCAAACGTTATTATTTTTACAGACAAGTGAAATAGTCACTGAAAAGTTAAGTAATTTGTCCAAGATCAAACACCAGTTAATAAGCGATGAGCTCAAACCCAGGTCTAAGTGTAAAGTGTTTGTACTTCTATCAATGTAGGGAAGAATGCATCAGAGATCTGAAAGTTTACCTGGTTATCTGACGGGATGGGAAGTCAGTCAGGTAACGAGGCAAGCAGAGTTCCCAACAAATTTTTCCAAGTACTTTTGGTTTTCTTAATTGCCTCCAATCATGATTTTGGTGGTGTCAGTATTTGGTTAAATCTATGTATAATGAAAAAAGTACTCTGTAACCCTAAAAGAATCTTCTGTTCACTGACTTACTGTGTTTTAAATCATCTTACCTATAATATATGTAAAGTATAGTACATCTGATTGACAATTTTTTTTAGATAGTAACAAATTGGCTACTCCTGCTTTTAACAATTTGGTCATCCATCCATCCATTCAATATTTATGCTACATAGTCATTTTTTCTTTTATTGCATAAATTCTACCTTAGAGTTATGTAAAATACTGGTAAGAATTCATGGTAAAGATAAATAAGAGACATTATAATAAGTAGAGAAGGTTTTAAAGAAATATACTCTGATTTTATACTGATTTATATACTCTGATTTCAGAGTATCTTTCCAGGATTTATAGTAGGTTATTAAATATTGGAAATCCTCTACATGGTCATGTTTTGGAGGCAGGTATAAGTGGAAAAGAAGATGCATCATATGACTTTAAACTTCAAATAATTTTAATCAATGTATTGATTAAAATTCTCAATATCCTATTTTGATGTTTCACCCATTCTTTTTGTGTCATGTTCCTCATTGCTCTTCATGCCTTTTTCAAGGTTTTTTGGTTTGTTTGTTTGTTTGTTTTGTTTTAGTTCAGTAGAGACCTGTGTTACCATTTGGCATATGTCTCCCTTGTCAGTGACATCTTGAAAATTAAAAAAAATAATACCTCCCTCGCCTGCATCCACTCAGGTTGGCTGCCTGTAACTGCCCCGTGCTTCAAAATATGTCACCTTATTAAATTCTGCAAATTGTTCTGAACATTGTCTCTGTAAATGTTTTGGAAGGGCTTTACTGTCAGGTCAGCTTTCTAAGGGCTAGAAATATGTCAAACCTGTCAGCCTTACCTTTATTTAAGAGCCAAAATACAAATAAGTAGATTACAAAGCAATCAATCAATACAGCATTGCAGGATGTTGCGGCTGGCATTGACCTCGAAGTTCGGCACCCTCATTTTACAGACGAGTAAGCTCATCCGTAAACTCTGCAGGAGCTGGGGTTTTGCCTTGACTCCGTTACAGCTGGCTGGGTAACCTCGGACATGCTGCTGTGCCTCAGTTTCCCCATGTGAAAGAGAAGCGCTTTCCCTTTCTTAGATAATCCCCAGGCATTTCCCCACTTCAAGTTTTTATGGTGCCATGACAAAGGTGATATATTGTATTTGATACATTTCTAGTTCTCAGAAAGCTTCTGACCTCACACAGAGCATTCCTCTCATATTTTATGGGCTCTCCTTATATATTCTTTAACAATTGGGCACACTATCAATCCATAGTTATTGGCAAAATCATAACTTTTATTCACTGTTGAAAGAGTAAACAGACAAAGATCTTTTCCCCATTCAGAGCATTTCTTCACTTTTTTCCCTTCCTGGTTTGTTGTTGTAGGGTTGCTTGGGGATATTAGGTTACTGACCTTTGTTTTTCTTTCTACAAGAAGCTTTCACTAAAGTATTTGGGGGAGGGGGTGGTCATATAAGAAACAATGACTCTCACATGCAAGTAATTAAATGGATGTAAGGCAAGAAAAAAGTGGCACAAATTTGAATTAGGTTTCTTTCTGAAAACTTGTGGAGCCTAATCTGAAAGTTGTGTGCCAGAGTGCACAGGTTTTCTGAGAATATTACCTCTCTTTCGTTACATGGTTACATGGGTAAGTTTAGTAGTCTTGCAAGTTTGGCAAGCTTGGCAAACAATCTAATCTGATGTTATGCACGCTTTTCTACTCAACTGTAAAAATCTATTTCATTCAGATACCACCTGCTATTCTTACGACAAGTCTTTGGAATAGAGATCCTAAATGTGTCTAAAATATGTAATATGTCTGTGATCGAAATAAATAGAGACTGGGGTGACTTAACAAACTTGCTTTTACATGTGCTGACCAGCACGTGCAGAATTCTCAAGTAGGTTATGTTAGCCTTCCCACTTTCAATGCCTTTATGGATGTGGTGTTTATATATCCTAGATTTTCCAGGGCAACCCTGGGTTGTAAATATTCTGTCCTGTTGTTCCCATAAGTACAATCATACTTGTCAAGCTATGTGTCATGAGTTTTGGTTTGGAAAATATGGATGCCGTATGTCCATCAGAGCCTGTTTTTTTCTGGCCTGATACCTTACGCTATTGCTCTACCATGCTCTACCCCTAGCCCACTTCCCATTCTCATCTGAGGCTTATTTCTGCTTCAGTCCACTTGCTCTCTCTGCCTAGTGTCTAGGGGGCAATGTGAAGAGTAAACTAATCTGTGCTAATGGACAAGCAGGAGAAAACGGGGTCAGGAGAATCTACACATCTAGAGTGTTCTCTCTCCTTCCAGGTAGCATAAGTGACACTCTGGAAATAGTGCCTTGGCTTTGCTTATCTGTAAGACAGAGTTGTTCTTTGGCTGGTTTGTGGGTGCAGCTTTCTTGGAGGAGACAGGACCCTCCTCATTTCACTGCAGGGTTGGCTTCCTACCCTGTCAATATCTTGGGCCAACTTTGCATATGTGTCCCAGATATGATTAGATCCCTATAACAGAAGGAGAGGGGTAAAAGTCCAGTGTGCCAACTTTACTTCTCTGCCCACAATTATCTCTTCTGGTATGTGTACACTGCTCACATGCTCTCTTTTATAAAGTTGGAAAGCAAAATTGTTTTATGACAATATTTGCTGAGACATCAAGACAAATCCATACCTCTCCATTGTTAAATCCCTGTCCCCACCCAACCCCGACTTAAAAGAAATTTTTTTTTTCTTTAATGAGGAGGCTAAGTTTAACATTTATAGAAAGATGTTTAGGATTATTTGAAATATTTTGTAGATTTCGTGTTCATTGCCTGCCATTTTCCTTTTAGGGTAACCTTGTTATTTCTGTTTATTTTATGTGATTTTATTAGGTAAACATAAAGATTTCCACTAACTGTCCAAACAGCTTGCTTTTAAAATCTCTGCTCAACAACTTTTATTTGTATCACCTTTTATTTTTCTTGTCTTGGTTTGGTACTTAACTGTGATAAATTTTATCTGAATTTCCTTTAACTCTTTAAAAACTAACTCCTCATTCCTCTCTGTTAAGCAGTTTACCTTTCAGAAATTCAATCAGCATTTTTGGGGCACTTTGTATTATCTTAAAAAGCAACTTTAGGGCTTCCCTGGTGGCGCAGTGGTTGAGAATCTGCCTGCCAATGCAGGGGACATGGGTTCGAGCCCTGGTCTGGGAAGATCCCACATGCCGCGGAGCGACTGGGCCCGTGAGCCACAACTACTGAGCCTGCGCGTCTGGAGCCTGTGCTCCGCAACAAGAGAGGCCGCGATAGTGAGAGGCCTGCGCACCGCGATGAAGAGTGGCCCCCACTCTCCGCAACTGGAGAAAGCCCTCACACAGAAACGAAGACCCAACACAGCCATAAATAAATAAATAAATAAAATATTAAAAAAAAAAAAAAAAAAAAAGCAACTTTAGTACCTTGACTTTTCAGTGCTGAGAGCATTTGCTGAACCAGATGCTTTCAATATCATCTATTATTTTTAATCATACATGGTTAAGTCTCAAGATCAGTTTCTTCAGTTTGTGGACTATTTAGGAAACTAGAAGAGCAAGCAAGCACACGATACTTTTAGAAACAGGATACACATTTAGTGTCATTATCCTAATCAGTATCTGAGTAATTTATCTGCTTTATTATCAAATCCAGGCTTTCCTTACCATCTATTATCAGTTTGTTGTTCCTGATCTTTTTTTTTTTTTTAATTTCTTTATTTTTTTTCTTATTTTTGGCTGCACCGGGGCTTCGTTGCTGCGCATGGGCTTTCTCTAGTTGTGGCGAGCGGGGGCTACTCTTCGTTGCTGTGCGTGGACTTCTCATTGCGGTGGCTTCTCTTGTTGCGGAGCACGGGCTCTAGGTGCACGGGATTCAGTAGTTGTGGCATGCGGCCCCAGTAGTTGTGGCCCACGGGCTCTAGAGCGCAGGCTCAGTAGTTGTGGCACACGGGCTCAGTTGCTCTGCGGCATGTGGGATCTTCCCGGACCAGGACTGGAACTTGTGTTCCCTGCATTGGCAGGCAGATTCTTAACCACTGCGCCACCAGGGAAGCCCGTTCCTGATCTTTTATATCCACATTCAGCTAATTTAGTGCTGATACTGTAGAGTCACCTGGTCTTTTTTGTTAACTGAAATCTTCTAATAATTGTATTTAACCGAGGCCTTGGTATGTATCAGATATGTTAACTTCTAAAATCTTAACAACAAATCTGAAAGATTGGTATAATTATCCCCATTTTACAGATAGGAACATAAGTTTAGAGTGAGTAAATCATAACTTTTCAGCCTCACAGCTAGTGAGAATGAGGCTTAAATTCAAACCAAAGTCTGTCTGACTTAAAAACCCCCATTTCTAACCACTGTGCTGTAGTACTTCCTGTTAACGATGGATAAAGGTGTCTGTTATGTAAATCAACATAGTCACTGATGATGGACTTCCTTCTTTTATGCTGAAATATCCATATATGAAAGCATTTAATGTTAGCCTTGTCTGGCTTTCCTTTTTTATTTGAAAAATGCCAAAAGCACATCATATATTCATAAAATCATATAAAATAAGAACTGAAAAGACTTCCTCATCCTTCCAAGGTCTTACACTCCTTGGTGTGTATACTTTCAAAGTTCTCCGAGGCATATCTAGAGGTGACTCTATAGATACTTCCTTTTTAATTTTTCAAAGTCTTATCTTGAGGTTTATTACCAAAGTTACTATATCTTATTGCTTTCTGCTTGCATAGGGAACATATAAAAATTTATTCCTCAGGAAAATACTGTAAAATATCTTCATTTTTTTTCTTTTTTTATAAGGATTTTGAGAGTCAGAGTCTGTAAGCTGTGAATCAGTCAGGCAAATAGTTTTAAAATGTTGACTTTTCTCTTTTCTCCTGATATTTGCCCATTGTGAGACCATGGGGTGAGATATTTAGTCAAATACTTAATACTTCATACCACCTTTTTCTCTAAGTGGAGGGCTGGAGATTCTCAGACCCTTCCCTCTTTTAGATCAGAAACTTCTTTTAAAAACACATGTAATATTGGCTCTTTGATGGTTCCATCCTCTACTAAAAATGGGGGTATTTTCATAATGACCAAGTCTGGGAGGCAAGGATGAAAGGGTAAAGGAAGGGCGGTCATCACTGCAGACATTCCAGGAGCACTTCTTTGGCTCCTTTGAATCCTTCAGAGTTGGTCTTTGGTAAAACTGCATAGAAGGTAGAGATTGCCTTTGTCCTTTTCTTAACGAGGGCATTCTCCTTTCTGCCTTTGGGCTCCAACTGAAGGCTGTAAACCTATTACACTTCCGGTTACATGCCAGGGCCTTTGTTTTCATGTCTTGTTTCTCTCTGCTGGACTATGTAAACCATGCGAGGCAGGGACCTTGTCTTTGTAACCCAGCATCTAGTTAGTTCTGAATCAATGGGTGTTAAATGAAGACAAACCCATATATGAGTGATTGGATGATGACTATTGCTATTTGGACTCCCTAGGATAAACCACAGGGATTTTCAGTGAGGTATTAACATGAGCCTGAGAAGCAGAGTGTGCTCCTGGACAGAACACAGGTTTGAAGTCATCACTCTCCCAAGCCCTCCACTTACCAGGAGTATGATCTTTGCTGAATTCTGAGGTTTTTGGTTTTAGCTGCTCTGTCTGTGACATGGGCATAACATCACTCATGGCCTGTGTTGCTGTCAAGATTCAACAATAAAATGATACAACCTGCCTGGTCTTGCTCTTCAGACTACATTGACTTATTTATTTATTTATTTACTTATTTCAATTTTTAAAAATACTTACTGATGGTAAAGTACCCATAACATAAAATCAACTATCTTAACCGTTTTTAAGTACACAGTTCAGGAGTGTTAAATACATTCACATTGTTGTGCAACAAATCTACTGATCTCTTTTCTTCTTGCAAAACTGAAACTAGATACCCATTAAGCTACAACTTCCCATTCTCCCCTACCCCTGGCTCTGGGAACTACCATTCTACTTTCTGTCTTTGTGAATTTGACTAGCCAAGGCACCTCATATAAGTGGGATCTTACAGTGTTTGTCTTTTTGTGACTGGCCTGTTGCACTTGGAATATTGTCTTCAAGGTTCATCCATGTCATAGTATGTGTCAGAATCTCCTTCGTTTTTAAGGCTGACTAATATTCCATTGTAAGTATATATAGACCACATTTTGTTCATCATTCATTCATCCCTGTACATTTGGGTTGCCTCCACCATTTGGCTATTATGACTAATGCTGCTATGAACTTGGGTGTATAAATATCTCTTCAAGACCCTGCTTTCAATTCTTTTGGGCATACACACACAGAAGTGAAATTGCTGGATCACATGGAAGTTCTATTTTTAATGTTTTGAGGAACTGACATGCTGTTTTCCATAGTGACTGCACCATTTTACATTCCCACTAGCGGTGCACAAGTGTTCCAATCTCTCCACAACCTCTTCAACGCTTGTTATTTTCTCTTTTTTTGATAGTATCTATCCTAAAGGGGTTGAAGTGGAATCTCATCGTGGTTTCGCTTTGTATTCTCCTAATATTAGTTATGTTGAGTATGTTTTTACGTGCTTTTTGGCCATTTGTATTTCTCCTGTGGCGAAATATCTATTCAAGTCTTTCGCAGACAATACAGAATTTAAATTGATAGCAATAATAATATGACTACTACTGCTATGGATGATCATTCATTAATCTGATAATTTTTATGTGGCCTCATTTGTGCCAGAGCCCGCTCTAGGAATTAGAGACACAACAGAGGGAAAAATAGACAAAAATTCCTCCTCTCAAGGAGCTTATGTGCAAAATAAATGAGTAAAAAATAGAATATATTAGGAAATGATAAGAGTAATGGAAAAACCGAAGTGCAGAAGGAAGATAGGAATTGGATTTTAGATAGGGTGGCTAGGGAAAGCTTCCCTAAGAAGGTGCAGACAGTTTTGAAGAAAGTGAGGTAGTGAGTGGTAGCAGTATCCAAGGAAAGAAATTTCTAGACAGGAGACAACCAGCACAAAGCCCCAGGGCAGAAGTATGCCTGGTGTCAGTGTCAGTGCCATTGGGTTGGCGTCCAGGGAAAGGAAGGATAACAGGAGAGGAGGGCTGAGGTAGGTGTGTGTGTGTGTGTGTGTGTGTGTGTGTGTGTGTGTGTGTGCATGTGTGCACATATGCCCAGTCAGGTAAATCCTTGTAAGATTTGCCAGATAAAATATAGATGCTCCATTAAATTTTAATTTCAGTTAAACAACAAATACTTTTTAAAAGTACAAGTATGTCCCAAATATTGTATGAAACATGCTTGCACTAAACATTATTCGTTTAACTGGGCCCTTATATTTTTATTTGCTAAATCTGACGATGCTCCTCGTAGGCTATTGTAATGACTAGCTTTTACTCAGGGTCAGATGGGGAGTAACACCATCTGATTTAGCTTTAACAAGGTCACTTGCTGCTGTGTTGAGAATATACCCCAGGGAAGCAATAATAGAAACAGAGAGAGCAGAGAGGAGGAGGTTGCATTAATCTACACAAGAGATGATAGTAGCTTGGACCAGAGTAGTAGCAGTAGAGGTGGTGATAAGGGGTCAGATTTTGAAGGTCGTTATCAATTTTATACATGTGCTTCTCCTTCTAGGAATTTTAAAAGAGAATATCCAAAGCAGGCAATGTTTTATCTAAAGGAATGACTCTTCATTCATCCAAAAAAACATTTATTTAGCATTTGTACTGTACTAGTACTGACACTGTACTAGCTGCACACAGTTAAATAAAAACCCAATCTCAGGACTCAAGGAATTTGTAGTGTAGCTGGCAGAATTCCGACTATGTGCTGTCTGGGTTAGGGGAAATACTCGAGGCAAACATGCTTGGTACCCAGAAGTCCTATCAAGTAGATGGCATCCATTATCTTATAAGAAGGGTGGCCATATAGTTTATCATCCAAACTGGGACACTTCTGAGACTGAAAGGTTGTGTTACTAATAATTACTCCAGGTAAAGAGCTGCAAATCAGCACTGTCCCAGGTGAGCTCAGATTTAAGGTCTTTGTACTCTTGAGGTCCACTCCAATAGTGGTTTTGAGTACAGGTGGTGAGAAAGGGGCATAACATGTCACCGACTTTTAAACTTTTAAATGAATTCCCATGGTTTACCTATCAACCACAAGAAATAAAATATTTATTATCTAAAAAATTAGGAATAACATGCAGGCAAAATAAAGGAATATTGACCACAGAGCAAGATGTTTGTATGTTTATCAGTTGGTTTGCCATAGATTATCTGGATGTGAATCTGTAGTTATCCTTATAACAAATGTTCTGTTCACTGTGTAGGGAGAAAGCGTGGTTAAGTGAAATTTGATCTGACTTCTTATAAAGAGTATAGAGAAAGCTCCTTATGCCTTCCTTTCTTTGGATGGTATTATTTTGGCTCGTCATGTCTTGCTTGTTGAAAAGTGCTTGTTATTCTTACTAAGTGACTTAAGGGTTTTTAGACATCACTATTATGCTTAGACCAATGAGGAAAAAGCATGTGAAGTATTTACAGCTTTATTGCAAGTTTTATGTGCTGGAAGTAAGGTATATATATCCTACCTTATGGAAGGAGTCTATTTTCTGCTACTGAATCAGGCCTGGGGGCTTTTTGGTCACTGCAGTGAGAGTACTCATGAGTAAATGCAGATGCATTTTAGTGCACGGTAATGTGATTTTTTAAATTGTTCAAACAATCAATTTACTGTTGTCATCACATCTCTTCCGATTTTCCAGTGCAAATTTGACACCATTGTTCTTATTAACAATTAAAAAAAAGTTTTGGCCCTCAAGTTTCCGTTATAAGGGATGCATTCTTGAAGTTATCGTTACATTAAAATTCTTACTACAAATGAAGCCAGCTAAAAATGTTTACCAACTTGAATTGAGCTCATCATGTTTTGTTTGCTGAATAGTGTTTTGTGATTTCACTAACATAAGAATGAGTCTCCAAACTATTTTTAAAAGTAGAGCTTTTACTCTAAAGAAGTGCTTGCCTCATTTTCTTCGTGCTACTCCAAACAAGATGTTGTTTATTACTTTGAAACACTATATGTAAACCCCAGGAATATGTTAAATATGATTGAAGTCTTGGCTGTCTTTAACAAATTGAAGTTTCCAGAAATTTAGCTGTGTTTAAAAACCAAAGCCATGTTTTCAGGAAAGATTTCTATTTCCAAATATGTGGTTGCCCAAACCTTTTATATTTTCATGTCAAATTCAGCTGCCAAATAACACACACTGTACCTTAGCTATAATAGAAAAACACACATAGACTTCAGATTTTAAGAAGCACAGCAAGAACAACTCTGATCATATTTCTTGAACTTGTGCTATGCATATGCATAGAAGTGTGTTTTAGAGTAAGCTCTGCAAGTCACCGGTCACTTACACTGGTACAAATTGACATGCACAGCACAAGATTGGTACTGTGTGACAACTGATCTGGGAAAGTACAGGAATTCCTAGCCAGACCAAAATATGAGGTCAAGGAAGTCGCTTTTATAATAAGAGTGGTTATCTGTTGAATGTGCGATCTGGCAGTTATATGATATTGACCATAGGCGATTATGCATATTTCTAAACTGGTTGTGATCAAGCCCGGAGTAAGAGAAATCCCCTAGTTTGTGATAAAAGGCTATTTATTGCCCTTTTATTTCCTTCATATGCCTTACTTAATCATTTATAAAAGACAAATTAATAGTGAATACTAATTTCGTGTTTTATTCTGTATTCATTCCTACACGTTAGGGATATCTATTAATACATGCTCTTAATAGTTTTGGCACAAGTTCAATGTCAACGAATGAATGAGGTACTCATTTTATAGTCTTCTTAAGGGACAATAATGTGGTTCAGTGACAATGTGTCTTTATTTCTTTGGGGGCAGGGTTCTCTGATATGAGTCATAAGGGATAGAGACCTATTAGTTATTTTTTTCTCAGCTAGTGCAATGATGCAAAATTTTTGTTCCACTATAATGCATTTTCTTAGAATGGCATTATCAGGAATAGTGTATAGATTAATGCCTGAGAAACTGGTTGATCACATGGGACTATATTTTCCTTTATCCCTTCAGTGTGACTGAAAACTCATATTCTATATTTTCATGTCAATGACAATGTGATGACACAGCAAAGGAGTTATATTGGCTTGTTGCAAACATCAACTGTAGTCTTCTTTTCTTTGTGGAAAAAATATGTTTATTTTGAACAAGAAAAAAGAAACTTGAGCTTTTTAAGTATCAGGAAGGCTACGTTAGAGAGGATAGTGATTGGCTGTTGTTTACCTACTCCGTGGGCAGAACAAGGAGAAATGGGATTGAATTTTAGTAAGACGGGTTTAAATTAGCCATGCAGAAGCACTTACATAACACACCACAGTGGGTTGCAATGGCTACCTTCTTTATTCCCAGGGACTCCTTCTGCTGTATTCACCAGGGCTCAGCACGGTGCCTGGCACAGAGAAGGTGCTCAACTAATATCAAATGAATAAAGAGAAAGAAGGAATTAGGGAGATGCTTATAAAAAACATAATAAGGTATTAATTTTAAGGTTTAACAGTGCCATTGTTTTAGAACATCTGCAAGGAAATCAAAATTGTAAATATTGAAGAATCTCCCTGGAATTTTAAAATGATAACAATATGCCATATTTACCTACACAGTTTCCATTTTTTCCTCAGACATTTTTCCTTTAAAGCAGTACAGTATAAAGGATATGGGGCTGTCATATTGGCAGTAGTGGGCTAGGAGACTTCTGACCCCAGCACAATTCACTACTGGTGGAGAGCCAGGGCTATTAGCTGCAGTGGTTGCCTTCAAGAAGCCCCTGAGGTGGAATATTCTGGAGATGTTAAGAGGTATGCATTTTGTCTATTTCTGAAGGGTTTTTCCACTGAGTGATTTTTTTTTTTTTTTTTTTTTTTGTGGGTGAGAGGGAATGTGGTCAGTTATATGTTATTCTTTCTAACGTTCAGCTGGACCTCAAGAGAGGATTTTATTTGAAAGATGTAAAAAAAAGCTTCAAGCAAGGAGCCAAGTGTAGCCACCAGACACTGAGGAGTCCTGAGTGCTCAGAGAAGGTACCCCTTCCACCACATGTGGACTACTTGTCAGAGGGCCGGCCAGTGCCAGATTCCAACCAGAGGAGGCCAGTCAGCATTGCACAGTGCCCAACCCTTGGGTTGGGGTTTGGTGGCTCAGGCTCCAGGGACTTCTGTGCTAGGTTTCTGGTGAAGATGGTATCTGGGGCTGATACGGGTAGGGCCATCTCATTCATTAGGAGCTGAAGGCACTCCAGAGCTTACAAGTTTCATGGGCCTAGGAAAATATTTAAGGCTTGATCACAATTATATTGGTTGCAAATTACAAGAAATACAAAATCCAGACTAATAAATACAAGCAAAATGCAGCGTTATGTCAGCTTCAAAAAGAGTATCGTAAAAATATCATTATATTTGAAAACAGTTTTTAGGTTAAACATTTTCACTCTGCAAGCCTTCTTCTATGTGCTTGATGATGGGTTGAAAAAAGTTGATTGTAAATTTAGCATATCACTTGAGAAACAAAATTATAAAGATTCCTTGAAACAAAATTATAAACATTGCTTCAAAATTTTTACAGCAAAATGATTGTACTTAATGTGGAACGTGAGTATACTTTAATCTGTCTGATATAATTGCTCTCTAGAAGTAATGGTACATGGGGTCTGCAGAGCATTTAAGCAGCCTCAAATCTGGGAGACTGGGAAAAAGTATGAGGTTAGGTACATTTTAAAGGGTGCTAAGAGAACATTACATAGATGCCTAGCAATATTTCCTTATAAAGTGAAGTATCCAATGAGCCCCTTGCTTTCAATGAAATATTTTATGGCATGCAGACAGATAACTTTGAAAGCAATGGATCTAATCCTTAAGTATATTCTACTTGATAGCCAACCTGGGTGAGGAGAAGGTGAGAATTTGACCTCGTGTAAATAATGCTGTGCAGTGCATCTTGTGATGTGTGCTTTTATGTTAAAATGCTTAAAACTGGTTTAATCTGTACAGCCAGGACAAACGCTCATTGTTTTCTAGTTGACTACACTCCTTTGGCATAGCTTGTGCGTTGGGGATGGGAGATGACAACTCCAGTTTCAGTTAGAGGAGTTGTCAGTGAATGTACAGCTCTCTCTGGAGTAGAGTTATTTCTTAGCATGCTCTGAGCTTTGCCTGATAATGTGAAATGACTATTTTAAAGTATGTTTTATTCCTTACATAACCACACTGTTTGCACATCAACAGATAAGAGTGTCCGGGTGCTGCCATTCAAGACTGCTCTTAATTATGTTTTTAACATCCTAGAAGGGCTATATTTGTCATTCAGTGAGTCCTTCAGTGCAGGCCATTAAATTTTATTAATTAATATAGTTGTCTAGTATTTAGAATAAATTACTCATTTTTTATTTCAGTATCTTGTATTCTTAACACATGCTTCTAGCTATGACAGACACTCAGGTGTACTTACGTAATAACAGCTTTAAGTTTCATTTTATCAATGTGCACATGTTTTGGATGTCATATTTCTACAGTGTTTTTAGCTTTCGCACCTTACTCTTTTTTCCTTTCACAGAACGTTATGAAGTATTTGTTGCAAGTATTAGTTTCATTCTTGACAGATGAGGCAACTGAAGGCATGGACTGTTGAAACTAGTTGCAAAGCCACAGTCTTTAGTTAATCCCCAGGGAAGGGCTCTCTCCAGATTTCCAAAGGAATTCTCCCACAGCCTCTGATGAAAAAAGGCAGGATGTAGAGTTTTAGTGATTAATTCTCCAGCTCCATGCTCTTCCCTGGGTTAGCCCAATTCAAAGCGTCTTTAGGTAGAAGCTAACCCACAAGCCCCATTAGGAAGGGGCCCCGAATGTCTTGTCCACCTGTGTTTCCTGGGCACAAGATCATAATAATGATAATACGCATTTGTTGACTCAGTGAATGAGTGAATAAATGAATGGGAGTAAAGGCTCCTAACAGAGGTTTGCCAATGGCACCTGGCGCCCTCTGCAAAGCTCAGGAACAGTGGGCCTCTTATCTGACCAAGGACATGGCACAACCTGTGAGGACACCACCGTCAAAATGGCTCTCTTGGCCTGGCTTTGTCCGCTCTGCCCGCTTCACTCGTTCCCCTCAGGGCATCTTGAGACCTGGGTCTGGTGCAGAGGCCACCAAGTTTTGATCTGTTCCTCTGCATCAGAAGAGGTTAGGGAGCGTGAATCCTTTTCAGATTGGACGAGGTAAGTGGAAGGGGGCTAAATGCCTCCCAGGTGGCGATGGGCTGGGCCTTACAGCAAAGGTGTAGAGGGCGTTAGCCCTAGGGCTGTGTCTGTGCGGGACTTCTGCCCCGCATCTGCATGGTTCAGCATGCCTCTGCTTCGGTACCAACCTCTCCTTCCTTCTGACCTTTCCTGGAGACAGCTAGCATGCCGTCCCCGCAAAACGGCCTTGGCTGAATTCTGCTGGGTGCGATGCTGCTGCCCTAAGGAAGGTGCGATAAACAGCTCTATGCGGTGCCTCGCGCTGCGTGCTGGGAGCACATTGCTGAGGTTACTGTTCCCTGGTCTCTACCGAGCCTTCCCGAGGAGGGGCACAGGGACAAATTTCTCCATGGTCTCATAACCAGGAATAATTGCGTCTCTCCTGAGCAAATGGCTTCTTCTTTGTTTTAGGGAGACTGCAATTCATGTAATGGGTCATGCTTCCCTCTTTATGTAGCCTGCCTGAAAGCTCAGGTTCAAATTTACAGCCTACCCACCCACCCCCCCCCCCCCGCCCCCGGCAACTATGTAAGACTTCCTTGCAAGAATTTTGTCTTTCTTATTTTCACTGTGTTTTTCCTTAGACTCATTTTATTCACCTATTTTAAATTTAGTTTATCTTATTGTATTGAATGCATTTTTGTCTCTTTGTATTTTGTTTGCTTTTGTTAATAAACCAACTTAAATTCTTTTAAGAAAAATAAAAAACAGGGTATAAAGAAATAAAAATAAAGACCAGTGAGTTCATGTAACACCTTTCAGTTTTTTAAAAAATTCCCCAGGCCTTAATTTCATACCTTTTCCTCCTCTGATCTCAACATCAGTCCATCACTGTCTAGTGTCATAATCACTTCTGGAATTTTTTTTAAGGAATTTGACCATTATATTAAAAGTAAGGTGTTAACAGCTAATTCTTACAGCTGCTACTTTCTAGAAATGTGAATTTAGCTAAATTATATAATCTTTTTCATTTGTAAGAAGACTAATAATATTTATTTTGTCTGAAGGTTGTGAAAATTATGTGAAATACTGTTTGTAAAGTATCTAGTACCTTATTTGACACATAGTAAGCCTTTTGTTTAAAACAGCCTCATAAGTGGAAAGTGCACTGGACTTGGAATACAACGTCTCTGCTTTTTCACTCATTAGCTTATGATTTTGGGCAAATAAATTTTACTTTGAACCACATTTTAATCATATGTAATTTTATGGCATGGTTTAGAGAGTCCTTACGGTTCTGGCTTTACTATTATTCTTGGAATCTAAGGCTGGCCCTAAGTAACCTGTGAGAGTGTGTCCCCATTCTGTCCTCCCTAGAAATGGCATGGGTATATTCACCTGGGCAAAGAAATGTCTGGGGAAAAGGGATCCAGATCTGAAGCAGGGAAACAAAATGGCCCATTGTGCTGGTCTTTATGTTCTTCACTGGTGCTGATTATGATATTTGCAAGTGTAGTAGGGTCTTCTGGAATACCATGAATTGCTAGTGATTATAGTGCTGAATTCAAGTGGATTTCAAAATACATGCCATTATGGATGCTGCTCTCTGTAGTGAAATGGTGTGTAACCCAGTCGTTTGGTGAATACACGGAGAGGTAGCAGTGGAACAAAGGGAGCTACTGTTGCTGGTCAATGACCATGTTGGCCAACGACCACATTTGGTTCAGTCATGGAGTCAATCAAAACAAGTGTCTGTGTCCAAGATATGGTTTCTATTCAGGAACTAACGGGCAATAGGAGATCTCCAAAGCAAGAGGGAACTCATTTATCAAGAAGATAAATAAGAGTTCCGAATAGATAATGTAGAAAATAATCTACACTGAAATGAAGCTACACTCTTAACAATTCAAGGTGCAGGGGAGCTTTGTGGTTAAGAGCACAGAATTCTTTAGTGTGTACACTGGTTTTGACCAAGTTACTTAATCTCTCAAAGCCTCAGTTTCCTCATATCTCAGAAGAATATTTGATACCTCATATGGTTGTTCTAAAGAGATAATATAAGCGCCAAGATATGTTACTCATGGGTAACTATTATTATTAAAACTATAAGTACTATTACAAACCTCAAATTCACACTGGACTTCAAGGTTTTGCTACCCCTAATCTAATAAACTATACACACTACAAGAATAAATGTTAAAAACAAACCATTAGGTGATCCAATGATTGGAGCAGAGTACATAATGCAGAGAAAAAAATTCTAATAAATGTTTGAATCAGTGTACCATGTCCATTAGTTTTTGTCTCTGGGATCTCACTTTAAAAAGGTCGCCATCTACTTTTGCTTTTGGTTGATTTCATTCTGTGTGTATAAGTTGGGATTATAAAGCAAAGACACTAGTTTCCATGAACTTCCCCCACTACTCTATAATCCCGTTTTTTCTACTTCTTTTGAAGCTTTCATCTCCTACCTTTGTGTGGGATAAATGTAAATTAGCTCAGCTTGTTTTAAGAAAGCATTATGACCCTGAATCCTGAAAACTCTTTATTTTGTAACATAACTTTAAAAATGGTAAAAAAATTAACCCAGAAGAAAGTGAATGTTAAGAGACTGTGGAACTACTGTTACAAAAACAGAGAAACCACTGAAAACTAGTCTGGTTTGGGTTCAGGTATTTTTGTCTCCATGAGCTTTAACTTTTGCTTGGTCCACTGAAAATTCAGAGAAATTTTGAGATTCTAAGTGGTAACAATGTGTGGTAGTTACAGCCTCAGAACAGAGCACCTGGGAGTGGTGGTTTTCTTGTGTATCACTGTTTGAATCTTTCAGAAGAGAAGTGAAATTCTATAATCCGAGTTTCATTGATTTATTTAATTTTGACCTTCATTTTTATGTGCAGTTTCTCCTATGTCAAGTCATATGCTCGTCCATTTGGATTTGAAAGTTTATAGATAATTTTGCAGGCAGTATTTTCATAGAAAAGAAATTAGAACTGAAACCTAGGATTCTGGCTGCCTGGCACTTAAAAATCAGGATACCCTTAATTCAGTTTTTAAAAGATGTTCCATATTTATTTATTGATTATTGAATTAATGCACTAGTTTTTACAAGTAATTTCTCTGCATTATTTTTTTATTTAAAAACTTTTGAGTTGTGGTTAAAAAACAGAAGATAAAATTTGCCATCTTAACCATTTTGAGTGTACAGTTCTGTAGTGTTAAGCACATTCACACTGTTGTGCAACAGAGTTCCAGAACTTTTTCATCTTGCAAAACCAAAACTCTAGACCCATTAAATAATTACTCCCCATTTCCTCCTCCCCAACCCTGATCAGTTCAGTTTTGAAGTGGGGTATGTATATGTTTTGTGATTAGGTCATTTAGGTGAATTGCAAACTGTAGGGTACTGTGTGCTTACTTGAAAGTATGGACAAGAGGCAGGCATGAGTGTTCTTAGTGGGTACTGCTATCTCAGAGCCTTCATTTACTTAATTGAAAGTGTTTAAATAATGCTCAGGGTCCTGGCTGGGAAATGAACATCATGGAAGAGGTTTAGGTGAAAGAAAGAACGAGTGAGGTCCTGACACCCTGGTACAGATCTCCTCCACTTACTTCAAAAGTCAAGATGATGAGATCAAGTCATCTCATTGGCTATCTACCATCACTACCTTCATAGCTACCATGTACTAACATGATGGGTGAAATATGGCAAGATAATAATGATGATGATGGTGTTGACATGATGGTGATCATGAGAATAGTGATCACTCAGACTCATGGATGTTCCATCCTTCTATCAGATCTCTTGCCTGATAATGTTCCAAAATTTGGAAACTGTGTTTGATGATACTCCTTTAGCCTCCACAAGGTTAAATTTATAGACCTCGTGACCTAGAGTCACTTAAGACTTGGTTCTAGAGTGTTTCAGGTATGTTTTACATTGAACAAGTTTTTATGAGTCAATCTGGGAATTTAATTATCATTTATAAACTTGTTCCCTTGCTAAAAATGTATTTTGAGTCCAAAACAAATAAATTAAAAAATTTAAGGAAACGATCCTTTAAAGTAGGAAATTATCTCAACTTGTTCTTGTAATTCTATATCAGCATTTAATAAAATATTTTAATTTGGTTTTGGAATAAAAGCTCTGGCTTAATTTTAATAATGGAGGAGAACAGTAGGATACCTAAAAAAATGAACATTATTGCGTATAAGTTCTTTGAATTAATTAAATACAAAGTCACTTATGTTTAGTTATTTGACTTTGAAATATAGGGTAAGTTTTTAAACTTTGAATTTTTTAACGATGCTTTTCTTATTTTGATATTAACATGAACTTTTACATCTCTCAACTCACATATTTTGCTTACTCTTGGCTAATTCTGAGTGGTAGGGAGAGTTAACCTAAAATTAAAAGCGTGTTTCAAGCAATCTACAAATTAGTTGATCCAAGCACAGATAATCAAGTACAGATGGTATTAGTACTACTTAGGTAGTGATGGGCTACAGGAAAATAAAATGAGAGGAATATGCAGTTTTGGTGAGCTATTTAACTGAATCTGGGTGGCAATATGCTTCTGAGAGTTTTTTAAGATCTTTCCAGTGGTGGAGTATATAGAGATAACTCCAGTATTAATTATAACATTGGCATACGAAAAAAAAACCCATATGCTACATCTCTTACCTCATTCATTGCTTGTACTGATGAGCTGATTTGGTCTCTAAGCCTGGGTTCTTTTTCTTTCTTTTTTTTTAAAATTAATTAATTAATTAATTAATTTTTGGCTGTGTTGGGTCTTCATTTCTGTGCGAGGGCTTTCTCCAGTTGCGGCGAGCGGGGGCTACTCTTCATCGCGGTGCGCGGGCCTCTCACTGTTGCGGCCTCTCCCATTGCAGAGCACAGGCTCCAGACGCGCAGGCTCAGTAGTTGTGGCTCACTGGCCCAGCTGCTCCGCGGCATGTGGGGTCTTCCCAGACCAGGGCTCGAACCTGTGTCCCCTGCATTGGCAGGCAGATTCTTAACCACTGCGCCACCAGGGAAGCCCCTCTTTTCCTTTCTTGAAGCCCCATCTGATTCTCTCTCTCTTTGTTGATAGGGACACCCTTTCTGGTTGGAGGAAGACCATTTTTAAGACAAAAGAATATGGGTGGCTGCACTCCTCTGCTAGGACCTACACCAGAGTTAATACGGTGAGTGCACTCTGACCAGACTGTCATCTACAACTTGGGGACATTAACCAATATGGAAAGTGTCCAGGGATAAGTAGAAATGGCACCAGATTAGAACTCTAGGGGCCTTGTGGATAGGTTTAAGGAAACAATAATAATTTCATCAATATTTACCACCATTTGAATGTTTTCCATGTGCCAGGTGCTGTATGTATCATCTTGTTTAACCTTTACAAAACCTTATAAGGTAAATCTTCTGACTAGTCCCATTTTGAGATTAAAAAACCCCCAGAGATTTAGAGAAGTTAAATCATGTTCCTCAAGCTTATGCAGGTGGTAAAAGATCTGGGATTCACCCAAAGATTGCCAGATCCAAACACAGATATGTCAGTTACCCTGCTATTGCTGCTGCAGTGGTGGTGGGGATTTGAGACTTGGTTGCTGTACTTTGGGTGACTGTTTTGCCTAGTTATGGCCAATTAGTTAAATTTGAAGTCCTTTACAAAGTTCTCCTTTGTTCTGCTTCCTTCCTCTTTCTTACGTCTGGTTATTTTCTTCCCTCTTCTCATATCGCTCTCAGATTGGACACAAAGGTCATGATTCCTGCTCATTCTCTTCCCTCACTGCAAAACCTGGATGAATTAAGACAGAGGAGCCAGAAATATGGTGACCAGTCAGTTTCTCTTCCTGTGCACTTTAGCCCAGCTCTCAGGATGAATTTAGATTAGGCATACTCAAGGATATACATGAGTAATAACTATAAGCTTTCTCATAGATAACTGTATTGGGTGTGTTTAAATGTACAACTCTGTTTTTCTATTATTATGTGATATTTCATGTTGACTTGTCAAACTGAAAAATACCCATATTGATTTTGCAGAAAGCTTCACATGTGAGATAAATGCCCTCAAAGACTCCTCACAAGTAGCTCTTTGGAGCTTCAGATGTGAAATGGATCATTCCTCAATCTGTAATAGACCCTTCTGTGAAGCTCTTCAATCAAACCTGAGAATTCAAGGTGAAATTGAGGGGAGGATGGGAAACCCCTACAGGGGGATTTGAGTAAAGTGGCTGTGCGAAAACCTGGGGTACTTGCTGAGTCTTTTCTTCATTTCTTTTCTTGAGCATAGGAAGACTGTCAATCACTGTGTGACCTTACATGCTGTATGTGTGTAATGCCTGGGTACAATGAGACAAGCTGTAGAGGACTCTCTCTACACATGCACCTTTGATTTCTTTCCATTTGTCGTTTTTTCCTGACAACCTTCAGGTTATTTTTAAAGTGGTTATTTTATACAGATTTATTATTTTATTATTAGAGTTTCTCTTTCCATGAAATTATTTATATTGTTATAGTTGATAGGATGAATTTTTTATCTTTTGAGAAAAGCATTAATAATCTTTAAAGAAAGTTAGCGATGAATGATAACTAGTTAGAAAGAATTGTCGTGTTTTGTTAAGTGATGATCCTGGTAAGTACATCTTATTTAGAACTCATGTTTGTAGATCATGTAATGACTTTTAATTAGTTTGTTCCCAGTAAAGCAATAAGACAGATTTACCCCTACTAAGGGAACCAGTATTCTTCTGAAATTAGTTTTTATGTCACATTTTTTATTTATTTGGGGGCACATTTTCAATTGGATATTTCTAGGTTAATCAAAAGAAACTCTAGAATTTTCAATGGGCTATTTAGTTTGGGGGAGCTGTGAATCCTGACACCAAACTGAGTAATAAGAACTATGCTTTGGAATTTATGCTCAAATATAAAATATGTTTGATAATAGTTTTTTGTGCTGCAGCTGCCGTGAAATGATTGCTCTCCCATATCTGTGTCATAGCTTTTCTAAGCCACAGAGACGGTGTTGTTTGTAAAGCTCGAATATTAGTATCATCTTAAGAGCATCATATTAATTGCCCGGGAGGTTTACATATTTGTTCTACACACGTGATTAAGGATCACGGCAGCTTTTACAGCATAATTGTAGAGATGGAGAAAATGACTATTGTTAATACTTGCTACTCTCAGTTTCCTCCACAGCAATGCCCTTACACCTTTCTTTTTCAGGCATTTTGTAGCATCCTAAACAGAAGGATATTGAAGGGAGCTGATTCTGCTTTGATCCTTGTGCTTGTTGTCAAAGCGCTTGGGATTGAAGAGACTGTTGGCTACAATTGACTGTGACAATTAGGAGATGATCAGAGCCCTAGAGTGGAGCACTTAAAGGGTAATTTACATGTCAGTTTGTCGAATAAAAAAAAAAAAAGATATTCAGCTAAGATTTTTTTCCCTTCAGAGCCTTGTAAACTGCAATTTGTGCTCTGGTAAGAAAAACCTGGCAGAGGAGTTAGGATAGCCATTACCATTTGAAAAGAAGCAATCATAAGGCCGCTGCTGAGCCCTTTGTCCACTAAAAATGCTGATTTGCAGGCAGTGAGTGAAAAAGTGGAACCGTCACTGAATAAAACGTAGAGCTAGGTAACTACCCACTCCCCCCCCCCTTGGTGACTTTTTAATGTTGGTTAAAGGTGCTTTTTAAAAAACATATCTTAAATCCTACACTTACTATCGTTATAACATTGTTATTGGTCATGAATGTTCTTTCCTAAAAAAATAATAAAAGGATGCATTGAGGAAGTGGTAGGTGGAACACGCGCCAACAGTCATTTGAAAGGCTAAAGCTGGCTATCAGTTGTATCTTACTTTTTTCCCTTTTGTACACCATCACAATTTTCCTCTAGTCATCCTTTGCGCTATTTTCCCCCTACTGTATCAGTGTGCTCCTAGGTTTTTCCATTTTTATTTATACTCCAATTTTAAAGTAGGAACTGTATTTCTAACCTTCACATATTTAGCCTATTTGGGTGTATTTGGCTAAAAAATAATGTAGTTTCAGTCCATGATTTGCTATCCACATGTGGTCATCGCTATACTTTTCTGTTAGGTAATCCATATAAACAAGTAAACAAAAATAGCTAGAAAGCTAAAAAAAAAAAAAAATTGCCGGTACATATATGGTGATCCATTTAATTGTCAAATAGAATTTTAAAAATTAGTTACTTCAAAAGCTTTTTTGTCTCCCCTCACCCACTGGAAATCATTAATAATAAAAAATAATAACATATAGTTGTAAGATTTTCATTTGGATAATTGTCTGAAGAAAAAAGTTAATCTATCAACATAAGCATCCTATCCAGACATTTAAATTTGGTGTGTGTATTTAATTCAGATACATATTAACTTTCAATGGCAGATACATTTTATATTCCATTTTTTGGATACTCGGCTATGGTGAAGGGCATTTGCAGAAAGGCAGCAGAGGGTTAGAAATGAGTTTGTCTTTATTCTAAAACATTAGCCTTTATTGATGAGAGATAGGAACATGCATGTCCTTCAAAAGCCAGAGTTTCCAGCAGCCAACTGCTGTTCTGGACACTGTACGTTGAGTTTTTTTTTTTTTTTTATAATTTTTTTTTTCCCCCTACTTTATTTATTTATTTATTTATTTTTGGCTGTGTTGGGTCTTCGGTTCGTGCGAGGGCTTTCTCCAGCTGCGGCAAGCGGGGGCCACTCTTCATTGCGGTGCGGGGACCGCTCTTCATCGCGGTGCGCGGGCCTTTCACTATCGCAGCCCCTCCCGTTGCGGGGCACAGGCTCCAGACGCGCAGGCTCAGCAGCTGTGGCTCACGGGCCCAGCCGCTCCGCGGCACGTGGGATCTTCCCAGACCAGGGCTCGAACCCGCGTCCCCTGCATTAGCAGGCAGACTCTCAACCACTGCGCCACCAGGGAAGCCCTGTACGTTGAGTTTTAAGGCTGCCCTTCCATTAAAGACGTTCACTACTTTCAAATAAGAGGGCTTTATTTCTCTTCATTTAGTCCAATACCTTAACAGCAACACTTTTTTTTTTTTTTTTTCCCCAAGAGATGCCTTACAAAAGGAGTCACATTATACTTTTTGGAGTTTATGAAAATCACAATAGTCAATGTGGAGACAGGTTGAAAGAAGTCAGTGATTCAGAGGCAGATGTGGGGTCTCCTGTCTGCTTTGCAAGGAAGACCCTGAGCTTTTTTGTAAAGTTTTTCAACTCTCTAGTTTTCCTGTGTGCATGGCTCCCCTTGCAAAGAAGAACACATAGCAAGACAAAAATAAAAAGTGAATAAGTGCATAGGTTATTAAGTACAAAAAGGATAAGGAGTCAGAGAAGGGCTGGGTTTCCTTAGCATGTGTCTGGAGAAGGCAGGCAATGGTAAATTTGTATCAAAAATCCGGCACAGCAGGAGGTGTTCATCTCCCAGGTAATGGGTAAATGATGAGCAGATGAGCCATCCCTATATTGATGTAAGTATTTTGTTCCAGCCAGTCACAATTAACTTTGATTTGTTTTTACTTTCCTCGTATAGGTTTGCATTTAAAACACTCTTGGAGCACTAATTGTATAAAATTCTGGTAACTGCACATTTTCTTTTTAGAGAGGTAATGAGTGAATGAATGAAAAGGCAGGGATTATTTGCCATTCTAAACGGGGATTGTCAGAACATTTCTACTTGACTGAAATTGTTTTGGAAGGTGAGCTGGAACAAGAATCTTGCAACTAAAATGGAGTGACTCTGCATGTGGTTCTTGGGTGTTTCTCTTCATCAAAGAATTCCGCAGAACTGCTGAATTACAAGTTGATTTAAATTTTATTTATGAGAGAATATTTAGGTGAATCCAAAGAAAACATTTTAGAGTATGCATATTTGACTCTTAACAAGTAAATAGGAGTCTTTGAGAGCTCATTTGGAACTATTTGAAATGAGTTTTCCTAACACCAACATGGTGTTTTTTTCAATATACAAATTGCCATGTTCTGACAAAATAAATTATTGAAATGCTTTGAAAAGTTTTTGGAAATGTACCCAAGGAAACAATATGTAAATTGTTTGAGTTAATACACATGTCAATTTATCAAAATGCCACTGATGTAGAGAATGTACTTGAGGACACGGGGAGGGGGAAGGGTAAACTGGGACGAAGCCAGAGAGTGTCATGGACCTATATATACTACCAAACGTAAAATAGCTAGCTAGTGGGAAGCAGCCGCATAGCACAGGGAGATCAGCTCAGTACTTTGTGACCACCTAGAGGGGTGGGATAGGGAGGGTGGGAGGGAGATGCAAGAGGGAGGAGATATAGGGATATGTGTATATGTATAGCTGATTCACTTTGTTAAAAAGCAGAAACTAACACACCATTGTACAGCAATTATACTCCAATAAAGTTGTTTAAAAAAAAAAAGCAAAAAAGCAAATGCTGCCACTGAAAAGTCCTAGAACCTTTAGCATAACGTTCCAGAACATTTACTGCCTTGTTTAAAGGAGCAGCTCTTTCCTTGTACTTGTTTGAAGGTGGCAATAGTCACCAGGTTTAGCAAATAAAATTAAAGAATTCCTAGTTAAATTTGAATTTCTGATGAACAATGAATAATTTTTCAGTATAAATAGGTCCCATCACTATTTGCATTTTATCTGGCAACCCTAGGTGGCACTCTGATTAGACAGACATTGCAACCATGCATTGAATGGACAATTTAATTATTTATAAAATATAAAATGTCATTTATAAATCATTTTACCTTTCACTATCAGAATAGGCCAACAAACTTGCCCCTTTAACTAGAAACCAAAGGACTTTTAAACTCATCAATGCTGAGTTTAATATCCCCTGTCATTTTCCTAGGGCAAGCTGTGACTTGCCATTTCAAGCATATAGTCATTTCTGCCTGACTAATATCATGGAGGCTTCAGAGAAGGTGGCTGAGGAGTCTGGCTTACCTACATTGATCAGCTCTACAGAGAACTGAATGATGCAGTGGGGACATAATATTTTTGCAAAGCCACATCTTTTCTTTTGTGGTAGGATTGTGACTGCATATACACGTACTTATGTTACTGACCCTCCCAAGTTGGTGCCCATCTAGATCCTTCTGCCTGGTGTCAAACGAGCCAATAGAATGAGACTAAGTTTGGCTCAGAAGCAAATGAAAGCTTTATTCTTGGATCAGAGAATGGAGAGGCGTGCGCTCCCGATCTAGAGCACACGCTTTCCCTATCAGGTAGTGGGTGGGGCTGCTTTACAGGGTTCTCGTCAGTGGGCGGGGAGGGGGCTGAGTTCTCCCGGAGCGCGCAGCTGTGCTGCTCACGCCCCAGACGGCAGTGCCGGGCGCAGCGTCTCTGCACACGGCCCTCTGCCGCCATCTTGAATTGACTGTCGGGCTCCGCGCCTGCGCGGGGTCTTGAGCTGAGGCGTGCAGTGTGGCCATTTTACTCTAGGAACTCTGGTCTGAGAGGACGGGCGCGAGGTCTCTGCGCACAGCCGCCTACGAGCAAGTGAAACTAGACCAAGGACAAAGGAAAAAAAAAAGGTTAGGCTTTATTTTATTATCCTCTATTTTTATTTCCGGGTGACACGTATGTATGTAAATATGTACGTATGACCAAGTTTGAAACTCTTGTAATTCTGACCCTGGTAGGATCTTCTGGGAAGGGAACGATTCAATGCACTTTTATTTCATTTAACTTTGTTCACCGTGACGTAGTTGCCATGAAAATAGCCAGGCGGGAACTTTACTCAGTGCTCTGTAGTGACCTAAACGGGAAGGAAATCTAAAAAAGCATGGATATATGTATAACTGATTCACTCTGCTGTACAGCAAGAAACTAACACAACATTGTAAAGTAGCTATATTCCGATAAAAATTAATAATAAATTTAAAAAACTAAGCTAAAACTTCCAGAAAATGAGATATCTGATTTATCTTTGGGGCCAGCATTTATTTTTGCTGGTATCATTTCTGTCATAGTTCAGGCTGCTGTGACAAACTTCCGTAGACTGTGTGGTTTGTAAACAACAGACATTTATTTCTCACAGTTCTGGAGGCTGGGGGTCTGAGATCAGAGCGCCAGCATTGCCAGGTTTTGGTGGCAGCCCTCTTGCAGGCTGGCAAGGGGCCATCTTCTTCCTGTGTCTTTGCATTTTAGAAGGTGGAGAATTCTGGTCTCTTCAGTCCCTAATAAAGGCACTAATAATCCCATTCATGAGGATGCCACCCTCAGGATACAGTCACCTCCCAAAAGTTCTACCTCCTAATATCCTCACATCGGGGGTTAGGATTTCAACATACGAATTTTGGGGGGACACAAACATTCAGTCCATAGCAATTTCTCACTGTCTTGATGCTTTTTATGGTCTGTCAGAAAGACAAGTTGTAGCAGAAAAGTTTGGAGCCCTGTTTCCTATCCTCCTAAGGCCCCTTCTGATTTCAATTATAGCTTCAGTGGACAGCTCCTCACAAGCCCAGGCCTCCAGAACATTTTTTGAGTCTTCCCAGTTTCTGCCTCAGAGCCTTCTCCAGAACTGCACAAGCGTGCTGGATGCTTCCTCAGGCTTAGCATGGAAACGTGGGGGAGTTAACACCCTCAAGGGCAGCTCGCAGCCGATGGGAGGCAGAAATCTGCGGAAAAAAGTTCCAGCTTCCTATCTTTTAGACAGGCAATTCTGAGAGGCACTCAGCATGCTTCTCAGAGGTTCCATCTTCAACAGCAGGGATCTTATATCCCCTCATGGCACATTATTTGGCTTTTCCCTCAACCCTGCTTCATCCTCTCCATTTCCTCGTCATTCCTAGGGATAACCAATATGCATCCATTCCTTGTCTCAGGGTCTGCTTTCAGAAGAACTCTAGCTAAGACATCTCTGATGCTCCTTTCCTCCCGGCCACCACAGTTCTCGCCTTGCTCTAGGTTCAGATATTTTGCTTCCTTAGGTTACATCAAGGCTTCCTTTTCTTATTTTCAGAGGAAGAGAGTTCTGCCACTGTACCTACCTCAAAAACTGTCCTATCGGTTACCAGGCACACATGCGCATTTAACTCACCAGAACTCTCCTTTACAATAAAAACCACTTTTTATCAAACACCCACTACATGTGTGGGTATATGCTAAGGGGTTCTTGACTACTGTTTCATTTAGTCCTCAGCATGTTATCGAGAAGGAATCAGTATTTCTATTTTACAAATGAAGAAACTGAGGTGGGGAAAAAAATTAAGGGATTTCTTTCAAGACCACAAAGAAGCTAGTAAGTGGTAGAATAAGCATTGTGTTCTGATCTGTCTGACTTCAAAGCCCATTTTTTTTTTTTTTGGCCACGCCATGTGGCTTGTGGGATCTTAGTTCCCTGACCAGGGATTGAACCTGGGCCCTCGGCAGTGAAAGCGCCGAGTCCTAACCACTGAATCACCAGGGAACTCCCCTTTTTTCTTTTAATTGAGGTTTAATTTACTTACAACATTCTATTGGTTTCATTTCATTAGATCATTTCAGGGAAATGATCACCACAAAAAATCTAGTCACTATCAGTCACCATATAAAGTTACAAAAAGTTTTTTTTATGATGAGAATTTTCAAGATCTACTCTCTCAGGAACCTTTGAATATGCAGTACAATACCATTGACTCTAGTCACCATGGTACACACCACATCTCCATGACTTATTCATTTCGCAACTGGAAGTCTGTATCTCCCAACTTCCTTCACCCAGTTTTCCCACCTCCAACAACCCTCCCACCTGGTAGTCTCTACTGTTTTCCATATCTTCGGGTTTTGTTTTGTTTGTTCATTTGTTTTGTATTTTATATTCCACATAAAAGTGAGATCATACAGTATTTGTCTTTCTCTGTTGACTTATTTCACTTAGTATAATGCCCTCAAGGTCCATTCACATTATTGCAATGGCAAGATTTCATTCTTTTTTTAAGGCAGAGTAGTATTCTAGTGTGTGTGTGTGTGTGTGTGTGTGTGTGTGTGTGTCTGTGTCTGTGTGTCTGTGTGTGTGTATCCCACATCTTCTTTATCCATTCATCCTTTGAAGGATTCTTAGGTTGTTTCCATATCTTGGCTATTGTAAATAAAGCTGCAGTGAGTGAATATACCTTTTCCATATCTTGGCTATTGTAAATAAAGCTGCAGTGAGTGAATATACCTTTTCTACTTTAAGTAATGATGCAGTGACTATAGGGGTGCTTATATCTTTTCCAATTAGTGTTTTTGTATTCTTTGGATAAATACCCAGAAGGGGAATTGTTGTATTGTGTCATAATTCTATTTTTAATTTTTTGAGGAATGCTCATACTGTTTTCATAATGGCTGTACCAATTTATTTTCCCACAACAGTGCACAAGGGTCCCCTTTTCTCCACATCCTTGCCAACATGTGTTATTTCTTTTCTTTTTGAGAATAGTCATTCTAATAGGTGTGAGGTGATATCTCATTGTGGTTTTAATTTGCATTTCCTTGATGATTAGCCATGTTAAACATATTTTCATGTGTCTGTTGGCCATCTGAATGTCTTCTTTGGGAAAATTTCTATTCAGATTTTCTGACCGGTTTTTAATTGGATTTTTTTTTTGCTATTGAGTTGTATGAGTCCTTTATACATTTTGATATTAACCCTTTATCAGGTATGATTTGCAAATATTTTCTCTCATTTCAGTAGGTTGCCTTTTCGTTTTGTTGATAATTTTCTTTGCTGTGCAAAATCTTTTTAGTTTGATATGTCCCACTTGTTCATTTTTGCTTTTGTGCCTTTGCTTTTGGAGTCATATCCAAAAAACACTGCTAGGACGTATGTCAAAGAGCCTACCATCTTTTTTTTCTTCTAGAGATTTTGTGGTTTCAGTTTTTGCATTCAAGTCTTCATTTAGAGTTAATTTTTGTGTATGATGTAAAACAGTAGTTTAGTTTTATTCTTTTGCATGTGGCTATCCAGTTTTCCCAACACCATTTATTAAAGGACTATCCTTTCCCCATTGTATATTCCTGCCCCCTTTGTCAAAAATTCATTGACTATATATGTTTGGATTTATTTCTGTGCTCTATTCTGTTCCATTTATCTATGTGTATGTTTTTATGCCAACACCATACTGTTTTGATTACTGTAGCTTTGTAATATAGTTCAAAATCAGGGACCATGATGCCTCCAGCTTTATTCTTTGTCAAGATTACTTTGGCTATTCAGGGTCTTTTGTGGTTTCATAGAAATTTTAGGATTGTTTGTTCCATTTCTGTGAAAATTGCCATTGGAATTATGATAGGGATTTCATTTAATTTGTAGATTGCTTTGGGTAATATTGACATTTTAACAGTATTAATTCTTCTAATCCATGAGCATAAAATATCTTTTCATGTATTTGTGTGTTTTTCAGTTTCTTTCATCAATTTCTTGTAGTTTTTTTTTTTTTTTTTAATTTTATTTATTTATTTACTTATTTATTTATGGCTGTGTTGGGTCTTCGTTTCTGTGCGAGGGCTTTCTCTAGTTGCGGCAAGCGGGGGCCACTCTTCATCGCGGTGCGCGGGCCTCTCACTATTGCGGCCTCTCTTGTTGTGGAGCACAGGCTCCAGACGCGCAGGCTCAGTAGTTGTGGCTCACGGGCCTAGTTGCTCTGCGGCATGTGGGATCTTCCCAGACCAGGGCTCGAACCCGTGTCCCCTGCATTGGCAGGCAGATTCTCAACCACTGCGCCACCAGGGAAGCCCCCAATTTCTTGTAGTTTTTACTGCATAAGTTTTTCACCTCCTTGGTTAAATTTGTTCCTAGGTATTTTATTCTTTTTGGTGCAGTTGTAAATGGAATTGTTTTCTTAAGCTCTTGTTCCAATAGTTTCTTGTTAGTGTATAGAAATGCAACAGATTTTTGTATGTTGATTTTGTGCCCTAAAACTTTGCTGAATTTGTTTTATTTGCTCTAACACTTTTTTGGTGAAATCTTTAGGGTTTTCTATCTATAAAATTATGGCATGTGCAAATAGTGACAGTTTTGCTTCCTCCTTTCCAGTTTGGACATCTTTAATTTCTTTTTCTTGCCAAATTGCTCTGGCTAGGACTTCCGATGCTATGTTGAATAAAAGTGGCAAGAGTGGGCATCTTTGTCTTGTTCCTGATCTTAGAGGGTAGGCTTTCAGCTTTTCACCATTGAGTATGATGTTAGCTGTGGGCCTGTCATATATGACCTTTATTATGTTGAGGTATGTTCCCTTTATACCTACTTTATTGAGAGTTTTTTTTATCATAAATGGATGTTGAATATTGCTGAATGCTTTTTTCTGCATCTATTGAGATGGTCATATAATTTTTATCCTTCATTTTGTTAATATGGTGTATCACTTTGATTGATTTGCTAATATTGAGTCATCCTTGCATCCTGGAATAAATCCCACTTGATCATGGTGTGTGATCCATTTAGTGTATTGTTGAAATTGGTTTGCTAATATTTTGTTGAGGATTTCTGCATCTATGTTCATCAGGGATATTGGCCTTTAATTTTCTTTTTTTTCCCCTTTTTTTGTGGTGTTTTTGTCTGGTTTTTATGTCAGGGTAATGATAGCTTCATAAAATGAGTTTGGAAGTGTTCCCTACTCTTCAATTTTTTGGAAGAGTTTGAGAAGGATATGTATTAAATCTTTAAGTGCTTGGTAGAATTCACCAGTGAAGGCATCTGGTCCTGGACTTTTTGTTTTTGGGGAGGTTTTTAATTACTGATTCAACCTCCTTACTAGAAATTGGTCTATTCAGATATTCTATTTCTTCCTCATTCAGTTTTGGAATATTCTAGGAATTTATTCCTTTTTTTCTAGGTTGTCCAGTTTGTTGGTGTATAATTGTTCATAGTAGTCTCTTGTGACCCTTTGTACTTCTGTGATACCAGTTGTAATTTCTCCTCTTTCTTTTCTGATTTTATTTATTTGAGCCCTCTCTCTTTTTTCTTGGTGAGTTTAGCTAGAGTTTTGCCGATTTTGTTTACCTTTTCAAAGATCATTTCTATTGTCTTTTTAGTCGCTATCTCATTTATTTCTGCTCTGAGTTTGTTTTTCCTTCCTTCTACTAAATTTGTGCATTGTTTATTCTTTTATTTCTAGTTCCTTTAGGTGGAAAATTAGATTGTTTATTTGAGATTTTTGTTTGTTTGTTTCTTGAGGTAGGACTGTATTGCTATGAACTTTCCTCTTAGAACTGCTTTTGCTGCATCCCATAGAATTTGGTAAGTTGTATTTCCATTTTCATTTGTCTCAAGTATTTAAAAAAAAATCTCAATTTCTTCATTGACCCATTGGTTTTTTGGTAGCCTGTTGTTTAATCTCCACATATTTGTGATTTGTTCCAGTTTTCTTCTTGTAATTGATTTCTAGTTTTATATCATTGTGGTCAGAAAAGATGCTTGATGTGTTTTTAATCTTCTTGAACTTATTGAGACTTGTTTTGTGGCCTAACATATGATCTACCCTGGAGAATGTTCCATGTGCATTTGAGAAGAATGTGTATTCTGCTGCTTTTGGATGGAATGTTCTACATATATCTATTTCTGTGTATATCTATCAAGCCTGTCTGGTCTAATGTGTTGTTTAAGGCTGATATTTCCTTATTGATTTTTTATTTGGATGATCAATTCATTGATTAAGTAGCATATTAAAGTTCTCTGCTATTATTGTATTCCTGTCAATTTCTCCCTTTAGGTCTCTTAATATTTGCTTTATATATTTAGGTGCTCCTATGTTGGGTGAATAAATATTTGCAATTGTTATATCCTCTTGTTGAATTGAACCTTTTATCATTATGTAATGTCCTTCTTTGTCATTTATTACAGACTTTGTTTTAAGATCTATTTAAGTATAGCTACTGCAGCTTTCTTTTGGTTTCCATTTGCATGGAAAATCTTTGTCCTTTTCTTCACTTTCAGTCTGTGTTCTTATATCTGAAATGAGTCTCTTGTAGGCAGCATATAGATGGGTCTTTTTTTAAAAAAATCCATTCAGCCACTCTGTGTCTTTTGAATGGAAAATTTAGTCCATTTGCATTTAAAGTGATTATTGATAGGTATGTACTTATTGTTACATTTTGTTAATTGTGTTCTGGCTGTTTTGTATTTCCTCTCTATTCCTTTCTTCTTCTCTTGCTATTTTCCCTTGTGGTTTGATGACTTTCTTTAGTGTTATGCTTAGATATTTTTCTTAATATCTATTGTGTATCTACTTTAGTTTTCTGCTTTGTGGTTACCACGAGGTTCACATATAACTGCTTATGTATATAATAGTCTCTTTTAAGTTGGTAGCAACTTAAGTTTGAACGGGTTCTAAAACGCTACACTTATACCAACCCCCTCCACGTTTTATGTTTTTGATGTTACATTTTACATCTTTTTATCTTGTGTATCCCTTAACTGATTATTTTAGTTATAGTTATTTTTAATCCTTTTGTTTTTAACCTCCATACTAGCTTTGTAAGTGCTTAATCTACTACCTTTATGATATGTTTACCTTTGCTAGTGAGATTTACACTTTCATATGTTTTCATGTTAATAATTAATGCCCTCTATCTTCAGCTTAAAGAAGTCCCTTTAGCATTTCTTATAAGGCCAGTTTAGTGGTGATGAACTCCTTTAGCTTTTGCTTGTCTGGAAAACTCTTTATCTCTTCTTCAATTCTGCATGATAACTTGCCATGTAGAGTGTTCCTGGTTGGAGTTTATTCCCTTTCAGTATTTTGAATATATCATGTCACTCCCTTCTGGCCTGCAGAGTTTCTGCTGAAAAATCTTGTGATAGTCTTATGGTGATTCCCTTATATGTAACATTTTTTTTTTCTTGTTCTTTTAAGTTTCTCTTCTTATATTTAACTTTTGACATTTTAATTGTAATGTGTCTTGGTATGGATCTTTTTAGGTTCACCTTTTTTTAGAATTTTCTTGGCTTCCTGGATCTGGATGTCAGTTTTCCTACCTAGGTTAGGGATGTTTTCAGTCATTATTTCTTCAAAGTTTTCTGCCCCTTTTTCTCTCTTCTTCTGTAACTCTTATAACACAAATGTTATTTCACTTGATTTTGTCCCATAGGTCTCTTAAGATATCTTCACTTTGTAAAATTCTTTTTTTCTTTTTGTTCCTCTCTTGGGTGAGTTCCACTGCCTTGTGTTCTAGGTCACTGATTCTTTCTGTTGTTTCATCTAGTCTGCTGTTGAATCTCTCTAGTGTATTTTTCAGGTTAGTTATTATACTCTTCAGCTCTGTGAGTTCTATTTGGTACTTTCTGTATCTTTGTTGAAGTTCTTACTGTGTTCATCCATTCTTCCAAGTTTCATGAGCCTTTTTATGACCATTACTGTATACTCTTTAATATGTAAATTACTTATCTCCATTTCATTAAGGTTTTTTCCTTAGGTTTTATCTTGTTCTTTCATTTGGAAAATATTCCTCTGTTTCCTCATTTTGGTTGACTCTGGTTTGTTTCTATATATTAGTTAAAACAGGTGTCTCTCCCAGTCTTGAAGGAGTGGCCTTGTGGAGGAGATGAAACTTATCTTTCAACCTTGCCCTAGCTTTTGGTTGCCTTTTGAACCTTTGTGATTGTCTAAGTAGCCTGATTTGTTTTTGATAGGTCCCAGTTGTTGAAGGTGTGCCAAGACCTGTCAGTGTTCCAAAAAGAGGAATCCCAGTCAGCACCTAGTTTCAGGCTGATTGGAAACCAGACTGCCAGGCAGCAGCATTTAAAGTATGCTAATATATGCACTCCTGTGGGACAACAATCGTAAATCCTGCTGGCCTCTAGTCCATGTGATCAGGTGTTCCCTGGGCAACACTTGCAAAAATTAGGGCTTCAGATGAGTATATAAGCTCTTTTCTGGGAGGTACCAGCAAGCTGTAGTGAGGCTGAGGGAAAGTACAAAGATGGTGTTCCCCAGCCTACATTTCCTGAGTGCACCTCTGTGGCCTCTAGATGCGTGGCAAATCTGAAGCCTGCGCCCCAGGCTGAAGCTCCAGGACAAGTAAATAAGCCCTTTTCACAGAAGGGATGGGGGTGTGTTTCAGTCTGCTCTCTGTGCAGTGCCCTGGGGGTGGTCGCCTGCCAAGAACTGTCTTCTCTGATTGTTACAGAGAGCGTCCCGTGGGACCCAGGAATGCAGTCCCCCCTGGCCACCAAAGCTAGATGATCAAGGAGCATCTCTTGTGTGAACTGTGTGTGCCTGCCAGCTTTAGCAAGCTAGTGGGAGATCATAGGACCAGGGCATACCTGCTAGCTTTTGCAGGGCTGCTAGAGAGCACAGGGTCAGGATGTGTCTGCTGGCGCTACTCAAGGTAGAGGAAGAGCACAAAAATGGTACCTACCAGCTCCTCCATCCCCAGAGAGAGAGTCCCAACAGGCCCTGCTCCCCTAGAAGATACTTTAGGATTATCAAATGAATCTCCTTAACGTATATTGTAGGCGCTTTTCAAACTGTTGCTTTTGTGCTGGTCCCCAGAGCAAGCCCTTTAGGAGAAATATCTCAGTTTCCTACAGCTTTGGTTTTCAACTCCAGGCATTTTGGGGGCTCATCTCTCCGTTGCAGGTCCCAGTGGTTGGGGTACCTGGGGTGGGGCATGAACCCCTTGCTCCTCAGAGAGAAGCTCCAGATTTGTGAGATCCCTCCTGACTGTGGGTCACCAAGCTGGGCATGGGGTTTTTGGCGAGACTTCGTCTCTGCCTCTCCTACCCATCTCCATGTGGCCCTTTTACTGTTTGTTGTGAAGGAACTGTTTAGCTAGTTTTCAAGTCTTTTCAGAGGGTATTTTTCCATATGTAATTGTAGATTCGTTATGTCCATGGGAAGAGGTGAGTTCAGGATCTTCCTACGCTGCCATCTTCAAAGCCCATTATTTTAACCATTACACTATAGAGCTCACCATATAAGGCTCTTAGAAGTTAAAATTTCTTTATCAAATACCGATATGAGTGGCTAAAGAGATAATTGGTTAGGAAGTAGAGATGAGAGAATTGGTTTATATCAAATAAGGCAAAATCTTTTTAAAAGCTTCTGCTCTTTTGTTCAGGCTTTTTGTGCTAGCAGGATGAGCAAGTGTCATGGTTTTTATACTGCCAGGAAGCTCTGGGGCCACGGATGAGATCAGAATTGTCATGATAAACAGTACAAGAAAGCCCATTTGGGCATAACCCTGAAGGCCAACCCTTTCGGAGGTGCTTTTCATGCAAAGGAAATTGTCCTGGAAAAAGTAGGAGTTGAAACCAAACAGCCAAATGCTGCCATCAGAAAGTGTTTCAGGTCCAGCTGATTAAGAACGGCAAGAAAAAAAATCATCTTTTTACCCAACGATGGTTGCTTAAATTTTACTGAGGAAAATGATTTCTGGTTGCTGGATTTGGTTGCAAAGGTCATGCTCTCCTTGGCAACATGGAGTTCGCATTGTCAAAGTTGCCAGTTTCTCTCTTTTGGCCCTCTGTGAAGGCAGAAAGGAAAAACTAAGTTTTGATGGTGAAAACATGGTAGTAATAAATTTTCATATGCCAAAAAACCCCAAAAAAGCTTCATATATCAACATATAATTGAACAAAAATTTTGAAGTACTGGTTCCACTATGAGACCTGAGGCTCCATAAATTTATGTCTATTTTGATTTACAGTGCTTTACACATGGTAGGACTTGGTAAATGTGCATTAAATGAATTAATTGGAATATTGTAGAATATAGTTTAAATTGACTTCAATGAACTCAAATTCTTAGTGATCCACTTTATTAAACAATTGACTTTAGCATCTTTTAAGATGATTTGTTACTTGAAAAAAATTAAAATTCTAGTAGTATATAATTTAAGACAAATTGTTTAGAACAATGTTATAACATGGTTCTCAATGAAATATGGTGACTCCAGTTAATTTAAAACTCTTGGAGGCAAAGGGAAGTGAAAAGATTCCATCTGATGTTACAATAGGCACATAATTAGAGGTCTGGGAGTGTTAGAGTGCAAAGGTCACATGTAGTAAACATGACTTTCTGTGGCCACAGGAGAGGCCACAGAAAAGCCACACAACATCTATTCTCCACTTGGATAAGGGTGGGAGAGTTAGTAACCCTTTTTTACAACTTAGCTGGAGGGGAATGAGGACCCATGGCAGGTCTTCTGTGTCTGACTACCTATTTGACAAAATAATGTATTTAATAAATATTAGAATTTTGAATTCCTTAGGAACTGACTACATTTTGGGATCAATTCTATAAACCTCGCATATTAATCCTGTTGTGTCCTTTGATGTAGAGGTAGGAGCTTACCCATGCAAATTTTCCCTGACTTTTTATTGATAGAACTCCAAATTCTTTTCCAATTTCCATGCAGTTAGGGATCCAACTATATGACAGTTTCTAAAACCTTCATGATGTTGTTAGTTTCATAGAATGAGAAAGATGAGCATATGCAAAAGATGAGATTGTGCTTTGCTGGTTACTGTTGGTTTCTTAAGGCAACTATAAAAACTGGTAGCCCCTGAAGAGTGGAAGTAGAAACTACTGCAATCCTAGTGTTATTACCACTGGCAGAATTAGCTACACCAATGAAAAATAACAACATCAGATGTAACTCGATCTTTCCTTGGTCAGCAATGGGAGCTAGGTAATAAGCAAAAGTAAGTTTTGTCTATTGGATTTCAAGACTGTAAAAAGAAGTCTAATATTCTGCCATTCAATATGCTGGATGGGAATACTGTAAGATAAATTCAGTACAAACTAAAGGAACTTCAACATGTGTATAAATGTCTAAAATTCTACCCAAAAGATATTTTTAAAATTCTTTTTACATGAGAACCAAACTTCTTGCCTACAGGTTATGTTACTTTGATTGGCTGAATTTTTTTTTTTTTTTTTGCCATGCCCCACAGCTTGTGGGATCCTAGTTCCCCAACTAGGGATTGAACCCGGGCCCTCAGCAGTGAAAGCGCAGAGTACTAACCTCTGGACCACCAGGGAATTTCTCTGATTGGCTGAATTTTAATGGATAATTATAAATAACAGAAAAGAACATGATTATTACGTATTTAGTTATATACCAATTACTATGTCTGAATCCTAATTAGGATTAGGATATATGAATCACTACAGCTAATACATGGATAAACATAAACTAGCCAACTGACCCAGTTAGAAAAATTAGACTCACATACACCTTTACATAACTAATGCTAACAGTGGGAACAGACTCCATCCAGAACATTTCTTAGAACAAATTTAGGAAAGTCCAGGGCATCTTCCTTCAAAATGCCTAAAGCCATATCTGATACTCAGTGTCCCTATATTTAAGCTGTTCTTTGGTTAACAGCACTCAGCCAGCTTGGAGGTGTTGGATAAATATCTTAAGTTGTAAAGATGTACATGTGAACTAAGAAGTGTTCAGTATCATCATTAGGCAGACATCTGTGACTTTTAACTTTCATTGGTGGAAGAATTCCCTTCTTTGTACTAAAGACAGTCTGATGAATGTATACCCTTTCATAGCAGAGAGAAACATATTTTCTTCTTACACATATATCACCTATAATTGTTGGCAGAGTTGTGACTACTGCCAGAAATTAGGGATAGAGGTGACAAGCCATGGATTCCCACCAGCTACTATTCAGATACCCATGATCCCTTTGGGAATTAGTCCAACATGCTTGTGAGATAGCCATGCTTTCTCACATTTAAATCTGGGGCTCAGGAAAACTGCTTCAGCTCTGTGTGGTAAGGATGACTTAACTTGGGAATATTCACTGTTCTCCCCATTTGGAAGCATATCCGGAAGATAATAGTGGATAATAAACTTCAAGCTTTAAAAGCTTGCCCTTTGGACTACCTTGCGTATCAATATTGACTTTGATGTAGAAAAGCTCTCTGGTTCTTCCGTATATGAATGTTAAGTGGCATGATCAGGATTACAGTGAGTGTTCTGTCCCTGGATCTCTCTGCTAAAGAGACAGGCAGGGACCAGAGTAACATACAAGGTCCCTATATTTAAGCTGTTCTTTGGTTAAGTAGCACCCTTACATAACTTCTGCTTGGCAGTGGGGACCTGATTGTATTATCACATAATTAACTTATTGACTAATAGTCTAGTGATCTTAAACAGGTGTTGAGTTTATATGCAGGCAACAATTTAGGCATTGGGAGAATCTATTTTATTAATTGTATTTTATTATTCACTTATTCCCTAAGCGTGATGTTCTCTAAACACTGTATTATTGTATAATATGCTACTTAATATAGTACTTAGTGAGTAAATGACTAATAACATAAAATTAGTACACTATAATTAAATATTACAAAATTTGCAAACAGAATGGTTTGGTAGAATAAAGCAAGCCTCATAAAACATGATTTCCAGGAATACTCTAATTATGTGAACTTGAATAGTCATAATGCCTCTCGGACCTCCTTTTCCTAATATTTTAAATAAAGAAATTGAAACAAATGATTTTAATTTTTTCCATAGATCTTTATGTTCTATGCATTTGTTGAACGATGATTAGAACATAACTATGTAATAAGTGCTAAAATTGGGAGGATATACTTTCATTTTTCTTGACTGTTCCAACGTTCAATAAGTTTGATTTAGATAGAGTACTAAAATTTTCTGTGGAACTCTAAGAATACATTAAGCCTTTGACTAAAACTTTTGTTTTTTTGATGGATAGGCAAAAAATAATCAAGAATTTATAAAATGTTTTGGCCTTATTCACATGTGTCAACAATCCAGCAATAAGAATGAAAACTTGCTTTATTTAGAGAAGAGTACACAGGCTTTTGTTAGTTCCAGGATGATAACAAGGTGTTAGAATCACAGAATGTAGAACTGCAGATTTATGTTTGGTACACTGCCAGAAACTACAGGGTTGAAAGAACATGTCGATTTATATATATTCTCAAGATTTTATTATCCAGTCTCAGGCTGTTTGACGGTTTGCTGGGATTCATATTCTCTTTCTAATTCTTAACCTCAAACTAATTCTTAGAAGAAAAACATGATTGACTAAAGGTTAGCTGTGGAATTCAGTAGGTTCTGAATATAGATGGTAAGAAAGGTAAAAAATCAGGAAAAGTTAATTTGTCTGACCAAAACTAAGAAAAAATTAATTTCAGTATGTCATATATTTTTTGGAACACTTAAAAAAACATACTCATTCAAGTGAAAATGTGCTCAGAATTTATTTTAAATGATCAAACTATTAGCTTTTATATTTCACATCCATATCTTCTTCATTGTTTTACAGTCTCTACATCTTTGAGGTGAGTCACTTTTATCAATATTTCATACTTGAAATGGCAAGTTAATATTATTGATGGTGGCAATAAGTTGAGTTGATTATCCTGATATCTCCTACTGAGCAGATTTACAATGCTATTAATAATGTTCTTTTGTAGTTAAATGCTTTAGATTATCTTCTTATAAATACATATCCTATACATATTGTACATTTCCAGATTATCCTAATTTATAACTATAAACTATTTATCACTATAATGTATCAATAATAAGGCAACAACTAGTGTTTATACTATGCTAAGTGTTTGCATTTTCCAGAGGTTCAAATACCTAAGGGATCCAAGGTGGGACCAAAAGAAGGAATAAAGGAGACAGTTCTAGACTCTAAGTAGAAAACATTCAAAAATTGCTCTGATATCACATTTAAGGAGAAAATATGCCAATAAGAAAATGCATTTTTTTCAGGATTAAATCGGCATTTGTTACTTAATAGCATTTGTCATTTTCTAATTTTTTCATATGTAGCAAATTAATTTCAAATCATTTTGCTCTTCCAAATGCCTTTGTGTATTGTGTTTCTTTTTTCATATTCTTTTGGATAACATTTGAGAAAAAATAAGACTACAACAGTCATTGATTACAGTCAGGATGGAAGACATTTGTAAGACCAACGAACAGGTGGAGTATGTATGATGGGAATATTCACTTTTTTGTGCCACCATTTTGTAGCTGTATAAAAAAAAATTAGCAAATGGTGGATATTGTTTCTTTACAAAAAATGGTTCTGTACTGGATCCATCTGCGAAGTATAAACATGTCATCAGCACTCATTTTCCATCTCCAAAAAACATTCCCCATGTCCATATTTGATTTTCAAGTGCATCTGTGCACTGATGGAAACCCTCCCAACATGCTGCCACACAATTGCAAAACCCACACGTTTCTGTCTTTGAATCAAGCTTTCACGAGAGCCTGGCCTCCCCTGGGTATAAGCTTGTTTTGAAGTTGCAAAGGTCCCCTGGGTGACCCCAATGAAAGAAACTTCAATGTCCATGGTAAGGTTAAGTTATTCCTTTTAGGAAGATAATCTTGTCCATGAAGTTTTTTTCAACTTTGTTGCAAAATTTTTTTTGTACCTTAGAATCTCTCTTTTTGTGCCCACACTATACTTACCTAATGATTAGCACTTGCACGAATGAGTTTCTCAATGACTCAATTCACATTTAAGAAAGTAAGTGACGATCTCAATATTAGTTTGATTATTCAGAAACTTTAAGCAGAACAAGCAGGGAGTTCATCTCAGAAAGTTGAAGGACAAGCATCCTGAATTCTATGAGTCCCTAATGTTATTGATAATCACATAACCTGAAAGCATTTAAAACTTCACTGGAAAAATTTAGTCTCTTCATAAACACACATTCAGAAGTGAACTCCTTGATAAAGAAGGAAATTTTATTTTACCTCATTATTTTCCCAGTGCAGGACCAGAGTTACCTTCGCTATAGAGCAATGGAGTAAGCCTTGCCTGTCATTTTTAATCAGGTTGTTTTAGGTAATTTTTGTTATGCTCCTCATTACTGAATTGTTTATCAATAGGTGCAGCAAGTGTCACTAGCTTTTCTCATCAAACCAGGTCTGACAAAGCAGCACAGTGCATGGGAAAGAGGCAGCTAGGTGAAACTAATGCCATAGATGTTTGATTCATTAGGAGCTTATTGTTAACGGGGATGTCTGATTGTAAAGGATCAGTCAAGCAAAAGAGTGCAGAGTAATCAGTCGGATTTATAGTTTGCAGGGCTCAGAAAAAAATCAACATAAACCTTGGATATAGTAGAAACAGAAAAATCCCCTTTGGGCAGCCCTAACCTGGAACCAGCCAAATAAGGTCATTCTACATGAAGGTTTCCTGTTAGGTGATGGGAGATAGAGGCGGATTAGAGCCATATGGCATGGCCTATCATACCTTCTGACTTAAGATAACAAAGCCAAGCTTTGTGCTTAGCTGTTTTTGACTGACATCATCAATTTTATTTTATGTTGGTCACCTCCGGTAACAGGAAAAAATGGCCTAGGGTTGATAACACATGCTTTTTTTTTTCCCCTTTTAGTATTAAGATGCCTAGAAGCTAGTTTTGTGCTGTTAAAAATTTCAAAGAATTAGTAGCTTACTCTTCTATCACCCATCCTCCAGCAACTGTCAGCCCCCCTCCCCCTTGTTTTCAGTTTGTACCTTGCAAATGAGAGGCAGCCTTATTCAGAACCAGATGTAAGGCTCCTAGAGAATGAGCATAAGCTGGTGTACTTTAAGCCTAATGGGAAGTTTTATATGCAAGGGCCTTGAACTGATTAGTATAATTCCCTCTTTAATACAGCTGTCCCTCCAGATTAAGGTAAACCAAATGTTGCAATCAGAGATTAGTGTACCTTGCCAGTTATTAACATCCCCGGTGCTCAGCAAGCACGTCAGACGCTAATACTGTGTATTTATTTGCCACTTCCCCACTGTAACTTGAACTTCTGCACCTGTCAAAGCATTCCAGTGAAGAGAGGGGCATTATTGGAAAGCAAAAGTTTTATACCTGTACACCTGTTTTGTTTTGTCACAGCTTAGATTTTCTTTTGGCTTGCCAAGACTGCCAGGTGCTTTAATCTGCTACTCTTCTGGTTTTGTAAAGAAAGACTTTGTGTGCTAAATCGCATTTGTTACTTTCATATGCTTGCTTTTATGCCACTGGAGAGCTGCTCACCTAGACTGGGGGCATGTGTGTGTCTGTGCATGTGCCTGTGTGTATGTGTGTGTGTGTGTGTGTATGCTTTCTTTTACAAAAGAGTAAATGGGTGAGGTTTCTTTCTCAGAAACACACACCTGTGTTCTCTGTGCTCCTCAGCTTCTGCAGTGTCTTAAGTCACAAGGTGGGTCTCATGGCTGTAATATATTTGGCAGGATATCCTGCCTTCTTGCAACCCAGATATCAAGAAAGACAAAGTCCTGCTGTCTCAGAAAGATCTGGCTGTGTTTCTTTCTCTCCTCAGCCCCCACCCGGGGCTTGCTTGGACTCCAGGGCCAAGCGTGTACAGTGAAAGCACTAGAGAAGCTTGGGACAGTACCCAGCTTGTGTTTTTGGTAAGGTTGGTCCAGGCACAGTGCTCCCCGATCCTTTTTCATCAGTGTGGTAGATGGGCCAACAAGTAAGGGAAAATCACGGACAACTTGAGGAAGAGCCTTCACACTTGTCAAATAAAAGTGATTTTTATCAGCATCGCCTATTACTCAGAGATTGAGAATCAAAAAGTGCTTTCTGTGAAAAAAAAGCATAGTTTGCTAAGGAAACACTAGGGTCATCTCGGGTCTGATTTTTTTTTTTTCATCTGTGGGTTTAAAGCACGTAGCTGTGCTCTAACAGAGCAGTCACCTGATGCCAGCAGCAGGGCAGCCCCAGTCCTCCCCCGCCACCCCCAAATTTGTCACAGACAGGAAGGAGCCGCAGTTTTCTCGCTAACCCATGACACTGGAAGCAGTTACTGGTTCAGGGTGTTATCAGCACTGGGGCAACATTTCTCTCGCTTGCCCTCCTCTCCCCCAGCTCCATCTTGGTGTTTGCACGTTGATTGCCGGGTGCAGAGTTTCTACATATTATAGCTTAATTGCAGATTTTTTAGAAAGACAAAAATATGCTCATGTCTTAGGAATTATGTCTTGCAGGCTACTAAATATGCTAATGCAGCACTAAGCAGGGATAAAGTTCTTGCCATACCCCCAACAGTTGTGTGGAACCCGCTGCCAAGCGATTGTTAACTGTGAAGCACAAGCAGGCTTTGCAATCCATCTTAATTGTCATACTTACTTCAGGTTTCGTGATAAGGCTCGATGTTCTGTTTAAAGTGACAGTGTTGACAAGGGGAAAGGGTGTGGGCCTGAGCCTGTGGTTCTGAAGGGGTTGCGTGCTCTGACCTGCCGAAGGTTGATATGGACGGTCTGCGAGGGGATTTTAGTTGTCATGGGGTCCCCAGGCGGTTGAATGGAGAGACGCTCTGTCCTGCTTTTTCCTGTTAGGATCCTGACACGTGGAGCATTGATGAACTCAGCACAACGTTGAATGGGAGCTTTTTGGCAGCTGAGACACTGGGGCTAAGCTGCAGGTCAGAGATAACACCAGTGCGGATCTCCTCCTGCACACAGTTACTGCGCGCTTTCTTCCCTCCTGAGTGCAGGAAATGGCTCACGTTAAATACGCTCACTTTTCAGTTTTCCTTTCTTCTAAAATGGAGCTTGACAGATTGGACTTTTCAGCTCCCCCTTTTTTCACCACCTCTGCTTTCTACCTCAGAAATACTCTTCAGGAAGCAGGAGTTAATCTTGGTGAGGAAACGATAAGGTGATGCTTGATTTTCAGGGGAAAGCAGAAGGATATGGCTGCCTTGTTGCCGCACATAAACTTATAACTTCCCACCTTTGAGGCTTTTCCCTTCACATCTCTTCAGTACAGACCAGAAGAGGAACAGAGCGAAGAGCCTACTACCCAGACGGAAGTAAGAGAGCCCTATGTGGCTTTAAATAGCATTAGAGAATAGGAAGGACACATTTGGGAGGGAATGCTGACTTTTAAAGAGGGGCCTCTCCAGTGCCCATGTGGCCCTCTGCCTGAAGGGTGCATTGCTGCTGGCACCAAAATGCTTCTGCATCGTTTCACATGCAGCTGAGTTGTGCAGGTTTCTGAGATGTGGATAACAAAGGGAAATTGGCAACAAGAGTTGTTTAATAGTCTTTTGCCAACATGCTGTATTCACAAAAGTGATGTAAAAAAATGCTATCTAGTTTTAGCCTCTGCCCTAAACTAGGACCGTCAAAACTCCGTTTCAAGGAAGGGTATTCGATATTGATTCTTGTATGGCATTGACTAGTGACTGTGAAACTAACAAAATTAATAAATTGAAACCACCCCCAAACCAAGTCAGAATTTGACTTGGGGTACATGTGTATAGCCAGTGAGGTCTGAATGTTTCCTTTTCTCTCTGATGAGTACTCAATGCCCTTTAAAGCAAAAAGGAGGTGTGTAAGAATGTGTGTGTGTGTGTGTGTACGTGTAGGTAGAGGGAATAGGATGTGGAAAGGGAGATGAGATAGAGGGTAAGGCGTGGGAATGGAGAAAGCTTTCTGGTCAGTGTTCAATATGCATCAGAAAATAAAAGGATTGTGGGTGGAAGTGAGTGTAACAGTAGAGTCCCAGGGCTAACACCTTGGAACAAGCAGGGTGATGCTGCCCTTTGATCTTTGTCACCTCTCACCAACTCTGTGCACCCTTTTTGTCTCATGAGGGCATAGAAACTGAGAGAGAGAAAGAGAGAATGAGTGAGTGAGGTATATAAGAGCCAAATAGGGTGAGTTAATAACCCCAAGGAGAATAATTCAGGTTTGGAACTCCTTCAGAATTTGCTCTGATGCAAGGTAGTGGCATCAGGCCTTCCATAATAAAACAATTTTCCACTCCTCTCCATCCAGTTGTACTATGTAGCCTTCTTTGAGTGACTGGGACTAGGTTAGTCTTGGACTTATTCTAAACACCTCTCTGGCTACTACTGATGGGGGCCTTCCAAGGACCTTTGAATTTCCCCAAATTTAACTTTAGAGAGAGTAGCAAGAACTGGACAGTCTCAGGAGCCCAAAGAAATAGTGGATGTAAAATGTTCAGTACAGTTGCCAACACATAGTAGGTGCTGGGTAAATCGTCACTACTCCTCTTTGAAGAATGAAGCCAGTTGAATTTCTTGTAGAATGCTTCCTTTGGCTGTGTTTTCAGTTGTAGCACTGCCTGAGGAATTGGAGAGCCTGGAAGGGGCTCCTATCCTGAATGGATGCTTTAGGTTGGATTGTGTTTTCTATCTGCTTTGTCCAGATCTGGTGTGAAAGTTTGAATTGACCCAAACCATTTTAATCCTAGATGTACCTGGTGATTGTCATTGTTGTGAGGTCAAAGGGAAATAGATACCTATACAATGTGATTTCAAGAGCCTGGAAAACCCCGTATCCTCCAAGTGTCTCTCCAATTAACCATGGCATTTGATAACATTCCTGATATTTCTGCCACTAGAGCAATTCCTTTGAGTGAGAGCATATTTTCTTGATATCCCTCTTTATGGTACAATTATGACACTTGAGAGAGGCCACCTTTTGTTATGTGAATACTGTTCATTTCTTATTTACTATCTCTGTGACAACTGGAAAGAAACTGGTTACAAATGACAGCTTTGTTAAGAATAATACAACTCCTTGACCACAGAATGGGTCAAGGAAGTTACTAGGTTTTGGGTTGTATTCTACCAGATAATTTCGGATCAAGACATACAGATATCAGGAAAGGTTCTAGTCAGCTTTGTGAGACAAACTGAGCTTAATTTTGGGTCCTTTCTTTTTGACAAGACCTTTCATTTCTAATGACCCTACAAGTGAAACTGCCTGTTCCCGTGTTGTCTTGGGCTATCCAGAATCGTTCACCTTGCAGATGGTAGGTTAGGAATTCTCAAACATTTTTCTACTCCAGAATGTATGTTCACACATTGGACACTTCCATGGGTATGCCTTGATTGCGGCACAATAGGCATTCTATTTCAACCTTTACTTTAAACATGTCTCCTTTTCCTGACATTCTTCAGTGTCCCCTTGGGAAGGCATACTCATTTACCTTTGTTCATGTTCTCCATCTTCACATCTCATCACTGTATAAGAGTTGCTGCCTTAAATGATATCCTAATTATATAGATGCTTTTTCTTTTTTCATATAGTTTATGTGCCTTTGCCCTTTGTCTAAGAATCTTACTCCCTGTCAGTATGTATGTGTGTGTGTATATGTTGTGTATGTATGTGTATTTATGCATACACATATGTGTGTGTGTATATATATATATATATATATATATATATAACTATTTTAACAAGAAATAAGTCCATTCTGTATGCTTTGCAGTAGGTTTAGGTTAATGGCTGCTTTAAACAATGAAGACTGTTAAAATCACCAATGTGCCTTCTCTTAGTTGGCTATAGACAGTTGTCCCTTGGGATCTGCAAGGGATTGGTTCCAGGACACCCCCCCCCCCAAAAAAAAAAACACAAAAAACTCCAAGAATGCTCTTGTTCCTTATACAAAACACTCAGTACAACGAATAGAGTAGGCCCTCCTAATCCATGGATGCAGAACCCACAGATATGGAGGGCCAACTATAATCTTAATCCTTTAATTTTTCTTCATGTATCACATGATTTTACCCTTGGTTTTTTTCTTGGTTTAAGAAGTATGTGTATTATTTTCTTTCTGACTCTACTAGTCTTACATACTTATTGTAGAATGTTTGGAAAATTATGGGTCAGAGTAAACTCACTCAAAGTCCCACCAACCTAGAGTTAACCATTATTACAATTTCGTTTGTATTTTTCTACCTCTCGGCTTATTGTTTTAGGTATTGAGAATGTATGGGTCACTCTATAATTGTTAAATTGTTTTCTTCTGTCCTTTTCAGACTTTAAACTCTTCAAGTTCTCTTCATTCCTTTTATGTTGATGGGTCCCAAGTGAGACCAATATAGTACTTTAGTATCTAAAGCTAAATCTGACTTGTGTTCTGGGAAGGTTAGCTCACAGCTTCCACATACTGTAATTTGAACTTCTTAATATGCATTTTCCTGCTCTGAATCAGTGATTTATTTTTTGATCTTTGTTAATACTTCTTTTTAAGCTTGAAACAAAAGAAATTATCTAAAAATAACCAAAGACTATTATCCAGGACTTTAAAGGAGCATGAGCCAATAGGTTGACACCTTTGATCCTTAGGTAAAAAGTTTCAGTTCTTTTGTTGGCTTTCTGCAAAAGGAGGAAGTAGGGGCAAATTACACAGTTGATGCTATTTTATGCATGAAGGAACCTACTTTTGACAGCTAGTAAACAAGTTTCACCATTTTTTTGGTAAAGTAGCTCATTCATTTAACTTTTATTGAGCTAACCCCTACCATGTGGCAGGCACCTGTTCTAGACATGGGGATTCAGCAGTAAATAAAAAGAGCAAAATCCACCCTTGTGGGAGCTTACTACTTAAAAATAAAGTAGTTAAACTGTTTAACTTCCTACTTAAATTCCCACTTAAAAAAGTAATTGCATTCCATTTCCTAAATTCTGAGTCAGTTTTGAAGCGTGTGGGGAAAGCGCTCTATTATTATGATGTTATTATATCAAATAATGTCTTTTCCTTCCAGAGCCCTCTCTCACTCATTACTCTCTAAGTCCCAATTTTTCAGTGGCAAAGAGGCAAACAATGCAGTGGCAAAGACCAATTTCGATGAATTAAAATAAATGTCCTCAATTTTAACATAGGTTGTTTTGTTGAGGCTGGAGACTAAAAACAAACAAACAGGAAAGGTAAGAGTGGTTTTCTTACAACGATTTTGAGGTGTAAATGTGGGATACAAAATTAGGAGATGTCCTTTACTTTCAGTTAGAGCTGAACAGTTGTGTATTTGAGATTATGGATTTTGCCACTAAGTTAACTTGAATGCTAATGGAAAATAACTATTAGTAGCTAAGCAGAGAAAAAATGTAGGAGGCAGAAAGACATAGGCCAAAATTTTATTTAATTCAAATGTGTAATCCAGGGAGGCTCTACTAGATGCGAATGAAGAAGTATGTAGAAATTAAGAATCCAAGCAGAGAATGGTTATCTCAGTGGTTTTATTACCCACTTGTTTCAGTTTGAGTGTACTTTAGGTAGTTTGTCAGTCAAACATCAAGAGAGATGAATTTTACAGATAGACTTGGAGAAGTTTTTATCAGAATTCAGGATGTGCCATGGGCAGTTAGATTGTAACATGGAAATACCGCGAGTTTAAATGGATGCTACATGAGAAGTTATCCTGGATTCTTGAGTTTGTGTGTAAGAATGGAGTCTTTGTTACTTTTTTTTAGAGGTTGATGAAAAAAGTATGTTTTATAACTCAACCGAGAAAAGAAGAGTGTGTATTGGAGACAAGAACTTGTGCAGTTAAATAACTCAGTCTGTGGACTAGAATATAGCTGCTGACTAGTGGCTGAAGACACAGACTGTTAGCTGGAAGGTTGACCAGATTATTCACAAATGCTGAAAAACTCAAAAGAAGAAAGGAAAGAAAAGAAGGAAGAAATAAAGGACAGAAAGGTGAAGAAAGAAAAAAGCAAATGAACCAGAGAAAACTACAATGGATTATATTAAAGCATAATTATTCTGGAGTTTTGAAACCAGCCCACCACTGGAGAAAAATGACATTCTTTAGGCAGGGTTGTGTAATTTACATCTATAATTATTGGGATATAAGATAATCTAGGAACAAAGAATATAATAACATTATGTTTACTAGAAACTATGGGAAATCCTTTCTAGCTTAAGTGGTACTTTGTGAAGAAAGATACAAAGACTCCAAGTTTATCTTTTAATCTAGTTTTTATCCCTATTTTAGCATGTTGTACTTAGTTAAAAAGAAAGTAAACTACAACTGACCCTTGATTGAGTTTCAAATCCACATTCTTTCCCTTTATTTCTCCACTAGACCCTGTCCTTGTCATATCTCAAAGCCTGTCAAGACCTACCTGCTTATTGAAGGTTTTCCTTCTTCTATGAGATGAGACACCTATAGAGATATGTATGTTTTTTATTATTTATTATGGTCATGAGTGTTGTCTTTCTTGACATGTAAGAGAGAAGAGACAGTGTGTTCATATTTCAAAAATGTGTACAAAGCACACAGCATGGTATGCTGCCTCCACGCTTTGTCCAATATGTATTAGTTGATTGTTGATGAGAAGGCACATGTCACTAATAAGAACCTCCTGCTAACGCTGGGTCTTCAGAAGCCTGAAGAGTTTTGTGAGTTGGAATGATGCCCCATTGGGATAATTCCTTATGTTTAGGATAAATGAAGAGATAGTATTCCTTTTTAAAATCAGCATCACTGGTGGATTTAGTATGATATATGCATTACTAGTGTTGATTATTTTGGAGTTTCTTAATTCAGAAAATTCAAAACAAATGAAAATATAGACTGTATAATATATATACACAGCATATATAGTGTGTGTATATACATATATATACACACAGTATATGTGCATACTGGCCAGTATGCAATTTTAAAATAAGAAGCGAAAAGATAGTATTTCTACTTTAAGAAGAATCAATCTATTTGGGCAAAAGAAATGAAAATCTTTAAAATTGTTTATGTTCAGCCTTTATTCATCACTAAATAGTCATAAAATATCTACTAAATACAAAGATGAAAAAGGCACCATTATATCCTCAGAGAGCTTTTAATCTGATGGGTTAAAGACAACCACACACAAAGTAGATTGTTATTTTTACAGGAGAGCCAAAGAATGCTGAAATGAAAATAGCAAGATTATCTAACACTGAAGAGTCCTTATTATGTGTCAGACTTTATGATATGTTTTAGGTGTGTCATCTCAATCCTCAGACCAATTTTATGAGTTATAGGTACTCTTACTTCCTCCCTCCCCACCCCATAACTTTCCAGATGAAGTAGTAGAGAACTATACATATTAATAAATTACCCAAAGGAACACAGCTAAGACAAGGCCGAGGTGGGCCTGTGAGCTGAGAGCCTGACTCCAGAGCTGGAAATGTTAGCCATTATACTCCACTGCCTCCTAGGGGATGGGGGGAGAGGAATCACCTCTGATTGGGGAGGGGTCAAAAATGGTTTTTTGAAAAGAGGTCTCTTGATCTGAGTCTTAAAGGATTGGCTGGATTGTGAGGCAGGTAGAAATATGAGGAGGGAATGCCAGTTAGAGAACAGTTGTGGAGGGAGCAGAGCTCAGGCTTGGGTAGCACAGAGTTCGGTGGGGCACTGGGGATACGCAAAGGATGCAGTTTGGAGGTGGGGCAGTGGGAGGCTGAAAAAGAAAAGAAGGCCAAGGAATCTGGTCTAAATCCAACAGCAAAAATAGAGCAACAGATTTATAATAAAAAGGAAAAGAATAGATATTAATAAGGAGTAATCATCATGTGGAGAGTTTCAATCAGCAAAGTTTTCTTAGAGGAGTTGGATTTTAAACTAGGATTGGAAGTTGATGGGAGTGGAGTAGAAAAGCATGCCAGCAACCTAGAATATTGTGATTTAAATAGAACTCTAGAACATAAGAAAAATGAGGAAAGCTGATAAAAGTCCATTTTTCATGCTTTCAAGGACTGCTGCTGGACAAAGCTGAATAGGTGAATTTCCACCTCTCACACCTAAGAGAGAAGGAATAGAAGTATTCCTCCCAATCATCTCCATCTCAGTTAATGGCTTACCATACACTCAGCTGTTCAAGTAAAAACATGACAGTTATTTTTGATCCCTTTTCTTCCTCTGACTCTAAAATATATCCTGACTCTTCTGTGCTTTGATTCTTCATTAGACTCCCCAGAGAGCTGACACTCTGCTGTTGGAAAGCTTCAATCAGATCAAGTCACTTCCTTGTTTAATATTCTCCAAAGGCTGCCTATTGCATTTAGAACAAATTGCAGCCTCCAAGTCCCTTAAATTTCCAGGCGTACCTTATTTTGTTTTTCATTATGCTTCAGCCTTCCTGCCTCCTTTCTGTCTCTTGACTGACCAAGCTCATTCTCACCGTAGGACATTTTTACTTTTTTTTCTTGACTGGCTTTTTCTTCCAGCAGAAAATTAGCTCAAATAAATATCCTAGCCTTAGAGAGCTCTTCCTGGGACAACCAACCTGAAATATTATGTCCATGACTATTTTCTTCCCTCACTTGTTAGGAAACAGGCCACTCTCTCCAGGAGAATTTTGGCTCCAGAGGACAGGACTTGCTTTGTCTTATCCAGTGCTGCAAACTCAGTGCTCAGCAAAGTGCTTTGAATGTAGTTGCTCAATAAATATTTGTTAAATGCATGAAGAATGAATGAAAAGAATGGGAGAGAGGATGGCTTGAGTAATGGGTAGAGCTTATGTTTTATCCAATAAATGAATTAAATTGTGTAATAAGTTATGTGGATTTAAAAAAAGTATATTCTGTTTCAACAGTTAACCAAGTTGTTTTCTTCTTTGCATGTCAGCTTATTGATGTTGGGTAGGTGGACTAAAAGCCTCTTGTGTTGCAGGGGGAAAACAATCCTGAGATTTAAAGGGAAAAAAAAAAAGGTCTTAGTTAATCCATAGGGTGGGTGAGAGCTCAGCCAGAACGCTCTTTGGAATCCAGACAATTCAGTGACAGTAACACTCACAGTACACGTGTTGGGGAGGTCAGATGAGATGAGTTTGTGACATGTGCAATCACTCCTGATGTGTTTGATTTTTTGACACTATTTCATGGTGACATTTAAATTTGAATGGGAAATGACCTCCTTGTTCCCAGTTCCTTTCCTAGCCAGTATAGGATTGCTCCTTCAACAAATACTGGTACGTTTTGTCCAGTATAGTTCTCCAGTATCTTAACAGATGAAGTTTACAAATTTATTTTCTACTAGAAATAGTGATTTCAAAACAGGGAAGAGGTTGTAGGAGCTATTTATTTTTACTTTAAAAAAAAGGAATACCTTCCTGGCAAATAAGCAAGTAAATAAGCAAGCAGTCTCAACAGCTTTCTTGGAAGGAGTCAGCCGCTGCAGGTATGGTAGAATTCCTTTGGCCAGCCTTAGCTTCCCCGGGCTTTTCTTACACTTGTGTTGGCACAGTTGGTGGAGTTTATTATTAGTGGTCTGTCCTATAGGCCATTCATTCATGGAATATGGCCCTGGGAGAGGGATCTTCATGTGAAAATAAAATTGTCATTGTTTTTTATTGGCTTAGGAGGCATCTCACATAATGAAAGAACATCCCTAAATAGAAAGACCTCAATTCAGAAAAAAAGAAAGAAAGGTGAGGAGAGAGAGAGATGTCCTCCGTGGAATCGTGGAACTGAGGAATTCAGGTTTTGTTTTGTGCAATGCTAGTTGCCTTGCCAGTCTCAAGCTGGCACTGTGGGCTTGCTGTAGCTGCTGAGCCTGAGCTGAGGAAAGGAGACAGTTTGCTTCGGTTTTATTGCTCAGCCTCACCATGCGTCTCAATATGTTTTTGATTTTTGTATTTTAAAAATAAGGTGAATGATCTCAAAAGGAAATCATTACAGGCGATTTTATTCTTTGCTTTTTCTAATGCACAATTAAAAAGCAATCCTGGTCCTATTCCAGAGATTTTCTCATTTCTTAGTGTAAATGTAATTTAGGCACATGTAATAGTTCAATGGTATTATTAGATATTATCGTATTTATTTTATTCAAGAAAATGTTTGACACACCTTATTTGTATTCTTTTGGAGGAAATGTCCTGGAATGGGTTTTGTCCTAGTTCCTTTCTGTGTCTCTCATAAGGTGTGTGTTAGAATTCAAGTTCCAAAGAGTAAGAATAACATTTCTTTTTTTTGTGTGTGTGGGGGAAGGCATAATGATTTTGAGCTTTGAGGAGTTTCAATGGGCTATTGTTGCTTATTTTGTTTTTTTGTTTTTTTAACAATGTTCCAGCCTACCAAGTCCCACTGTGACACACTCTTTACCTCCAATGGCAGGTATTTATATTTCAAATTAAATAAAACAATAATTAATTTTCTTTTGAAAAATTTTTGGAATTTTGCTTTTTCAAGATCTATGAGGTAATTGGAGATACCCCAGGCTATCACAAAACCAGGGCTGGGAATCACTGCTTTAATGATTAGCACTTTGTAAGCCTTCAAAAAATATTAAAACAGGATAGATTGTCTAATTTCTGGTGGGTGGATTCACTTTAGTGTAATGTAATGTGTTAACAAATGCTCAGAGAGGAGGTTGTGGATCCAGAAAGATGGCTTTTGCAGAAGGCTTTTATACAAATTAATTCAAAGAATAACAGGAACAGTTGTGTAATGGGGCAGAAGGAATAAGGTGACTCAATTAAATGATAGAGAAATCTCCAGGAAAATATTTGTCTCACATCAACCCAATACTAACAGTAAAATTCTCATTGTGGAAATCGATAATCTTGCAATAAATGCATAATAACTTCAAAAAGGGATTTTTTAATTAATATTTTTAAATGATTGGCTGTGCACCAAATACTGAAATCAAGTACTGCTTTTCTTTACTTTAAGAATGATAAAGTTCTCTCCTATGTCTCTAAAGAGAATCTTAAAGGAGAAGGATCAAAAGAGTAATTTGCAAATAAATTCACCTGTTGAATTTGTGCCTGAACTTAACTATATTTACCTAATTCATTTTTGGCTTTTGCTTAACTTGAGCCACGGTAACACACTGAGAAATTAATGCCAGGTTCTCCTGGGTTGCTAGAACATTTGTACAAGGCAGTGGTGAATAAGTAAGGGTAGTGTAAGCCCTAGGGTTTGGGTTCCACTCAGTAGGGGGTCTTAGTCATTGCCCGAAGAACCATTGTGTGGTCTAGCTAATTGGTACTGCTAGCCTATTGTTATTTCATGGATCCAGGAAAGCAGTTTGGTCCCTTTCCACATTCAGAGCTGCGCCCAACATACTAGTAGTTCTGGACAGAGAGAGTTCAGGATCCATCAGTTTGATGCTAAAACCTAAATCAGCTTTGTGTCTTTCGGAGATGGATTAAGGACATTTTTGTAGTGTTCACAGATACACGATTCACAGACCTACAATGGTATAGGCAGTTTGAAAAGAGATTTGAGTAAGTAAACAGGTAGACTGAGAGAGGATAAACAGCCCTGAAAATACTTCTGTTTTGTCTTTTGGCAGGGATGTCTGCTTTAGGCTTCCTGAGTTTTTTTACCAGGTGTTCTGCAGGGAAATTTGCATTCCAAAAGATAGGTTAGGCTGCCTTCCTGCTTCTGAAACTCCTAGAAGGTGTTCTGATATAATAGGTATTTCCCCAGCTTTTTTCCCTGGAGATAATCCTCCATTACTTGGTTAATACAGGTTCTATCTGGTTAACACTCCAGTAGTCTTGCATATATTTTCCTTTTAACTTTTTCTGAGGAATAAGGGTCCTTACTTTCTTTTAAAGAGGATATCTATTATACCTAAATAAAGCAGAGAGAGAAAGAGAGAGAGAGAGAGAGAGAGAGAGAAATGTGTAACGTTATTTTGAAAAGTATCCCTTTCATTTTAACCTTTCCTTAGCTTTACCATCTAGACCTACAGATACAAATACAGGTGAAGAACCACTCAACAATGATGCTGAGTTCCTGAAGGTCCCAGACTCTGCACACTTTTCCCTTTTTCATTTTTTTCTTACCGTATTTAAATTTTCATTCATGTAGTTTACCTCTTAGCTATCTCTTATTCTTTAATTTATATTTCACATTTTAGAACTTGCTTGGAGTGTACAATATGTTTCAAACTTGAGAGAACAGAACTAGATAAGTTCATGAAAAATAGCCCCTTCTTTCTTATTCCAGAATTATTTAGAAGGGGAGCAATGGAACTTTTTGGATCAGTCCCGTTCTGCTTTGGGCTACTTAGGCTTTCAGTCTGTGGCTCAGTTCATTGGCACCAGATGCCAGTAGTACCAAGGTCAAAGGTTGGATCCTCACTTGGGCTCGTTTGCTGCCAATTTTTCCAACAGATTGTATGGAGATTGAGTACAGTCACTATAGAAACGCTGGTCTTAAAGGCGATTGGTGAACACATGAGTGACTAGATGAAAATCTAGTCTAGAAAATCTAGAAAATCTAGGGGCTGTTTTTCCAGCCCCATTCCTGGAAAAACAAAGCCTGGGCCCTACTGTCGTTTTTGCGTTTGGACAGAATGTGCCACTTAAAATGTGAGCTTGTTACTCAACCTCCCTGAATCTCTGTTTCCTCATCTGTAGAATGGAGATAAGATTTGCTCCCTTTCTACCTCACCAGGATCTGTGAAGATTAGATAATGGCTGTAAAGTCTTTATACAAAGGTATAAACATTATTATAAACAAGGAGATTAGTCACACAAGTATAAAAAATATTTTAAGGACCCCCCGAAAGTGTATTGCCTAATAATTTTTGAATCAGTATCAGTAGTTTGCAGTTTAATCCATTCTGAACTTGGCTTAGCTGCAAAAAGTTAGGTGTGAATGTTTGACCTTTTTATTTATTTATAAGGTAAAAAAATTGGTAGTGAACATTTATATTAATAAAAACAAAGTGGGCTTTGAATCTGAAACAGGTCTTATTTGAAAAAGAAGGTGAAGGCGAAGGTCTCTAGCAACATATGTGCCACTGAGGAATATTTGCATATATTTGATGCTTCAGTGATTTTCACAGTATACCTTGGAGTTTAAGCTGTAGCAAAGAGCCAGTGCCATTGCTCAGCACCGTAGTTCGCTCTCTCCAGCTTTATTATGGCACACAGCGACAACTTCATTTTTAGCATTAAAAAAATCCTCTTCACTTAATTCAGACAGTGACCTGCAGGCCTCATTCTGACTGAAGGAGCCATTCAGAATACTTCCAGACAAAAGCAGGGCTTTTTCCTAGCAACCAGATCAAAGCCAAATCTCCCAGAATAGCTCCCTCCCAGGTTTCCTTTGGCGCATAGGTTCACAAGGATTCTAAGGCTTGTGGTATCCAGTTCAAACTACTCTTTCAAACTGAAATGGAAAGGAAAACTCCTGAGGAATTTTCGCAGACTCTGAGAACTGGCGAGCATTGCAAGAGCACTTAATCTTGGGAGAACAGGGTGGTCATTTGGAGCATCCCTAACTTTGTTATCGCCTGCATCTGCATGTACATTCTGTCGGACTCCCACAGAATGAAGTCTCTGTTTCCTTTCTGCCAGTACCTAATATCAGCTATGCCCAGGAGCCGGCTGATGAAGACTTCCTGTTTGTTTTGAGTCACTGTTAGAGTGATAAATATACTTTAGCTTTCTGCTTAGAGAGGAAAGAAACCAGCTGCCCTGAACTAAAGAGAAAAATGCAGAAATTCCACTGAATGGCCCTGTTATCATGCAGTTTCAAGGGCAGCATCAAAATGAAAACTATAAGCTTGAGCAAAGTAAATAATTTCCATATTAAAGCATCTTGCTGCATGCATAGACCTAAGTTGTTTGTCTTTAATCATTTAGGCGAACGATGAATTTTTCACTCTTCTAAGACTAACTCAGCAATGTTTAGAAGTTTAAAAAAAATGTAAACTTACACTACAGAGTAATGGTGAGCTATATAAATAAACAATTACAGTTGTGGTTTTTTGATCTGACCACAAGCTTTTAATGCCATTTTTACATGAACATATAATGCTTCTGGATAAACAGTAATGTTTACATTGTCCGTGGCATCCACTGTTGTACTGAGTCATTTACATACATGATTATTTGGATATAGAGTAACCCAAGAACAAAAAGAATACTATAAAATTACTTAAAACAAGAACAACAGGAAATCCTTTATAGCTTAAATAGCATTTCTTAAATAAAGCTGTGGAGTTTTTATGTTTTGATTTCATTTTTGTCCTTTTATTTTAAACAGGCTTTGGATTTGATAATTAGAGTGTCCTTTGAGTGGAATTTGTATTTTAACAGTGAATTAAGGAAGCCTTGCTGATCTGAATGTCTTGACCACTGCATTCTGGCTTTTGTCTTTTTTTAAAGCTCAGTTTAAACTTGACTTCCAGTAGTTATGAATTGGAAAAGATGACAGCCACTTGTGTGTACTTGGAGAGTGTATGACTTGCTTATTTCTTCCCAATAGCTATGGTCTCTTAAAACAATTTCTAATTGTAAAAGAAGAATTTGCTAATAATCTACAGTTAGTCTCTTTGTCCAGGATAAAGAAAATGTTTAATAAAAAATTCCAATTAAAGTTAGCATTAACACTTTTATGCTGTCAAATTAATGATGCATATATGGAGGCAGGATGGTGTGCATTGGTCTTATCACAGTGCATCTGGTCATATTTGTAATTTGAGACACGAAAATGAACGAAAATATTGTAAATAAAAAAGGTTCCCTAACATGTTGGAGTCAATGGCTGGAACATCAACACAGTGGCTTCCTGGGTGAGAGAATTACAGTGCTGAAGGCTTGATGGAGACTGGGTCCTTATCCTTTAAAAGCTCACATTAAGAAAAAATTCATGTGATGTTGGCAGCTTGTAAAGGAAGACAGACATTTAGAAATGTCCAGAATATTAGTTAAAACAAAGCCAAATATACTAAATATTGTTTTTACTTTATAAATATGTTGTAATGTGTGTTTTTAAAAAAATATTCTCACTTTACTGACCCAAGGAAGTTGAGAAGAAAGCATTTCGAAATATGATGGAGGATGTGAGGCTTAAAATACTGAATCATATGACATATTTTCTGTCATAATGGAGACCTGTATGTATATGAACTTAGAAAGAATAGAATCAGAGAGTGGATGGTATTAGAAGAGGGGAAAAAAATAACGAAACCAGGATTTTTTGTGGGTAGGAAAGAAGGGTATAAAACAAATTTATCAGATAAATGTATTTGCAAAGGTAAGTATGCCAGGGGATAGTTTCAGTGGGTATATCAGCCTCTGTACTTTTTAAAAAAAGAGGTTAAAATTAGATAGAAATACATGAGATAGTGGTTTAGGTGAGGTCTTTTTGGTAAAATCTATTATTTAAAATAAATTGGAACTCTAATGGGTGGGACCTATCACTTACCAAGTATAAAAAGGCGTGAATAAAACGCCTTTTACCTTTTCCAGTGCTATTGAATGTCAAATATCTAGTGCTGAAGTGAAACTATTATGGTCAAGTTGGTGTTGCCCATGTCAAATCACCATTCTTCTCAGCAATAGTAATTGCTTAGATTGTTCAAAACTAGCTTTAGTTGTGATGGCACATTTGTGATCCAGCCTTAAGGAATGGATCTGTAGGGATTCCACTCACTGATAACCAGCATCATTTCCTCATGATTCAATAAGAACATAAGAATCACATCTTGTATTACATATTACACAACCATTTACAAAATGCTTTCTTTTGCAATGTCTTGCATGATCCTTGGTTGTATCTGGTTCTGGTTGTAAGTGGGAACAGTAACAGTGTGTCATCTGTCCTGGGCCAGAGGTGATGACTCCAGCACCATGGTTCCTTTTAAGGGGGCAGAAATATTCCTCATGCTGCCTAACAGCATTTCAGGAGCATATGCTTATGAAAGAGATGCTTCAAACCTGTATTTTCAAGTATAGTAACTTGCACCAAAGTGAAATGAAACTGTGTTCCATAGTTAACCCTGTATCTCTCTGAAATTATCATGACACCACATTCCTGATCCTAGGAGTTTGGGACAATTCTATTGAAGTAGGTGAAAAATAGGCATGGAGAATAAGGGCTATGGGAATCATTTGTTATCTGAATAAAGGGTTTTTAAAAAGAATACACTTATTAGAAGAAATGGGTTTGGGAAGGGGGTATGTTTTTCACACCTGTTTTCTCACTTCTGAGGTGATAAGTCCAGCCCTCACAAAATAAAATGGCAGGTTTCACACTAAACCCACCCAGGCATATTCCTATAGTCTCCTAACCCATTTATTGTTTGAGAATAAAGAGGCAACAAGATCTCTTGCACAAACCAGTGGCTGAGAGAGGTCAAAGCAAAGAGAGAGATCTTTGCTCTGCCTGCCTGTCTTGCAGATGTATGTCATCTTCTGTATATAACATGTACGGATCTCCAGGGCAACGTACGAGGTCTCCAATAACTTTGGCTCTAAATCAACAGTCTTCTTCTTTGTCCTATTCTTGATCTTAATACTCAGTGAATTAAATGCCTGAGTTCATGATTTTACCAACTGAGCTCTTACACAGTTTATATATGTCTTAGATTCTCTTGGCCACCATTTCTGTTTTACCTCAGTCATCCACTGACACGAAGATAATTTATTTCTCATCATCTCTCATCTCTCAAATCTGATCACAGCCTGGAGTCACAGAATTGTATAAATGGAATTAACCTCAGAGATCATGTAGGGCAACATCTAATAACCAACTAACAGAACTCTTGATTTACCAACCCTCAAACCTGATCTTCACCATTGTTCTCCAGCTCAGTAAACCTCATCTATGTAGGTGTTGAAAAGAAAAACTTCTGGGACTTATCTTTGATTCCTTATTACCTTTACTACCCTATATACAACCCATTAGTAGATCTTATCTTTTTGCTATCCTGACTATATCCAATATTTTTCCAAGAGCCACCATCACCTCTTGCTTTGATATAGTAAGAGCCTGAAATTTATCTCCTTGTTGCATATTCTCTCACACTTCCCTGTATTTTCTACATATTGCTTTCTCAGACCTTGTTTACTGATTTGCTCTTTTTGTGATTTTTTGGCTCTGCTACCCCTTACAAGAATGTAAGTTTCAGGAGAGTGGAGACATTGGGTACAGAGTGAGCTCTGTAGCACATATAATTGTGCCTGCTACATCAGGCACTTTCAATGCATATTTGTTGAATAAATTAATCCCCTCCTACACAGATTGGAAATACGGGTCACAATCAAGTTAAGCAAATTTCTTAGGCTCACAAGATTAGTTAGTAAATCTACAACTACAACTCAGGTCTCTTGACTCAGTCTGAAGCTCTTGTCATTGGACCATATTGTGGTTACTGTAGTTCTTACTGTGTAAGACTGTATAATAATAGACTTAAGGAGTGCAATCTTCCTTGCTCTGGCTTGTAATGTGGGGCTGTCTGGAAAGTTAGTGAAACTAATTATAAGATTAGCAACTAAGTGCCCTGGCTAATGTCCAACACAGACCTGTTGCACCAAAATCTGCTCTTCAACAAAGTTTAAGCATACCATCTAGTGAGGGTAATTAGCTTTAAAGACCCGTACAAACTTTAACTTTCTGGATGATCATTCAATATCACTTTATTGTAATGTCACCTTCAAATATAGAACCATTTAATTTTTTTAAAGGAATTCCTTTATTTTTATTATTTATTTATTATTATTATTTATTTTTAGCTGTGTTGGGTCTTCGTTTCTGTGCGAGGGCTTTCTCTAGTTGTGGCAAGTGGGGGCCACTCTTCATCGTGGTGCGCGGGCCTCTCATCATCGTGGCCTCTCTTGTTGCGGAGCACAGGCTCCAGATGCGCAGGCTCAGTAGTTGTGGCTCACGGGCCCAGTTGCTCCACGGCATGTGGGATCTTCCCAGAACAGGGCTCGAACCCGCGTCCCCTGCATTGGCAGGCAGACTCTCAACCACTGCGCCACCAGGGAAGACCCAGAACCATTTAATTTTTAATGTACTTCATTTTCTCTCCAAGAAGTAAGTATGTTTCCACCTTCCAAAGGATGCTTTTCCTCCTATACTTCTGTTTTGAATCCAGTTTTTCTAGCTTCTTCTGAAGGCTTGTTTATTCAAACAATTGCAGGCTCTTTCCCACACCCCTAGCTTTTCCTTCTTCATTGCCTTTATTTGAGTGGTAGTATACAAGCTTTAGAATCTGTAGACCTCAGTTTGAACAAGACTCTCTCATTTACTAGCTGTTTGACAGTGGACAAATTACTTAATTTCTCTGAACCTTGATTTCCTCACCCTAAAAATGGGGATAAGGAAGGGCAATTGTGTAGATTAAATTAGAAAAGGTATGGAGAGAACTCCCTGAAACAGAGTATTCACTAAATGGTAGCTACCAATATTATTACAGAGATAATCACACTTCCCTTATCTGAAAAAAAAGCCTTAACATAAATGAAAACACCACCCCAAATTCTCTCAGCTCTACTATCCCTAAATAACCCATCTTTGCTCATCATTTATATTCATAGCCAAAATTCTTGCAAAATATACTCTATTCCTTTTCCTTTTTCATAATACTGTTGTATCTGAACAGACCGAGAAATGTGTGTTATGTAGTGTCAAATGTTACACTTTTGATTTTTCTATGCAAACCATGTTATTATTAGAGATTTTCTATTTCTCATATATCTGTGCTCTTTTATTGCATTAGGAGGGCCGGTCTTTCAGAGAATGAGCTAAAGTTCACTAAACTAGGGTTAGTGGCACCAGAGAACTGGGATTTTCTCCTAAATGTCTCACAGTCTTCCAAGTATTATTGGAAGAACCATGGGGATGATGAGAGGTGTTGAGTACCCTAACTGGGAGATGGGTTAGTGGACAGAGTTCTAGTCGAGATTCACATAGTTAAGAATAAATGGGGGTGTGCAATTACTTGAGGTAGACCCACATAGAAATTTAGAAAGAGCTAAATTGTTGATACAGGGAATATGTCTCAAGAGGAGATACTCCCAAGGGTGATGTGCCATTTTCTAGAGCTAAGGGTAGTACTGGACGGTGAGTCTGAAGGAGGAACTTCATAGGAAGTTATCGGACAAGAGTGAGCTAGCCACCATCCCGAAGTTACTTCTAGGAAAAGTGACACGTGAGCTGTCCTCTCCACACTGCCAGAAAACCTTATCATAGATTGGGCAGGTCTGTCTATGGAGAGTGGCTTTATCCAAGGACCATGAGGAACACTGGACAGCTGACTCAGGGGGATAGTAATGATAACTTATTAGGTTTATTTATTTTCTTTTTCTTTTTTTTTTTTTTTGGCTGCACCTCGCGGCATGCTGGATTTTAGTTCCCCGACCAGGGATTGGACCCGAGAACCCTGTATTGGAAGCGCAGAGTCCTAACCACTGGACCTCCTATTTTCTTTCTTTTAATTAAAAGAACAAAGTAGCCCAAATTCCTGCATTTGTAGTTTCCAAGTATCTGCTTTTGGGCTCAAAACCAAAGACATGAAAAGCTTCTACAAATTCACCTGGGTTCTCAGTGCCATAGACGTCTCTGGAAAGAGGGAGGCTACTCAAAAATAAACTCAAGCAACATCCCAGGCTGTGCTCCAACCTACTCCTCTACCTCCAAATGCTTAATACTTGACCTGGCCAAGGAAAAACCACCAGCTCCATGTTTACTCAACCCATACTTGGTGAATGAAATAGCTACTACATCTTTACTCCTAAAAACAAATACATTTTTTTGAGAAAAGAGTTTTAAATATTTTATTTTAGTTGGAATACTACAAGAGGCCAGTTACCGAAAATTAAATTGGTTCAATCTTAATCAGACTAGGTTATATCCAAGACTTATGTGAAGTGCCATAGACATTTTGAGGCCTCTGAGGTGCCTTGGTATGTATTCCCTCAAGGGTTTCACTTACAACTAGGATGAGTTTGCTTGAATGGAGAATCTATCTCCTTTTATTGTTTTGTATTATATTTATCGTCTTCTTATCTTCACTGTGTGCCAAACAGTTTTCCATGGAATGATTTATTCTAATAATTAGAAGAAGGCAATATTCTTTTGGTGGATGACTGTTTTGTCTGAGTTATAAAATACAATTTGCCTTTTTCTTTGTACCATTGTTCCAGAAGAGATTCATATTTAATTAGTTTGAGGTGTACTGTGGCTTACCTTTGTCTCCAAGTAAAAGATTTTTCTTGTTCAAAATCAGATGGATTCTGAGTTGACAAGGTAAAAAATCTGCAGTAAGATTAAAAATGCTAAGATTTTCCATTAAGAAGTTGCTTCTAAGATGCTATAATTTAGCCCTTCAGATACTGAACACCTATTAAGAAATGCTTGCATTATGTTAGATGTAAATTAGGTGACTCACTTTCTCCATCTCTTTCTCTATATTTGTTTTTAATTCTGTTCTAAAGCAGGAACTAGGACCAAATGAAATTAAAGCATCTTTTTGGTTTGATTGGACTAATATTCTTCAATGAGCTGAGTATGACTCACAGCCTGTCCCCTTTTTATTAGTAATTAAACTGAGACACTGAAAGATTATGTAAACTCATAACAGCAGATTAAATATCAAGGCTGTAGTCCACTGAACAACATTGCTATGTTTAAACTGATACCTTCAATATTGTCCTCAGATAATTTAAATATTTGACATTATAGGATAGTCCCCCAAAAGTGGGGTAATTAAAAACAACTGTTGTATTTTACTTTCATTTTTGTTGGAAAGGGGTTTTCACTTTGAATAGAAAAGAACTTAAATAATGTGCCTATAACATTTTTTGTTTTTGCTTCATTGAAAATTGCTTCTGTACCATGGTGGTAGCTATTCCTTCCTTATTAAAAAAAAAAATCTGTTTTGTTTTTCTCTTAACCAAAATAATTCATGTCCATTATAAAAAATATAGGAGGTATAGAGAATATAAAATGAAGAAAATTGGAAACCACACACAATCCCACAAATTAAAAATAACCATTGTTAATGGTGCACATTCGTCCAAACATTTCTTTTATGTATGTTATGTTATAGGCACATTTTAGAAATGTAAATCCTACTGTAATTTAAAAAAAAGTCTTTTCATGTAAGAGTACATATTGACTATATTTGTGTCATTAAATATTCTTTCACAACACCTTTTATCTTGGCTGCACCATTATTTAGTTAATTAATCCCCTTTTATTGAGCAATTAGGTTGCTTCCCATCTTTTAAAGACTACAAATGTGGTTGGCACAAATATTCCATGTAGCTAAATATTTGTTCATACTCTTGATTATTCTTTTAGAACATACTTCCAGAAGTGGAATTGCCAAGTCAAAAATATATATGGATTTTAGGCTTTTAGTTCACGTTAGTGCCCTTTTCTTCAGAAAGATTGTACTAATTTGCATGCTAATTTGGTTGTAGCTTATCACTTTGGTATTTTTGAATCTTACAGCTATTTGCCTTGTGGCAACCAAACATACTGACTGTGTGGTGCTCCAAATTGGTAAAAAGAGGGGTCAAAAACAATTGACTAAATTCTACCATGTCCTGATTATTTCAGTTATATTAATTTGGCATAATCCTTTCCCTTGTCTGTTCTTGGCTAGTTTATGTATCTGGATCCATGATATGTTTTACTATTCTGCAAGAAGCCTCAAATAAATTGAAGAAGGGAGGCTGTCAGTTGCAGTCTAATATGGTATATTAACACTCAACCCAAATTCAGGCAAATGACATCCATTAATCATTGGCCAATATAAGAAGCAAGAATTGTGATGATATTAACCAGAAAAAGGTTCCAGAATAACTCTGAAGCAGACCATGTAACCTATTCCCCCAAGAAGCTAACATACAAATAAATTAATGTGCTCACCATTGAAACTGACAAAGCTTCCAAAGCTCAACCAGGTTTGCTGCTTAGATGACATTGGTAGGAAGAAGGCCCAGACATAATTTCATCTTTTAATTTTCTCGTCTCTTCCAATCTTATTTTTTTTATCTGCAAATTTTATAGGTGGAGTGTGGTAGAGATTATGAATTATTTACATGTTTTAGATTCTAAATTTGTCAAAAAACAAAAATTGATAGTGGTATTTTCTTTAGTGTCTGTTAACCTCTCTGTAAGGCATAAAGTCTACTCATGACTCGTGTACCAGCAGAGAAAAACAATTCAAATATCAGCTGTTCCCCCACTTCCACCCCTAAAAATGTTTCTAGCCTCAAAAAGGAACTTAGTTCTCGGCAATTTTAGCCTAAAATGCTTCTTCAGCTTTTCTTAGACTTTGGCCATCTCAAAATGCAAGTGAAGACAAAATTGTCCCATAAGATTAATTTTTGGTGATTGAACTTACATCTTAAAAACTAAGCTGTTTCACTTCCTTATGAAAGAACAAGTTTCTTGAAGATAGGTTTCCATTCCATGTTTGTAATCCCTAAAGTGCCTAATCTTTTACTAAATGTTTTACTAAATTTTTTTTTTTTTTTTGGCCACACTGTGCGGCTTATGGGATCCTAGTTCCCCGATCAGGGGTTGAACCCAGGCCCTCGGCAGTGAAAGCTCGGAGTCCTAACCACTGGACCGCCAGGGAATGCCCATAAAGTGCCTAATCTTTGATATGAATTTGTGTGGCGTGAGAATGTCTTATGTTCCCACAAAAGCAAAATATTATTACTACTGGTAGCACACTGTAGTGGAGAGAATACCTAGCTATGCAGAGGTTAAAATACCCAGATTCTCCTTCAGGCTGTACCAGCCTATTAGCTGTGTCACCTTCGGCAAGTTAATAAATCTCTCTGAACTTCAGTTTTCATAGTTATAAATGATGATACAAATAAATTTTCTCCTTAGAGAAGAGATTGTTTAAAGATCAGTGGAAATGAGAATAGAATATTGTGTAACCTGACTAGTGCATTTCAAATAAAAATTACTATTACTATTACTATTATTATTATTTTGAAGACATATGTTATTGCTTACCTTATTGCAATTCTTATTTCCCAGTGTTTGGGTTGAATTGATAGCCTAACTTAAGTCAGCCCTCTTTGTATGTAGTACTTTATCTTAAAATTTTGTATCTAGAGATTTTTTTAATTGGAAATGATATATGTATTTTTTTTACTGTATTTAATTATTTTTCTTTCTTTCTTTTTGAATTGCAAGATACTTGCAGAAAAGTGCCCAAATCATAGGTGAAGAAGCACATGTAAGCAGCATCCTAATTTAGGGTCCCCTCACACACTTTGCAATCTGCTACACAACTCTCCCTGTCCTAAGGGGACCAGGACCATGGCTTCCAACACTATTATTTAGTTTCCCATGATGTCATGCTGAAATGGAGTGGAATCAGGGCACCTACTAAGCTGTGTGACATGGCAAATTGCTCAGTCTCTTGGCTTCAGTTCTCATCTTTGAAAATAAGGAGGTTGAACTTTGAAGGTTTTTTTTCCATCTTAACATTTAATGATTGTTTTAAAGGGCACTCTATTTATCTAGGTTAGTACTATTTTTGTACAACATCTTCTGCGGTTTGTTAGCTCAGGTGGAGCTTCACAGAAGCCATGTTCTAAATGAGAGGGGGCCAGTTAACTTTTTCCTCTACCGTGAATGTAAGCAAACCCCTGACATAACCCGAAATGGTCCCAGAGGAGTCGGTGAAAGGGAATGATGAACCAAAGGAACTGAGGGAATTCCACCTCTCCTACAGCACTGGAAGAGTTACCTCAAAGCACTCTCCTCTACTTGGTGCTTTGGGCACCATCACAACACATGAAGAGCAGAAAATTCTCTATAATTTGATTGTCTTGGACCCACCATTCAGTTGTGGGATGATTATAGACTTCTGCCACTTAGCAATTAAAATATTGCTTGGGTGGCAATATTTACTACTTAAGTAATAGGATTAACATTTTTTTTGCCTTAGTAATATATCTAGCAGGAACCTATAGTTCCATGACTTCTGTCCTCAGAAGCTGAGTGAGATGAGGAAGAATGAATTAAAATAACTTCCTTCAAAAGTCAAAACAGTAAGCATTACCACCTTCCTCCACAGTCTTGTGACATGTGCTGTCCCCTGGGTTGAGTGTTCTGTAGTTCTAAGAGTCTCCTAGCATGAAGGATTTATTTAGTTGCTTTTATTTTATAATCTTTCCTGAATGATTTCTTCAAAGGGAAAGATTCATTTTTACAGTAACCAAACAGATGAATAAATGAGAACCTACTTTCCAGTAGGCCCAGAACCTCAGGACACTATGCCCTTGATGGAAAGTGCACAGATCTACAGGACTCAGGGGACATCTTATCCCAGTACTTCCTGTTCCAGGCTTCAACCAGGACCCATGTCTTTACCTGTGACCCACAATACTCTCTTCCCCAAGATGTGTATGTGGTAAAGTGAGAACTCAAATTTCTTGTTTTCTTTTTTTTTTGAGAAACACCAGATAGAACCACATGGCCCAAAGGGACCGTAATAACTTAATTGCTCCCAATCACGGTGCCTCCAAATACATTTGCAGTTCATGGTCATGGCTTCCCAGGATAGGGGGCATGGTGAGCCACAGGTTCATGATATATTTTGTGCCACATCTTGATCCAACTTTAGGAAAAGTGGGAGACACTGTTCCTCCTATGGACTGTTGCCGACTGTGACTTTCAGCTCCTCCTGCAGGGGAAACCCATACTGAAGGGGGGATGGGCATTGTCTTCTCTGCAGCCTCGTAGGATGAGAATACTTTTCTGCTTACCTTTGTGAAAATTGCTTAAATACAGTTACACTCCCAACATGCATTTCCCCTGCGTCCTCCAGTGTTAAACAAGAAACCCAACCCCCAAATCTAAACACCAGACAAGTAGCTTGAAAAATGAAAATAAATTTTCCAATCCAAAAGCCGTGTGCTTCTGTGATTGAAAATCTTTCTCTTAGCGAGTGGGAGTTGCTTTCATCATTGCTGGTCATATGTTTTTGTTTTTCATTTCTGGTGGAGAAGTTTTCTAGGGTATTTTTCAAACTTTCCAGCTTAGCAAAGCATTGGCTAAAATTGAAAAGAGAACTAGGCGTTGGGTCGGAGGCAGCATTAGATTTGTTCTTGGTGGGGGGGGGGCGGGGGGCAGGTTGCTGACACAGCGAAAATAAGACAAAACATTTGAAACTTCTGGCTTTGTACTTCTCAAATGCCTCTTTTAGAAATCGCTTAAGTCGTTATTAACATCCACCACCCACCTTCCCTTTTTGGTCCTGACATTGGGTAATAATAGATAATGTTGACATATGTTCCCTGCTGGTCAGAAATACTATACTTCTGTGAAAGGTAACATTTTCAAGCTATGACAAAATGTATTTTACTTGGACAGAACATTAGTTATTGGACTAATCTCAGAATGTGGGCTGTGGGGTAAAAGTTTTAACATTTTAGTTGTGGAAGAAAGTTTGTTGGGAGAGTAAAAGCATCAGTATGGGGTGTGTTTAGCTTTCACCATTTCTAGAGGTATTGGCTTGATGTCAAACTCTTATGTCCTTAGGAATGTAAAGGAAGCATTCCCAGTATGTATGAAGAACAGCTGTCCGTGGACACAGCAACTTTTCAAAATGATTAGACCCAATTTTACTGCAGTATGGATTATGGAATCAAAAAATATTTTTCACTGTGTACCAAAGAATTCTGTTTTACGGGCCAGTTTTAAAGCTTTTAACTGCGTGAGACATATGCTGTGGTTCTGTTGTTTGTTCTCCATGTGATGTACTCTGAAATATGTAAAAAGAAAAAAAAAGGAGAGAGAGAGACAGAGAGAGAGAGAGAGAAAAAGCATGCAAATTCTTCTGATCAAATGTGGTCCTCAAAACTACTTTTGAAACTAATTTAGGGGATGAGTAAGGAAATGCCCCAGCTGGCTTCCATGCTACTGAAGTCTGAACAGCCCTTTGCAAAACTGGAAAAATTGATTTTGTTTTGAAGGCTCACACAGACTTTAGTGTTGTGGAAGTTGGAGAGAGTTTTTATTGAATCTGGTCCTTTGTGTTTTATGACAGTCTGAATGGGTGTTAAGATCCATGAATAAATCTCTTGCCGTTTCTGAAATTTCTGATATAAACATGGGCTCCGTCAATTTGTTCTCTGCACAAATGTCTTTCAGAATGTTAACAAACATGGCGCATTGATGGATGGGCTGGCCAATGGGAAAGCAGTCTGCTTTACTTGGTAGGACATATTGGTACGATTTCTTTTGTTTCTCAATGCTATGGCCATTAAAACAGTAGGGGCTGCTGGGAGGTGAGGTGGTGATGGTTGAGAGTGAGGACTTCATGACAAAGAAGAGTCAGTTCAGGCTGTTGGGGAAGTGGTGTTAATGACCTTCCCTTGAAAGTCTGGCCAAGACACCACATCAAGGGGATTGTGAGATGGCCCTTAGGAAATGAATTAGTTATCTTCTTTAGTGCCCCAGGTGAATCACTGGGATGAACATAGGTAGTGAAGACAAGAAGATATTTTTAAAATATTGTTTTCCTATATTCTGCATCAGTTTGTGATTTTTGATTGTCCTTTAAACTCAAATGTTAAGTTGATAATTCCCTAAAATTAGTTTCCAAATAAATACTATAATTTAAAACAAGCAAGTAAAAAAAAAAGTCTCCACTTTTATGATAAAAATTAGGTCATGCACTATATAAACAACTTTTGAAGAAACAATCAGGATTGAGTTTCAGGAAATGTTACGTTCCACAATTAATGGTAGTGAAAAATTGCATATTGTGTAAAGTTTTCTAATATATAACTATCATTATAGCTATCATTCTGAGCCTAGTGTTGGGTTTTCATTTTGAAACACAAGTCCAAATCTTAGGCCTAAATCTTATTCTTCAGATATTTAATGCCCAGACTAGTGCTGTGATGGCTCCTATTTCTTGCATCAACAAGAATTTATTATGTGGTTACACTGCCAAACAGCATCTAGCCTTTACTTAGTTTGTACATAATTGCCCTTCTAGGGTGGTTATTGGGTATGTGGAGCCATTCCCTAGCCATATTCTCCCCTACACACTGCCCTTCATGGAGACTTGGTAAAGGATCTGAGTAGTCATTTTGGTTGAATTTATATTTATGATGAAATCAACGAGCTAATGGGGGTGCTTCATGGGAGATTTTAATACACTCTGTTATTGGCATTATAAATTGGGCCAGTTACTTGATGTGCTTCTCTTTGCGGGCCAAATTCTGCCCTCTGTTTTTTACTTGAGATTCCCACTGAAGTAGTAATTACCAAGTGGAAGAATACTAAAAATGTTCGGCCAAATTCTGTTCTAAGTTGCTATCATGTAACTCCCAATGAAGTTAATTACGACTTAGTAAGAACTAGTGCTACAGAGTCTTAAGGGCTTTGGAACTCTGTGATCTGCCATCCAAGACACCCAGCCAACAATCTGCCTTTAAATATCTCATTTTAAGAGGCGAATTGACTCTGTTGAAGGTAAGAAATGGCTATGCCAGTAACTACATATGTAATGGGCTTTAAATAGTAGAATTTAGCATCTTTGAACTTCAAGAAGTTCGGTCTCTTCTTTCAGTTTCCCTCTTTGAGAGAGAGTCTGTTTTATAGAACCTTTAATTCTCCCTTGCTTTAGAGTCCATTTGTATGAGTTACCTCCTGTCCCATTCTCTGAGCATCCCTTAACTGTAATAATATGTAATTTTTATTTCCATTAATTGTAAAACATTTGCTTAACTCATCACTGCTTAGCTATTATTTCCTGGAGCTAAACCATTATCTTCCTTAAATACAGATATTTATATTATGCATAATAGAATTCCTGTCATAAGAATTCATTATAACTTTTCAAAATACTTTGGCTCTTATTTAGCGTGTATCTCAGTTTAGCCTTTTATTATTTTTTTAATGGAAAAAAGGGCCCTGTGACCTATTGTATTTGTAGGCGTTTGTCATTGTGCAAATAGGGTAGAAGGGGTAGGCCATTGCTCATGGTTCGGTGTGAGCAGAACATACCACACTTTGGACCATCTACTGGATTGTCTCAGGTTAAGATTTATATGAAAGTTGATATGTAAAGATACCTAGCCTCTGGGGTCCTCTAGTTTGTACCTGAGACCCTGGTAGCCCAGAGAATATCTTGAGGTATGTATAAAGAACCAGGCAGGTCAGGGAAGATGGTGGATAGTGACTAGTTATGTATCCTGTGGGAGCTCAAAATTGAGATTGGATTTACATTAAAAGCCTCTTTAGGTTAGAGCCAGGGAAAAATCAACTTATCCTTAGAGTAGTATGGTTTTGATAAGGACTGATTTTAGCCTCCTTCAGGATTATCCACGTTCAAAGCTGTCTTTCTGTATGTTGCTATCAGCGCTCTCTGGGCAAAAGGGACATTGAGAATTCAGTTTCAAAATTAGAAGCATAGGATATTAGGGCTAGAAGGAACTTCCTTTTTCCTCCCTCTTTGTTCTTTTTCTCCCTTCCTTTCTTCCATCCTCCCTTAATCCCTCCTTTTTCCTTCTCTATTTATTGAACTCCTAGTGTTTGGCAGGCATCGTAATGACCACTGGGTATAAACAAGGAAAGCCACAGTTCCTGTTCAGAAAAAATTCACATTCCAGTTGGGGTGATGTTCAAGAAAAGCAACAATTATAGAGGGTATCTTACATATGGGAGCACTAAGGAAGGATACCCAGGGTGTGCCACTGAAAAGATTATGTTGTACTGCTTTGTAATTAAACATAAAAATAATGTTAAACTATAAAACCAGTACAATAAAGACCAGCAAAGTTTTTATTTTACCCAGTATAAGTATTTTATTGCTTTCAAAAAAATCAAATGGTTTCAAATTAATATTTTTTCTCAGTTTTTTGGTGCCCCTCCTACTTAGTGCCATTAGCGTACAATGGGCCTATTAGATCGTTTAGCAATGGAGACTCCTGATCTAGGTTGGGCTTTCATGAAGAGACTCCCAATTGTAGGTAAAACTTGAGTTGAATCTTGAAGAACATGGAGTTACATCGTGATGGAGTTGGTGAGGTGCCCTGGCTGGGAGTAGGAGAGAGTTTAGGATTTTGGGGGTGGTATGTGTTATGGGTAGGTAAATTCTCTGTGAAAATGCATTGAAAAAAAAAAAATGGTGCCCACGGTTTGGTGTGGGTGGAGCATAGAGTAGACATTTGTGGGAATTAAGACCTATTATAACATGTTGGTGAGTTTGGAACAATCTGGAAGAAATGAGAGAACACTGAAGATTTTGACTAAGAGAACACTAGATTCATACTTTAAAATGAATAACTCATTTGACAGTATTGAGAACAGCCTTGGAGAAGGGGTTAAGGCTGGTGGTACAGAGATCAGTTAGGAGGCTATTGTAACATTCCTGGCAAATAATGGAAGACCTAAAATGATATTTCAATGGTTGAATCCCCAGGACATATGAAAATTTAAATAATGAGAATGAGAGAGGGGAAAGCTCTCAGAATGACATTCATGTTTCTGGTTTTTTGACTGGATGGACAGAGATTTCATTCATTAAGATTTTAAAATTGGGAGGACCTTCTGTATAGCACAAGGAACTATGTAAATATCTTGTAATAACCTATAATGGAAAAGAATCTGAAAAAGAATATATATATATTCAGATATATGTATATGTATACATGTATATATAGCTGAATCACTTTGCTATACACGTGAAACTAACACAACTTTATAAATCAAATATACTTCAATTTTAAAAAAGATTTAAATATTAGGATTAGAAACATACTGATAAAGGGAAATGATGTATTCTGTTCTGCACACCTTGAACCTGATTTCTTTCTGGGACATTGAGAGGGGAGCTCTGCTGATTTGGCCTAAGAGAAAGACCCCATATTTCAGAGCCAGAAAGTTGGGGCTGAAAGGGCTTATGAAGGCTCCACCTGTGCCATATTAAGGGATTTGGACTTTATTTTTGTCCTTGTTTCATTTATTCATGTTTAACTCAATTTACTCAGAGTTTGCAAATACATGTGGTTTGTGCGTTAGTTAGCATTGATTACGAAGTACTCTTATCAGATGTCAACACTGAGACTTACGATGAGCTGACCCAGCAATTTTTTATTTCTGTGGCAATGATCCAAGTCCTCTGCTCTCAGGTAAATATAGAGAAACCCTGCTGTTGCCCATCACCTATGGCCTGATAGATGGTGGGACCGATAGGGGGGTGGGGTGGGGTCCATTGTGGAAATTGGATCAGTAGCAAATGATTACCTTCTATTCTAATGTAGGTCCAGCTCTGTATAATCTCCACATACTGGTCCTAGATAAATATTTTATTGAAAGAATAGGAGCTTAGGAACAGGCAAACAGACCCATTGTTAGATGAAGGGTGTTTAGTTGGGGTCCATGATCTGCCGGAGCCAGGGAATGGTTAGGAATATGCTCCTTGGGATCAGCTTAGATTTGGAGTCCCAGCTTGAACACACAGCAGCTGTTAAATCAAACAAACAAAAAACCAAAACCAAAAAACAAAGCTTTGTGCAATTAAATTTCCTTATAAGCAAACAGAGATGAAAGTATCTACCTCATAAGGTTGTTGCTGGGATGGAATGTGACAGAGCATAATACAGTGCTTAACAAAGTGTCTGGTACTTACTAGCATGCAATAAAATTAGTTAGTATTAGCTTTATGGATGGATTTCAGGGAATTTGTGGAAACCTGAAATTGTGTGCACTGTTTTGTGATAACGTGTGGAAGTACTATTTTTTTATGGGGAGAGAATATAGTATGGCTGTCACTGGAGTCTCAAAGGAGTCCATAACTTAACAACAATAATAACCAAGATTAAAAACAAAAAACAAAAACAAAGTGAAGATAAAGAAAGGCCATCCTACACAAAGTTGTTGAACAGTTGCTTTTTTAAAAAATAGAATTATATTTTAGGGCAGTTTTAGGTTTACAGCAAAACTGAGCGGAGAGTACAAGGAGTTCCCATATACTCCTTGTCCGCATACACTCACAGCCAGAGTGATACATTTGTTAAAACAAATGGTCCTACATTGACATGTCATTATCACCCCAAGTCCATGGTTTACCTTAGGGTTCACTCTTGGTGTTGTACATTGGGTTTGGACAAATGTTTAATGACATGTATCCATCACGATAGTATTATTCAAGAGTAGTTTGACTTCTCTGTGCTCTGCCTATTCATCCTTCTTTCTCCTCTGACCCCTGGCAACCACTGATCTTTTTACCATTTCCACAGTTTTGCCTTTTCCAGAGTGTCGTATACTTGGAATCACACAGTATGTAACCTTTTCACGTTGACTTATTTCACTTAGTCATATGCACTTAAGGTTCCTCTATGTCTTTCATGATTTAGTAGCTCATTTCTTTTTGGCATTGAATAATACTCTATTATGCAGATGTACCACAGTTTGTCTGTTTACCTACTGAAGGACATCTTGGTTGATTCCAAATTTGGCATTAATGATTAAAGACGTTGTAAACATCTTTGTGTGGGTTTTTGTGTGGATGTACGTTTTCAGCTCATTTGGGTAAATCGCAAGGAGTGCAGTTCCTGGAACAGTTTTTTCCCCCTAGTGTTTTATAACCCTTTGCAACCGTCTTTTCCCAGCAAACCTTCCTGATACCACCCATCTTGCTCAGAGAAGTCTATTTTATTCTATCATCCTTTCATCTTCTCCCTCCTCATCCAGGTGCTAGGGCCATACCACTATCCAAGGCAGCTCATGGTCTGTACTAGTATCCAGTCTCCCTAAGAAGGATTCCACACTGAATACTTTTTATCCTTTTTTTTCCACCCACAGCACTTTCTACCCTGGGTCCTATTCTCTGTCATTCCAGATCTTTGTTAGGGAACTGAGAAATAAATTCCTCCTAATGAGTTGATGGCTGGTATTGTTATTCCCACAAAGTATGATATTTACATTTAAATAGATCAGACTTTTCAAGGCAACACTTCTAGATGGGGTGGGAATGTTGGAGTGGATATTTAGGCCACCTGGCCTATCAGCAATAGAGATGTTTTTGGGTCTGGAGGTCTTTATGGACTGCTGAAATCCCATTTTATGATTGATTGTTTCCTCTGTCTTGATTAAGAGCCACACCTGTGAATTTTCATCCTTCTGCAGCTACTAAGACTTTGCTAAACCTCAGGGAAGTAATAAATTTACTTTACCTCAGTTATTCTTTCGGCAAAATGGGAATGACTGTAGACTTGCTGCCTAGGAATTGTATATAGTTTGATTCTTTTATTTTCCCTTTTATTTAAGGCACATGGAAGCTGGAAAGTGCTAAGTGCTCTGAATTTTAGTATGAGATTTAAAGTACAAAATATCACTGCATAATGACAGATCAGATTTTTCAAGAATTCCTTGTGGGGAAGTTAAACTTCCATTTATACAGTGAAAGTAATATTTATCTTGCCCCTTAATGTTATTTTGTAAAGTCTACCTTAAAAATAATACAAATCAGCAAAGCTTTCTTCCTTAAGAAGAACTTCTTAAAGGGAGTGAAAACATAGTTGTAACATTACTTTTTGTGTGGCATGTGAAAAGAAAATCCTGGAAACACATGTTTATTTTTTTCAGTTCCTGACCACTGTGTTTGGAAAAACTGCCAAGTGTGACTTAAAACTTGCAAATACAGTAACTTGCTTTGAAATTTGGACCCATAATGTCTTGGGCTGTTTTTTGTAGAAGAGGAATTGTTATGTTAACTTTGACTTCTTCTGATCACGTTGCTTCCCAGAAATCAGTTGCATGCAGATTAACAGAACAGATTCCAATGAATGAATACACTAAATATAACTGACAGTACTCAATATACAAATACTGAATGTGGGACATTATCAATTCTCCAAAGAAGTGCTCTTTATGCTTTTATACAAACGCTTAAGAACAGACTTAAAAGGACGTTGAAAACTTGCCAAACTTTCTTTGTATTTTGAAAGCCCACATCAAGAAGGGGTAGTAAATAGTTGTTGAATATAGGAAAAAGGAAGCTATTAGCATTGTTTTCTTTTAAAGATAAAAAGACAGTCTTAAGGAAAAGCTTCATAATCTTTGAAATATGAATATGTTGTTTAATCAGTTTGAAACAAATGACAACTTGAAATTTATGCATATAAATTTGTCTGTATAAATAGACAAAAATAGCTCATTACCTGCTAATTAAAAAATAAAAGGTAACTGGCTGTTTTATTGAGGACATATTTCAGGACAACCATTTCTACTTTATGGCATTTGACAAGTCTCAGAGTGAGATAGAAATTAGTTTTGAATTTTCAAAGCTAAAAAAAAGTATATATATTTTATGATCTAGCTTTGAAAAAATATAGTGTAAGTACATCTAAATACATCTGTCTTTGTTTTTTGAAATACAGTAGCTAAACTTTCTTTTTCAGAGATGCAATATACAAATATATTTATTTGTGTACATGTGTGTAAATAATATTTAAGAAGTATCTGGGGCTTCAGCAGCAATATTTTTAAAGTATAACTGACATACAATATTATATTAGTTTCAGGTGTACAACATAGTGATTTGACATTTATATACATTATGAAAAGATCACCACAATGTCTACTAACCATCTGTCACGATACAAAGTAAATACAACGTTATTGACTATATTTCCCATGCTGTACATTGCAATCCAATGAGCTATTTATTTTATAACTGGAAGATTGCACCTCTTGATTCCTTTCACCTATTTTGCCCAATCCTTAACCTCCTCCTCCCCTCTGGCAAGCACCAGTCTGTTCTCTGTATCTGTGAGTGTGGTTTTGTTTTGTTTTGTTTGTTTTGTTTTTTAGATTCTATATATAAGTGAAATCATATGATATTTGACTTTGACTTATTTCACTCAGCATAATACTCTCAAGGTCCTCTCATGTTGTCACAAATGGCAAGAGTTCATTCTTTTTTTATGACTAACATTCCATTGTATACATGTACCATAATTTCTTTATCCATTCATCCTTCCATGGACACTTAGGTTGTTTCCATATCTTGGCTACTGTAAATAATGCTGCAATGAGCCAATATATCTTTTCAAATTAGTGTTTATGTTTTCTTTGGATAAATAAATACACAGAAGTGGAATTTCTGGATCGTATGATAGTTCTAGTTTTAATTTTTTGAGGAACTTCCATACTGTTTTCCACAATGACTGCACCAATTTACATTCCCATCAACAGTACACAAGTGTTTTGTTTTCTCTACATCCTTGTCAACACTTGTTATGTCTTGCCTTTTTGATAATAGCCATTCTGACAGGTGGGAGGAGATATCTCTGGTTTTGATTTGCATTTCCCTGAGTAGTAATGCTGAGCACCTTTTCATATGTCTGTTGACCATCTTTATGTCTTCTTTGGAAAAATGTCTACTCAGATCTTCTGCCCATTTTTTTAATCAGACTTTTTTTTTCTTTCTTTCTTTCTTCTTTTTTTTTTTTTGCTATTGAGCTGTATGAGTTATTTATACATTTTGTATATTAACCCCTTATAGAATATATGATTTGCAAATGTTTTCTCTCATTTCAGTAGGTTTCCTTTTTGTTTTGCTGATAGTTTTCTTTGCTGTGCAGAATCTTTTTAGTTTGATGTAGTCCCACTTGTTTATTTTTCTTTTGTTGACTTTGCTTTTGGACTCAAATCCAAAAAATCATCACCAAAACCTATGTCAAGGAGCTAATAACCTACGTTTTTTTCTAGAAATTTTATGGTTTCAGTTCTTGCATTCAAGTCTTTAATCTATTTTAAGTTAATTTTTGAATATGGTGTAAGATAGTGGTCCAGTTTGATTCTTTTGCATGTAGCTGTGTAGTTTTCCCAACACTCTCTGTTGAAGAAACTGTCTTTCCCCAGTGTATATTCTTATCTCCTGTGTCATAAATTAATTAACCATATATGCATAAATTTATTTCTGGGCTCTCTGTTCTGTTCCATTGATCTCTGTGTCTGTTTTTGTGCCAGTGCCATACTGTTTTGACTACTGTAGCTTTGTAGTGTAGTTTAAAGTCAGGGCGTATGATACCTTTAGAGTAGCCAATTTTCAAACTTCTTCTCAGCTCATCATTTTTATCTCATACAAACTGGCCTAGTAAGTATTAACATATTAAAAAAATTTCATTTTATTTGCAGACAAACATGACTGCTGCACATTTTTTACCAGCATGATAATATAAAAATATTTGTAAAATTCTCTATGATTCAACAATGGCATGATATGCTGAATTTCTAAAACCTGAGGGGTTGCTGATTGATGAGTTTTCTCTGTGTAACAAGAGAAAACTTTAAAAAAATAATACTTTATAGTTTACTAAACATTTACATGTATTATCTTATTCAGGCTTAACAACAGCCCATACAGCAGGTATTATTATTATTATTATTTTCTAACATTTTTATTGGTGCGTAATTGCTTTACAATGGTGTGTTAATTTCTGCTTTATAACAAAGTGAGTCAGCTATATATATACATATAATCCCATATCTCCTCCCTCTTGCATCTCCCTCCCACCCTCCCTATCCCACCCCTCTAGGTGGTCACAAAGCACTGAACTGATCTCCCTGTGCTATGTGGCTGCTTCCTACTAGCTATCTGTTTTACATTTGGTAGTGTATATATGTCCATGCCACTCTCTCACTTCATCCCAGCTTACCCTTCCTCCTCCCCGTGTCCTCAAGTCCATTCCCTATGTCTGCGTCTTTATTCCTGTCCGGCCCCTAGGTTCTTCAGAAAGATTTTTTTTTTTTTTTAGATTCCGTATATATGTGTTAGCATACAGTCTTTGTTTTTCTCTTTCTGACTTACTTCACTCTGTGTGACAGACTCTAGGTCCATCTACCTCACTACAGATAACTCAATTTTGTTTCTTTTTATGGCTGAGTAATATTCCATTGTATATATGTGCCACATCTTCTTTAGCCATTCATCTGTGGAGGGACACTTAGGTTGCTTCCATGTCCTGGCTATTGTACATAGAGCTGCAGTGAACATTGTGGTACATGACTCTTTTTGAATTATGGTTTTCTCAGGGTATATGCCCAGTAGTGGGATTGTTGGGTCATATGGTAGTTCTATTTTTAGTTTTTTAAGGAACCTCCATACTGTTCTCCATAGTGGCTGTATCAATTTACATTCCCACCAACAGTGCAAGAGGGTTCCCTTTTCTCCACACCCTCCCCAGCATTTATTGTTTGTAGATTTTTTGGTGATGGCCTTTCTGACTGGTGTGAGGTGATACCTCATTGTAGTTTTGATTTGCATTTTTCTAATGATTAGTGATGTTGAGTATCCTTTCATGTGTTTGTTGGCAATCTGTATACCTTCTCTGGAGAAATGTCTGTTTAGGTCTTCTGCCCATTTTTGGATTGGGGTGTTTGTTTTTTTGATATTGAGCTGCGTGAGCTGCTTGCAAATTTTGGAGATTAATCCTTTGTCAGTTGCTTCATTTGCAACTATTTTCTCCCATTCTGAGAGTTGTCTTTTCGTCTTATTTATAGTTTCCTTTGTTGTGCAAAAGCTTTTAAGTTTCATTAGGTCCCATTTGTTTACTTTTATTTTTATTTCCATTTCTCTAGGAGGTGGGTCAAAAAGGATCTTGCTGTGATGTATGTCATAGAGTGTTCTGCCTATGTTTTCCTCTAAGAGTTTTATAGTGTCTGGCCTTACATTAAGGTCTTTAATCCATTTTGAGTTTATTTTTTGTGTATGGTGTTAGGGAGTCTTCTAATTTCATTCTTTTCCATGTAGCTGTCCAGTTGTCCCAGCACCACTTATTGAAGAGGCTGTCTCTTCTCCATTGTATATTCTTGTCTCCTTTATAAGAGAAAGGGTGGCCATATGTGTGTGGGTTTATCACTGGGCTTTCTATCCTGTTCCATTGATCTATATTTGTTTATGTGCCAGAACCATACTGTCTTTTTTTTTTTTAATTAATCAATTAATTTATTTTTAAAAATTAATTAATTAATTAATTAATTTTTGGCTGTGTTGGGTCTTTGTTTCTGTGCAAGGGCTTTTTCTAGTCGCGGCGAGTGGGGGCCACTCTTCATCGCGGTGCGCAGGCCTCTCACTGTCGTGGCCTCTTTAGTTGCGGAGCACAGGCTCCAGACACGCAGGCTCAGTAGTTGTGGCTCACGGGCCTAGTTGTTCCGTGGCATGTGGGATCTTTACAGACCAGGGCTCAAACCCATGTCCCCTGCATTGGCAGGCAGATTCTCAACCACTTCGCCACCAGGGAAGCCCCATACTGTCTTGATTACTGTAGCTTTGTAGTGTAGTCTGAAGTCCGGGAGCCTGATTTCTCCTGCTCTGTTTTTCTTTCTCAAGATTGCTTTGGCTATTTGGGCTCTTTTGTGTTTCCATACAAATTATGAAATTTTTTGTTCTAGTTCTGTGAAAAATGCCAGTGGTATTTTGATAGGGATTGCATTGAATCTGTAGATTGCTTTGGGTAGTAGAGTCATTTTCACAATGTTGATTCTTCCAATCCAAGAACATGGTATATCTCTCCATCTATTTGTATCATCTTTAATTTCTTTCATCAGTGTCTTACAGTTTTCTGCATACAGGTCTTTTGTCTCCTTAGGTAGGTTTATTCCTAGGTATTTTATTCTTTTTGTTGCAATGGTAAATGGGAGTGTTTCCTTAATTTCTCTTTCAGATTTTTCATCATTACTGTGTAGAAATGCCAGATTTCTGTGCATTAATTTTGTATCCTGCTACTTTACCAAATTCATTGATTAGCTCTAGTAGTTTTCTGGTAGTATCTTTAGGATTCTCTATGTATAGTATCATGTCATCTGCAAACAGTGACAGCTTTACTTCTTCTTTTCCAATTTGGATTTCTTTTATTTCTTTTTCTTCTCTGATTGCTGTGGCTAAAACTTCTAAAACTATGTTGAATAATCGTGGTGAGAGTGGACAACCTTGTCTTGTTCCTGGTCTTAGAGGAAATGGTTTCAGTTTTTCACCATTGAGAACAATGTTGGCTGTGGATTTGTCATATATGACCTTTATAATGTTGAGGTAAGTTCTCTGTGTGCCTACTTTTGGAGGGTTTTTATAAAAAATGGGTGTTGAATTTTGTCAGAAGCTTCTTCTGCATCTATTGAGATGATCATATGGTTTTTCTCCTTCAATTTGTTAATATGGTTTATCACATTGATTGATTTGCGTATATTGAAGAATCCTTGCATTCCTGGGATAAACCCCACTTCATCATCGTGTATGATCCTTTTAATGTGCTGTTAGATTCTGTTTGCTAGTATTTTGTTGAGGATTTTTGCATCTATGTTCATCAGTGATGTTGGCCTGTAGTTTTCTTTCTTTGTGACATCTTTGTCTGGTTTTGGTATCAGGGTGATTGTGGCCTTGTAGAATGAGTTTGGGAGTGTTCCTCCCTCTGTAGCAGGTATTATTATTCCCTTTTTACAATGAGGAGAAAAGATAGATAGAGAAATTAAAGGTGGAGGTGGAGATTCATTTTCTCTCATTTTTTTCTTTCTCCCCAAGTTCCTGCTGCCTTTTACAAGCTACAAATAAATAAGCAAATAAACTCATATTTTGAAATCACCACCTCTGTCCTCTCCTGGAAGAATTCAGAACGAGGAGGCTGCACTGCCTTTTTATATTATTGGCACTTAATAATAGAAGGAAGAGGGATTTGTCTGATTGCTAATATGACAAGTCCAATACCCTCTGGTCCACGTATCTCTGGTGGGGTTAGTATGTTAAGCTTTATTTCACACGTGTTATTGAAAATTTTAAATGCATATGGATTACGTAGGCATCTTATGAAAATACTGATTCCAACTCAGTAGGTCTAGAGTGGGGCCCGAGTCTGCATTTCTAAGAAGCTTCCAGGAGCTGATGCTGCTGGTCCATGAATCATATTACTTTGAGTAGTGAGGTCCCTAAACTGTCTTGCCTCCTTTCCCTAGAGCTGCTCCCTGCAGGTATACCATGCTCTCCCCTTTTCCTCTGCATGGGAAAGATTTACAGTTTTTCAGGTCTTCTCCCTGTCATAGGTGAATGAGTTTAATTCAGGGGTTTGTGATAAGGAAGGTACAGAGTTCCCATTTTTCCTTGGGGAGAAGCAGTATTCTCCAAGCACTCTACTAGGAATGAAGTGAAAGTATTAGAGCTCCTTCTGTCCTCCTATCCCGGTTTTCAATTGGTTCAGAACTGGGAGGAAAGAGGACTTTATCATGATCAGACTCGTAGTATATTTTTCAAGAATCTTCTTTTGTGTCCTTAGTAGTTTATATTCTAGGGGAGAGAAACAAATAGTAAACAAATAAACAAATATGTATGGTAGATTATATGAGGGTTTCAATTTCTTTGGTAGGGTGGTCAGGCAAAGTGTAACTGAACAGGGGACAGCTGAAGATTAAGTAAGATGATGAGACTGAAAGAGTCTAGTTTAGTGCAGGGCAGAGTCTAGATTAAGGGCAGGTGCTGAAAAATGTTCCTTTCCCTTCCCTCTGCACACCTGAACATATTTGTCCCTTGTGTTCAAGGCTGGGAAGAGTGTTTCTCTGTTGACAGGAGGCCACACTTGCCATGTCTCCTAAGTTATACCTTGGAAGTCTAATGGCTGTTGGAAAATCTTTAATTGGGACTTTACCAGGTCCCTTGGCCTTTTAGCTCCTATATGACACAGGACCTTTCCATAGAAGTCTGTCATCAGTGACTGATGACTGACCCCCTAAGGAAATTCAGTCATTCCACCAAATAATGAAAGGGGAAATATCGATACCTGAAGGTGTACTATTAAACAAATCAGGAAAAGGCTTCTAGTTCCTTTACTAATCGCTATTCTCCTGAGCTCCTTAGGCTCTCCAAGTTGAGAGAACGAGTTCTAGAGATTCATGGATGAGTAATTTGATGGAGTGCATTGCACAGTGCCTGGCACATAGGATAATATTTTTCAATAAATAAGAGTGGATGATTGCATGCTAAGTAGACATTAACTGGTGAGCCAGGCACGTAAGCTCCCTTTCTCATCCTGGGCCAGTCTGTCTAAGGACACCCTTGGGAAACATGGTGGTGGTGGTGACAGCAGGCAGTATGTTTCTGGTCTAAATGAGTGACATGCAGTTGTTGTTATGATCATCACTTCTCAGTATCAGCTTACTATCAGTATGCATAACTTGGTCTTCAGGGCAGACTCTATTCCAGTTTTCTGTAATTGTACAGTAAATTAGACTTGCCACACTTCACATGGGAGTTTCACAGAAGTCATCAACTAGTCACCAAAGAACTTATTCTGAAAACCACTGTAATTGCTATTTGTTTTAGGATTGACTCTTAGCTATTTGAATATGTCTTTCATTTTGTTTTCTTTATAAATGTATTACACATATTGCTGGGTCAACATTAAAATCATCTACAACAAACTGAGCTAATTTGGCATGCTCACACACAATGTTTTAAAATGGATGGGCTCTGAATTTCTAGTTCCAGATTTGAGATGGTCAACTGAAATTATGTTGATTCCCTCTTTGGCTTCTTCATCTATAAACCAGGCATAGTGTTTTATTCCTACAGAGGAGGCTGCGACCATCAATTACATATTTGTTGTAAAGGGCTTTGATAGCTTGAAAGAATGACCTTTTATAAGACAGGATACATTGTATTTATCCTTACAGTATTTTCTTGGTTCTAATTATAACTCATTTTTTTCCAACCATAGAAGGAGAACGGAAAAGGGAAAATGTGAGTACAGAAAAAGTGGCACTGATTTCCATCACAAAAAGAGATTCTACAAAGCTCTGGAGGAAAGTCACACCACAGCATAGGCTGATCCTGGGTGAGTCTGGTGTCAAATTTAAATATTGCCTTGAAGTAAGAGAGCAGGGACTTTTTCAGAGCAACTACTTCAGACTAAAAAAAAAAAAAAAATCAATAGTTGGTATGTGTTATTTTATATTTGTATACTTAAAAATTCATAGGATGTCACAATTAGAGGAGGCTTTATAGATCTACTTTAACTTAATCTTTTCATAGATAAGGAAATAGAGATTCAAAAAATATTTATAAACTTTCCCTAAACTACCCAATGAATTGTTCTCCTGATCTCAGTTCAATGGTCTTTAGTTTGCGTATGATTGGGTTGTAGGATACTATAAGCATTATTTTTCAAAACACTTAATAATATTGAGATGAATCCAAGTAAACCAAGCTGAGACTTTGCAATCTATTTCACTGTGGCCTGTGAAAATGACTTTGATCTAAGCTTCTCTAAGTGAATTTCTGTCTGTGTTATCAGTGCTTAGGGCCCCTGTATCTTAGTGTTCTGGGGTTTCAGAAGTGGACTCTGGTTAACTTAAAAACAAATAAAGAAAAATAGATAGTAAATAAAGTAAGGATGTTATTGGAAAGATAACACAGAAGAAAAGAAGAGGCTGAAGAATCAGGGCTCAGAAAGCTTTGGACAAGCATAGCTGCAGGGATTCAAGTAGTAGCACCTAATGGAGAGTCTGCTTACTGCCCCAGGGGTAGGCAGAGAAGCTCCAATTGCTCCTACATCTTGTCGTCCCAGGAAAGCTTCATATCTCAGGGTCAGAGGATCTGACTAGTCTAGCTGAGGTAATGTGCCTGCCCCATGGCTTGGCATGAGGTGGGTTGGTAGGGACTGAGTGGGACATTTTGATGGACAGATTGCCAAGACCTGATGCTTAGGAAAAGGGAAGCTCCCAAAAGGGAAACAAAAATGAGCTGTTGTTAAAATAAAAAGGGGGAGGCATGGATTCAGGACAACAGAAACATACATATGTGCTGGAATCCATTTGATTACCATAGATAGGAAAGAATGCTGTGTGTACAAATTTTTACTTTGTAAAATGACTTAAAAATATTTCAGATGTTGGCATTCAGTCTTCTTTTTTTAATTTTTATTTTATTTTTGGCTGCGTTGGGTCTTTGTTGCTGCGCTCGGGCTTTCTCTAGTTGCAGCGAGCGGGGGCTACTCTTTGTTGCGGTGCTCAGGCTTTTCATTGTGGTGGCTTCTCTTGTTGTGGAGCATGGGCTCTAGGCGCGCGGGCTTCAATAGTTGTGGCACATGGGCTCAGTAGTTGTGGCTCGTGGGCTCTAGAGCACAGGCTCAGTAGTTGTAGCACACTGGCTTAGTTGCTCCACAGCATGTGGGATCTTCCCGGACCAGGGCTTGAACCCACGTCCCCTGCATTAGCATGCAGATTCTTAACCACTGCGCCACCAGGGAAGTCCTGGCATTCAGTCTTAGTTGATACTTTTTACTTGTTCGTTTCTCTAATTCCAATTATATTTAGACTTTCATATCCCATTCAAGTCAACTAGAGAAAATATGATAACTATAATAAGAATTTTATTTAGTTTGGTTATAAGTATTCATTCACTTGGTCAGTTCATTTATTCAATACATATTTATAATACACTTTGAAAATACAGGATTTAATTTCTGTTGCTGAATTGGCAAGAGGCATAAGCAGAGATTTTCTTTTTATTAAAATAAATTACACAACAGACTGAACTAGTGGCTTTCAAGCAGTGCTCTAGAGTGGCTACAAGTCCCTGGTGGCCTTTGTCGGATGGTGGGTAGAGAGCCAACTGGTTGGACTTCAGTTCCTCTGTGCCTTCACCTCGCCCCATCTGCTCTTGCCTGTTTCTCTCCCAATCCTCTCCACTTACTTCAACCAGAAGAGTTTCAATGTTGTTTGTTGGGTATCTGAACAAGGTTTTCTTTAATGAAGAAAAAAGTTTGAAAATTAGTAAATAATGTTACCATATCAGCTGTTAGCATACTTATTAGATTTATTTAACAAGTAACTTCCTAGTCCTAACCCTTCCTAGGGAATACATCTATCTAGTCATGGAGAACTCATCTTCTTAATTAAAAAAAAATTTTTTTTGAACCTATCTGGAATTAATGAATAAATAGAGAATGCTTACTGTGGATGAGGCTCTCTACTGCACTCTTTGGGGGAATAATAAGATAGATAAAAGACAGCTTCTTAGCTTAAGTTAGTTGGGAAGAGTAAGCAAACATATAAAATAATAAAAGGCCAACAGAAGAACTGTTTCAGTAGGTAGATTCAATAATCACAAACTGGATCACATCATCTCCATCTAGAGGGAGTTATAGGGGGAGAAGGCCTTCTCGATGATGGCATATTCAGTTTCGGTTTAAAGTTCTGTGAGTCTAGGGATTTAAAAAATATATCAGAACGTACATTTTTCTTATGGATGATTTCTGCATCTCCAAGTTATCCAATTTCCTAAGTACCTTTTGGATTTTGGGCAAATATGAAAACAATATTTAAACTAGTCTCATATTACTTCTCTTTCTTTAATCTGATGTTTCTAGGTCTGAAATGAAAAGCAAAATCACAATTTTATTTTTGTATATGGAGGGTGAAATGTTTTTATTTGGATTGTTAAGAAGAAACAATGTTAAATTAATAAAAATCAATTGCACAGAAAATTAGAGTTTTTGTAGCTACAAATTTTACTTTGAATTTGATCTCTGTCCCTGCCTGCTGGGTGAAGTCTGACTCTATGGTTTTCCATTATGTCTGTGTTTGAAGGCTTGGTTCTGTCCTTCCTTTATTTAATATATTCCTAAAGCCATTTTCCAGTGAAATCCTACCCAGTGAATTGACTCACATCAGAAGAATTCCAGAAATAAGAACAATCATGCCCTTTCTGTCATTGATGTAATGGTTTTTTTCAGCTTTAATAGTCATGAGCGATATTTTGGCAAGCAACTGAAATAACCCCAGTTATCTGATTGTGTTATTGACCACTACCTTCCAAGGGTTACCTCAGGGGAAGGGACATTATTTTAGGAACATTCTTTATTTTTTAACTTGAGGATGTTATCTGTTAACAAAATACTAGATTAAAAGTCATGAGAACTTTTTCTTTTTTAGAGTGTATCTAAAGAATACTACAACACATATTTAACACACCAAGTTCTAAACATATGGATCTCTTAAAACAGACTGGTATAAACATTTTGATAATTCCTGGAGCTTGTCCTTTTAAGATAGTTTTAAGTTGTGGGCTTATTAAAATGTTTACCATCTAAAGTGGCAGCATTGTCTTTAAGATTTAAGTTTATAGTTCTATATGTGAATTTTTTCTAGAAATTATTCTTTCCTAAAAATTGAGCTAAAATTCTTAATTTTGTTTTCTTTGCTTTATATTAAATATAGTTTGTAAAGCTCTCCCTCTCTTTATTTTGCATATTTTGGAGTTCTCTCTAGGAACTCTTTTTTAGTCTAGAATTTTCTTCTAGGAAATATGAAATGGCGAATATCTTAGGTTATAAGGTAGTTCTGCACATTTTGCTTAGTTTCTCTCCTCAGGTAAAAACCGTCTTTCTCTTGATCTGGCAGTTTGATAAGCTTACCATTTGGCTGGGCCTGAGGTGGGTTTGTGCAAAAGCAGATTGTTGTAGTTAAAATAATCAGTGTACCCCTGTTCTACCTGGATGTCTGGGAGAAGTGCCAAGAGAGTTCCCAATATTTCATTCAGAGGCAGAGTCTATGAAACTGTCAGTTTTTTTTGAAGGCCAATTTGACTGTGCCACGTTTCTAATACTTTCTTCATTTATCAGGAAATCAACTGTAGTCTTCTGACTTCATATTTTGTTGTAGTTTTAGTTTAAAAAATGTCTTTTCTAGAAGGATTTTTTTCTCTAGGGAAAGAAGCCTTTATATTGTAATTAAGGTTTAATTACAATTGATTAAAACTGTAAGTATCCCTGTTTTTGGTCAATGTCTAAGCCAAAGTATTGTATATATTTTATCAGCCATAAGAAAATGAAATATTTATCCTCAAGGGAGGCAGTGAAGATCTGATCAAGAGTTAAAAGATAGTAATCGTCTGAATAGTAATTACCATCAGGAATGCTAAACTACCTGAAAATAATCCTTTGTCTCAACCAAAAGTAAACTACAAGCTCACTCATGGTGGATCATATTCAACTGTTTTTAATGGAGCATAGGGTTTAAAAGCAGAAGCTCCGGAGGTGGAAAATTCTGAACCAAATCTCACACTGCCCCTGAAGTGCCCTGTGATACTGAAACAGTTATTTCATCTTTTAAAAACTTCAGTTTTCTCATCTATAACATATTATAATGATACCTACTTCATAGAGGGATTAAAATGTTCAGCACAGTATCTGATTCAAATCAGAGTTCATTAAATGCCAGCTCTTACTATGACTACATTCAATTTATTTTGCATCATTATCTAAATGTATTTCACTGTCACAGAATCTTTTGTCACAAAAATATTTTGTCGATCAACACCAGTTACAAACATGGTGGCCAGTGCCAACTGAATATTTTGATATATTAGGAGTTACCTGTAAAATCACTTCTAATTCCACAATCAGAAGTTGCTATGATCTGAATGTTTGTGTTCTCCCTCAACATTATACATTAAAATTTTAAGGCCCAATATGATGGTATTGAAGGAGGTGGGGCCTTTGGGAGGTGATTAGATCATGAGGACGGAGCTCATACGAATGGAATTAATGCTTTCATAAAAGAGGCCGCACAGAGCTCCCTAGTCCCTTCTGCCCCAGGAGGATACAACGAGAAGTCTATGACCTGGAAGAGGTCCCTCGGCCTCCCATCCTGTCACCCTGATCTAAGACTTCCAGCCTTCAGAACTGTGAAATATAAATTTCAGTTGTTTATAAGCCACCCAGTCTATGATATTTTGTTATAGCAGCTCAAATGTACTAAGACAGAAGTAATCACCATTAACATACTTGCAAATTTCATTACCATTTTTTGGTGGCTATATTATGTATTTATTGTTTGAAAAGTGGGCCTTATAATGTGTACCTAGCTTTTAGTGTTCAGCATTGTGTTGTGAGAATGGTTTCCTTAGCTAGTCTTCAAAAATCACAATTTCAGGTGACTATATAATATTCTATTATACAGGATAATAAGAATGTAACTTCTTTAAATATTCCTCCATGGTTGACTATTTAGGTCATTTGCAATTTTTGTTCATTATAAATAACATTTCCATAAACACCCTTCTCTATACATATTTAAAAGTGTAATAAATGCATTCAAATATATGAATATTTTAAAGGAATTTTAGATATTCTAAATGCTTTCCTGAAAATTTGTAGCAATTTACCTACTGTCAGTATTGCCTCATAAATTTGTGAACCTCAAATCAAGACTTTCTTTTTCATTTTGACCTGTTACTCCTATGTAATAAATGGGCACATTTTCACTAATATCCCCCATAGTTAACACACATACATAAACTGTCTTGGCTCATTATGACATTTAACTGCATATCTTGAATCACATTAAAGTTTCAGTAGTCATAATTCATTTCTGAAGGACTTTTAAGTGGCAACAGAAAAAGAAAGGGCTTAAAAAGAATTATATTATTGGATATAAGAACTATATGGATTTAAAAACGCCTAATCATACGAAGAATAGAGAAGCGAGGCTAAGGTATTTGTACTTTCTGCCCTCATTTCAAAGGTGAAAGACAACCGAAGGAGAGACTGGGTCGTTGGTATTTATCCAGCTACTTGGTCCTTCATGTGGGGTATGTCTTCTCTGCATCATTATTCACAATTATCTTTTCAGCCAAAGTATGTTTACTGGATGTCAGGTTTAATGAACCTGCGGCCAGTGGAATTTATGTGAGAGCAGCACATCACACATGTGGCCTGAGTCTAGGATTCAGTCACTCATTCTTTAAATATTTATTGAGGACCAACTGGGTGCTAGGCCCCATTCTAAGCACATCAGTGAGACAAAGAGATGAAAACCCTTCCCTCTTGGAACTTATATTTTGGTAGGGAAAGAGAATAATAACACAAGAAATCCATTTTATAATACATTTGGAAGTAATTAGTGCAACAGAGTGAAATAAGGCAGGAAAGGGGATAAGCTGGGATGGCAATGGAGGTAAACAATTTTTAATGGGTAGTTAGGAAAGGCCTCCCTGACAAGATGACTTTTGAGCCAAACTTGAAGAGGGTGCAGATGCCTGAGGCAAGTATTTTCCAGTGTGTCTGCCCCTGGGGATTCAGGCATGTCTGGTCCATTGGGAAACTGGCTCCACAAAAGTCTTTGTGAAGAGGGTTCAAGAAATCTGAGAGAGAACAGATCCTAACTGAAGAAATCTCTATGCATTATGAGCTTGATCCATGAGTGACTGAAGATGAGAAGAAAGATTGTATGTGGTGGTTCATATTTAAATCGGGTCTGGACATGTCTAGAAAGAATTTTGCTGTCCAAGCAACATTGAGTTATCATGGAGCATATCACAATGGGAGAGACCCCATCTCCCCTTCACCACAGACATCAGAGCAGAAAGGATTATGCTGCTTAGGGTGTAAGACGAGAAGTAGCAGTGGCCATCATGCTATGAGATCCCCTCAGGAAACTTGGCCCCTAGCACTTGAACTGTCGATACTGGTAGGCTTGTTATATCTCTTGGGACAAAGATCACCACCTGTAAAGAACTACTGTTTTGCACCAAGAGAGTTGGTGGAGCTAAGTGGTCAGAGGGGCAAGAATCTTAAGTTAGAGACAGAACATAGTTGAACATGGTAGACGTTGAAGGAGTGGAGCACATGGGAGACATCCCTTGGGAATTCCCAGAAATATGTGTGTTTTCCTGTGGTCGGGGGTGCTTTATACGAGGTCGAGGTCTGTCAGAGTAACTTATGTATGAAATTTATTTTAACCTAATTGTCCATTCAGGCAAACATTGGATAATTTCTTGGCATTGTTTCAGTATTGAACAAAAGTTTTGGCATAAATACTTTCTATTAATTTTTTCACTCTTTAGCCCAACAGTATTGAAGACCAGCTCATCAGGTTAGCAACAGGAAAGATAAACTGTAAAAGCCAGTACTAATTTCTAGCAGGGAAGTGTGACCAACACCACCAATCTGAATTTAGCAAACTCACCTAGAAAAACTGAGTGTGAATGACCACAACTCTTATACACTGTTATTTTTACCTGGTCATTTCAAGGCCAGGTCAGCAAGAGAGACTTAGGTCAGAGATGAAGGATTTTATTATTCACAACTCAGCAAGCAGCATATTTGGTGCCCTAAAGCCCCCTTTCTTACTGAGTAACGTAAGAGAGTGAGGTGATAGCTGCACATGCAGTTAAGTTGTAAAAGGATAGAAATCTTTAGGGAATTCTTAGGGATTCTGAGCACCTAGGGAACCTGAAAGTTTCACACTGGGCAACCAGCTTGCTGGCCCACTGCTTTAAGAGGGAGAGAGTACCTCTAGCTTCCATGTTGTTCACTATACAGCTGTCCTTGCACAGATGGTCTGAAACAAAAGAAGTGCTTCTCCTTGCCAGAAATGCAGAAAATGAGAGACCTATGGAGAACTGTCTCCAACAACATCCACCACTCGTTTTAAGGAAATAACCCAAGAAGTGAACAACAAACCTAACACCTTCTGCTTTTTGAGACTATATCTTGCCTGGAAGAAACTCTCCCACAAGTAATACATTCTCAAATTACCATGACCTTTGGGCAGTTAGCCACATCTATTGGGGCAGTGTGGCCTTTTCTTTTGTGCTATTGAGGGACAGCCCCTGTGGCATGTATCTCCAGCGTTCTTCAGCCACTGTTACTGAAGGTGAATGCCTTGTAAAGAGTGACCCTCACTCGTTATTTTCTTTCATATACTTCATCTCTTGTTCTGCAGGACCAATTGCACTTGGTCACAAATGGGTAGATCTCGCCATCTGGTTACCTAATGTCCTGGGGTAGAATCTGAGATGAAGAAGAGATTGTTGGAAAGGAAGTCTGACGCAGCGGCCAAATCATAAACTGTAACTCCATTAAGTCCTATTTTCATATTGAATAGGCAATGAAATTGTATTACCTGTCTCTACATTGGAAAGAAAAATCAATATGTGCTGTTTCTTCATGTAATAAATGTCCTTCTCTCTCCTCCCTGCTGTTGCCATCCCCAACATTTTACATTAGCATGATAAGAAACATTGCAAAGTGTGGGATGGGCCTGGATCTTCAGAAGGTGATTTCTCATGCCAGTTAACGAATATAGTGTTTAAAACAGCATTTGTCGTTTAGCATTATGGCTAAAAAGAGTACATAGTCAGGATAGAGTAAAGCAACATCACATTACTGAACAAAAATTTCTTTGACCACTTCCTAGGATGTCTGGGAATTGTAGTCAAGTGTATATTGTATAATAGAAAAAGTGCTAGACCTGGAGTTCTTGAAAATTAGCTTTGTGGTCTTGATTAAGCCACTTAACATCTCTGACTCTCAGATGTTGATATTTCAAATAGGGAGAATAATCTTTGGTCTGTTCTCCTCACAGATTCATAATGTTTATTAAAATCAACAATGTACTATATACATATGAAAGTGCTTTGGTAATCAAGCCTGATCTAATTGTAAAATGGTATGGCAATATTTAAAGTAAAGTAGAATTTTTTTCATAATACTGACATTGAGGAACAGGATTAATATTACCTTGAGTTTCAATTTTTTGCAACATAGGGAGTGTAATACTGTTGATAAAACGGCAAAATCTCTGCAGGAATCAATGAAATTCTAAAGTATATCAGGGCAACCTAAGCAACAACTTTCCAACATTGTTCTCACTTTTCACTAACACATTTTTCTTAGTTGCACAATCTCCAAATATAACCAAGCGGTAACCAAGTAGTTTATTCAAATTTTCTGGAGTGTCCTCTACACTCTTCGTCTTGACCTTCTCTGATAATATCACCCTCAGTTTATGACTCTAATAACATAGCATCACATCATAATCCTAATGTTTTCTCTTTTCGACAACTGGGAAATTTTAATAGAAATCAACAAACATACTTGGGGTGGGTAGTAGAAAAAAGGGCTTTGTCTCTACATGTGACTGAAGCAATTCATGGAAACTGACCTACAAAGCAACCTACAATATCTGCTTTTGTTATAAATTTCAAAATAAAACATGGGTCCACAGTGATTCCATAGATGTTAGCCACCAATGCTGGGAACTAATTCACTCACCACTAACTCACTTATCACTAACTTATGTAAGTTCTCATCTTGAAACTTGTCATGGTTGAGACAGAAATATTTCTAGGATCAAAACTGAAAGCAGGTAGATGCCATGGTTATGTAGCTAAGAATATTAAATCTGTCTGAATTGAATACATGTTGAGGTTACTGAGATTTGGTTCATTGAACAACTGGGTGAAATACATATCATAGTTCAGATATGACTGCACACTTGGAATTTCTTTTAGCAACTGAATAGGTGCCATGTATGTGTGTACATGTGTGTGTGTGTTTGTGGGAGAGCTACTCAGCATGGTTAGTGTAAGACTCATGTGTCACTTCTTTTCTTGAATACCAAGAACTGATGGTTTAACTGGAGTGGTATCAGATCAATTGGAGACAACAAAGGAGAATGATATAGAAGGTAAAAGAAAGCTGAGTGGAGGACTAGGTTGAGTCCTGTTTCCTGGATAAACTTAGGTTAGTCAAAAGCATTCCAGAATATCTGTTTGCTAATACCCAACTTGGGCAGGTGTGAGTCATTCTTTTAAACATTATTTAATGCCAAGACTAACTATTCTTGAGGTCACCAACTTTCCTGAGCCATGGAAACCCACGGTGGTATATGTGAATGGTTTAAATTGGTGGTTCTCAAATTCTAGCTTGCATCAGAATCATCTGGAGAATCGTTAAAGCACAGATTCCAAGATTTTCATTCAGAAGTTCGGGGGCAGAGCCTGAGAATTTGCTTTTTTAACATGCTCCCAGGTAATGCAGGTACTGCTGGCTGGGGCAAGCATACTTTGCGTGATCCACTGGAGCCACCCTGTTTCCATGCGTGTGCTTTGTAATTGTCCAGTCAAATGACATATTCAAATCACTATGAGTGAGCTCCCTCCTCACCCCTCCCCTCCCCCTCCCAAATAATAAATGTGTGTGCAGTCAAGTAGAGCTCTTGAAAGTGATCAGTGGAGAATCATGGAAATTAAGTCCATGCCCAGAGGGGCTCCTCTTTATTTGATAAATTAGCTGGTTTATGTTAAAACAAGCCGCATTCTAGGGCCTGTGGCAGAGACTGTGAACCACAAGGTCCTTTAATGAGAAAAATGATGATAACTCACCACCAGATGCTTATCGTCACTTTTCAGTATATTATGTGGAATAAGGTGGACTCAGAGAAGGAGTTAAGAAGGATCCTGAGCTCAGAGTGGAAGGCCCCGATGCCACGCAGCTGCATTTTCCTTCTCATTCTGCAGCACACTCCAGAACTTTTCATTCATCTTTTCATTCAACTTTTCATTCAATCATTTACTCATCCACTTACATATCAAGCAGTTATTGAGTACCTACTATTGATACATGCCAGGAATTGGCCCAGATGTAGGGATTACAACTGGTAACAAGATAGACATAGTTCCTGCTTTTGTGGGACTAACCTCTTAGTGTGGGTGGGAGGAAGGGGGAGAGAGAGAGTGAAAGAGAGAGAGAGAGAGACAGAAAGAGAGACAGAGAGGAAGAGAGGGAGGAGGGGGGCAGGAAGAGAGACAGAACATGGGCAAATAAAGAATAATTCAGAAAAATATCACATAGCAGTAAGTAAAACACAGAGAAATAAAACAGTGATTTGATATTAAGTGACGGGTTACAGAGTGGCTATTTTGGATTGGATGGTCAAGAAGGTCATTCTGAGATGACATTTAAGCTGTGAGTTGAATGACAAGAAAAAGCCAGGTATTTTCTGAAAGATCAAGGGCTAAGAGTCTTCCAAGCAAGGGAGCAGCTAGTGCAAAAGTCTCAAGGTGGGAGTGAGCTTGGCAAGTTTAAGGAATGGAAGATCAGTGTAGCTGGAGCATCATGGACCAGAGAGTGAGAGATACCAAATGATAGGCAGGGGCTATTTGAGAGTCATTGATGTGATTTAGTCATAGGTGTGATGGAAAAAGACATTGGCTGTTGGTAATATGGTGTGACTGGTATAAGGATGCAGTGGACAGAACATCCTACAGGACAGGGGAAAAGCAGAAGCAGGAGACTAGTTGGGAATCCATGATAGTACTATAGGGGAAAGATGATGGAGGCACTGACCAGGTGTTGTGAGTTGGTAAGTCATCCGATTCTGAAGAAGTGTGGTCAATTAAGTGTTGCTGACTTTTTGGATATGTGTGTGGGGATGTGCATTAGGGAAACAAGAACTGTCTCCAAGGTCCTTGCTATTCAGTAACATGATTCGAGGACTGGCAGCATCCCATCATTTGGAACTTGTTATAAATGCAGAATCATAGGCTATGACTCAGACCTGCTGAATTAGAAGACCCCTCAGGTGACTCGTACACACATTAAAGCTTGAGAAGCCTTGTGTTAGGTTATTGTCTTGATCTCCAGGGAGAATAGTGCTATTTACTGGGATGGAGAATCCTGAGGCAGGAGTCAGTTGGGGTGAGGGAAGGGAATCAAAATTTCTCTTTGTGTGAATTTTGAAACATTTATATGACATACAAGTGGAGACCTCAAGTAACAGTTGGTTACACGTGTCTGGATTTCTTTGGAATGGTCAGGGCTAGAGATAAAGATGTGGGATATGTTAGTATTTGCATGGTGCTCACTTATCCAATGAATGAATGAATGAGCTAACTAGTGAGAAGGTGTAGACAGAGGAGAAATCCAGGAATGAGCTGGGCACTCTAAAGTTTAGAAGTCTATTAAGAGGAAGGGTTAGCAACGGAGACTGAACAGAGGAAAGCCATGAGAGCATGATGTCATGGAAGCCCGGAGAAGAAAATATTTCAAGAAAAAGAGAGCAGTCAACTGCACTGAATGGTGCTGAGAGGCTGAGTAAGAGAACCAGGAAAAGAGCATTGGGTTTGGCAACATGGATGTCAGTGATGACTTTGGCCAAAGCAGTGTTAAAATGGTGGGAATGGATATCTTTTGAAGTACACAGGGGAGAGAATTTGAGATAAGTGAGTAGAGATGGTGCTTACAGATGACTATTTAAAGTATCTGGGAAGTAATATAGTTTTGTTTACTTCATTGGTGCTCTGAAATCAGTGATCACTCTTGGTATCTCCTGCCATAGCTGAACTCCTAACGTGTCCTTCCAGATATGTAGAGTAGAAAGTATAAAAAATCCTGGTCATTGACTTCAAGCAACTCATAATCTAGTGAGAGATAGATGCACACAAGTAATTCAATGCTCTGATAACTTTATATTAGAATTATTAGGATTTATGGGCTGGGAAGAGAGTTAATATTTTTGCTTGCATTCTGCTAGGCACATTGCAGATATTATCTTATTTAATCCTCACTATATTCCTTTGAGGTTATCCCAGTTTTACTGATGGGGAGATAAAAATTCAAAGAGGCTCAGGACTTGTTTTTGTGTAACTAGTCAATGGTGAGGCTAAAATTTGAAACTCCGGTCTGCTGACCCCAGGGCTATAATCTTTGCAATGACATGTTACTTTTCACAGTGGAAAAAGAGAATAAATAAAAATTATGCTTAGCAAAACTGTGAGTGGTCTTTTACAAATTGGAATACAAGGATTCCTTACTGTATTAATACAGTAGAGTTGCATCTTATGCAGTGTTTAGGGGTAAAATTCCAAATGGTGAAAATTATCCTAAAAAAATTTCATTATATCACTCACATGTGCCTGGGAAATGCTCACATTATGAGAGCCATTTAGGAATTGAGGTCAGCTGAAGAAATGTCAGACTTACGTTTCTCTTCTCACTCAGGGAAATACAATCATTGAGGAGGCTCGCCTGTAATACTGTTATTATTATTGGCTGTGTACATATGGCTTCATTAACATCAGTTAAATTCACATATTAGGCAAATCTAATGAGTTAGTGTTAACTGAAAATTTACTATGTATGGTCAGTGTACTAGAAACATTTCATGCATTTTCTTTTTTAAAATTTTAATTTAATTTAATTTTTAAAATTTTTATTGAAGTAGAGTTGAGTTACAATGTTGTGTTACTTTCTGCTGTACAGCAAAGTGAATCCATTATACATATTCATATATCCACTCTTTTCTAGATTCTTTTCCCATATAGACCATTACAGAGTATTGAGTAGAGTTCCCTGTGCTATACAATAGGTCCTTATTAGTTACCTATTTTATATATAGTAGGGTGTATATGTCGATCCCAATCTCCCATTTATCCCTCCCCCCGCATCCCCCCTGGTAACCATAAGATTGTTTTCTACATTTTTAACTCTATTTCTGTTCTGTAAATCAGTTCATTTGTACCATTTTTTAAGATTCCACATACAAGTGATATCATGCAATATTTGTCCTTCTCTGTCTGACTTACTTCACTAAGTATGACAATCTCTAGGTCCATCCATATTGCTGCAAATGGTATTATTTTGTTCTTTTTTTATGGCTGAGTAATATTCCATTGTGTTTATGTACCACATCTTCTTTATCCATTCCTCTGTTGATGGACACATTTAGGTTGCTTCTATGTCCTGGTTATTGTAAATAATGCTGCAGTGAACATTGGGGTGCATGTATCTTTTCAAATTATGGTTTTCTCCAGGTATATGCCCAGGAGTGGGATTGCTCTATTCTTAGTTTTTTTGAGGAACCTCCATACTATTCTCCATAGTGGTTGTACCAATTTACATTCCCACCAACAGTGCAAGAGGGTTCCCTTTTCTCCATACCCTCTCCAGCACTTATTGTTTGTAGATTTTTTTGATGATTGCCATTCTGACTGTTGTGAGTTGATACCTCATTGTAGTTTTTATTTGTATTTCTCTAATAATTAGTGACGTTGAACATCTTTTCATGTGCTTTTTGGCCATCTCTATGTCTTCTTTGTAGAAATGTCTACTTAGGTCTTTTGCCCATTTTTTTTTTTTTAGCTTTTTTTTTTTTTAATTTTTATTTATTTATATTTATTTTTTTTGGCTGTGTTGGGTCTCCGTTTCTGTGCGAGGGCTTTCTCTAGTTGCGGCAAGTGGGGGCCACTCTTCATCGCGGTGCGCGGGCCTCTCACTGTCGTGGCCTCTCTTGTTGCGGAGCACAAGCTCCAGACGCGCAGGCTCAGTAATTGTGGCTCACGGGCCCAGCTGCTCAGCGGCATGTGGGATCTTCCCAGACCAGGGCTTGAACCCGTGTTCCCTGCATTGGCAGGCAGATTCTCAACCGCTGCGCCACCAGGGAAGCCCTTGCCCATTTTTTGATTGGGTTGTTTGTTTTTCTGTTATCGAGCTGCATGAGCTGTTTGTATATTTTGGAGATTAATCCCTTGTCGGATGCTTCATTTGCAAATATTTTCTCCCCTTCTGTGGGTCATGCATTTTCTTTTCTTTTTCTTTTTTTTTTTTTTAACATCTTTATTGGAGTATAATTGCTTTACAATGGTGTGTTAGTTTCTTCTGTATAATAAAGTGAATCAGCTATACATATACATATATCCCCAAATCCCCTCCCTCTTGCATCTCCCTCCCATCCTCCCTATCCCACCCCTCTAGGTGGTCACAAAGCACTGAGCTGATCTCCCTGTGCTATGCGGCTGCTTCCCACTAGCTATGTATTTTACATTTGGTAGTGTATCTATGTCCAGGTCACGCATTTTCTTATTCAGATTTTAATCCACACACTAACCCTGTGAGGTAGGTATTTTTATCTCTTTTTTTGCTGATGGGAAGACTGATTTTCCTAAGATCACAGAGCTAGCAAGTTGGAGAATTGCCTTCCTAACTCCAAATGACTCCAACATGAGTGTGCCTTCCCCTGTGCACATGGTCTTCCTGGCTTGCAGTCTTCTGTACCAGCCAAACAGATCCTTACAGTTAGTTAACTCACAGGGCTCCTTAACCATGTGACCTGCTCATTCCTCCCCAGCAGTAGCTTCCCCCTTTATCTCCACCACATACTTTCACTCCTTTCTTAGTAAAGGCTCCCTTTCCTTCTTAAGCCACTGCTGAAGCTCATTAGTATCTATGGATCAGCTAGGGAATTTGTATTACAGAGTCTGTAAGGAGGAAACAAACTCCTCCTGAAGTCAGAGAGCGTTTAGAACCATGTGACCTGATTTAATGTAAACACAATAACCACATTCTTGATAAAGATTAGTTCTTTGTCTTTCAGAGTTGTCAGAGCAACTGTTTTAAAAGTTTAGATGTTTGCAAGTACCATCTAAAAGACTCAATAAAAATACTGCTCAGTTCAATTCAGATATAACTTAATATTTTCATTAACATAAGCCACCCTTTGAATATTATTCGCAACTTTTGTTTTTCCAGTCCTCTTCCATGGCTCTCTGGATAGTGCCCTATTTCTGTAGCCAGCTAATGGGCATTTGCCACTCCCCCTTGCCTGATTGGATAATGCAAACCTGAATTTTAGGGGTTTACCTAAGGGATTTTTCTCCAGCCCTCTTTGACTCTCTCCTGGCTTTGAATATTAATTCTCTACCTCTGGAAATTGCCCTGAGCATTGTGAACAACTACTGTCTTCCAAGTCTCTTTCTTGATGGAAAAGAGAAGTCTGTGATGTGACTTAATTCACTTCTTTCAAGATCAAAGTGTAAGACAAAAGGGAATCAAAGGTAAGGAGTGAAATCAGAGCCTGGTGGACAGTCTGGAGTGACTTTTCCATCTTCATATTTTAACTCTCTTATATTTGAAGCTGGAAAAAGGCAGTGATGGCAATTATATATGGTTGTCCACCTGGTGAGGCTTGGCTTGGAACAATTCTGAGGCCTTGTATTAGACTAGATGGGCTAGGTAATGTTGTAGCGACAAACAATGCCAAAACCTTAATGGTTAACAAAAACAGTATTATTTTCAGTCATTCAAACCTTCTGCTGGTTCAGGTATCTCTACAGGTGTTCTCCATGTGGGGACCAAGCATTCCAGGCTGATCCATCTCATGGCACTTTTCTTAACATAGGGCTTCGGGGTTTGTCTAAGCAGAGAAAGAGAGCATTGGGAATTGTGCATTGGCTCTTGAGTACTTCTTCCCCAATGTGACTTTTCTATCTCAATCTATTGGCCAAAATTAGTCATAGTTCCACCCAAATGCAAAAGGGGCCAAGAAACATAGCCTTCTATGTGACTAGGAAGGGTTGGAAAACCAAGGTGGGCACTAGCAATGTCCATTACAGACACCTTTGGATGATGTTTCTCCCAGCCTCATGTTCTTAGACATTCAGGTGCTGGGGTATATGAGGTATGGCCTAAGGTGTAAGGGTATGTAGGCGGAGGGGAAAAATTTTGTCTTGAAGACAACACCAATGTCTTTGTCCACAGCCTGAATGATGAAGTTCCAAAAATTTTCTTGTATGCCATCTTGGCACAAAGACTTAAAGAAAAACAGACTAATCCCCTTATAGCCATGAGTAAATAAATACACTTTTACAAGATATTTTACAAGGTAGCCAAGGACTTTGAATTGAAGGCCTAGATCTGGATCCCCTTTGGTATAAATAAGGCAACTGTGGATTTTTATATTTTTAATTCTGCTTTTTCCAAGGTTTGTTGTAGGAATTAAAAATGAAAATCGAGTCCAGGCAGCAATAATGAATCAGAAAGGGGATGAAGAAAGCTTGGGTACAGACTCAGTGGATAAACTATAGAGCTGTGAGCCTTCTCTGAGGGGCAGGAATGGAATCTTTCATTTAACACATCTTCTTAGTTTGTTATCCTGGGAGCAAGTTTGATACCAGTTTCTAATTATGGGAATAGTGATCAGGCCCCAATGCCTTACAAACATCGTATGTATGTGTGTACAGTCTCACCTCTAAAATTTCAAGGTAATAGAAAGTAATCTAATTATGTGGATAATTAAAAACAACCAAAGTGCAAGTTTAAAACTTGTACTTTTATGACTGCAAAGCAGGCTATCAAAATGACAGGGTGTCTGGATGGGATCGTTGCACGCACTCAGATTAAATGAGTGCATTAGTTGATTGTTTCTGGTATGAAGATAAGCAGAGAAAAGTATAATAATGTTGGCATTTAAGTGGACCTAATTAGGCTTCAAGTTTAACACTCCATTAAGATGAATGGGAAAGGGTCACCCCTTGTTCAAGCTGTGGTATTGTCTTAGTGTGTCTGGATCTTGCCTCTGAAGACAACAGTCTGTCAGCATACGTTCTCACAGTCACCCCTGTAAAGCAGACTGGAAACTTAATTCTTCTAAAATTAAATCTCAGGTTCTGGAGGCCACAGTAAAATCCACAGGGAGATCTTAAATCTTCAAGTTCTACAGCTGTATTCATAAACAACAACGATAGCAATGATAATTCTTTCAGTTATCTATAGGAACACTCAAGTGCAGACTTCAGTGTTTCCTGAATATAAACTGGTGAAACTAACAACCTCCAGTTTACCACTGAAGGACCCTGTCCATGGGAAGGGTGAGTGACTTGGATAAAGTTACAGAGCATATCACCGGTAAAGCCAGAAATAATATGGAGGGACTGTTCAGTTTTTGTTGCAGTAGTCTGTCATCCATCAGGGAAGGGGAGTAAGGAACAATGATCTTACCTACTAAACTGAGGGTACATGCATTTGAAAGAAAACCTAAGAATCTAAGGGCAGCACAGCCCAGTAGACATGTTTATACGGAGATGACCGGGAAATTCTGCCATCCTGCCATATGGAAATAGTGTGTAAGTAGGAGAAAAGTTTAGTCATGCCAGTGCCTAAGGTGTATGGATGTGGTCTGAAAGTTATGACACTTGGGAACCACATTCACAGTTGTCACCCAAAGAGCCACAGGGTCACTGTGTGCCTTTTAGTGATTGGATTCAAAACTAGGTGTCTGGAGATTGCATAAGGAGAAGCCAGCCACATATGGCTTGAATTGAGTAGTTGGGTAAATGGTTGTCATAATTTTCCGATTCTTTGGAAAGTAGTATGGCTACATCTCCAAGCACAATCTCAGGACTGGTAACTTGTAATTCTGGTTATGCTATAGGCTTGCTGCATGTCATTGGACAAATAATTTTCTCTTGCTAAGTTTCAGTTTATTTTTTGAAATTAGTAAGATGAAATTTGGCCTGCTTATCCAAATTCTAGGTTTTGTAGCTGTGTTATTCACTAAGATTTCAGAAAGGAAGTTCTGCTGTGCAGCTGGTGCCTAGATAGAACCGTTATGTCCAACTTTTTTCTAAATGTGAAATTATTGTAAATTTTGGAACTGTTTAAATGGGTTCAATTATAATAAAATAATGGCAGTATTTTTTATTAAAAATAAGCCATCTATAGAATCATTGATCTTAGCATTTAGGACTTGGATGGAAAGAAGTATAGTTCTCTGAGGCAACTTCTTTCAACATGATGGGATCCATTATTTCAGATCCCTGACTCATGAAGAGTTGAGAATGGGACATTGTTTCCCAGTGCTGGTCATGTTGGGTTACTAGTTCTTCTCACTCCTTCTTGAAATATTCTATACCAATTGATACTAATCTTGACTCTGAGAATACAATGTCTATTCCATCTGCTATTTGATAGTTTTCAGATATCTGAAGCAAGTGATCATGCTAATCCCTTGATTTTCTCTTTTTTATTCATTGTAAGGCATACAGAAGTTTTCATAAACTTCGTTGCTTCACTGAAAATGTCCCTCAAGCTTTAATATTTCATGAGGATTCAACTTAGCTTATAAATGTTCTATGTTATGTTATTATATTTGATTATTCTCACTCATTGAGAACCAACAAATTAGTATTTGGAATGTATTCTTTTTCACAATATATTTAATTAAAATTTTTTTTTGTTTTAGGGAAATCTAATTATTTTGGGTTTATCCTAATTAATTTAAACAATTGTTTACTTGTAGCTTGCTTTGCTCCAGAATTAGTCATTTAATGCCATTTCCAATAATGCATTGATAACATAAAAAACATGGAAATCGCAAAAAATAAAATGTAGAAAAATAAAGAACTGGGTAGAGTTCACTATATAAAATACACTTACAAGGTTATTATATACTTATTTGTGGTGAGTCCAAATTTGATTTTGAACTTGCTAACAGCCAATTCAAAGAGAGAAATAAGACCAGTTACGAGACTAATAACATCTAAAATGTCAAAAAGACAATTGGAAAAAAACTCAACAATTTCTCATACTGAGTCCTGGGAACATTATCTCCTGAGTTCTTATAGCAAAGACTCTCTATAACGAAGTAAGAATATCTCCAACAGCATTTTTATAGTGAATTCCACAACAGATTTCATAGGGTTTTTCCATGATAAAGTGATAAAATTTCCAAGTGCAAGTGCCTGGTACTTAGTAAGAGCTTGTAATGGGTGAATTGTGTCCCTCCAAAATATGTTGAAGTCCTAACCCCCCATACCTCTGAGGGTTACTTTATCCGGAAATATGGTCTTTACAGATATAATCAGGATACAGTGAAGTCCTACTGAATTAGGGTGGGCCCAATCCAATATGACTGGTGTCTATAAAAAGAGGAGAAGAGTCACAGACACAGAGGGAAAACGGCCATGTGAAGACAGAAGGAGAGATTGGAGTTGTGCTGCCACATGCCAAGGAATGCCTGTGGCTATCAGGAGCTGGAAGAGACAATGAAGGATCCCGCTTTAGAGGTTTCAGAGGGAATGCAGCCCTGCCAACATCCTGATTTTGGATTTCTAACCTGCAGAACTGAGAGAATGAGTTTCTGTTTTAAGCGACTCAATTTGTGATCCTTTGTTATGTAGATAGCTCTAGGAAACTAATATGGTACTCAGTAAATATTTACTGAATCTATGGATAAGTTTTATGGAACAGTTGACTGATGGGGAAGGGCTACTCAGAAATTTAGAGACACTGCTGTGATCAGCTAAGAAAAAAAAAATTGGCACAATTCCACCAGATATATTTATATCCATTTCTATTTTTACTAAAGTTAGAATTACTGCATAGAAGATGTATTTATTGGGGGGTTTATAATTAATAATCCATTATCAGGAGGTTTAATGTGTAGATTTGACCACTACCATGAGCCTTTTTATTTCCTATGACATACAACTCTTCTTAGAGCTTTGTGCGGTATCCAGCCTATAGTAGGTATTCGAAAAATGTATATAGGAATAAGATATATAGTAAATTCTATTATTACTTGATAAATAATGAGGGTAGAGGAGGGTCCTGTCCCCAAATGCCATTATTTTAAAGGGGACGTATGACACATATATTTTAATTAGCTATGTCACATGAATCCTGTTATCTCCCCTTGTGAATTTTACTAAGCAGGGGTGTTCCTGCTTCTTTTTCATTAGTCCTTTTCTCAAAACACATGCCCGTGACTTCAATCCCTATCATCTCCAACTATCTTCAAGAAATCAAATAAATCAATGACTCCCTAAACATTGAGAAGAAAAGAAAATGAAAAATGATCCAAGAGGAAAAACAATGCCCTGATTCTGGCTGGAACACAGTCTTCCAAAGTTGTTGCAAGACCAGTTTCAGTCTCTTGAGTACTGGCTTACCCTCCTACTCTCTCCTTAAGGCAGTCAAATGTTGTGATAGGATAAAGGTAGAGAGACTAAATGGGTCATAAGCCCGCCACAACTTATGAAAGCTCACCAAACACGATGAATAGCACGCATGATGAGCTAGTTTAGAAAAAAAAATCCATTTTCTTTTCAATAACCTAATATTTTATTTGAAATGGAAAAACTTTGGAGAATCATTGAACACCTATGAATTATGATAACCTTCAACTTACAAAACGGAGATGAAGTTGCTCAAGTTTTAAATACAAGAGGCATCATTCGGGACCTGAAAAGAAGAAGAAAAAAACCCAAACAAACAAATCAGAACAAAAACAAAAACAAAAAAGAAACCCAAAAACGTGGTGGGCAATCTCTAGTGGACCTGTGGAAATATGGAGCAATTGAATGCTCACGTGTTTGCAAAAAGTTCTGTTCTATTCATCCTTCCTAGGTTCATCCCACCGGCAGGCATTTCCACCCCTGTGAGGAATATAATGGAGCACAATCTCGAAGCTGCTCTGCCTGTAACATTCACAGGTTCTCTCTCCCCCCAAATTTGAGCTGAGGCACTTTTCCTTTCTAAAGAGCAGCATCTGGCCTCTTCGTGCGCTCATTTGCATGCCAATACTGGATTGCTCTCCCAGCGCACAGCTATTTAATAGTGGTGCTGGTGTCCGAGCTCTGGGAACAAACGAAATGGTTTGGGTGTGCTTTTGTGTGCAGTGCGGGTCGTTGCTACAGTGTGCTTATTAAGAATAGTACACATTCATTATAACAAGATTGCTCTTTTGCTCAGGGGCCATCATGGCACATTCTGTAAATGAATTAACAGTAGCATGCATTTGTGTATTATGGGCCCAGAAGATGCATTTGTTTATTAAATAAATCTGCAACACAGAAAGTATAGTTGAAAAAAAAAATCTAGAAAATAATCAGCGTGCGCATGTACAGTAGCTATTTGTTTGTGTTTTTTTTGTTTTTTGAAACCTCAACATCTTGGCGAGTTTTCCTCCTTTGTTTCTTTTAAATAACCAGAGATCACAGGCCACACTATAGACTAACAGCCTGCAAATATTGATGTAAAAAAAAAAGGAAACCAAATTTAAGTTACAGAAGCACAAAACATTTCCAGAAGTGGTATTGTAAATAATCATGTACCTTTAAAATGATTAATATTATGGATCTTTTGCTTTTCTTTAAATTCTTTCGTTATTCTTAAAATCGTTTGCCTCTAAAAATCACTATTTTTATTTTTGGCTAAAATTTAGCACGCATCACATATATAATTTTCCCCATTGAACTTTGATGTCTTTTGAAATACAGACTCTGCTTTTGGGGCATTCAGCTAATATTGATCCATTTATTTTCAACCTTTTAGCTCAGGTATAGCTAGTATAATATATTAATAAACATGAATCAGTCTGTTAGATTTTATTCCTGTTAACTAATGATTTTTTAAAAGCCCAATGGCAGTTCACAATTATACCGAGAACTCAGATTATGTTTTAGATGTGACTATTCTGTATTTCTCTCTGCTTATATTATGTATCTTGCTGTCTTTAATATGTAATCTGATATGTTGTACACTTGAAGTATAATGGAAAGAAAATGGAAATATTTAAAAATATGAAATGCTAAAAGTGTCTAAAGCCACAGCATGGATAGTATGAAATTTATTAAAATGAACTGAGGGAAAAAGGGAAGAAGAAACAGTCATATTCTCAAATTTTTGAAATTCTTATGTTATTCAAAAGATGAATGTCTTTTAAAAAGAAATTGGTTTCATATTTGATCTCTTGAAACTTTTCTATAAAATCCAGGGGTACTAAGTGAAATTTGCCAGAATATTTTAAAAGGGAAAGCCTGGTAGAATGAGTGGATTAGGACTTCATAGATTTTGGGCTTAGCTAAACATCTATGACACTATTACATATACCCAGCTAATTACTACATCTGCAAATAAAAAATGTGTTTTGTAAGAAACATATTTCTTACAAAATATGGACTTCTAAAAGATATTCCATATGCAGCAAAAATACATAGCTGATTGAAGCAGGATAACACTTTTCGCCCACATGGAATCTTAAATACTTAGCATTTTGTCCTTAAAGAAGTAATATTCTGCTCTGCTGTACATTGGGGGGAGAACTCAACCATTGTAACAATTGATTTGATAATTATGTAAGGGAGAAGAAAATATTTGAAACCTAGTTTCTTTTCTTTCATGTTATTTTTTTTTTGTTTTTTTTTTTTGGTGAAAAGCTCTATTTTCCAGAGCATTTTATTTATTCTGCTGCAGCTTTTAGAGAGGCCAGCCAATCAGAAAGTCTGTAAGGGCCCAGGCCCAGACTCAGCGCTGAGCTCCAAATGCGATTCCAGTCCTGACAGGGGGATTATAGGAAACAGATGACTTACGCTTCTAATTTGTGGCCTTAAATTGCAAACAGAATTTCAGGAGTCGAGCAGAGTAATAAATGGCAATAGAAAAAGCCACACACAGCCAGATCAGTATGTGGTGGTTGTAGGTTAAACTAAATGGGAAGAGACAGGTTATGATGGTTCAGTGTATTACAGAGAAGAAAGTCTTAAATTACCAGTGCTGAGAGGTATTGCTCCACGGCAGACAGCATTGCATTGTGCAGTCCACAGATATCCCAAGCAGAACAATAAAAAAGCAGGTTTAACATAGAACCTGTTGCTGGAGGAATCATTTTTTTTCCCCCTCTTTTAGAAATGGAAGCGGTGTTTTATGTTTGTTTTGACCTCTGCTGTATACTTGGCCCCATAACATCTGTTTTCTACCATTGCCGTTTTTCACACCAAATTAAATGTCGAGGAGTCAGATAAAATAAGTTCAAAATATGTCCAAATTATTTTTGTGGACATCCAACAAATGTCTCAGTAACTCTTTTCACACAGAACGATACCATTTAAATGCCAACGTAGAAAATTATTTTCCTTTCAACATTTTAAGAGCTAAAGAAAGGGATGTGTACTTAAACTTGGGAAATATTGCATTGGCCTTTTTGGTAACTTGTATGACTGTTTCAGACTTGCTTTAAGGCTATTCCATCATATAAAGTTATGTGCATTTGTTGGATAAAAACAGGAAAATTGTTTAACAACGACATATAATAAAACTATTATTCAGCGCTGCTTGAAACCATAAATACCAGTTAGAAGCAAAAGAGATCCACTTTTTATCATGTGGAAACCAGTAGGTATCTGTTTTCCTTTTTTCTTTCTGTGTGTCTTTGTGTGTGCCTGTGTGTAAGAGTAAGAATTAAGATGAGAATGACGTGAATTTCCACTGTCATAAGAAGTCTGGCTGTCGTAAGTCTGTGATGTGAAAATTTAAAAATGGCATTGCATTTGCAACTTCTAATCCAATAAATATATTGATGGAAGTAAACTATCTTTCTTTGAAAAGAATAACACCTTCTTTAAGCTCCAACTTATCTCTGTGTCAGAGATTGGCAACTAATTCATGATAAAGATTGATTAAAAAATAATTACCCCATCCTATATTATTTATTGCCAATATATCAAAGTAACACATTTCTTTCCCTAGTGAATGATAGAAACAAGGCTTACTTTAGTCCACAATGCTGTGCTTGAAGTGAGGCCAAGTAAAATCCAAAGTTTTTCTTCCACTTTCCTTATGAACAAGAAATCTGTCACTCTAAAATTCAGATATTTTAACTGCTATGTTAACTTTAAACTTGAACGTTTTGTTTTATATGCTGAATAAAAACTGTTATCTTGCGAGTAACCTGGGGAAAAACAAACTATTTTTGTTGTACTATTAAGCAAGTCGGTTGATAATCATTGAAGATGACTAAATAGATTTTGATTAATCACTTGCAGAAACTGTGCTTGTTAGAACCACTTTGTATTCTGTGTCATGGTAATATCAATGTAGGTTATAGCTATTTCTTTGTAGATGATGTGTTTTTTGTTTTTAAATCACCTGGCAAAAAGAGAAAACAAACCTTAGTTGAAAGCTTTTGTCTCTAAGAGAAAACTCTTTTCATGCCTGTCCTTTTTTTTTTTTTTTTTTAAGAAATGCTCAATTATTATTTGTGTCATAGTGGGAAAACTGGGTCTCTATAGGGCCTGAACCTTTTCAAACAGGAGATAGCTTTTGTTTTTGTACCTCATCAACACCGATCCCCTAATTAAATCTGATATTTCTGGCTAAAGCAAAATGATTTGTAATACTTCTTTGGAGTTTACTTAATTAGTTTCAGTGTCTTTTGTGTGGTAAATGTGGTGATATTTTATAAAACAGAGCTGAAAAAGGAGGAGGCAAAATGCAGTCTTGCAAAGGATGGGAAAGATGGGAGGTGAGAGGGAGGGCAGACCAGTATGACCAAACCATGAAAGCAAGGTGTAGTTCCAGCGCAAAGGCTTGCAGGCTGGAGTCATTCATTAGTTGAAATCATCAAGCAGATCTGACCTGGAAAAAGGCTTCCTGTCAAATGTAGGCCTGGGCATCTGTCAGGGCCTCAGATTCTACACCTTGATCAGCCCAAGACACTGACACCATTTTCTTTAACAAACACCAACAGCCTTTTTTCTCCTTCATTTTAACATCTCTCAGGGGTTGGATTCCCTTTCTTCTCCCGCTCTGTAGAGAGTAAAGGGAGCTTGTTAACTTGCTTAGATATTTTGACTGTCGGGGCTCTTTGTCCACTTGCCTGTGGTAACAGTGTCAAAGCATAACTTGGTGTAATTGCTATATTTGCAGTCAGAAGAGTGTTCCGTATTTATGTTCAAGCTGCTGAATAAAAAGGAAGTGTCGTTTTGGAAAATCCTGTAAATTATCCTCAAAGTTCAGGCAAAATATAATGTGTGGTGTACCTGGTATGTCTTGTTTTCATTGCCAAGATACAGAAGGGGAAAATAATGGGGCTTTAACTATGTCAGTTAAATTCCTGTGTTCCTTATGCTCAGATTGGAGAACAATAAAATAAAATTAAACTTAAAAATGAAAGCAGAAGAACTGGGCTCTATAATTTAAAAAGTAACTGGGAAAGCATTATAATTTTTAATTATCCATTGTGTCACAATTTATACACAGTATGGATTAGAAATGACAATTTGTGATGGACCTTCATTTAATAAAGACGTGCATAATTTACAGACATTAGCAGTTCTCATTCTGCAAGTGGAAATTAGGATTGTAATGGGACTTTATCCTATTGATAGGTAATAATAGATGGCAATCTAAAAACCAAATTTACTATAAGATGAACTTTTAAAGAGATAGAGTTGTATTCGCTGTGTATTTTGTATGTTTTCAAAGAGTCATTATGGTAGGAAAAACTGCAAAATGGGATTTGTGGGGTTTTTTCCCTTAATATATAACAATGTGAAATTTGAGGCAAAGAGTGATGAGTGACAGAAAACTATGGATATCCCTCTGGCCTTTTCCACACAAGATGCGTGTGTGTACATCTTCAAGGATGATCCTTCCAGAATGAGTGCCAGCTGAACATTACGTAACACCGGGAGGCCCAGGGCTGCCAATGCTGACATTCCTTAGTCTGAGAAAAATCATCCTTCTAGTTAAGTAGACCCTCCCTGTGTCTCACTAACTGTACAAAACTGCATGCTGCTGGCAGATAATGGCTTGTAATTAGTGTGGCAGGCAGGTAATGACTTGAAATCACCTTCCAATTGTTTGAGTGTTTGCTCTGTTTCAAAACCCTGGGTGAGTAGGAAAGTCATGGGGGACTATAAGGATGCAAACAGAGAAAAAGGGGAAGAACGCAACCAGGGAATCTCTTTCTGAATAGAATTTCTCCCCAGTTGTTGCTTATTTTACCCTTAGGTCCTCCCGGAGAGGCTCTAGAAAGGCACTGAGAATTGGCAGGTTACTTTACCTGCCTGCTACTCCTGCTGGGAGAGATGGTGCCCGTTGAGAAAGTCATTGCTGTTTTGGAATCAAACCAGCCTTCTTAGTTGCAGCCTCTGCACTAGAAAATTGGGATGCAGAGAGGAATGGCAGCTCAGCTTGTTAGAAAAGAAGCACGAATTACTGAAAGCCAGATTTTGCTTCCCTGTTACAACCTACTTCTCTCTCTTTCATGAGCTTTCCCCAAATTCATGGAGAGCTTTTGCTGTTGAAGCAAGAAAAGCTGAGCCAGGAGCCTGTGCAAAATCGAGACTAGACCACTTCTCTAAGGATCCCGCAAAACATTTAGACCAGTGCTTAAGGCATAAAAATGCATACAAGCTCCAAGAGAGTAACAACTGAACATACCAAGAGGTGGGCTGGACAGTATGTGGCCATAGCCAATTGCTAGAATTTGGGTCCAGGGTGGCCAGATTTCCTAAATTCTTGAGAGAAGCCAGAAATCTGGAATTTTGTGGAAAAATATCCCATTTTTAAAGCATTGAAACTAATTTAAAAGATTTAAACCTTTGTGTGAGTGAAACAAAACCAGTGGCCTGATTTCAGGCCACAAGCAGCTAGTTGATGATTTCTGTTTTAAATTAATTCTTCTTGGTGCCTTTTCTTTTTGTCATCTTGTTAGAAAAAAAAAAAAAAACCCAAAAAACAAGGGCAGACTCAAACATGCAACAAGTGTTACTTGGCTTTTACAATTTTCTTGTGATCGTTACATGCAAACGCTTGGAAAAGAACTTCTTAGGAAATGGCCCACACAATGTCTGCCTGGCTTTGAGCTTTCCCTGCGCTTTGAGGGCTCCTTTGGGCCAAACGTGTGGGGCTCTTTCAAACTTACTTTTAGATGAGCCTCTCTGAGCCCTGACTGACTGGTTCTAATAAGTCATTATTAAGGAGAATCCCCTGACTTCTCTCAGGCAGCAGTCCCACAGGCTCCAAAGAACACAGTTTAGGAGGTGGTAAGGCCTGGATTTCATTTGATCTGGTCTCTGCCTACTCACCACCACCTCAACCCTAAATAAGCCACGTATCAACTCAGTCTCCATTTCCTAGCTGGTATGGGCAGGGTTAGAGAAAAATGCTTAAATTATGCCTTTTATTAATCCTTTATATAACATAGATGAGTAGATTATTGTCATGGGACTCAATAGCCAGATACGTACTTTACACTGGTTAAGATCCAACTCATAAATACCCTTTATATTTACTTGAATTCAAACCCTCTATGCTTTTCCAGAATATTTAAAGAAAACTAGTAAATGTTCTTGATAAAGTTCACTTTCAGTTTAAATAGTATCATATAAAATCATGTTGTGACATCTAGAACACATATGTAATTATACGATAAGCTTTTAAAAAGTTGGAAATCTGATTAGAGTAAAATAAGTCTAGCTTTTCAATGTAATATCTGAAGGGAGAACTTGCTCTGATTTTGGGGCTTGGCCTACTGGGCAAAATGATGAGAGTGATTTTGTTTTAAGCCAGGTTATTATACATTTAAATATGAGTAAGAATCATCTAGCAGATCAAGGTTAATAGAGACTAGTCATACAAAGAGAAAATTTATTAGGTTTGTGTCGGAGTGACAGCAGTAATGGGTCTGGTCACTCTGAATATGAAAGACTATAGATGAAAAAGAACTTGCATAGGTGTCTTGTAGTCCAAGTACCAGATTTTATAGGTGGCCTCAATACAGTCTTAAAAATCATCATGTCCATATTTCAGATTTCTTTTCTACATGCCCTTACTGTACTTCTATAAGAGAGGTTTCTAGCTATATAGTATCAAACTGAAAAATTACTTGCTTCTTTGTTAGGTGGGGTTTTTGCGGGGCAGAGAGGTAATATAAGTAGTAAAAACTTTATTCTCAAACTGAAAAAGGAAATTGAAACTATATGAAAGCAAAAATGTCACTGGCCTAACTTGTCCTTTTCCAAAATGGTTTTTTTCAATATAGTTGACTAAACAATTTGTGGACACCTTTATCCTCTTTCTACTTGCAATCGATTTTGTATATAGGTTGTCTTTAAAATGAAAATATTAAAATCAGTCTCACATTCAGCTGTTTGGTTCCAGTTTTTAGATTCTGCTTGTTCAGTTGCATAGTAATTAAGATATGCGTCTTAATTTCTTGGAAGTTCTTTGAAGATTCTTTTTTCAAGGTAAAAATTAATCTGGCACCTAAATTGTTTGAAGATCCAGTTTAATTTAGAAAGGACAAAACCAAAACATAGGTATAGAGAACTATAAATATATCTGAATATATAAGTTGAATTACATGGGCTAAAGATTGGAGAAGTTATGTTTTTTAATATACCATTATTATTTTTGAAACATCTGACTATAACAGAAAGGACTTAATAATATACTATGGTTTTTGCATAGTCTGATGGCTACAGATACTGAGATATTACTCATCTTCCTCATCTGTTTGCTATTATGCACGTTCATCTCAGTATTAAATAGAACATTAAGTGATAGATTTAGTTTTCCATAAATTAGGACTAGAATATAACTAGAATTTAACCAGGGAAATCCAAACACACGTTATGAACAACTAAGTATAAAAATCGCGATACTTTGGTGGTTTATCAGCATGAAAATGAAAAGCTAGCTTATCATAACCATGTACAACCATCAGTTCTCTGTTCCATTAGGAAAAAATCCCCTTGAGGTCAGATAAATTATTTTGCTAAATAAACAGAATTTTCTATTTTTATTTGTGAAAACTTAAAAACTAGAGGAATTGATATCATGCTTTCAAAAGAAAAATTTAACTCATTTACACGCAGGTTTTTATGAATCCTTATCAGAATTTGTGCATTTTTTCCAATTAAATTATTTTCTTTCAAAAAGCTAGCTTCAGTGGGGGTTGGGTGGGAGGAAGTGGGTGGAGGGAGAGGGTACCTCAAGAGGCATGAACATAAATTGTCTCAATTTCTAAGAAATGTGGGTCTGACAATCACTTAAGACAATATAGTTGATACGGCTATCAGGCCGAACTCTTTTCAAAAGAATGTTTTTATAGAATATCATTGTGACACTTTGCTCAGATGGATGTCTTTAGCAGTATTTGATTAATGTAATGTAATAAAAGAGATGCACACCAAAGTGTCTGTACATGTCTTGTTAAGTATGTTTGATTCATTATATGTGGTTCTCAGTTCTTTCCTCTTTCCGCAGTTCATTTTTTATCATTTCAATAATATATCTATAGATATGAAAAAGTTGGCACTTTCAAAGTCTTTGACATATATGGCTATTAATTCATAACTCTAAAAAATTGTATCTTTCAACCTGTCATTTTAAAGCTTGTAGAGTTTATTACAGTAAGTAACCTGTGTTAGAAATTAGATTTTGAACTTCAGCAAGAAGATAAATAAGCTCATGAACAGAAAAGTTAAAGACACCTAGACATAGTTCTGAGATAGAATCACATGAAAAGATCAGTGATTAAAGATATAATTTTAAACTCCCTAAAGATAGCGTTGAGGTTTATATTGGTTACTAGTTTCCAACTTATTTTGTCCTCCAACTCCAAATATCAAATACTGAACAGGCTTGTAATTAACAAAGCTATTTGAATTCAGTTTCACGATCATCTTTGTTGCAGTGAGTTAATGGGTTAAACTTTGTAGTTCATATATCAATGACACAGATGGTTTAAAGCGAAGATATTCTGAAGGCAAAATAATAGTCGTACTTATTTATATATACATTCTCGGTGTTACTATTTTAATGAGAGTAAGCCCTATAAGGTAAATGCTATTTTACTTCCATTTTACTGATGAGGAAACGAGGTGGGGGTAACATGCCCAAGATCGCACATACGCTAAGGGGCAGAGCTGAACCTGGAACTCAGAACTTGGAAGTCTGGCTCCAGAGCCTTTGACCTCCTATAGGGAAAGCTAAACTCGGAATGTTTTCGCCTTGGTGCCTTTGGTCCTGCTTCACATCCTCTACTGCGTAAGTAACAGCTTGGCCCCCTCCTTCCCCATGTTCCTTTCATGGGTTCAGTTAAAAAAATAATGGCCAAACATTAGGATAGCAAGTCTGAAGTGTTCCACGTAACGAGCTCTGACTCACGGATGATTTGGGAGTTTAGGGTGCCGTGTGTGAATAAGCTTGTGGCAGGGACTGAGGGTGAGGTCTGAGGACATGGTTTATGTTGGAGCCTCACCGTATTCTGGTGACTCATGTACACTAAACAGCAGAGTCATGAACATTTACACACACCCAATATCAGGTTTACTCTGAGTCTGTTCTCCCACAGCCGTTTACAGCCCTCTCTACAAAGCACAGGACTTATTTGGGCCTTTTCCCTGAAGGAATGAAGAGGAATTAAAGGACAGACGGCCCCAAGGTCCTGAAAGTCCCTTCCTGGGGAGATCGGTCCTCCTCTGGGCTCTACAAGACACTCAGATGGTACTCCTGCTGCGTGCAAGGAGTGGGTTTGGGGTCAGTTAGACAGAGGCCTAGCTCTTGGCAATGTCTTTACCACATCTGAGACCTTGGGCAGTTCACTTATTATTCTTGGGTAGGATTTTCTTGGAAATCTATAAAACTTATAGAATGGGATAGGAGCATTTTTATGCATTTGTAAGAAATTAGCACAGAAGAAATTTTATTATTTTCAGCTGTCACTTAGGCAATTGCTTCAGCTCAGGGATGACCGATGCCAGAGCATTGATTAAGGATGTTAATTTTATTCATCTTTGTATCTGTTTAGTGTCAAGTGAGAGGAAGAGAGGGTTTAAAATGTGCCCTGGTAATTTTTTTTCACACGAGGCTTTTCGAAACTAGAAAAAAAGTCAAGGAATCTATGCAAGGATTAAAAGAGAGTTAAGAGAAAAGAAGCATTCGATATTGTAGGCTCAAAGCACACATGGCATCTTCCAGGCCAGGAGAAGGCATGGTCCACTCTACACTGCTCACAGAGCGATCTATTTGGGGCTCAGAAGCACCTTCAAGCCTCTGAGCTCTTCTGCTCTAGCAGGGACCTGCCGTTGTTTATTATCAATGCCATCACTCCAGGCCAGGAAGAAGAGGTGGCCTTAAGGGAGTCAACTAGGTTGCTGAGGATTGTACGTTTTGGGGACACATTGGCTAAAATGAATCATGAAATTATAGTTCTGAGTGATCCTCTGTTCTTGGATGTACAGAATTGGAGAGGAAAGCTGTGTTTGTCAATTTAGGGTGCTCAGATCTGGCACTTCTCTTCAGTATGTGTTTTGGGCAGGTCCCATCACTGTTCAGAGCCTAACTTACTGCCTCCTGGAAATGAGGGGCTTGGACCCAAAGATCTCTAAGACCCCATTTGAGCTTGCATGCCATTGACTCTGGACTTTTCTATATGAACACTAAGTAAATGTACAGTAACCATCGAGAAAGGCTGTGTCCTTGCTGATAACTGTAAACGTCCATGATGTCAAAATGCAGGATGGTAAAAAGTGAAGTTGAAAAATGAGGAAGAGGTGTGACAGGGTGTAATCTAAATATTTTTGAAGGGTGTGCACTTTTTAGGCTGCCTAAGGTCGGGTCTGAAAAATGTATGTCTTCTCCTAGCATATTTCAGAGTTGGCTGAACTACATTTTAGTTGAGAACTATCTCATCCAGAAAGAGAGAGGATGATAATTAAAGCAAAAGTAGCCCCACAGCTCAGATGACCCCTTTCTCTGGTGGAGGAAATCTTTGGATGGTTGTTTTTCTACTGAGCCTTTAAAAGAGAGCTCTTGACTTACAAAAGGAGCTAAGAGCCCTTGTAGAAGTAGGCAGAGAGGAACAAGGGAAAGAGAAATGACTTTTCTTAAAGTTTTAGAACTTATTATTAAATTCATAAATTAGATCAAATTTATTATTGAATTTTATGTAAGTCTCAAACATATATAAAAATATAGTGAAGAGTATAATGAATCTCCATGTTCCTATCGACTCAACAATCAATTTATGGCCAATCTTGTGTCATCTATCTCTTTACTTAATCTTGTTTTAATAAGATTGTTTCGAAGCAAATCCTTAAGTAATTTCATTCGTATTTCCAAATGTACCTCTAAAAGTTAAGGACTCTTTTTATTAAAAAGGCAATTGCAGTATTATTAACACACCTAAAATTTTAACCAAAAATTCCTGAATATTATTCCATATCAAGTCAGGGTTCAGATATCTCCAATGTCTCATATTTTTTTTTTTAACAATTTATTTGAATGTGGATCCTAATAAGGTCCACAGATAGCTATTGGTGAATATGTCTCTTAAATGTCTTTTAATCTACAGGTTCCCTTCATTCATTCTTTTTTTCCCCTTAACATCTATTTGGTGAAGAAACTGGGACACTTTTCCTGTGAATTTTTTGATTTTAATGATTAAATTTCTGTGTTATCTTTTGACATGTTTCTCAGTTTCTTCTATTTCCTGTAAATTGGTACTTTAAGGCATGATTAGATTCACTTTTTTCTTTTTTTTTGGGGCAACTTTACTTCATAGATGTGTAGTATATTCTTATTAGGAGGCAAACAATGTCTCATTGCCTCCCTTTTCGTGATATTAGTAGCCATTATTGATTATTGCCTGGATCTCTTAATTTATTATAGGTGGCAATATGTTAATTCTATTAATATAATTCCTTTAAACCCAGTAGCTTAAAATATTTCTATTAAGAGAAACTTCCCCTATTTGATTACTCTGAGGAATTATAGTTCATAATTATTTGTATGTGAGACTCAGGATAAATAATGGATTTAACCCTTTACATACCAGATTTCAGCTTATTTTCTAGCATTGTTCAAAGGTGACCAATGAGAGCTATGTGTGTGCGTTTTTAAAAATTAATTAATTATTTATTTTTGGCTGCATTGGGTCTTCGTTGCTGTGTGCGGGCTTTCTCTAGTTGTGGCGAGCGGGGGCTACTCTTCGTTGCGGTGCGCGGGCTTCTCATTGCCGTGGCTTCTCGTGTTGCGGAGCACCGTCTCTAGGCGCGTGGGCTTCAGTCGTTGTGGCTCGCGGGCTCAGTAGTTGTGGCTCGAGGGCTCTAGAGCAGTAGTTGTGGTGCACGGGCTTAGTTGCTCGTGGCATGTGGGATGTTCCTGGACCAGGGATCGAACCCACGTCCCCTGCATTGGCAGGTGGATTCTTAACCACTGCACCAGCAGGGAACGCCCTATGTGTGTGTTTTAAAATTATATTACTTTGAATCCATAGATTTAAAACTATTTGAATCATAAACTTTTAAGTCATATGGATGTAGGTTTAAATCCTGGCTCTGCCCTATTACACCAGAAAAAAATCTTTCTTCTTTTCTTCCCCTGGTTAAATGCTAGTCACTTTGGCTCTCTTCTGCAGTTAGACTTTAACTTTCCTAACAAGGTTAAAAGCTCCCCAATGCACAATTACACACTCATTTGCGTGGATGTTTGTTTAGTGCCAGATTTCTTAATGGACTGTAAGCTTCATGTGGGTAGGGAACATGTTTTATTTTAACTAAGCATCATATTCCCTTCATATGCACGATGCCTTGCAAATTGAGTTTGCCTGTGAATATTTGTTTATTGAATGCTGAAAAACGTGGCAAATTGATCTCCCTGAGCTTCAGTTTTCTCACCTATAAAATAGGGGTAATAACACTGATGCTATGAAGTTATTTTGAAGATTAAATGAGGCAGGGGGTGCAAGACACCTGATCCATGGTAGGTATTCTCAAGTGGTAGCCAGTTGTATTACTATTTCATATCTAATGACCTTGGATACTTCAACTCCACTTGTGAATTTCTTTGCTGATATCTCTGTCTGAAAGCATTGCCTGAGAAACAAGTAAAAAAGAAAAAATATTTGTCTGCTTCTGTTTGGGACTGCTAAGTCAGATGACAGATTTATAGCATTTATAGAGCTCTAAAATGTTCTGAAAGGGGGAAGAGAAAGGAACACCATTCAAGACTCCTGCCTCCACAGTATTGTGGAGGAGACAAGGTAATAATTGGGAATAATATCAAAATAGTCATGAAGAATTCTGTGAGCCAATTAAGTCTGGTGAATGGATGGAAAAAAGTCTCCAGGAATGTTGGATTATAAAGGAGGTGAAGAACATACTCTGGAGGAGTCTTTGAGATTGGAAGAGAAATTCTGAAGTTAGGACTGGTCTCATTCTCAAAAAAGGAAGTTGCTGCTTTAGGAAGGCTGACTAAATGTTCTCACAATATTCACTCGACTAAAAATATCTCTTCCACTGGCTTGAGATCATTCAGATCAGAGTCTATCCTTATGCAAATGCTAGAACTTGAGATTTTTCGTGCTCACACCACACTTTGTCCCAACTGCATAATTTTGCTCAGGCTGGGCCTTCTCTGGAATGCCCTTCCCACCTTCTTTCTCACTTCCTATTTCTACACCAGGTCAGGAGTCACTTCTATAGGATGTCTTTCTCAGGCCCTTACCCCAATCCAGTGGGTGGGCTAGGGATTTGCATTTTCACAAGCTCAATGTACTAATAGCATGGAAGCCAGGAGACCAATTTAAAGTATCTAGGGAATAGTGATGGACTATAACACGTAGATGATGAGGGCCTGGGGCAGTGGGTTTGGAGAAAAGAGGACAGGTGAGAAGCAGATTTAGTAGGTAGAATTGATAGTGCTCGAGTACAGTATATTATCTGAGATGGATCCTGAGCATTCACCACATGAGTAAAACAAAATGTTAGCCCATTAGCACAGTGCAGACCTCAGGATTCTTATATTATTTGGTGTTTACAATTGCCCTTACTCCTGTTGCCTTCCATAAAGCTGTGTGACCTTGACTTTTCCTCTATGTTTGCCCAGTACATCCTGTACATATCCCTATGGCCACATTTACCACACTGTTATGTTTGCTGACTATATCGAACTATGAGCACCCAGAGGTAACAACTCTCTTATTTATTTTCATCGGCTCAGCAGAATGCCCAGCATATACTTAGTGCTTAAAAAATAACAACTGGATGATTGAGGTCTTGTCTGGCAACTTGTACATTTCAATTTGGAAATGATATTTAGTTACCCAGAGGGATGGAGATCGGTATTGTGTTGACGTATGAACCTGAGTTAGTATACCCAGTAGACCTCTTTTCAGGAGCAGGAACAGAGTGGTGGGGAGTTGGCACAGACAGCAAGCTGATTTCGGGTAGGGCAGCAGTGTAAACTAACTGTCAGCCCCCGCTGAGGAGCGGGGAGAGAGGAAAGATAAACTACCTAGTTTGTATTCTTCTTTCTTCACATGGTCCCTGTGTGAAAGGTGGGTAAAGCTAGAAGTGTTTAGAGAATAGTGATCTGCCTTTTAGTCCTTCTTGACTAGATCATGGAAATTGAGCAGAAGCAAACCATATAGAGATTAGGTGGGGTGGGCAATTGTTGGAGAGCTTTAGAACATGGACATATGATAGGGGTATATGTAGAAATGCATAAGTCTTTTCAGAAAAAAAGCCATCTTATCTTCACAGTGTTTTGTATATTTGCACAGACAACTTGCTCCTTTATCTGAGTTCTTAAAACACTCAGTTATCTGCCTAAGAGAGATGCTTTTTGACATAAACAACTATCTACCTGGGGTCAGAATTTCTTAACAGATAAGACGCCCTTGTGCTCAGGAAGGAACTTCTGCAGTCAGATAGCGCACTAAACTTTTATTGTTAATATGGGGAGAAAGGCATGCATCGGAATAACAGGAAGACCCGCTCTGGTGTATCTGAACCTGACGTGGGGGAGGGGTTGTCATTTTTATCAGACAGCAGTTCTTGAAACATGGACTGTCCTAGATTTTATTGCTTTCTGAAATTGTTAGTACCATGGCAGAGATTAAATGAAATCCAGGATTATTTCAGACAGTGTTAGAAATGAACAATAAAATGTTTCTCATTAAGAATCTGACTGATCTTGTTGTATTTCATAGGATTTAGCGCTTGTCGGTGTTTGTCCAATTAAATGTCTTCATACATAACATGTGTTTCTTTCCTGGGTGGAGGGATGGGCAGGAGTAGATCTTTTTCTGTGAAAAGAAATTTTTTTGTTTTCATGTTTAAATGCATAAAATTTCATAGTTATTTTCCAATAGCTCTGTATGCGCTAAACAAGGTTGTTATATAAAGATTTATAAGTGACATTTTGACTTCTGATTTATATGGAATCTTAAGAAATTATACTAAGTAAACTTTCAAATTATACTGACTAGGAAGTTGGATATTCTTCTCAAAAGGAAGATGAAGATTCTAATTTCTTTTTAAACATAAGTTCTTGTGTTATGCCTCAGTCTTATGGCAGTGAAGAGATAAAATAAAATGCCAGTTTGAGGTAACTTTTTATATTTTTTATTTTCATATCCTAACAATACAGAGATGATTCCTAGGAAACCTCATTTCCCTGACAAGTCAAAGATTTACCTTTGTGCTTCTTGTTATTTGCTTTTAAAAATGTCAGTGACTTTTATTCTTTTTTTTTCCTTTCATCTCCAAAGTCAATTGAACTGCTTAACCAAATACATCTTAATAGTGTTGATAAAGTCTCATTATTATTCCTTGTAATAATTATTTCTTTAGGACCAGCAGGAAGTCTGGTATTCAACACGGTTTACAAACTCAGTGAGATGGACGATTCACAGAAATGCCAACTGTGGTTGAGACTAGAACAGTGTTGTTCTGCTCTCTTTGCCTTATTATACATTTTTGTTTGTTTCCTTATTCCTGTCAAGCAGACTTCCCCTGAGCAGTTTAGATGGAGACTCTAAGGGAGGTGTGTTTTCAGGAAGACTTAGTGGCCACATTGGAAAGAAGTCTTAGTGAGATACGGCAGAGGTCATTATAACATGGCTTTGAGTCTCAGAATTCTGGAGGAAGTAGGTATGAGGTGGTGGCAGAGAAGGAAAGATACTGAGGTGTTTCTAATACAGGCACAGGAACATGTGGCAATAATAGAATATTACTAAAGTTTTCCTCTAGAGTGAGTCATTGCCAAATATACTTTGAAGCTTTATGCAGCCCCAAGAAAATACCAATTTCTATGATTTTTATGAACTTGCACTTTGGAAAGTTTGGCAAATTGATTGACTAACAATGAATAAGTGCATTCAGAATTCACAGTTGAAGCTCATATTGTGGCTTGACTTTAGCTAGGTGTGATACACATGGATATCTTTCCAAAGGTCTGATTTGTTAAAAACAATACTGAAATAAATTGACATATAACTGTAAATATTCTAGGCTTAGCTAGGAGGCAAATTTTGCATTACAGTTCAAGAATAGGCAGTAGCTTTTTAAACCCAAATCAAGTATCTAACCACCCTAAAGAAATGTTTTGCTGTGAAGCTGAAAAGATTACGTATAATATTCTTTAATTTAATTAGAGACAGATGTACCTCTGCTCTAATAAGCTCCATATTGTTAAATGGCAATGCCAGCAATCTCCCTTCATCAGCATTATCCAAAATTTAATCTTAATGTTATTTTACTGAATCTATGGTGATATTTGTTATTTTTTGTTTTGTTTTGTTTTGGGTGGTAGCTGGGGTGTGTGGATGAGTGGATGCTCAGAAGATCGGGGGCCAGTTTGTAAGAATCTCCAAAGATTCAGGAAGCTTTGCAACTTTAAACAAAAATCAGAATAGAGAGACTGATACCTGTTTCCATATGAATTTTTTTTCTATCAGTATAAAGTATGTTAAAGTATGAAAAAAAAAGCAAAGTTTGGGATACTTTTGTGAGAGCTTGATACTGTAGGTGGACATATGTCAGATATTATACTAATTTAGTCTAAGTACTCTAACACTATGAAAGTAGACGCAGATAGGCTATCTTCTCTAAAGAGGTCATAGATAAAATGATACTTGGAAATGGCCACATATTAGCTTAACTTTTCACTTTAGAGATACCTTATTGTACAGACAAATAATGGTCTGTACAATAAGGTGTAATGGTGTGTATTTTACTTCTAAGAATTTGGTGACCGAAGTACTTTGCCTTCTCCCTCATGTTCTGATAATAAGATTTCATATTCTGTGAACATTTTACATTTCTCAATCCTCTGAACCTATGAATAGTCCTCCTCCCTTACCTCTCAACTCCCCTGAGATAATGCTATGAAGGAGAAGTCCAGTTCCTTCCATAGGCACTGCCATACCATACGGTAAACTTTGCCTCTTCCCAAGGGCTCCAACTGGTTGTTTGCAGGAATCTATGGAAGACTCCACCATGTTCAGTGGTTATTTAGTAAAACTGAAACGCCACTTGTCTATGGCCCATTTCAACTGTCCCATGATTCTTAGGAAGGCCCTGGCCTCCATTTTGAAAACAGAAAATAAAACCACAGATCTATGAAGGTCAAAGGGGAAGTGAAGAAAGCTATAGTGATTGTTAAGACATGGTAACTTCTTGTTTAAATTTCATTATCCCCACTTATATTGACTCTCAGGTAGACACTCTAATGACTTGTGATTTTGTTGGGTACTTTATGAAGCAGCAGAAAATGGCAGACCTTGCAAAACGCATGAATAGAGAGAAAGCGTCAGTATTGGTAATCAGCTCAATAGAATAAATAAATGGGAGTTGGGCTGTTTCCTGGAGGTTTGAGTGCAGATTTGACAAGGCCAGGAAAATGGATTGCACTCCAGCGAGAACTAGTTTAAACTTGAATTGAGAAAACTCCACATTTCTTCCTTGTTGAGTCCTGTGACTAGAGAAGAGCCTAAGAAAGGGAAGTAATTCAGAAGTAGGGGTTCGGAGAGTAAACTGAAGATTTCCATGGAAATAAGCTGGGTTTTTTTTTTTTTTTATGACTTTTTTTGTGTATGTGTGTGTGCCACTTGTAAGCTATTGCTTTCAGTTTACTTCAGTGCAGTCACTGAAGTAGCTTAGAAAGAAATCTTTGATACGCCAGATCAACCAAATGTTTTAAAATATCCTTTTGTGCCTCCATTTATAATGCAAATAGTAAGTTGGCATTTTGGGTTCATTTCACCATCATCTCTGAAGTGGGTTAACATACACAGAGTGAGGAAGTGAAGGGAGTCCCACAAGAGAGCACATCTTTGATAGTTCAATAATAGTAAAAAAAAAAAAAAAGTATTTAGGTCTTTTCTAAATACCTTTTACTTCCTAAGAGTATAAAAAATGAGAGGAAGAGATCTAAGAAGAATATATTGTGGTTGCCCTCTATGTTAGCTGAATGACTAAAGATATCGTTCTATGAATTACCCACTACTTAAATATTCCTAAGTCTAGCCTTTATGAGCTCATAAAAAAGACTTTGCTTATGTGTCTCGGAAAGCCAGTATCTTTATATACTGTCAGAACAGAACTAACATACTGTTTCAATATAAGTTTGAAAACCAGCAGATATTTTGTTATATAAAGCAAGCTGGGCAATCACCTTAAACCCACGTTTACATTTTAGTTTTATCATATATAAACATTCCCTCGCTGAAATAGTTTAAAAAAGTGGTAACCTATGTTTGAGAATGATGGAAAGAGACTGAATTCTTGTTGAAATAGTATTACCACTGTAGTGTTTTATTCAGGAGAATCTCCAATCTTTTTCCAGATATACTAAAAAAGCCAAAATTAATTAACGTCAGAAATGAAAATGAAGGTTGGCAATGATCATACATCCGTGCTAGCAGAGGGAAGGCTGGGAGTCCTCTATAGTATATAAACCCGATTCCACTTTCCTGTGTGAGTTCCTCTGTAAAACCTCTCATGCATTCTGAAGTTTCAGAATTTCTTCTAGGCAACTGATGTCAAAATACATTTTCTGACAAATATCCCCCAAAAATGCAACCAAAAGCAATAATATTTCAGGAAGCTTCAGCTGAAGTGTGAGTAATAACCTCTGGATAAACAGAAGTTTTACCATCTTCTGTTTCATGATTGAGCTTTTCAAATGTAAACAATTTACAAGGAAAAAAGTGGGCCATGTCAGATTCGAGAAACAGAGAGAAGTTTGACAGGAAAACCAGAGTTGTGCTTTGTCAGGAGAGGTAGTTAGGACATGCCTATGACTCTAAACTGTTTAGATATATTCTCGTCTTTGAAATCATCATTCCTACCCTTCCCTCCACACCCACTCCTCTCTCCTCTCTTCTTGGGCACTGGCTTGGACTTCTTTGCCTTTGCTTCTCTCAGGGACCTGAGTTCTCAGTTCCTTCCCATTTTCCCCCTTCTCCTCTCATTCATCTTTCTGGACCCTTCTCTCTCTCAGGCATGTTGAGGAACCATTTCTTCCCAGGTGCCTTCCTTGCCTCAGCCTTGCTTAAGTATCTCTCATATATATTTCATAATGGCTCTATTTTAGTAGAAAAAAAGTCTCCCAGTGACCCTTTTTATTTTGTTATCTGACTTGAACTAAGTTTTACAACTCTGATTAGAGACAAATCTTTATTTTTCTACATTGCCACTCTTTCTGCTGTCTCATTTAACACAGCTGGTGTAAAAGTGATCAAATGCTGAAACTGTTAGCATATCAAGACCCATTTGCAGAAATGATGATGAAATACTGTGAGAAAGCATGCTATATAATGCTGTAGTGGATGCTGTTGGTACCCTGCCTAGATCGCCTTCAGTGACTGGTGCTTGCTCCCCGCAGCTGCTTTGAGTGTGGCTGGTAAACTTACAGCTGCCTCCTCTGGAGAATTGCCCCCGGCCAGTGACTGTCAGGAATGGGGGAAGCTTGCAAAGGCCAGCCTCTTGGCCTCAAGGTGCACCGAATGCTGTGGTGTGATTTGTGCTCCAGACTTTCTCTGCGCATCAGCTGAAGCTGGTCTCCAGCTGAGCCCACGTTCTTGCCTGGTGTTCTTGCCTTCTTTCTTCCCTCTCCTTCAGACACTCCTCCAAAAAAATCACTTGAACAAGAATTCCTATCCCAGTCTCTGTTTCTAGGGAAACTCACCTAAGACTTACAGTTTTAAAATAAAGAAAAATCTTAGAATTATTTGACCAAATCTCCAATATATGAGAAATGACTAGTTTTAAGACGGACATTGATAGAATAAAGCCTTAGATTTGGAAAAATAGAAGGAAAACTTAAGATATTTTCGGTTGTGGCAAAAGTTAAGAAGTGTAGAGACATTATTTTTTACCTCATAAAAAAAGAGGAAATGCGTTTTAAGGAATTGCAAATATTTAAGATGTTATTAGCCTAGAGAAATCCCATGAGTGGGGCTGCGGCAGTCTCCTAAATACTTCCCGGATGACTACTACTTCATAATTTCCAAAGTATTTTCTATTACATGACCTTAAGTCAATCTCATGGCAGGCATGACAGGCAGGGATAATGATTAGCTCCATTTCCCACATGTGAAGACTGTGTCTTAAAGAGGTTAAATGACTTGACTGTTATCTCACAGGTAGTAAGTACCAGATCTATAGCTGGTGTTCAAACGTAGGTATCTGTGTGAAATATGAATAAGATTTGCTGATTAATTCAAACCACGTTCTTAGGTTTATCACAGGTTGGAGCTTCATAATTCTGTTATTAAGTCTATTAGGGCCGCCTCAGTGATCCACCTACTAATCTAGAGTTAATCTTGGACAAAGTGGTCAAATTCATATTAAATGTATTTTAGCTATCCATTGATATGTAACAAATTATTCTAAAAAATAGCAGCTTTAAACAAATTTATTACTCACAATTTCTGTGGGTCAGGGATCTGAGGGTTGCTTAAGTACTTCTGTCTCAAAGACTTTTCAGAACTACAGTCAAGGTGTTGGCCAGGATTGTGGTCTCATCTAAAGGCTCAGTTGAGGGAGGATTAGTTTCTAAGCTCACTTGGGTAGTTGTTGGCAAGATTCAGTTTCTGGGGAGCTATTGAACTGAGGGCTTGATTTTCTCACTAGCTCTTGGCTGGAGGCCTTCCTCAGTTCCTTATCACATGGCTCTTTCCACTGGGCAGCTCACAATATGGCAGCTGACTTCCCTCAAAGTGAGCAGGGGAGAGAAAGCAAGAAAGCACAAGCAACGTGGAAGCCAGAGCTTAATCTTGGAAGTGACATTCCATCACTCTTACTGTGTTTTGTTGGTTAGAAGTGAGTTACTAGGTCCAGCCCCCTCTCAGTGGGAGAGAATTACACAAGGATGTGAACATCAGGAGGCAGGGGCCGTTTGAGAGGCTGTCTACCACAATGGGTCCCTTGGCTTTCTCATATATGAGGCCCTGCAGCTTGATCCAGCCCCTTCTTGTCTCTATAGGGAATCACTGGATGATTTTCAATATGTTAATTTCATGGGTGTGAGCATATGTGCCCTAGTTTAATGCTCTTCTCACTTGTTCTTCCTCCCACCCACTCTTTCTCTTCTCCTTTTGTTCTTCCTTTCTTGCTTCCTCTGCCCTCCTGCTTCTATCTCTACTCACTTCTCTTTCAGACTCCCTGTTTTTCTCTCTCCTTCCTTCTCATCCTGTCACAGTTACCTTCTTTCCAAGAATATAAGTTCTTTACATCTTTCATGCTGCTGTGGCCTTTACTGCTTCTCTATCTGCTCATAGGGGCCATGGACAACCAGCAATTTTAGATGCTGGCTTTTCAGTTTCTAAATAAAGTGATTTAATTGGACTATTGGGTCTAGTCTTTCTTCTGTCTCCATGGAGTGAGACAACATAAAAGTGCAGGGCGGTGGTGGATTTCTTTTCTATTTCTCCATACATAATGTCAGGACTCAGTTATATCTAGTGTCCAGTCTTGTGTGTTTTATGTTAAATTCTTTTTTTAAAAGTTTTCTTTAGAATTAAAAAAATATATTTATTTATTTTTTTTGGCTACATCAGGTCTTAGTTGTGGCACACAGGGTCTTCGTTGAGGCGTGCGGGATCTTTCGTTGTGGCACATGGGCTTCTCTCTAGTTGTGGCTTGTGGGCTCCAGGGCATGTGGGATCTGTAGTTGTGGCGTGCAGGGTTCAGAGTGCGTGGGCTCTGTAGTTTGAGGCATGTGGCCTCTTGCATTGAGGCGTGCCAGCTCAGTAGTTGTGGCGCGTGGGCTTAGTTGCCCCACAGCATGTGGGATTTTAGTTCCCTGACCAGGGATCGAACCCGCATCCCCTGCGTTGGAAGGTGGATTCTTTACCACTGGACCACCAGGGAAGTTGCTTTATATTAAATTCTTTAAGCACATAAGATGATGGTGATGATGATGACAATGATGCAGGCCAAAGTACACTATTTCATCACTTATCTAGAATGACCTGTTTAACTGTAGATGGCAGGGACAGCAAACTTTATCTCTATTTCCAGTATCTAGCACTATTTGAATGAATAAATAAATGTAGTACTATAGCAGAACTACAGTAGATTGGATAGGTTAGCTATTCCAGTTACTAAAGATAGGGTGGAAAATGTTTTTTCCAAATCTTATATGAAACTCAGAAGAAATGTTAATGGTATCTTTCTATTTTTCAACAATAGGAATTGCTCTCAATGAAAAGGGACTATTTGACCCAGCAGAGAACATATTTCACATGTGGTGAAGATGTACAGTAATTAGCCTGTTTTGGTCTAGGATGACTGATAGTGATAGTTTTATATTAGGCAAAGTTTCTTGGGGCAAAACATGATTAGAATATGTTCAACTTGATGATGTGTATGGTAAGCCTATTGGCACATAGTAACCAATTTCTTTGCATGATCTACTGGCTAGAAACTTCACAAGTAGAAGTCAAATTATTTGGAGAACAGTTGTTTAGTGAATTAGAATGAATGAAATCTTTAGTGAGCACGGGCATCAAATTCTGTCCTGGTTTGTTGCTTGTCATGCCCAATTCTCCATCTGGGATGCCCAAGGCACTCTTTTTCAGGGCACTTGACCTACGAATTATATTTCAGAAACTACTGATTTGGTGCTTGCTGATGGAGTTTAGACTCTGAGGAGTCCAGCTGCTGGATTACATACAGACTAATGACCCATCAGATGCTAAAGGCAAAAAGCTTAAAGTGCACTAGTGAATTAAACCACAGTATTGTAGGAAAGGAAGAATTCATTACATCATTAAACTTAATTCAGTAAGTTTTGCTTCTTTAGATGCACTGCACTGAGGGAAAAGTAAGAAATTAATTTTAAACAAGTGTTATCATTTTTCTTCCACTTTCCCAGGTAAAGGATATTCACGTGAAATTAACAGAGTATTTCGTTGGGATTAAAAGAAAGGCATTAAAAGGAATGACAAATTGTGAAACTGGGCATGACTGCCTAGCCAGGCATGTACTTCTAGATCAGAGACTATGTGCTTCAGTTAATAAACACGGAGGAAAACCAGCCTTGCCTAATTTAATGGTACCCTGAGTGAAGTTTTCAGGGCTTTGCATAAAATCTCAGAGTCTCATTGATACAAAAATGTCAGCAATAATCATGATTGATGTTTAGAATTTAATCTGAAAGTTAGAATGGGCACAAAAATCAAAATGGAGTTGTTTTGCTTCAAATCTAGGAATTATTATGATATGAAGAAAATTCTCAATTTAAAGATTACTATAAAACATAAAAATGTAACATATTTGATATTTAATCTTTCTACATATACACCTCATGATTGCTTTATAGCAATAGATAAAGTGCTTATAAATAGTACCTTAAAGATTACTGAGGAAATTGCTGAGTGTTTGTACCTTTTGTCATTTGTGAATCAAAGTAATCTGACAATCCTCGCAGGGGTTCTAAAATGAATTGCAGCATTATAGAGGTAAATGTTTTTTTTTTTCTTTTAATAAATTTATTTATTTATTTATTTTTGGCTGTGTTGGGTCTTCGTTGCTGTGCACGGGCTTTCTCTAGTTGTGGCAAACGGGCTACTCTTCGTTGCGGTGCGCGGGCTTCTCATTGTCGTGGCTTCTCTTGTTGCAGAGCACGGGCTCTAGGTGCACAGGCTTCAGTAGTTGTGGCACGTGGGCTCAGTAGTTGTGGCTTGTGGGCTCTAGAGCTCAGGCTCGGTAGTTGTGGCACACGGGCCTAGCTGCTCCGCGGCATGTGGGATCTTCCCGGGCCAGGGCTTGAACCTGTGTCCCTTGCATTGGCAGGCAGACTCTCAACCATTGCGCCACCAGGGAAGCCCATGGTAAATGGTTTTTAAAAAATAGATTTCTTATCATATTTATAATGCCAGTTCTAATCATGGAGAGACTCTTAGTATTTGTATTCTAGGTAATAAAATATATTTTCTATTAGTGATTTTTATTTAGTGTTATAAAAGAAAGAGTTCAAATTCTCAAAAAACAGATTTTGATAGTTGTTTTAACTGAATAAATTCCATAGCAGATGGCTTATGTCAAAGTAAAGAAAAAAATACTATGAGGTAGGTCTGTGTCCAAGGGACTAAACATTGTAATTTCATTAGAAATCTATCCTATCTCAGGATATGCAATATGCTGTGCTCAAGATGAACATAGAAATAATAACCAAAGCAGCACTTTTTTTCTTTTGTTCATTCATTACTAAAGGTGACACTTTAAAAAAATTTTTAAAGTAGGGTTTTAAAGCCAATATGATTTGGAATTTTCATTTTTCTTTCCTTCCCTCCCTCCCTCCCTCCCTCCCTCCTTCCCCCTCTCTCCCCCTCCTTCCTCTCTCCCTTCCTTCCTCTCTCCCTTCCTTCCTTCCTTCCTTCCTTCCTTCCTTCCTTCCTTTCTTTCTTTCTTTCTTTCTTTCTTTCTTTCTTCTTTTCTCTTTCTTTCTTTCTTTCTTTCTTTCTTTCTTTCTTTCTTTCTTTCTTTCTTTCCTTCCTTCCTTCCTTCCTTCCTTCCTTCCTTCCTTTTTCTGTCTTTCTTTCTCACACTGGAGTCACAAGGTTTGTTTTGATTTGATTCCTGAAATTATTTTAATCTTGGAACATTACCAGGAATAACAGACAAGAATTTCCACCTTCTAGTTATTCAGTATGCTTAGTAATACAAATAATTTTTTTTAAGAATAGCTTTCCCGTATGGTGGTCCTAAATTTCAAGGTAAGGCACACCTTGGGAGGAAAGAAAAGCTGAGAAGGAAAATTTATCTGCCCTTTGTGGAGCTTGCAGTTTTCCCAAAAATATCCCACTCCACAATTCTGGGATGAGTATCTGGCCTGGTTTCTCTGTCAATTGCTTCTTTGCCAAGAATGGAAGTTTATAAAGAAAAGAATGTCAGACCAAGGTAACTATGGCTGTCCACAGAGCTTTCCTAAAGAACCATTGTGTGACCATTTGTGGAGTGTGTGAAAGGAAACCAATTTCTACTCATACATACTATTTTAAACATCTCTCATATATTAGTGAAACTAGGTTTTTGCCTGTAGCTATAAAACCGTGGTGTTTATACCTACTGCATGAGTTTATTGCATGGGTTAATTGCATAAAGGTTTATAAGCTCCTAGAAAGTACATGAAATATAGAAAGACATTCTATATTCTATATTAATTTATTTGTTAATTTAGTGCTTCTCAAATTTTAATGTTCAAAATATTCATCTGGGGATTTTGTTGAAATGCACTGACTCAGTAGGTCTGGGATGGGGCCTAAGAGTCTGCCTTTCTTTTTTATTTATTTATTTATTTATTTTTGGTTGCGTTAGGTGTTCGTCGCTGCGCGCAGGCTTTCTCTCATTGTGGCGAGTGGGGGCTACTCTTTGTTGCTGTGCGTGGACTTCTCATTGCGGTGGCTTCACTTGTTGCGGAGCACGGGCTCTAGGTATGCGGGCTTCAGTAGTTGTGGCACGTGGGCTCAGTAGTTGTGGCTTGTAGGCTCTAGAGCGCAGGCTCAGCAGTTGTGGTGCACAGGCTTAGTTGCTCCGCAGCACGTGGGATCTTCCCGGACCAGGGATCGAACCTGTGTTCCCTGCATTGGCAGGTGGATTCTTAACCACTGCGCTGCCAGGGAAGCCCCAGTTCTGCCTTTCTAACAAGCAGCTGGATAATGTCCGTGCTGCTGATCCACAGACTGCACTCTGAGTAGCAAAGTTGTAGGTAGTGATTTATCTAGTCGTGAAGTGACTCTAGCGTCTATGAGGTCTTAGCCACGATTGTCTTTTACTGATATCTAGAAGCCAATGAGAGATGAGCTTTACAACGTCATTTTATATGTATTTCTTGCCCCTATACTCTCTTGAGGCCTGAAGGAATATATGATGCATCATAGGAATAGCTGTGACATGTAATCTATAATCTAAAGTTTAATCCATAATCCCACTAACGCTTCAGGTGATTCTCATTTGCATTTTGGCAACCATTAATGCATTTGGGAGAAATGGGTGTTTTGGGGGAGTAAAAATTTGTTTTGTAAATTCAAAAAAACTTTTCTTGTTTAGGCTAACAAGTGTTTTCATAATGAAGCCTACCTGGTAGTCTCTAGGAAACCTCTTAAGGATTCATTTCAGGGAAGGTATTTAGTGAGATGCAGTGCTTGCTACGCTCAGCAACAAGTTGCTGCAGGAACATTGGTTGCACAATTATTCATCCTGTTACGAGGTTTAACCTACTGACCAATGTTGCCTGTACCATTATTGCAGGTATGTTTACATGATGATTGTGAACATTGTACATGAGCCTTTTCTCTCTCTCCAGGATTTTCATCCATTTTTCCTGCTCTTACACATGTCCCCAGATATCAGTAGGATCTTATCTACTTGATTTATCAATAGTATCTTTTCTGGAAGTGTGTTTTCTCTCTCATTCAATTCTCTTTAACTCCAGCCTGATTGTTCTGGTTGCTAATATAGTAAACCAAAAGTAAATCTGGAAAAGTAAGCCAAAGAAAACTTGTGAAACAGTAATATTTATTAGTCTGATCCTGAGTCTGTAATGATCACTGAATATAAAGAAAATCCAGCGGGGAATTAAGATTTTGGAATGATCACTTTCTAGAAACAAAAACTATCATTGCAAAAACAAAGGGAAAAAACCCCCCAGCAGCTCTACTACTTTGTTTCTTGACTAATCTTAAATTTACCTTAAATATATGATTCTATGACCAGCCCCTCCTACCAGTTAACTAGTTCAAATACCATGGTAGAGTTACAGATTCTTCTCTTGTATATTTTGCACATGGTAATAGATGACCTATTCAGGGATGTGGCTGATGTTCAGAAGACTGTCATGGATGAAGAAGTACTATAATGTACATATGTCATTGTGGTACACTCACGTACCTCATTCATTGGCAGCAGTCTTGGACCCTCACTTATGACCAGTTTAGTCTTCTAGCTCAGGAATCTGGTTTCCTGGCTAACATTATACAAGAAGCAACAAGGTAGAAGGGAGTAGAAATTGCTATAAGTAGCATGGCAGCTTATGGAAAAGGAGAAGTTTTTTTTTTTAAGTCTACAAAATGAGATACAAAAATGGAAAAAGAATTTGTAATCTGAAGTATTTGCTCTGGGGACAAATAGCCCTCCATATGTCAGATCTGTATTACAACATAGTTCAATCATAAATGGTCATAATGGTGGCCTAGAGTAGTCAAGAAAGGCTAAACTTGTTTTTGGTTTACCCTGTCTTAGCAAACCATTTATGATACAATTTAGAAAGATTTCAATGAAAATAATGTAAAAATTTGATAACAAGGCTTTATTTCTTAAAGAAATATACATTTTCCTTGGTTATGCCAGATAAATCAAGCATTAATTTGATTTTAATTTGAATTTTTTCAATATAAAAAAGAGAATAGATTCTGAGTGAGAAAGAGGGGGTTAGAAATTTGAGTTTCATAGGTGTTATAACTTTTGATTTATGTTCAAACTTTGTGTGGAAAAGTAAAATTTATTCTTGTCCTGGGAAATGAAGTCAAGTGCAATTAGGGAGTAATTCTGACTAAAAGTCTTAGTTTATAAACTCCAAGTGCTGCAAAACTGACGGACTCTGTGAGTTAATATTTATCCTGCACCTTGCTACCTTCAGATGAAAAGTACCACACAAATATCAAGCACTGTGAACTCTGTGGAATTTTCAGTTCTTACAGTTTGCTAATAGCAAAACACTCAGTGGCTTATTACAGAAAGTGTTCCTCTTGCAGACCCACAGCAGTACTGGTTTATGCTGGTGTCTGAATTCATTAGTAAAATCATTTCTTACCTGTTGCCTTTCTCAGAGTCTTTCTGAATTTTAATATGACCAATGAAATGGGCTATCTTTCAGTGTAAAATATTCTGGCAGAAACTTTATGTCTGAATAGCCAGAGTGAAAAGTGTATTTGAAATCCTATCAGATGAATTTTTTACAGAGAGTATATACCACAAAATTCTGATTACACAAAACTTGAGGTTTTGCCTTGACAGTGTGCCTGACTCTAGTGGTAGCTGCCCCTTGGAGGTAGGTCTCTAAGGCATGCAATATGCCTTTCTTTATCTGTCCAGCACAGGCAGGGAAAGGCAGCTCAAAAGGGTCTTCACTAGCTGGTGTTATTGGGAATGTGGTATTATCCACATTTTTTGTTTAACTGCAAGATAATCCATAATGTACTACACTGTTCTGAAGGCAAGATACTATATAGAAAAGCTTTCTTACTTCTGGAACTTCTAAAATATTTGTATTAGTTATGTTCTATTATATATTTTTAGAAATCTAGCATTTTAATGATCACAAATCTACCATGTAGGAAAGTAGTCCATCCAACACTGAGCCAATGAATTTTGATAGCACTCTCATAAAAATAAGATGTAGAATTATCTATTGAAATCAGTAATCAGAATAAACTAATAACGTCCTCTCTCTCACCCATACTCACTCATTCCCACAGTCACACACATACACACAGGCACACGCACACATTCACACACACTTGCAATCACAAACACACTGATTCTTGCCCCCAAATTCACAGAGAAAACAGAAATTTTAAAATTCTCATGAGAAATGACTAATTTTTTTTAAGGTACATACCATATTTTATTAAATTTAATTAATTTTTTGATCACAGATCCAAATGATAGTGTTTATTTATTTGTTTATTTTTTGCTAATAAACAACAGAAATTTATTTTTCATAGTTCTGGGGGATGGAAGTCCAGGATCAGAGTACCAGCATTGTTGGGGAGGGCCCTCTTCTGGATAGCAGACATGGCGGAAGGGGCAAAAGGACTCTGTTGGGCCTCTTTTTTTTTTTCTTATTACTTATCTATTTTATACATATTAGTGTATATACCCAATTCATCCCACCGCCAGCCCCCCCCCCCTGCTTTCCCCCCTTGGTGTCCATACGTTTGTTCTCTACATCTGTGTCTCAATTTCTCCCTTGCAAACTGGTTCATCTGTACCATTTTTCTAGATTCCACATATATGCGTTAATATACGATATTTGTTTTTCTCTTTCTGACTTCACTCTCTATGACAGTCTCTAGGTCCTAATTTTTAAGAAAAGTTAGATTAAGAATATAAGAAGCTAATAAGTAATTGATAAGTTGAAAATGCTTGTATAAATAGAGGTTTAAAGACTAGACCAAAATGTAAATAATTGCTAAATTAGTAAGTGTAAAAATTAACCTAGCATATATGGCAAATGCTGCCTCATTCTCCCCTTCCCACCTCTCACACTGTCCCTCACCCCACCCACGTGGTATCATACACAGAAGTTCAGAGACTTTGTTGTCTTTGCTTTAGAGTAATCCGCAGATCATGATCCTTTCTGACTACAACTTTTGACATTAAAAATTTTTTTCTTTCTTCCTGAAGACATTTCACCAGCAATATTTGAATATAGAGCTGTTGGTCTTCCAAGCTGTACCCTTATCTATATTTTTGTCTCTGAATCTTTCCAACATTGTCATGCTAGTTCTTGAAGCTTGGCGTTACCCAGGTGGTGGTTATTAACTGACGAGTCATGGTTCATGGTGAACAAGCTAGGTCAACAAACTTGTTTTTCATCATGGCTGGTTTTAATTTGAAAGGGAGCTTGTTACCTATTTGATAATGCTTCACTGAGGTTCACCTATTTCAGGTAGATTAATAGCTTGTCAGGGATGAGGAGCCCAGGGGCCCTGTTGTAACTGTGTGCTGTTAGGTTCAAGGTTCAAACTTCAGAAAGTATAAAAGTCCTTGTTTTTCTTCTACCTGTTTGGCAGTGCATGCCTTAGTGAACTTTTATACTTGGTAACACTTGAACAATCACAGGTTTGAGATCTTACAGTAATATTAGGAACTGTGTTATATAATTAAGAAAGAGATGTGCTCTGGTAGTGCTTTCTAGATTAGAAGACTTTTCAATTTTGAAGAACATGGGGTTGGTGGAGATTTTAAAATATTCATACAGTTTCCTGATCATTCACCAGGAAAAAAGATTCAAAATCTCTCTAAAATGGAATATTAAATTTCATACAAATCCTGATACCATAGGTGGGTATTAGATTGAAGTAAATAGACAAGAAAAGGCTGTTCATGTTTGGACCAATTCATGATGGTGACATATCAGTAATTTCTTAAATGAATGTCTACATAAATACATTTATAATACATTTTAAAATTTGTAGTAAATTATTAACTGAAAAAAACTCCTTTTTAAAATAAATGAGAGGTTTACCACATTTGTTTTCTTTTAGTTATTCATAAGATAGATCCTTGGACACAGGAAGTGTATCAGCTAGCTCTGTCCATATGGAGAAAAAAAATTCAAGATGCACTTGCTTCATAACATGGTCCTTATGAATCTCAACGTAGCTGAAGTTCCTACTCGGATTTTGCTCCTGAAACATTTAAATTCAACAGTACTATTTAAAGATTAAACCACTGTGGAAATATTAATGATGTCTCTGTACTGAAAACAGCTTGGCAATCTCTTAAATTGATAGGTTTCTAAAGAAACTCTCCATTTCAAATAAGGATCTGATGTTTGGATCTCCTGACTGGTCTGAAATGTAGTTTACCTTCATAGATTGGCTATCTAGGAGCTTGTAAACAAATTCATAAATTTGTCATGCTGATTATAGTGTTGGCAAACACAATGGCTGATCATGTTATAAATGTTTATCAACACTCGCACTCACCCACCTGCTAAGAGGTGCTACGCTTTAATGAAATTGTTTGAATATCAAGGCTGGTTGCTAAGATACAATGTTCTTGTTACTAGGGATGTGTGATGCTTGCAGATTTCTGTTATCAAATAATGATTAGAGATGTGCTAACCTCAAGGTGCTCAGTGCAGTGAAAGGTTTACCGAACTACAAATTAGTAAACTGTCTGCTTGAGCAGGCACTGGCAGAAGAAACATGTGCCTCATCCATACACGACTGGCATTTTAAAAGAAGACAAGAGAGGACAGGGACCATGGCTATGAATGATGGGTCCTTGAAAGTTTGCCATGGAAGGTTTACGTTCTCTGTTGCCCAGCATGATGAATCTTTAGCTAGCTGGGGAATTTGTTGAAATCCATTTTGATAACTCCTTCTCATGAAAAGTCGATTCTTTACATTTCCTTTTAATTGGTTGTTTTGGAATTATTAACATTAAACACATCATATCTTTTTGTGAGAAATAAAAGTGTAATCCTGCAGAATGGAGATTTGAACATGAACACATTTAAAAAATAATGCCAGGTTTAAGAGACTTACTGGTGTAAATGTCATAGTTAGTATAATAAATTCTGCAAATAATAATGCACAATTTTTTCGATTGAAAATTCAATCTGCCAGAATAGCTAATATAATATAAAATACCATCGTGTAAGTGTTGAAATGTTTCTCTTTATTTTCACATTCCCTCAAACGATACAATGGAGATGGACAAAGCTGAGCTGTCTATATTAGTCTAATTGTTTATCTTGCTTAAGTAGAATCTGAGTTGCAGTGTGGCACGTATACTGGGGATACTTTGAGCACAGCACTTTCAGGTTGAAAAAATTTCTGTGATTTTATGACAGTCCCTGGAATTCCCAAGTGCTGTGCTCATGACTAGTAATATTTCAGAAATGTGTGGGCAACAGTACTTCTGGTGTCATGTGTAACTTTTACTCTTGTTACTTTATAAGAAATTTCAATTATTAGGATCACAGATCTGATGGATATTTAATTGACTCATGAAATTTCCCTTAATAAAAATTGAAATTGTAGATATATTTTAATAATGAAATTGTTAAAATAAAATGATAGTCCCATATAACATCTGGCCTTCCTTAGATCATGAATACCATGAGAGCAGAGACTGAATCTGTTTTTCCTGACCATTGTATAACCATCCTCCAGAAGAGTGCCTACATAAGACAGGTACCTTATGAATAAATGAATGATACCTAAGTCCAGAAAACTTTGCTAATATCCATAGCAGATACTTAAGAGTTTATAAGTTAAATTTTCCTGACTTTTGTGTAGAGTACAAAAAGACCCAAAGAAAAATCTGATAATATCTTACCTTTGTGAAATAGATTTTATACATCCCAGTTTTACAGATGAGGAAAGCAAAGTTCAGAGGAAGAAGATAATGAATGGATTTTGCAGTGTCACACAACTAATGTGAAGCAAAGTTGGACCTGAAACTCAGGTCTTTCGTAAGTCTAGTCGTATTTCCAGAACACCAGCTGCCTCTCTGATAGTGTCAGAGCTGATCGGGGAGCTAACAGTTAAGTTGATATGGATGAGAACACATTTAAATGCAGCAAATGAGTTCTTCTGTCATATACTGGCTTCATGAATTTGGACAAATTCTTAACCTAAATATTCTTTTGCTGTTGTTACTATTATTTTCTTATGTGGATTAAATTAGTTGGGTAAGGTAATGTGCTTAGCACATACTAAGCAGTCAATAAAAGTTATTTCTAAGATACTCATTGATTGTGTTCCACAGAATAAAGCTATATTACACTTGTTATAGCCCCCAAATTGTTTCTGAAGCTGAAATTTCACCTTTCTGATGAGGTACTTAACTCATTTTTATACTGTCCAAGTTTGGTTCAATGAAACTGATTCATACTTGTTAATTAATCCAAAAGAGATGTTGCAAAAACCTTCCCATGTTTTTATTTGAAGACTTTTGGGCTTCAGATAGATTTATAAGCTAGCACATGGTTAATTATAGTTGTACAGGGACATGTAGAAGTTTCTTGGGCAGGAGTGTGCTGTCATGGTAGGAGTGACCAGTGCTGGGTGGGCTTATCTGGAAGAGATTTTTTCTTTTCCTACTCAAAGTGTTCTTATGAGGCTTAAGTGAGAAACTAAATCTGAATGTCAAAAGTGGTATCCAAAGTCAAGGTAATTCAAATTATAATGTTACACCTTATCCAAGGAGGAAGAAGTAGACAAACAAAAAACAAACCTCTTAAAGTTTTCAGGACTGTAATACTTGCCAATGACACCATATGTAATGACTTTTCTTGGAAATTAACTGTTGTATTCAGCAAAGCATCTCTCCACTTTCTGCTACTTCTTTTATCATAATTCAATGCTGCTTTCTTATTTTCTGAGCCTTCTTAATGTCTGCACTTGCAGAGTATTTTATCTTTAGTCTAAATAAGAATACTAAATATTTGGCCCACTGGCTCAGAAGCCAGCTTGTCTAAGCCAAAAATTGTCTCTGCTGTCTAATTTTTAAGGCTATATTTTAACATGCTTCTTATTCACCAGTGAGAAAATTACAAAATGGACTATTAAAAAAACATGAGGTTTATGCCACTTAGAGAATGTATTCTATGCACCCAAACACCCATTGTTCATATGTAGAGATGCCCCTAAATATAGATGTACTAAACTACCTACGTATAATTCAGATCATGTCAAAGCACAAACCCCTCTCAGTGTGGGGTAGTATGAGCACTTTGTTATCTACAGCAGCTGTTACCTCTTTTTGAGGAGAAAAAACCTACTCCTGTTTAAATTTATGTTACATTGAGCAAGTTGTATTGCTTGCGATTATATGTGGCTCAGCTGTGTCACGTGGCGTGACCTGCTCTAACCTGACTTAATGCAATCCACATGTTGTACTGAATGACACACATTAAAACATTCCACTTCTCCACGGAACTGTGTGAGCAGGTGATTTCTCTAAATGGCAGACACTCCCATGCTTGTATTTTAAACCTCTACCACTTTAGCTAAAAATATCTTCAAAAGCCCACCCAAAACATTTCCCTGGGTTATTTTTGCAAATTGTTGGGTGACTTACAAAGAGCAGGGAGGGATGCACAAGGGGAAGTTTTGAATTATTTACATAATTTGATAGGATGGTGCCTCGTTTAAAAAATGCACTTGGTGGAAGTCACAAATTTATCTACTTCACATAATCGAGTCGTAGAGAGGGGACCTAATCGTATGATTATTAACTTGCTGCTTCTTGGATTCCAGCAGGTTGAGAGTTATATTTCTTATCAAACTAAAAAAAAATATGAAAATGACTATGTCCCAGCAAACAGCCTTCATAGGAATGCACACTATTTTTACCAATATATTTATTCCTCTTTGACAGCAATGAGCACCATCGGTCCTGAATTCAACTTGAAGTGTTTGGTCATCAGTGATAAAACTTTATATTGGACCATTCAGACATTTTCACCGGGTTCCCCGAATGACCAGTGGAACACATTGGTAGCACATCTGGAGCAGAGTGCTCCTTTGTTATTAAGGAAACTGACCAAATGGGGTTTTTCCAGCATTGTTGCTCTAGTTAAGTGAGGCAACTTGCTAGGTGTATAGCTCAGAAAAGAGATCCTCAGAACACGGGTCTGGGAAATGGACATGCTGCTCAAATCCCAGTTCCAGCACATACTAGCTGGGTAACCCAGTGAAAGTCACTTAACCTCTCTGAGCCTTTCCCTCTTTGACAAAATGAGATGATAATATTATGTACACTGTAGCATCTTTTCAAGAGGAAATTAGCTAAATTCTGTGAAGTGCCCTGTAAAATGCTTGGTATTTAGGAGGCATTCAAAGCAACTGAGCTGTTATTAGCTTTGTTAAGTTCAGTTAGAGAAAGATAAAACCAACAACTCGCCACAAGTAAAGTGAGTAAAATAAATTGACACGTTTACAGGATACTTCAAGGTCCTTTTTGCTTCTTTTTTTCTAGAAATATTTGGGGCCCCAGTGTACTTTGCAAGTCAATTCTTCTGGACACTAATTTTCTGAGATATTTTGTTATGGGCTTTAGAGCTTAGGCTTCCTTTTCCTTTAACTGATTAAGAAGACTGTTTATCAAAAGTATTTGAGGGGCTTCCCTGGTGGCGCAGTGGTTGAGAATCTGCCTGCCAACTCAGGGGACACGGGTTCGAGCCCTGGTCTGGGAAGATCCCACATGCCGCGGAGCAACTAGGCCGGTGAGCCACAATTACTGAGCCTGCGCGTCTGGAGCCTGTGCTCCGCAACAAGGGAGGCCGCGATAATGAGAGGCCCGCGCACCGCAATGAAGAGTGGCCCCCGCTTGCTGCAACTAGAGAAAGCCCTCGTACAGAAACGAAGACCCAACACAGCCACAAATAAATAAATAAATAACCCCCCCCAAAAAAAAACTTAAAAAAAAATAAATAAAAAATAAAAAAAAAAGTATTTGAAAATATGAAAGACCAGAAGGCTAAGTGCTACAGCAAAGGCAAGAAAGAAAACACTTTCTTACCTAAGACTTTAATTTTCATGATATAATGTATACATTTTTAACCTAGTGTTATCAAGATCTCCAACACCGTTTGGCTCGATGAAGGCAAAATGTCAGGTTATTTGATCCTGTCAAGAAAGGTAATGATTTCTTGGTAGAGTATCTGTTAATGATTGAATAATTTGTCAGCTGTAAAGTGCATTTGTACCCAGATGTGTCTGTATTTGATAGGGCATAGGAGATAATACAGCAAAAACATAAATCTAGTGGGTTAGATTTAGTTGCTATTTGACATAAACATTGAATGGGAAAATGGTTCTACTGTACTGGAAAATTTACTTTTTGCCTGTAAAGAGTAAGATATAACTAACTTAACAACTATGGTTACTTCTTTCAAATAGCGTACACAAGTAAAAGTGGTATGTAATGTTCTCCAGTCATTCCCGAGGACACGACTTTACTTAATTTATCAACCATGATTTTCTCTTCCTTTGTAGATGAAGTTAACATCTTCTCTGCTCTTACTAGTCTTCCATCTTTTCTTCTGACTTTTGGGGGACTTGTTTTCTTTAAGTTAAATATAAGTGTTTTCTGCTTTCCTTCCATTGTTAAGTTTTAAGTTGCTTATTTTTTACATTTATATAGCATGTTCTAGAAACAAAATAATTCTTGCACTTCATCTAATATGACAAAATTGAAACTGAGTATCTGGATCAGTTACTGACCCATAGTAGATGCTCAGTAACTTCACGTTGGATGCATGAATGGGTGGGTAAATGAAACAATGAATTAAAGAAAGCAAGTATGAAGGAAAAAATTGGTTTGTAATGAATGCTATATGCCATTATAGTTGTTTTTATACCTCTCACAGTTATTTGTTGTGCTGCCTTAATTTTAAGGTTCACTCATGACACACCGCTTTAAATTAAATATAGGTATTTTCTAGATTAATAATAAACTTCATGAAATTCCCATGCAGAATTTTTTAATCCATCTCCACTGCAGTGCATGTGGATGACTTAAGTAAAAGCTGCAGTATTAGGAAAGACAGGATGGTTGGCAAGATGGAACTGACTTTGACTCAGTCTTTTATGGAAACATGTTATTGTACTCCTAGGGCATCATGTAGAGGTGGAAGTCTGAATTTTAGACTAGGGAACACTGTGATTTTCGCTAACAAACCGTATTTACTGAAACACATGTGTTAAATATATCTGGGTGGACTGGTGGGGGTTTGCTTTGGGAAACTGGCTATAATTTGAAAGGAGCTTCTGTTAATGTCTGTGTTTTCCACACTGCATCTGCTGGACCTTATCAATGAAGTGGAAGACACTGAAGGGAGAATTGTGTCCCAGTGGAGAAAAACTTGAGTAAGCCTGGCTGCAAAAGTACATGGCCACAATCATAATCTTTCTTTTTAGAAACACAATTTAAAATAATATAAGGGTGGGACTTCCCTGGTGGTGCAGTGGTTAAGAATCCGCCTGCCAAAGCAGGGGACATGGGTTCGAGCCCTGGTCCGGGAAGATCCCACATGCCGTGGAGCAACTAAGCCCGTGTGCCACAACTACTGAGCCTGCACTCTAGAGCCTGAGAGCCACAACTACTGAAGCCCACGTGCTGCAGCTACTGAAGCCCGTGTGCCTAGAGCCTGTGCTCCGCAACAAAGAGAAGCCACTGCAATGAGAAGCCCGTGCACCGCAATGAAGAGTAGCCCCTGCTCGCCGCAACTAGAGAAAGCCCGCACGCAGCAACGAAGACCCAATGCAGCCAAAAATAAATAAAAATAAAAATAAATAAATTTATTAAAAAAAATAATATAAGGGTAAGCACTTTGTTTAGGTAACATTTAATCTAAACCCTTTCTTTTACAGATGAAGAAACTGAAATGTACTGAAGTTATATTACTTGTCTAAAATGGCACAACTAGTTTGTTGTATAGAATGCCAAATGAGGTCTCGTGACTTCCAGTTCAGTGCAATTTTTGTGCATGACATCAACTCTTAATTTATTATAAAAGAGTCAAGTGATACAAATTCAAGAAGATGGAAATGTAATTAGCATGACATAGACAGCATTTTCAACAGCAGTGAAGCATTTGCACTATACTTATGACATACCAACACTGAGGAGAAGAAAGATAGGGAATTCAGGGAAAACTAAAATCCAAGAAGTTATAATGTGATTGGGATTGAAATAATAGTCTACTTAGAAAACGGTTCAAGAAAGGACATACCCCAAACTAACTTACGCTCACAGAAGCCAAGTTGTGCAATTCACATTGAGAGAGGAATGCGCTGGTAGGGAAGTGAGACTTCATGTAGAAAATGGCTTTTGAAGGGAGAGTAATGTTCGCATAGTTAGGGAGGAAGAAAGATATCTAATTAGGGGGAAAAAACCTGATGTGAAAGTGTGTGTAGTGTAAATGGGGCTGTTGCAATGAGATTCACTGTTGGTGAACAGCAGCCAAAAGCTTGGAAAAGGGAAAATAGGTTTTGGTGTGTAGGGATAGGTGAGATTAAACTATGTGGTATGTTGGCAAGAGCATAGACTTCGAAACCAGAGAGACCTGAGTTGGAAGTAGCATCTGTCATTTAATAACTTGACAACTCTGCACAAGTTACTAAGCTCTCTGAGCCTTGGTCTCCTCATCTGTATAATGGACAGATTACCCACAGGGTTGTGTCAGTGAGATAACATATAAAGTGTTCAAAGACCCCCCCCCCAACACACACATAATATTTGTGTGGTAAACATAACCCTTTATCTTCTTTCTCCTTTGGTTCCTCTAAAATGTATGACACACAATTCTAAGAAAACTGATTCATTCATTTAACAAATATATATTGACTGTAGATGATGAGTCCGTCACTATGTTGGTGCTGAGGGTATTGCACAAACAATGAAGAGAACTGTCTAAGATCAGGAGTGTGTTCTGTGACAGCACTATAAAGAGTGAGTATAACTAGACCACATAGCTAGAGAATGCACAACCGTCATCAAATTAACATCCTGTCCAGATGAGCTAAGTGTTGATATTAATCTGTGGAGAGAAATATTTGATTGATCTTTTATTTTAGTCAAGAATTATGTGCAGAGCATGACACAAGAACTTAGCTGAGAACTGTCTGCAGAGCATGACATAAGTACTACATTATACATCCAGGGGTGATATTTAACAGTTCCAAGTACATGGATTACTTTTATGGAACAGTCAGCTTTATGGGCACTTAAAAGTCTATGAAGTATATCTTTGAGCATTCTTTGGTTGACACAGTTCCACTAAGTCTTGCTTCTTGCTAATTGCAAAAGTGTGCATAAGGAGGTATGACATGTGTGAAGGGTCCTATCTACTTTGGAAATTTTCTCTAAGGAACATGGACAGAAAAACATCAATTCAAATGGCTTGTGATAATGAGAACAAATTTGACTGAATTTTAAGTTTTCCTAATTCCACAAATTAGCCCAGTCTCTCTCTTTAGGCAAGTTAATATCAGGCTATATTTTATTGTTAATGCTGCCTGTTCTATGGGATACTCCCTGTAAGCATGCATTGGCTACATCATTTTGGGATGACAGTTTAGGGATTTGGAGGATACCTAAAACTTGTTGATATACATGGAACAGTTTTCTCATGAATTTAGAAATACTAGCTTGTAGGCACTTTCAATTATTTTCATCTATGGCTGTGAACCTAGGTTTTCATAAATCAGGGCATATTATATAATCTTCCTGTTTTCTATTTAGAGTAATGAAAATGTTTGAATGCAATATCATGAAATAGATATTAATGCAATCCTGCCAGAAACCGGCTTCTTATATCAAAAGGCTAAAACTTAAGTTGTAAATGTGACTTACTTTTAAAAATATGTGAATTAAGAATTTCAAGAAAGGTAAATTAAAACAAATTATAAGATAATTATAATCATTGAGGAAACCTTAATAGGTTACGTTTCTTTTGTCCATATTATTCAATGTCCCCTATTTTAGTGGTGTAATACCTGGTCACTCAAGGTGAGGCATACCTGTGTGAAGGTCTTTTGTCTCTGCTTTGTGTATAAATTCTGTATTTTTCAGAAGTTGCAGTATGATTCTGTGTTTGATAATTTGGTGCAATAGGCATTGTTGTGGTAAGAACCTTGCCCTTGATGGAAAGTAATGAGACCACATTTGTTCCTTTTTCAGTTTTCATTTGGAAGATGTAAATGCAGGTGGTGTCTTGGTTCTTGGGGGCTTTTCTCTATGGCTCTGTGTGTTGAAGTAGTCATGTCAGATTTGAGTGTCAAATTTTCAGTTTTATTCAAAGATTTTTTTCAGGCACATGGCAGACACTTATATCTTGTCTTCCCAGAGTTTGTTTTTAATTGGGGAGGGGCTTGGCTGATGAAAAAATATTTTAAAATGCATTAATGGATTAAATATTCAACTTCATTAATTTTTCTTTTAATCTTGAGATTGTGCATGATGCTAACTCCTGGCTTGAGCAGAGAGAAGTATCTCTCCATTTTTTGACTGCATATATTTTTCCTTGCTTACTAGTGTTTTTAAGATATATTTTTCTCATAATGTTTTTTTTTCCTTTTCCTCAAAATTCTCTGTATATATTTTTTCTTCACTTTCTAATGTCTTCTCTACCAGATATCATATAGTGACTTCCTGGACTATGGGCGCCTCACTTTTATTCAATCTACCTTTACTGACACATCACTGTAATTAAGAGAAAAATATTTAGGAATTGCCTGTGTCCCGGTAAAAGAAGGATCAGCTAGGTTGTGCTGTGTAACAAAAATCTTTAAAGTTCTAGTGGCTTAAATAACAAAGTTTTATTCTAATTCACACCTTGTCCATCACAGATCAACAGAGTGGTTTTGCTCATTTTACTCAGGAACCCACACTGATGGAGCCACCGCCATCTTGAACATTTCTAGGCTTAATACAAGAAGAAAGAGAGGGTTCTAAAAGGTAGTGAAGGGCTTCCCTGGTGGCGCAGTGGTTGAGAGTCTGCCTGCCAATGCAGGGTACACGGGTTCGAGCCCTGGTCTGGGAAGATCCCACATGCCACGGAGCAACTGGGCCCGTGAGCCATAATTACTGAGCCTGCGCATCTGGAGCCTGTGCTCCGCAACAAGAGAGGCCGCGATAGTGAGAGGCCCGCGCACTGCAATGAAGAGTGGCCCCCGCTTGCCGCAACTAGAGAGAGCCCTCTCACAGAAACGAAGACCCAACACAACCATAAATAAATAAATAAAAGGTAGTGAAGTAGAAATTAAATATTACACTCTGTAAGTGACACATCACTTATATTCACAACATATTGGGCAGAACTAGAACTAATCATATGTTTCTATAAAACCAGTGGGGAGGAGGAAGTATAATCCTATCTTATGCCTGGAAGGGGTTGGCCTGGAACTACAAGTACTATAGCAGGAAGCTTGCCAGGCTGCCTTTGATCTTAGTTGAAGTTATGAATCACAGATGGAAGGACAGAGAGGATTGGCTTTGTTCGGCAGTTGTGAAGATTACTGGCATCTGACAGTGTCTACACATAGCCAGTTAAATTACTCTGTACCATGGACAGTCTAATTTGGACTCCAAGTACTTGGCCCCATTCTAGCTTAGTTCCAAGAGTAAAGGCAGGATGACCTAATGATGATAAACATAGGCTTTGGAGCTAGAATCCTGGATTTGAATCCTCAAATCTGTCTTTTACAGTCAATATCTTCTTTGGAGAGTTATTTAATTCTCTGAATATTAGTTACTTCTTCTTCAAAGTAAGGATCATTACAACAATAGTAAACAGGTTTATTGTCCACACCTTTACCTACCTGGCTGAAATGTAAGCTCTGTTAGAGCAGGGATATTTGTCTGTTTATGTCAGTGAACAACTTCTAATTCCTTAGAACATTGTCTGATACATAAAAGGTAATTAATAAATCCATGTTGAATGATTAAATATATGTATAGGATTTTTATTAGCATCAAATAAGACCATGTATCTGAAGTCTATTATAAAGTGGCTGGTACATATTTAGGGATCAGTAAATGGTAGCTATTACTTTTAAAATTCTGGAAGGAAATTAAGAAATAAGTTGAGGTTTGCAAATAATGAGGAAAATCTTTCCTAGGTCTGTTCATAGTAGAATGTATTTCAAGGAAGTTCCAAAGATAGAGTAAACTCTGTGGTGGGTTTGGAGGTCCAATTTGATTTTAAACTAAAATTCATTTCTATCCTAGAGAACATCCAAAATATGAAATATTTTTATAACTGGCATTGTTTTTAACTGTCTGACATAATTTTGTAGCTTTTCCTGGGGTCAAGACAAGCTGTCACAGAGTTGCATCTGTTGGGACTTCTCTGAGGGCTATGGGGTTGACATCTGTAGTGCCAGGTTTCATAATTCTCCCTACAATAATCCATCCATTCATCCATCCATCCATCCATCCAATTAGTAAATATTTATTGAGTGCTACTTCATGCCAGGGAATGAAACGTTCCTGTGAAGTTTCCTCTTATTATTATTTTATTTTCTAATAAGTTAGCAGAGGTTTTAACTTCAGTACTGTTAATGATAATTGAAGACCTATAGTTCAGATTACAATAGGACCCTTCTGGTAACCAGTGTCATATTATATGATAGCACATTCTTGTCCACAGAATGATAATGTATTTGGAACAGTTTTTTAGGTAAACTAAACTGAACCAGAGAGCTAGCAAACGTTCTAGCAAAGACGAGGTAATTATGATGCCAATACTCCAGTTAGCATCACTCATAGACACAGGGCCTGACTTGATTAGCCTCATCACTAAACTTTTTGGTGCTACGGGTAGCTAAATGCCATTTCAAGAGTTTAAATTTGAGGAATTCTAGGAATGTATTTTTCCTTTTATTCTGAATATTTTTGGATGTTTTGGCACAAAAAAATTCTCTGCTGTATTTATTTATGATACTTCTCTGTTGGGAAACAATAATCTTTCTGCTTCTTAATCTAAATCGAACTGCAGTATACCAATAAAACAAGTCACAACATACAAAGTAAATTTTCTCTGTATAAATAATTAACTCTTTGAGATTTATTGGCCTTTTTCTATTTCCCCCTTTCTCTGAGTGGTGTAATCCAAATAAAATGTTGCATTTATTCTCACCTGATAAAATATTCATGAAAGAAACCACTACCTTTGAATTTGGATTAAGAAACTATGAAGAAAACATGGTTATGAATGTTGACCTTTGTCTGAGTACTACCTAAAGCCTATTAGCTGAAACCAACCGTCTGCAGGGAATCTTCTTTTACTTTACCTTTATTTTTGCTTTTTGGTTTTTGTTAAAACTTTCATTGACTTTAAAGTACTACATAATGATTTTGAAACAAACAAAAGTGAGTGATTAGTTGTATTTTCACCATGTATGTGCTATGATAAGTGAACCAGGACTTGGCTAGAAAATATTGTTGGATGATATGAGTGGCTTTGGAAACAATGAGGGCAATCCGGGAAGAAGATACCCTCTGTCCCAGATGAGCAGATTTTGCTGCTGTAGAAGTCATTTAGAATTGTGATTTTGATCTTTTATGGTTACTTGTTGCTCTGTGCCATGTGGAGATGAAATGTATCTGTATCAGTCCTCAGGGTAAACTTGCTGCCATGTCCCTTAGTTTTTCACATGTCCTAGGACAGTAGGTGTGTCTTGGTTTTGGCTTTCATCTAGGCTAGAGGATTCCAGCAATACTAAAGTAATTCTGGTGCCCAGCTAGGACTCTGAGTTTACTGTGAGATGGGTTCTATTGTGAATATTCTAAAAATCCCAAATCCACAATGATGCACAGTAGTGTTCTTAGAAGAGGTAGATCTCTGATGCTCCTTTTACCCTACAGGAAAGTTTTAAAATGGATTATCAAATAAAAGATTGCTTGATGTTTGCTGGAGTGTCACTTGAGGGTGGACAAATAAATCTTTGTGCCTTGGCTCATTTGATAATTAATTCCTCAGTTCAACAATGAAAACACCTTAGCCTCTGAGGGAAAGCCTCATAGAAATCAAACATTAGCTGGTTCAGGAGTTCCCAAAACCCAGTGAAGGATCACCTCCATTTTGTGATAACATTTTCACTGGATGGTGTCACACATACTTTTAGTGTAAGGCCGACAAATTGTTTTCCTTGAGAAGATCGTAATTTATTTTGAGATCATGCTCTTCTTTCTTTTTTTCATGTAAAAATGTGCTTTCTTTTATAAGATGATAATGAGAATAGAAGGTAGAAAAGTAAAGTTTTTAACCATGTAGGTCTCTTAATTTTTGCTTAAAATAAGCCAATTCTTAAAATTTAAAAGTCTGGGAACCAGTGAACTGAGCAACTTTAGATCTAGAAGGGGCCTCTTTGTTCTAACTGCAGTCAGACTACTGTCTTCTAATGTTGGGGGTCGACTGTCTTGGTGAGTCAGATATGTCATCACCTGTCCTAGCCCAGCCTAGCCAAACACTATTGGATGGGTTAGAGTTCATATTTAGTGTTTTTAAAAAAACCAAGTTAAATTTGACTAGAACAGCAAGCCCAAAAAGGATCCGAACCAACAGGAACTGACATGGCCTTTGCAGTCGAAGTGTCAGCATTTGACTGCCTTGTGGAATTAGATACATTTTAGTGTTAGCGTCAGGGTTTTGAGTAATTCTTATTTTCTAACCTGGATGAGTCCTTGAGTTTTTCAAGATAATTTTCCTTTTGATATTAAACAGTGGTTGAGTATTATTGGAAGTTGTTTCATTCTACTTAAATGATTGCACTTAGTAGCTAGACTTAATAAACTCTAGAGAAAGATGTAAAACTCTATATATTTATTTTATGTTTTTAATTGTGTGTCAATTGAGGGAATTTTAGGAAATTTAGAAACAAGTGAATAAGAAGATGAAAAGCATTTACACTCTCATTTCCCAGAAATGACAACTGTTAACATTTTTTATACACCCTTTTGGTCTTCTTTGTGCATATATTTATTAACTTCGGATCATGTAGTATGTAACATTTTGTGATCTGATTGATTTTTGCTATTTTACAATATACAGTAACTATTTCCTTTATCATGTATCAATCTTCAGCAATATGATTTTTAATGGCTGCATTATATTCTATTTTACAATCCCATCTTATTGGATATTTAGTTTGTTTCCAGTGTTTCACACTTGGAGGTAATGCTTTAATAACCATCCTGTATCCATTTTGATTTTTTTTTTTTTAGGATGGCTTCCAAGAAGTAGAATTACTTGGTTAAAGACTATAAATATTTTCAAGATCTGAAGAAAGATTTAAACATTTTCTGAGGGGGGATAATAAAAATCAGGTACTGTTTTGAGACATATAAATCACAATCCAGATTAAATGTCTGGCAAGCAAATATTCACATTTTCTACAGGAGATTCTGGGAGTCTGAGAAAGGGATAATGTAGGGAAGGAATAAAGAACTGAGTTGCAATGTCAGTGTAACCAAATAGGAATGTGGGGGAGCAGAAAAATATCGGCTAGCTGGTCTTTCAATAAAGTTGGAAAATGTTGACGTAGATAATCACCCTTGGCAGTGATATCTATATTAATTGGATCAAGAACTAGCCCAGAATAAATAGTCCAACAAAGTGGACACAGGATTTGTTAGATATTGACTGCCTAACATTAAACTTATATACTTTTTAAAAAATTAATTAATTAATTAATTAATTAATGGCTGCGTTGGGTCTTGTTGATGCGCGCGGACTTTTCTCTAGTTGCTGTGAGCGGGGGCTACTGTTCGTTGTGGTGCACAGGCTTCTCGTTGTGGTGGCTTCTCTTGTTGCGGAGCATGGGCTGTAGGCATGTGGGCTTCAGTAGTTGTGGCACGTGGCTCAGTAGTTGTGGCTCGTGGGCTCTAGAGCGCAGGCTTCAGTAGTTGTGGCGCACGGGCTTAGCTGCTCCACGGCATGTGGGATCTTCCTGGACCAGGGCTCGAGTCAGTGTCTCCTGCATTGGCAGGCAGATTCTTAACCACTGCGCCACCAGGGAAGCCCTAAACTTATATACTCTTAAGAATTTTTTTTTTTACCTGTCGAGTTTTGGTGTTTCACACAAAATATAAACTACAGGTTTGTGGTGTTGATGGAGGGGGGCGGGTAGTAACTGGGTTCAGTTGTTAAAGGTTTTATTCAAGAGGTAACTGAAGATAAAGATGGATGCCAAATATTAGGTTTCATGTAATTTATATCTTATTTTGTTGTGCGATTTTAACCTGCAGGTTTTCTACCTACACCTTAACTGGTGAAATATGATTAAGAGTGCCACATGCTAACTAAGCAACTCCGCCATCCACTGCTCCGTGTGCCATCTGATCACACCTCTGGCTTTGTGAGCTGTAGCCATGGCTTTCATTTAAATTACTAGACTGCCATAAATCTGATTTTGGACTGAATTTCATGTGTTTAAAATACTAAACCACTATTTACCCATCCCTAATGAGAAGTCATCATGGCAGTTCAAATACTTATATTCAACTAAAGGTAGAGTGAAATTAAATAGAAGTGTATCATTATGAGAAAACAAGTGAAAACAGAGCTCAAAAATGTTCACTCTGTTCTATTCAATAAACAAAGGGGAAAAGTTATCATGAGTTTATTTTAAACACCTTTATTTGGGATATGTTTGAACTCCAAAGCTAAATTTATAGCCTAACTGACTCACATTCCCCTCAAATAGCATCTCCTCTTGAAGGTTTCCTAGATCACCAGGAATAAATAGCCACTCATTTCTCCATTCAGCCACAAGACCCGATGCATAATACTATCAGTGTTTATCTTCTATTACTTGTTTTCAGGTGTTCCCTTCCAATTAGGCTGTGAACTTGGCAAGATCTGGCTCTGAGTCTGTTATCTCTGTCTTCCAATGTCCTGGTACAAATAGATATTTGAAACTTGTTTATTGAATGCATGCTACATATGGAGTTTGGCAATTTAGTAAAATACAAAAATCCAAATGCACCTGAATTACAAAAAAGTTCTGTGGTTATTTTTCTTTCATTTTTACCTATTTTCAAAGATGGCAATTATAATACTCCTCAAAATTTCAGTAATGTCCACTACAGTTTACAGGTCCATGTCTAGGAATGGGGGAGGGAAAATGAATAGTGCCATTAATAAATATTTATTGGAACCTCTCCATGGTACAGAACACTCCACTATCCCTTTAAGATACAAAAGTAAGAGGAATGTACTTCAGGAATGAAAAATCTAAAAGAAAAAAAGTATGGCATTTCTCAAATTATGTTAAGGGCTTGTGCTGTTTTTTTCTGACAGCCACAACAGCAGCATCATATGTCTTCCAGGGTTGCTGCAGCACCAGAAGACAGAGCCTGGGGGTATCAGAGTCTTACTGCTTTGTTCCAGGAGTGATACATGTCACAGTCACTCACAGCTCATTGGCCAGAAGTAGCCACATGGCTTCAACCATACTGCAAGGGAGAATGAGAAGTCTGTGCATGTGACAAAGAAGGACAAGTCCTGGAATTGGTAAACGCTAACTTCCAAGACTAAAACTGAAACAAAAATTTTTAATAAATTAAAATTTAATTATAAAAGTGATAAATACTCATGTTAGAAAATTCAAACAGTATGAAGGAATACAAAGTGATTAACAAAATCCTTCCCCTAACCCAAGTATCCCCAATTTAGCCACTTTTAACAGTTTTGTGCATTTTGGAAATTTAAAATTTTATATATATATACATGTATTTTACTTTTTTGTATGTTTGTTTATAAATCATACTATAGATGATACTAAAATAGGATTATACCATAGATCATTGATACTTTTTGTGGAACATTTTTTATTCAAATAGTCTGTTGCGAACGTCTTTCCATTTGAGCATATATGGATCTATCTCATTACTTTTTGTGGCATCTAATGGCAGGGTTTTCCATTTGTAAAGCTAAAATCATATATAGAGATTGTTTGGTCTAATGCTGATAATGATGATGAGCTGGAATTAGAGGAGAAGAAGAAGAAATATAGTGATATATGATATTAGTTAAGTGTTATTCCATGGGCCAGGCTCTGTGATAAGCATTTCACAGGCAGTATCCCTTTTAATCCTCATAGCTTTAGGTGGGATGAGGTAGGCAATATTAGAACCATTTCACAGAGGAGGAAACTTAGGCATAATGAGGTTAAGAAACTTGCCCCAAATCACACAGCAAGGAAGTGACAGAACCACACCATGATTCATTTCTTCCTGGATCCAGAGCTTGTGCTCATAACCCTGGGATATATTGTCTCTCCAGGGTATGAGACTTTAAGTCTTGATGTATATTTCAAAGTTACTTTCTGAAATTTTAACACCATATTAAAGTCCCAGCAATAGTGAAGAGTACCTGTTTCCCACACCTTCATCAACCCTGAGCTGGTTTAAACTCTGCCATCCTGACATGTAAATACTGTGTTGGTTTTTGAGGACCTCCAGAGCTATGAACTGGAACACAAACAGAAGCAAGAAAGATGCTAGACACTTCTGGGAAATGATACTTGCTTTGCAAGAATCTCTTGCATTCATACTGTCTGAGAGGAAGGATTTGACACAATGATTAATTGTGCATTTGCTACTCATTTGAAGCAAATTTCCTTTCCAGTGTCAGCATCAGCCAATCCTCAACCATTCACAGTTACATTTTTGTTTGGAGGATTTAGGGCAAAGAATGAGAAGAAGCATTTTCCTGGTTTCTAAAGGGTATTAATTATGAGTTATGAGAGTGGATATTCGAAGGTAATGTGTTGCACTGTGCTATGACTTTGTACTGAAAGTCACATGAAAGAGGTATCAGCATGTTTTTCAGTTCCCTGTGTGTGTGTGGTATGGAGGCAGGTTCTAGAGAATAGGACCATGGCAAAGGTCCATCTAGCCAAGTCTGAGGGCAGTGTTGCATATAGCAGTTACTTACTGAGTACCTACTATAGGCCAGATCCTATGCTAAGCACTGGAAATACAATGAGAACCAAAAGAACCACTGTCCCTATCCTCACAGAGTGTATGGTTTTCAGGAGAGATCAAAAAAATTAAATTATACAACTAGATATCAGCTGAGTCAAGGGACCACCTAGTACATAATACTGTAAGAACCTATGAATAGTCAGGAATGTCCTCCATGAGGAAATGATGTTTGAGTTAAGATCTGAATGAAGATGAGTCATTAAAAACTTCTCTTTTGGGCAAGATCACATTTGCCATCCTTAGGGGATCTAGTTGAAGACAGATCAGATAGTGCTGGTAGCCTTATTATCATTGTCCAGCAAGAGACGATGATGGCTGAGGTTCAGATGTTGGTGGTGAGGATGGAGAGGAGACACATTCAAGAAATGTTTAATAGAGAAAGTCAATATAGCTTACCCGATAGCTTTGATTTGGATGGTAGGGGAAAGAGCAGTGTCAAAAATGAAGCTAGCTTCCTGGCTTGCATACTTGGTGGTGTCTTTCTTAGCTATGGGAGTCACTGGGATAGCACTGAGTTTGGGGGAAGTGCATTATGAGTTTGGTTTTGGACAGATGGAACTCTCAGTGCCTTTGAGACATCATGAAGACAGGAATCTTATCTTTCTTATTCACTGTGGTATCCCTAGTGCCTAGAATATTGTCCTGCATTTTGATATGTACTAAGTAAATATTTTTTGAGGTGATTTCATGATGACATGTCTTTTCAATTATTTATGTTATTTTACCTTTCTTAATGGCATTTTAACATTTTATTCATGTAGATTTTACACAATTCTTAATGGCTCCTTTTTCATAATGTTTCATCTGTTTTGTTGCTATAGTTAACATCAAAAGCAACAGGATTCCCCCCCCCCCATGATATTCTCTAATGGGTTATTTTTTCCTATAAAAGAATGTTATTTATTTTTTAAATTAATGTAACCAGCTACTTCACTTCATTCTCAGATTTTTCTAGTGGATTTTTTAGTCAATTCTCTAGGTTCTTTTAGTTTTATATTTCATTATTTGAAAATAAAATAATTTTGCCTCTTTATTACTTCTTAAAAATACTTTTAAACGTATATTATGTCATTTATTCCTTCTCATAACCCAAGTTCAAAAATTCTGATGAGCTCGTTTTCCTAGGTAAGCCAGCATGCAACTTCATAGTAGAACAAAGTTATATTCCATTTTGTTAATGGATTCCTCTAAAAAGGACAAGTTTTAAAACATTGTGTCTTTCAAAATTTAGTTATGACACCTCTTTAAGAAAGATTAAACATAAATGATGAGACTTTAAATCCTGTAAATGAAGTCAATGCCTGGAGGCATATTCATTCATTCATAAATACTTACTGAATACCTGGTACATACCAGGAACCGTTTTGTGTTCTCTAGTTTTTAACTACTGTAAAAAAAATAAAGGTAAAAATCCCTGCCATGATGGAACTTACATTCTAGTGAGGATTACAGACAATAACTAGGACAAATAAAGAGAACATATTGTTTGTTAGGTAATGAAAGGTACCAAGGATAAAACTACAGGAAAGGAGGAAAATATAAGGTGTCATGGAGGGATGGTGAACTGTTAGATAGGACGTCTAGGGAAGGCCTCACTGAAAAGATCCAGTTCAGATAAGAAGAAAATGAGGGGCACATCATCTAGCCGTCTGGGAGGTAATTCCAGGCAAAGGGGCAAGTTTAGTGCAATGGCAGGACAGTGTCTGGTTCATTCTAGGAACAGTGCTGTGGCCAGTATGCCTGGAGCAGAGAGATGGGAGAGTAATCAGAGAGTTCAGAGAGGTAATGCATATAGAGGGGGGTGGAGTGGAGGCAGATTATATAGGACCTTGTAGGTCATAGGAAGGACTTTGGCTTTTCCTCTGAGTAATACAAAAAGCCATAGGTGGGTTCAGATGGAAAGAATGACAGGATGTGGCTTATGACTAAGGAGGGTCACTCTACCTGCTCTGTTAAGACTGGACTGCTGATGGGAAAGGAGACATGTTAAGACCTATTTCAACAATCCACACAAGAGATAATGGTGGTTTGGGTGAAGTTTGTAGCAGTGGAGGTCATGAGAAGTTGTTGGATTAGGGACATATTTTGAAGGTGTAATCAATAGGATTTCCTAATTGATTCGACATGGGGTATGAGAGACATAGAGAAGCTGATGATGCACCAAAGTTTTGGTCTGAATAACTAAGGATAAAATGCCCTTAACTGAGTAGACAGTGGGAGGATTGCTCTTTTTGTTTTGGAGGGGTTTAGCTATTAGGAGCTCCATAGTGCTATTTGAGCAGTAGGATTTTAAGGATAGGCAGAGGGGTCTTACAGGGGTTTACCACTGCATTCCTTCTTCAGTTCTGACCCTTAAGACTCCAGCCATGGCAATGCACTGATGAATGGGTGGTATTCAGGCAATATCAGGCTGAAGAAAATTGGGGAGAAAGAAGATGAGGCCAGTTTCACACTGGGCAGGGGAAAGGGAAGAGAAGCTGGCTGTTTGCTCCTGTGTTAAGAGATTTAACTGTATGTGCTTACCATGTGGTGTTTGTTACCAAATTACCAAATGCATTATTATTCATAGATACACCCTTTATAAAAACCGAGATATATATGCCATTTAATTTTTTTAGCAAATATTTATTAAGCATTTCATCTGTGCCAGTTTCTGTGCCAGGATTTGGGGCTACAGAGAAGTATAAGGTTTGACCTTTACCCTGAAGCAGCTCACAGTCTGGAGGACAGATATACATAAATAAACAGTGAGAAGTATTATTACAGGAGGATGGTCCCAAACTATGAGATAAGAGAACAAGGGATGATGAATTGTCAGGTGAGCTGGGCTGTGTATTTCTCCTTTGCTAATTAATTCTGGGATTCCATTTTATTGGTATTCTTATTTTTCCTTGTGAATCAGGGGTTTAACTATGAAGAGATTGCGGGGTAATGTATCATAAGATTCTTCATTGCCTGAGCTGAATTTCCTTCAGGACTTGCAAAATCTTGGGTCATGGGATTCCAACCTAAGATTAAAAAAAAAGTCCAAAGTTTCTGTTCCTTGTTTGTAATTCTCCTAAACACAATTATCTAACTTCTTCTCCAAGTGCCGTGACGAAGCAGAGTTTTTTCAATAGGGGTACCTATGTGCAGATTGAATGCGTTGTTCATGGTCTTCGTTACCAGGTGCTTGAGAAGAAGCAAGACTAGTGATATTCAGGAGTGAGAAGTTCAAGGAGAATTCTTACTGATGGTGGAGAGCTGAAGATACCTGTGTATTTTGTACTTTTATTGTTCATCCCTTTGAAAGGGCTCTGTGAGCACCATCATTCATTCCATGGTGCTTATTTTCATAGAACTTTCCTTTTCTGTTTTTGGTGGATACCAGCAGTCCAGTGAGGTTCAGTAGACTTGACTGTTGGTTGCCATGGGAATGATTACAACTTTCTCAGCTTCTGTAATAAGATATTACTTGAAAGAGACCATCCAGCTTTCTACCTTTAAATTTATGCAGGTGTAGCAATTGCTTTGAATTCACTAAAAACAACTTGTACAATTGTCTTGTGAGCCTAGAATGGTCTCATCTTTGAATTATTTTCTTTTCAGGGTCTTTTTATTTCTATAGTCAAAAGATAGAGAAAAGAAGCAAAAAATGGGGAAAAATAAAATGATTAAGGGATATTTGTTTATTTAGCTGTATGACTATTGTTTTTTAAATGCCCAGTTCATATGGGAATCACTTTGCATGGTTGATTTGTGAGGACCAAGAATTAGGTTTGTGCCTGGAGTAGGTTAAGAGGAGACTTCACCCCACTATGTGTTTAGGGAAGTGTGACTTTGCTTCAGTGCTCTACCACCCTTAGGGAGCCCACACCCCTGCAACTACCAAGAATTATAGAAGTAGTGGCTTAATGTTCTTCCTATCCAAAGTTCTCCTCCTACCATATCCTCATCTGGCAGCTAGTCTGTGACTTCTGCTATACTTTCCATTCAATCTACCTAGCTTGGCTAGAATCCCTTACTTAAGGTTTGTTTGTGATTACTTCTAATGATATCATTTTGCACTGACAACAACTAAGCTTCTAAAACACTGAATAGGGCAGGAAAGGGCTAGATCAAGAAATCAGGTATTTAAAAATATGTAATAATATTCTTTTTTTCTGATTACTAGTGAACCTGGGGTATATTATAAACTAAACTGGGTCATGTTGCCCATGGATTGCTTTTACAATTTTAAATTTAATTTAAAATCTTCTACTTTTTATTTCCAATTTTTAATCTTAGATGTATTCAGGATATATTCAGCCTAGTTTAATAAACAATTATTAAGCCCTACTACGTGCCAGACGCTATGCTAAATGCTGAGTAACAAACATGACAGAGGCATGATATTGGCTCTTCAGGAGCTCATGCCCCAGTAGAGAACATTGGTGTGTAATAATAACAACTATTACAAAAGTCACCATGTTTTAGACATCTGTGTTGTGCCAGACACTCTCCTTGAGATTTTTTCATCCATTTAATCCTCACAATGTGCATTCAAGGCATATATTTAATTTCCATATATAGCAGATGAGAAAAGCGAGGTTCAGTGAGGTCTAGTCACTTGCTCCAGGTGACAGACAGGAAGTGGTAAATGAGGGTTTAATATTTGGATTATCACAATCCATGACCTGTGTTCGTACCATTATGACACACTACTTTCTGGTACGAGAAAACCCACACCTTTAAAGCAATGTGAAATGGGTTGATGTTCTCTCATGTCTACGTGTTGTCAATAATTAGGAATAAAATTCCTACAGAGTATTCTTATTGCATTTTGTTGTTATAACTTAAGAGGAAAAAAAATAAATTTGAGTTGCTTCATTTTCTAGAAAAAACAAGACGTGAAGGTGAAATATTTAGCAAGCATATAAGATTTACAGGGAAGTCATATTCGGTAGACTATGTTTAATTCAGTGGTATTTGCCACTGTTCAGAATGCTTTGTACCTCCTTTTCGAAACTATTTTTAGATTCATTTTTATTCCTCATAAAGAGTTCATTTTATTATTTTTTATCAAAAAAGAAGACTTGATCAATTTGTCAGTAGACTTGGCTCTGGATAAACTTTGGATGTTTGCAGAAACCAAACCCACCTTTTAAAGAGGACAATTTGCCACAGTTGAAATTCAAAACAATATGAGAGAGGTTTTGATGGCAACTCCACAGTCATTTCTTAAGCAATCAATAGAATCAGTGTAAAGTTTTCCAAGGTCATTACTTGAAAGTGGACAATACTTACTTATTGCTATGAGCTGTTATATTTTTAATGAATGATTACTTTATAGTTTCCTATCATACAGGTAGATTCACTGCAACGAAGTAACAATTTGAAGAGTTCTACTTAACTTGTGAATGTGTTTCTTTTAGCTTCACCTTTCCTAGTCCTTGTCCATGAAGAAGAGAATAGCCATTTCAGGCAGCACCTTCCAAAGGATCAAAATTCAGTTTTAAAAAAGAAACAGGGAGGCAGCAAGAGCACAGCAAGAGACGGAAAGAGAGGGAGAGATCATCAAAATGAGGAAGTGATTCCTCTAGTTATCAGAAACAGGAGCAAAGTAACAATAGCTGAAATTCACCTCCCCATGGGGGAATGAATCATCAAAATAACCGGTGGAAAACAAGGTTGTGCAACCTTGACCAGCGTGTGTCACCGGCTGGTGGAATTTTTAGAAAGGCAGCAGTTTGGGTTCATCACTGCGGTTCATGATTGCACACACCTGTTCGGGGTATGGATTTTGCAACCCCCCAAAAAGGGGAAACTGAACTCACTGCTCCTCCCGAGCTGTGCAAAAAAGCAGAAAACCACAGCTGCTTGAGCAGTTAACAGATATCAGTAAAATACCCATGTTACATAATTAAGGATAACGTTCTTGAAGCATATGGGCCGGAGGTATTCTACTCTCATTAAAACTTTAGGTAGGAAACAAGTTAGCATATTCTCACACATTTCTAGGGTTGAATTCTATAATAAATGTTTGTAATTAGGCATGCTGTAAACGTTTTATTAAATAATACGTGAAGAAAATGGTTGATGAAATATAGACGGCTCTGCATTTTGTGTACAATGACACGGAGACATCAAGAGACATAAAATATTTCTTCTCATTGGCTTGATAACTAGTCACTCTGGGCAGCTTAAGTAAGACTGGATGAGGTTTCATTCGTCAGAACAGCCTGTCTGTAATCTTAAAGAAGTAGAAATTGATGGCTCTGGGTTTTTTTTCCTCCTTTTTAAAAAAAAATACATTATATGTAGCCTCGTCTTCTTTGAACTGCTGCTCCTGAACAGAAAGAAGTGCTTTTGACTAGAGCAATGGAAAAATCTCTTGCACTTTATTCTGGCAAGAATAGAGATCGGCTTGATAGGGGAAAATAGGGCTGGATAGAGCCAAAAAAACCTAAATCTACATTTGAAAACTTATACCTTGGCCAACAGGTGCTGTTATTTATAAGTTGGAGAGGAATAAGGGAGGGAAGTCTCCTGAGAATCGCCAAGACAGGTGTTGGGTCCCTGGGGAAGTGGTAGGAAACATGCCCTTGAGATGATATTAGAAGCAGGAAAGAGATTCTTTCAGTTCTGCAGCCCTGTTCGATATTCAAGCCAGGTGATTAATGGTCAACAATTCTGATCTAAATGGAAAAGTGTGTGATCTATGGAAAATGAGCTTGTATGATCCCAGGACATTCTCAAGGGAAGAATGACAACTTTCTGAAGTCATTAAGGTCAACTAGGTATTTTGTTTTCTAATGCGCACAAATAAGAAATCTAGCAACAGAATAAACATGAAATTTGGAATGCCTTCTAGAACATACGTGGGGAAACTGGGCAAGGTTGACATAGATTTTACTGATTTGTCTGCTTAGTAGGTAAATGGGATTGCCAGTCTGGCAGTTTGCAGTGACAATAAATCACCACTAGACATTTTATTTAAAATTGACACTGGCTTGAGGGATGTAAGGGATTGTCAATTTGCTTTTATTTGAGTCCAGGCACAATCATAACACACACAGGCCACCTGGAAACTTCAGCCCACATGCAGAAGCATGACTCAGGTCTCTTGGCTGTATTTTTGTATGCTTGGAGAGTGCAGATCTAAATCAGAGTCTCAGGATCCTGACCAGAAAGATCCTGGCAGACTGGCACAGCCTGGAGACGCCCCTTTTGGAAACCAGTTTGGTTCTAGAATTATGATGTAGGAAGGATATCATAGATTTAATGTTGGACAGAAAATTTGGTGGTTTCCTCTTTTATTGGTGGTGGTAATGGGGGGGACCAGCAGAGCCCATGCAGAACAGACAAATTGTGCATTCCAAAAATCACTCTATTATTAAGGAACTGGGTAGCTCTCTATTTTTTTCAGCCTTATCTTGCTTCTAAGTTTACTTTTAAATTTTGTGGTAAATGGAGTCATAGTTTTCAGAAGAAATATACTGAAGTAAGGAATCATGGAACCGCTGTTCTCATGTAAGCAGTGATAGATGTTCTTTCTTTGAAAATCAGTGTAATTAAAAGACGACAAAATGGAGAAAAAGGTTACATTGGACCCTTATAGCTACTCTACTAGAAATGGTGGAGGTGAATTTCCTTCCTTTCATTTGTTTCCTAATTCCCTGAATATTCTTCAGAGCTTCACAGTATTCCTGCACAAATTATTTTGATTTAGGTATGTTTAAGTATTCTGAAAATATGAAAGTTAGTGTGCCAGGACAATTATATTACAAATAAGCTGATTTACAAATTACTAGTCTTTCTTCTCTGTTTACATATGATATTTATCAATCTTAATTGTACTGCATATTTTGTACCATGCAAATTATTAGAAAGGATCTGGTTAAGATAGAGATGTATTGACTTAACTTTGGTCTCATGAATAATTCAATTTGTTCACTTTCTGGATATATCCAGTTTGCTGTTGATGCTGCAAATATTTGAATTGGATTCGACTTGTCCATCAGAGATTTACCCCCTCTCTCATGGACTTCATATATGTAATTTTGATGACACTATCTACCAAAAAGTAAGAAAAATATATACTTTGGTTTCTGCTTGGTAAAGTTATTCAAAATGTCAAGAGCAAACAAGGAAGCCACACCAGTGATGTGCGGAAGCAATTGGCAGTTTTCCTGGTATTTGGGACATGGGAGTACTTAGACATTTGTGGCATTAATTACGTATAAACAACTGAAGCATCAAATATCTGACCTGATAGGATTTTTCTTTGTTTTAAAATATATAATATTAGCTCCTTTACTAAATAGTTACAAAAGTTCTGTTATAAATGCAATGGGATCTGTGTTCCTTAGACCACAGTGTCTTACAAGCTGCCTGCTAGTAAATGACAACATCCATAAAATTAAAAAGAAAAAGAAAAGAAGAAAAATGAGAAATGCCCCAAAGCAGTCACTTTTATAAAAAGTCCCACAATTCTGCCAGTATCCAATGCCTGTATTAAATGTCATGCCAGTAAATCTTTACTCAAATAGATCAAGATGCAGCATATATAAGACTAAGGAAGAAATAAATTGTCAGCATTTCTTGGGTAGCCTCCAAAATGATGCAGGTAATTAGCAGGTGTTTATATTTTTTGTTTTGATTTGCCCACAGGTATTCATTTAACAGTATGTCTTGGAGACAGTCATGTAAAGATTTTCATCTTGGCATGGGTCTCTAACATTTGTTTGACTTTAATATGCATGTTAATTCAGAGTGAAATTTTCTGAACTGGATTTTATCATACTTGAGGGCCCTAAAAGCTTAATATGTGAATATTTACAGCATCCTGGGTTTTCCAGCTAAACTGTTAATTTCAGAGCAGTTAAACTTCGAGTTTTTACCTTTATTTTTTTCTCCTCCTGCTTGAGAGTTATTATGGGACATAAATTGTGTGTGTGTATATTGTGTGTGAAGATAGTGTTAACTCACTTTGTGGAGATCATAGTTCTAATCCTATTTTCACTATTTTGTTCAAAAAAATCCCTTTCTTCTTTCATCCTGAAGTTTTGAAGTGGATAACATAGCTTTAAAAAATTAAGATATGAGACATATTAGAGATAAAAATAATTCAGGGGAAAATAATATATATATTTTAAAAGGTATCTTATTCTCCATGAAAATAAAATGTCATTAACGTTCATTGAGTTCTCTAAACATAAAAGGGCACATGCATGCACATGCATTTTCTCACTTGCTCACTCGATAACTAGCAAAAATAGTCTCTGCGGGAAAGAGCTGTAAGACTGCTGCCAACTTCCCCAACATACCCAAGAATTTCTTTATTTAGAACCTCCCATGTGCTATTTTTTAAAATCTCTGGAATCTCAGGGATTTTCCCATCCCGCTACATGCTTGAGACGTTTCAGAGCATGGTAACCCCCTCTTGGAATCCTCTAACTCTTCTGTTTTATTTTTAAAGTGTGGGCAGCATTAGTGTACAGGGAAGTGACTGTTCCTATGACAAAGAAGGATGAGATTCCCAGTGTGTATAGCAATACCTCTGAAGAGCACTGTTGGGTAGAGAAGCAAACACCATGAGCCACCAAGTCTTCTTTTAAGGGGCCCTTGAAAGTCATGAGATTTTAAATCAAGTGCTCTCTGAGAAGGTGAGAAGAGCCATGCATGGCAACATCTATAGGACACCGTGTGTAACCCTTGAATGTTCATTAGGTAACAGTTGATCTGTGCCAAAAGGTCAAGATGTGATACATGTCTAGTCTTCTCTTTTTCAAATTTTCTTAGATATGGTGGAATTTTGGTAATGCATTTGCTTTCAACACAAGTATGGCAAATTGGCTCTTTTGGGACCAGACCGTGATAATCTCTGACAGAATTATTCTAGTATTGTTCCCTTGCATTATATGGGTGAAACTATTAATTTATATTTAAAAAGCATATCATATTTGCATATGAAGTTTCTGATATAAACACACGACCTCCTTTGCAATAAAGCACAATGTGCAATTGCAGAAAACTCCTTTTCACTTATGAACGTCTCAGTCTGAGATTTACACAAACCACACTTTTGTTTGACTCCAAAATGTGGGTGCCAAATGAATCTACTGCACTAGGCTTATGAACACTACTGCAACTGTGCAGCTACTATTTCTCTGCTGGGAGAATTGTTTCGGCAGATAAACCATCTGGCTTGAAACACAGCCCTCTTTGAAAATATTCTCCATTATGTTGGGTCTGAAACAATGTGTACAACTATGCTCCAGTGGAGGACATGTTAACAGAAATTCAATGTCAAACAATATCTGCTCTGTAATCTTTTGCTAAACGTGAAAAAGAGGTAATCAAAATGCAAGATTTTAATTCTTTAAAGAGTCGTTGTGAATGTGACATAAGATGAAGAAAATTCAGGAAAATATTTAATAAGGAACTATAATAGAAGAGTGTTTAACATAGTGACTTTTTTCTTTAAGGATCACCCATGGAAAATGTGGCTTCTTTTGTTATAAGCGTCATGAAGATGGCACATTAATGCTTTGTGTTCATTCATTTTCTTTTTATTATTTTTCTGTTTTACTATTTTTTTTTCTGTTTTCAAATATGGATTAATTATATATGATGGGCGAATTGTCGGAAGCCAGTATTTATAGCTAGAGATCCTGAGGTGAACTTGGATGACTCAATGTGACTTATGAGTCAGGAACACTATGGAAAAACTAAACAAATGATATCGGGTGGAGAAAATTAGTATGCAGTGGGAATAGGTAATATCTACTACCAGCTAGAGGAAATTTGTTAGAAGTTTTAAGAATCCAAGCCAACAGTGTTATTGTTATGGAAGAAAGCTAGAGGGAAACAAGAGATTTAAAAAAAATGTATTATCAGTTCAATTCTATTTAGGGTGATATTAAAAGAGAAGACTTGAGTGAAGTTATAAGAAAGGTGTAAAAAAGTTAAGCTGTCTGAGTTTATGAGATCAGATAAATCTATGGTGGGTGTATCTGGGCCATTGGTGGGGGTGATTGTAGGAGCAGTCAGCATACTACTGAACTGAAGTGAAACTGAGCTAAGTCCTAGGAATTACTACAGTGTATGTGAAGTGAGAGAAAGTCTTAGGGAACAGAGCTAACTGGTCAATTGATGGGAAAGATTGATGCCATATGATGATGTTAATTCCTATGAGGCTAAAAAAATATGGTACATCGATAAGAAGCATTGACTTTTTTTCCCCTTCATCACAAAATTCTCTTGTACATTAAAGATATTCAGTTAAAAATTTTTTTTGATTAAATGGAATGTAGCTCTGGTTACTTCGTCCTTCCACTTAGCTTCTTCCTTCCCCACTCGGGGTTTAGCTGTGCAAACAAACATGTCTCAACAAAAATCTCAACTTTTGATTTACAAAGAACTGTGCTGCTTATTTTTTCCCAGTACCTCTAAGATGAGAAAACTAAAAATCCATAGAGCTTAAGTTACTTTTTCATTTTATAATTGTATTGTACTGGTTAACTAGGAACTTGTATTAATCAAAGGCTTCCTTACACATGCTCTGCATCCAAGGTGATTTCTGAGTAATGGGTTCCAGTAAAGAGGTCTGGTGAAACCACATGAATTGACCAAAGGACCTAGGAGGATCCTCAAGGATCTATGACCTGTTGTTAATAGGCAAACAGAGGTCTGTCACTAAGTGGAGGAAGGCTCTTTCGAGGGTTAGGATGGTGATTTCTCACAATCATCTTAGAAAATCTTACAACTGCCTACTACATGGTAGCCAATATCAGTGACCTACCAAAACCAGAACTGAGGAAAACTTTTGGTGAAGTCTGATTCTACCATTGTTTCCTTGGGAAAGAGATAGGTTCCCTCTGTATGCTGGGGAATATACTATCCAGTCCTGAAAGTGCTGGGATTTTTCTCAGTCCATTCAGGGCCATTAGCTGTAGCAGTCACTCTATTAAGTTATATTGTGTCTATGTTTATGACTAGGAAGTGAACCCTGGATTATTTCTCTAGCAGGAAACGAACAATCAGCAGATTAATGTATTGGACTTCTAAGAAGTCTTCTTTGGTAAAGGTTAATTAGCACTCTAATACTAAGGCCTGCTGCCATGGGGAGAGTACTTAACACATGAGCTTCTGTTTGCATTTCCCAACTTTTTTTTTTCTCACCAATGACAGAGTCACACTGTAACGTGGTAAGGACAAATCTTTGTTGGAGAGAAACTGAGGCATTGTTAAACATTAACAGGCCATTTGATTTTGGGGGGAGGGTCTTTAATCTTTCTTTCGCAATTTTATAGATTATCTGTGGTGTCTGTGTATGTGTCTGTGTGCATGTGTGCATGTTAGATTGTCAAGGGTCTGACAAATTTTAAAAGTTCACCGGACACATTTAGATATAGATATAAGATGAATCTTTAATTTTTAAAAGATGAAATTCAAGTAATTTTCATTGGAAAACAGAATGTGACTTTAAAGATGATCAGAATTTGAGGAGATAATTATTTGATGGTATATAAAATTGGACTTCTCAGTATTTTTGGTTAGCATTTTAAGTGAAGAATTTATGAACTGAAAAGACAATTATCCCAACAATCACAGTCCCCAGATGGGATTCTGAGGACATCTGAGGAATTCTAGTCCCCACAGGGTTGGGTAAGGGGACAATGGTGAATGATTTACTTCTTTGTTGCCTTGTACAGTTCTTCAGGTAGAGGGTGTCTCCTGGCCCTTCTAAACTTGACAAAGAAATCAATGCGACAGATCCAGGTAGTGTCCTTCCCTGTCCTAGATGAAAAAAACACACCCCAGAAATCCAAAGCAGTCTTTTTAATTTAATGGTCATCACCATTTACCCAAGTAAATGAAGTAATAGTTGTGGTTCTAAAAAACATAAAACGAAAACCAGCCCACTGATTGCACTGAGGTGGGCAAGCAGCCGGTGCTCATGGCAGGTAAAGTAGATTAATAACAAGCCACTCCTAAGAAGGTTTAGGCTCTTACTGTCAGAGGGTAATAATTAATGATCAAACGTTAATGGAGATACTGGGCTGTTGATGTCATTAATTCAGCTCAGTGGAGCCAGTTCTGCCCAGGACCTGCCACAGCTGTCACTGAATTTGCTTAATTATTCCAGGGCCTTCAGGCTCTTTTTCTTTCATTTTTTTCTTTACCCTTCCCCCCCCCCCCCAACCCGCCCCTACTAACTCTAGGACATTATGTTTTCACTGACGCAGAATTATGAAGAGTATCCTGCTCCCTGGGCAGTGCCAGCCCCAAAATATGTGAACACCCAAAGGCAACAAAGGAGACCATAACTTTTTACTTAGATGAAAAGATGGAAAATGCTGAAGAAAGACCCATCTTTAAATAGCCTGATTGTGCTGATATAATTTTGGGGTTCTTTAAGGATTTGGATGTCGAAAGCGAACTCTGAGCTGAGTAAAATGTCAAAGTGCTCACCCTCTCCCACAATCAAACAAAGAGAATATAGAAAAAGTGGCGCAAGAGTGTTGGTAAAACATAATGCCATACAATCATTCTTCAAGAGGGAACCAGTAAGTTAGCTTTGCTGGGCAAATTGGGGCAAGGAAAAACATGGTGAGGGAAATGCCACTATGATTAAAATTCAGTTGTAGGAGTATATGAATTTGCCTGGTGTGCTTTCAGAACCTTTTTGCATTTCCTTAGCTTTGTGTCTCTTATCTACTGCCTTAAGTTTAAGGAAAACCATTCTCCGTAAATATCATTTGACGCTTTCTCCCGCTGGCCTGTTCTAATAATCACCACATTTCTCACTACTATTTCCTAATTGGAATGGGGTGTTAATTTGGGTTTTAAAAGACCCCCATCTTGCAAAATGTGTAATTGAAGAAAACTAGTTTCTTGGCTTCTAAGTATACATTCTAGTTGAGATGGGTGTTATGATGTCAAACTAGGCCAATGTGTCTTGCACCTCAGTGCTGGAATTCTGCTGGACTCCTCTCCCCACCGAAGCACTTAAAAAAATGTGAGGCGCTACAACAATTTCAAATCTTTCTCTTGGCTGCACATGGTGATTTAAAATAGTTGAAGCTCTTCAAATTTTTATGTGCCATCAAATTTGGAAGTGATCAGTTCTGAGCATGTGCAGTATAATATGATTTAAAATTATTAGAGTCCCTCCAATTTACTGTAAGTGTCTCAACTTGAGAGTGATAGGGGAGCCTGGACTTCAGCAGTTCACAGTGGTTTAAAATGATCACTACATTCAGATGGTATAGAGGTAACTGGAATTCTGGGCACTTGCGTACATTTTTAAACTCATTGTTGAAATGACTTATTTTTTAGATTCAAAAGATATTATTAGACCACCAGAAGAAGCATTTAAATAAACCACTTAAAATGCACCATAACACAGTTTTACTTTCATTGCCGTGAGTCCCCACTGATGACCTGAATTTGATCATTATTGTAAAGTCAAATGCCCAAATTCGGCAAAGAAAAGAACTGTTCTTTTCTAGCTCGTGCACAAAAAAGAGATGTATTCAGTAAAAACACCTGATGTGCCATGGTGACAACACGTAGAGTCTGTAGTCTGTTTTTACAAATTATACTGCTTTTGCTTTAAACAACGGGAGCTTTTTGAACTATTGCATAAATTACTACTTATTTTTTTGAAATCTAAAGTGTATTAATTTGAGTTTATATTACAATGCAACAATTCTTATTTTTATATATTTTATTGAAGTATAGTTGATTTACAACATTTTGTTAGTTTCTGCTGTACAGCAAAGTGATTCAGTTATACATATATATATATCCTTTTTCACATTCTTTTCCATTGTGGTTTATCACAGGACATTGAATATAGTTCCCTGTGCTACATAGTAGGACTTTGTTGTTTATCCATCCTATATATACTGGTTTGTTTATTACTTCTAATACATGCTCAAATTTGTTTTTTATTTAAATATTTCAAATAAAGTACTTTTATAAAAGTATGTTTTACATGGTCAAATTTGTTTTCTATTTAAATATTTCAAATAAAGTACTTTTATTAAAGTTTATTTAACTTAGATATTCATATTATATCATCTCTGAGATGAAATATACGCATTAATTTTAAGCCCTTTGTTTGTTTTAGATATTTGGATACTGAACCAAATGCAAAGGTACATAATTATGAAATGCACAAGATGGAATCCTCAGATGATTTACTTGGTCACTTGACAGTCATTAAACATTCCTCAGATCTTTTACCAAAGGATATTATCTAAGTGGGAACATTTAAACATTTGTTGAATGCCCTGATGCCAAGATTCTAAGATGTAAGGTAGATTTATGGTTCAAAAGTTAATAATATATAAGAAGAAATCTAGTCATTAAGAAGTCAGCTAAAATTCTTAACATGTTTTATTTGTACCTTTGAAAGCCACGTGGATGCTCTTTTACTTGATTTAAACGAAAGTGACAAAGGTGAAATTCCAGCATATTCCTCAGTCACTTCCCTTCCTCAGCAAATGTTTTCCTTTTGATAAAAATTAGGGTAAGTTGATTATGAATTTGATTTTTTAAAACAAAAACCTAGAGTTGGTATTTGAAATATCCTGGCACATGAAAACTTTCTGATCTTATAAACTAGCTTTACGAATCTCCATATTTTTATTACAGCAGAAATTTAACAGGATTAGAAATAGAAAATTCTAATAATAGAAAATATGTTGTATTTGGGATTTCTGTAACCCTAGGGATTTAGGGTCCTGAACTATGTAAAGTCCTACATTTGGTATAGTAGTCAACTTTTGCCCTCAAATTTATTATTAGTTTCTAAAGTTTGAAAATTTTTCTTATGTTTATATATTTTTAGTCCCCACTATTACATTGCTCTTTGGTGCTTACTATTGATAGGCAGAAAAAAGCTAAGAAAAGTTTGTTCAATTATTTGTGGCTGGGCTAAATTAAGAATGTGTCAGTGGACTAGTATTATGCTGTTAAAGAATTGAATTAAGCGCTATTTAGCTCACAGGTAGAATGAGCACAATTATATCAAATTAGCCTATGTTGAGTACATATGAATGCCTAGAAATTGCCCAGTCCCAAAGCATAGCTATACCAAAATAAAGTTCTTGCTTTTAGCTGTACTAGTTTTGGAGTCCTTAGGGATGGGAAAGTTTATTTAGAAAGACTAAAGTGCTATTTGTGCTTAAACTCTAAATCTTTCAGTAAAACAATTCAAATAAACATCTGATATGTATTGATACACCTTTTAAAATAAAGAGTGCTATTATTCCATGTTTTACTATTGCCTGCAGGGACAGCTGGTATTGTTTTGGAAACAATAAGGATATTAGTTACCATTTAAAAAATAACACGCAGAATATACAACTCTTGACCTTGAGAGGTTCGAAGGGAGATTTCTCAGCTTAAAACTCACTGACCTTTTCAATTGTTTTGCATTTTAAGAGAAAGATCAATTTAGTAAATACTTTTCTATTACATACAAAATAAATCCCAGGAGAAAAAAGGGATAATTTAAGAAATATAACCATAAAAACTTGAGGAATGATATAAATTATACATATATGCTCTGTAGGTGTAACAGAACTTTTAAAGAAAGTCTAAGGGAAATAAATGATCAATATATTTGACCTCATAAAAATGAAAATAAAAAGCTACCTCTGTACATCAAAAATATGAAAATTAAAAATACAAACAACAAATAAGGAATATTTCTATAGGTATCACAGATGAGATAATATCTGTCATACAAAAACGTTTCACCCAAAGTTATGAAGAAAAAATTAAATCCTCCATAGATACAGAGGAAAGGGTAAAAAACAGTGAAAATAAATTATAAGTGGTTAACAAATTTATGAAAATGAAATTTGATGAAATAGATTATATTTAATATATCATCAAATATAATAAGTAGATTTAAATTAATATAATTATAAGAGAAAATATCCTAATTATGAACTGCAAACATTAAAAAAACTCATTCATTCATTCAGTAAATGTTTTTGAGTATCTACAGGGCACTATAGCAAGTCCTAGAGATATAGTGATAAACAAGACATTAACAGTCCAATCTGGAGAGGCTTGCAATCTTGAATGGATTATAGAAAGTAAACAGGCACACACAGGGTGGTGTGACAATCACTTTGCTGTCTAAAGAGCAGGACCATGGACTTGGGGAACCAGGGAAATCTTCTCAAGGGAGTGAGGCTCAGGTTCAAAAGTGTAGTGTAATTCTCCTCTCTTTGCTTTTTCTCGAAATCCTCATTCAAATCCTTCAGCAAACCTCTGATTTCTACCCTCAAAATACACTGAGAATCTGACTACCCTCCTCCATTTCTATCACTCTGGACTAAACTTCCGTCACTCATTTCCTAGAATATTGTAATTACTTCCCAATTGCTCTACGTACTTCCATTCTTCCACATTATGTTCTGTTTTCCACCCGGCATCCAGGTACTTCCAACCTGTGCTACCCACAACCCTGCAGAGTTTCACATCTCATTCAGAATAAGACCCAAAGGCTCTATGACCTTCCAGATTTACATGAGCTGCCCCAGGAGCCTGTCTGATCTTAACTCCTCTATTTTTTGCCTCACTGCCTGAACATCAGCCCTTCCATCCTTCTCTTCCACAAACACACTGAGTGTTTTTGTCCATCACCTCATGAGCTTTGCACTTGCTATTCTAGACATGTTTTCCTCTCAAATAAAAGTAGAACACTGCTTTCTCACTTCATTTATGGTTCCGCCCAAGGATCACATTATCAAGAATTCTTCCTTGACCTCCTATTTAAGATGGCAGTCTCTGTCTCATCTATGCCTTTACCTTACTTAACTTCTCTTCATATCATTTTTCACTTCTTGATATATTTCTTTTTTATTATCTGTGTCCTCACCAGAATGTAAGATTATTGAAGTCATGGACTGTATCAGTCAAGGCTCAACCAAAGAAGAAAAACAAGTAGGACATTTTCTATCTATCACCTGTTTACTTATCGTCTGTCTGTCTATCTATCATCTATCTCTCTCTCTCTCTCTCTATCTCAAGGAATTGTGTCAGGTGATTGTGGGAGCTGGCTAAGAAAGTTTGATTACATAATGCAGGGCTTCACGAAGAAAAGATCATGGTCAGTATGAAATTCACAGTCACAGGGTCCACAGGGAGAATTTTAGATTTATTGAGGTATGATTGACAAATAAACATTGTGTATATTTAAGGTGTACAGCATGATGATTTTCTATACCTATACAATATGAAATGATAACCACAATCAAGCTAATTAACACATTCATCACCTCACATGGTTACCTTCTTTTTTGTGGTGAGAACACTTAAGTTTTATTCTTTTCGCAAATTTCAAGTATCTAGTATAAAATGCAGTATTATTGACTATAGTCTCCACTCAGTACACTAGGTCCCCAGAAATTATTCATCTTATAACTGAAAGTTTATACCCTTTGACCAACACCTCCTCATTTCTCCAACCCAAGCCCTTGGCAAACACCATTCTATTCTCTGCTTCTGTGACTTTGACTTTTTTAGATTCCATTTATAAGTGATCTCATACAGTATTTGTCTTTGTGTGTCTGGCTTACTGCACTTAGCATAATGTCTTCCAGTTTCATCCATGTTGTCACAAATGGTAGGGCAAAGGACCTGAATAGACATTTTTCTAAAAAAGACACAAATGGCCAACAGTTATATGAAAAGGTGCTCAACATCACCAGTCATCAGGAAATGTTAATCAAAACCACAGTGAGTATCTCTTCATGCCTGATAGGAGGTCTACTGTCAAATAGACAAGTTATCAAGTGCCGTGGGATGTGGAGAAAAGGGAACCCTTGTACAGTGTTAGTGGGAATGTAAATTGGTATAGCCATTATGCAAAACAGCATGTAGATTTCTCAAAAAATTAAAAACAGAATTGCCATATGATCCAGGATTCCCATTTCTAGGTATGTATTTCAGGGAAATAAAATTGCTATCTCAAAGAGATGTCTGCATTCCCATGTCTATTGCTGTATTATTCACAATAGCCAAGATACGGAAACAACCTAAGTGTCTGTTGATGGATGAATGCATAAAGAAAACGCAAAGATATAAAATGGCAATAAAATGAAGGAAATTCATTGGTGACAATAGGTATTCTAGTGGATTAAATCAGCCCACCCAGATTATCTGGGATATTTTCCCTTATTTAAATTAACTGATTATGGATCTTACTTATATCTGAAAACTGCCTTTACATCAACAACTAAATTAGTGTTTGGTTAAATAACAGAGGACTATATCCTTGCCAAACCAACACATCAGGAAAACCATCACATTGATAAGATTGCATGTGGGAACAAATGGGGCAACAGGCACAAAGGGAATTTACAGTCACTCAGAAGATTTTCTCCATGGACCTCAGCTGGTTCCTCATGAGAAAAATTGGGGGAAGGGGAGACAACTGAAAAGAGTCCCTCTCAATGGTTTGGGTGTGAAGGAGATGACTGGCCGCTGTTGGGGGAGGGCAGCAAGCACAAATCTGCTTTCCTGCCCCCTTCTTTCCTATGAAGGAAAAGCCTGCCAGGATGGAGCAGCAAATCCTCTCTTCTATGTACAAGTATTGCTTCTGGGGGAAAAGTAGAAGCAAAACTTGTCTGTTCCTGGAGGAGGGATAGGAGACGATCTCTTAGGAACTGAGCAGAAATCTATTGCTGTTGGAGGAAAGGTAGAAGCAAAAACCCCTGACTCCTAGGAGGGCTGCTGGAATCTAGCTTGGGCCCAGAATCTTATATTTATAACAAGTAGAGATCTGCTATTTCTGGGGGAGAGGGGAAAACTCCCATCCAAATACAACTACAATTACAAGGCAGAGTTTTGCTGCCATAGGTAGGAGGAGTAGAAATGCTAAGAAGGCCCAGGCATAGAAAGCCTGTCTATGACTGAGGTTGGACCAGGACAAGAGAGAACTTCCCTGTCTTCTCCATGAGCTTGATGCTGAATAACAAGCAACATCAATTTACTACTAAAGGAGAGACAGGGCGTGGGAGGAGCTCCCAGGGTAGTGTAGGTTTTATGTTATGCTGAAAGCTGATGGGAAAGCAAGAACACCGAGAAGAACCATTTAGCACTCTAGCCCTCACTCTGAACCCAAAGTGGCATCAGTCTACTGCTAGAGGAATGTAAAAACTGAGGTGTACTGAAGTTAATGTTAACTAGCAACAACAAAACCACAAATCAGCTCAATTCCTGACTAGATTGGTTCACAGTCCCATTCTAATCATAGCAGAAGATGGATGTTCATTTCTAGGCGTAAATACTATTTCCTTCAGTCTCTACTGTTCTTCTACATAATGTCTAACATTTGATAATTAAAAAAATTACAGGGCATATGTAAAAATAGCAAGAATAGACAACCCTTTGTCAAGAGATAAAGCAATCAGCAGAATCAGAATTGGATATGACACAGATGTTCAAACTATCAGAAAAGGATTTAAAAATAATGATTATTAGTATGTTAGAAAACTGGTAGAAAACGTGGAAAATATGCATGAATAGTTGGGAAATTTAGTAACATATGGAAACTATAAGAAAAGGTCAAATGGGAATGCTGAAAGGAAACATAATATCAGAGATGAAGAGCTGATTTGATGGACTCATTACTAGACTGGACACAGCTGAGGGAAGACACACTAACGTTGAAGAGGGGACAACAGAAATTATCCAAACTGAAAGACGAAGAGAAAAAAAAGAATGAGTAATTAACATAGTTGAACATTAAAAGTCTGTACAGCATCAAGTAGTCTAATGTATGTATAATTCCATAGGGAGGACAGGTAGAGAATGGGGCAGAAGATATATCTGAAGTGATAATGGCTGAGAGTTCCCTCTCCCCCCAAAGAAGTAAGAGATCGAACCACAAATTTGAAACTTCAAAGAATGATAAGAAAGATAAATACCAAAATACAACAAAACTAAACCACACCTAGACATGTCAGAGTGAAAGTAATGAAAACCAAAGACAAAGAGAACATCTTTAAAGAAGCTAGAGAAAAAAGAAACATTGCGTACAGAAGGAGAAAAATAAGGATTACACCAGAATATTGATCAAAAACTATGCAATCCAAAAGCCAATGGATTAACATCTTTAAAGTACTTAAAGAAAAAAAAAAAACTTTGTCAACCCAGCATTCTATACTCAGAGATGTATTTCAGAATGAAAGTGAACTAATGATAAAGCTCAGAGGAAAAGCTCAGAGAATATATTGCCAACGTGCCAGCACTCTAAGAAATAAAGAGGAAGTTCTCTAGGATTATAAAACCCAATGGAAACTTGTATCTACACACATACACAAATAAAGAGCAGAGGTAATGATATAAACTAGTTAAATTTAAAAGATTTTAAAATATTTAATCATTTTAGAAGATAATAGACTGCCTAAAGCAAAAGAGTAAAAAATGTATTTTTTTGGGGGTATAAAAGATGTAAAAATAGATGTTTGATAAAAATAACACAAAGGATAAGAAGAGGGAATTGGAAGCATATTGCTGTAAGACTTTTATGCTAAACGTGAAATGGTATAACATTACTTAATGATAGACTGTGATAAGTTAAAAAATGTATATTGTAAATCCTATGGCAAGCCCCCCCATAAAAGAGGTATGACTAATAATACAATAGTGGAGATGAAATAAAATTATAAAAAATAATTGGCTAACCAAAGAAAGCAGGGAGAGAGAAAAAGTAAAGAACAACTTGGACAGAGTACATCTAACAAGATGGTAATTTTAAACCAACCAGATCAATAATTATTTAATAAGATATAAACACATATACTTTTACATTTAAAAGACAAATTGATAAAAACAGCAAGACCCAATTATATGCTACTTATAGGAAATGCACTTTAAATATAAAGATACAAATAGTTTAAAAGTTTAAGGATTTAAAAAGATATAACATGTAAATCCTAATCGAATGAAAGCTATAGTGGCTATATTAAAATCAGATAAAATGTATTTTGAAGCAAGAACTATTACCAGTGATAAAAATAGACATTAGATAATGAAAGGTTCAAGTCAAGAAGAAAACATCATAATTTTAAATGTACATTCACCTAGTAATAGAGCTTTCAAATATGTGAAGCAAAAAATGATAGACTTGAAAGGAAAAATACACCAATTCTCAATTCATTTGAATATGTCAACACTCTTCTCTCAGTAATTGGTAGAAAAAACAAATAGGAAATCAGTAAGGAGATGAAGACATCAACAATATTATGAATCAGCTTGGCCTAATAGACATTCTTGAACACTATACCCAAAAACAGTAGAGTATATAGTTTTTACAAGTACATGTATAGACCATATTCTGGGCTGTAAAATAGACCTTAGCTCATTTTAAAAAATTGAAATTACACAAAGTAGATTCCAGGACCACAGTGGAATTAAACTATAAATCGGTAAGAGAATGATATATAGAAAATTTGCCAATACTTGAAAATTAAACAATACCTTTCTAAATAACTCAGGTGTCAAAGAGGAAGTCCCAAAGGAAATTAGAAAATATTTTGAATTGAATGAAAATGAACAGAACATATCAAGACTTATGAGACAGAGTCAAATCAGTAATTAGAGGGAAATTTATAGCATTAAATTGTTGGATTAGAAACCAAGAACAATTTCAAAACAATAATGTAAGCTTCACCTTAGGAAAATAGTAAAGAAAGAGCAAAACAAACCAAAACTAAGCAGAAGGAAAAAAAATAATGAAGATAAAAGAAAAACAATAGAGAAAGCCAATAAACCCAAAAGCTGGTTTTCTGAAAAGGTCAAAAATTGTTATAACCCACTAGGCAAACTGATTAAGAAATTTTAAAAGATACAAATTACCAATATTTGGAATGAGAGGACATCACTACAGAAAATTCAGACCTTAGGAGGACAGTAAGGGGATATTATGAACAACTTTATGCCAATAAATTGATAACTTAGATGAAATGGCTAAATTCTCTCAAAAACATTAACTGTCAAAGTTTACTCAAGAAAAAATAGACAGCCCTGGTATGTCTGTACCTATTAAAGAAATTAAATTCATTGTTAAAACAATCCAGAAACAAAAATTCCAATTCCTTATTCTTATTCCAATTTCTTATTCCTTTATGGTTTCATAGGTGAAGCCTATTAAACATTTTTGGAAGAAATAATACTAATTCTATTCTAAATTTTCAAGAAAATAGATGAGGAGGAAAACTTCCCAACTGATTTTATAAGGCTAGCATTATCCTGATACTAATAATTGAAAGAAAAAAAATAAAGCCAAACTACAGAGCACATTCTTTATTGAATATAGGCACACAAATCCTTAACAAAACTTGGAAGTGAAACCCATCCATATGTATAAAAGATAATACCTTTTGACCCGAGGGGAAGCAAGTTTACTTCAATATTTGAAAATCAGTCAATATATTTACCATATTGAAAGACATATTGAAAGACAGAAATTGTATGATCATCTCAATAGATAGAGAAAAAATATTTAACTATATTTAACATCCATCATGACAAAATTCTCAGGGACTTAGGAATAGAAGAAAGTGTCCTCAATTTCTTTAAAGGAATTTATTAAAAAACTACAGTTAATATGATACTTAATGGTGAAAGGCTGAATTCTTTACCCCTAAGTTCTGGAACAAGTAAAGGATGTCCATTCTCACCACTCCTATTCAAAATGATACTGGAGTTCCTAGCCAGTGCAGTAATATAGTAAGAAATAAAAGGCATACAGATTAAACAAGAAGAAATAAAACTATTCCCATCTGAAGACATGGTATCCACATAGAAAGCCCCAAATAATCTACAAGAAAATTACAAGAACTAATATGTGAGTTTAGCAAGGTCTCAGGATACAAAAATTTGCTGCATTTCCTGCTTAGGAAATTTGCAGGGAAAAGTTGGAAGTTTAAATTTAAAAAAAAAAGCAGTATCATTTTAAATAACATTGACAAACATGAAACATTTATGGATAAAACTAGAAAGACATTTGCATTATTTGCACCCTGAAAATTAACAGCACAGTTGAGAAAAATCAGACTCAAATAAATGGGGTGTTGTACAATGCTCATAGATGGAAGATGTAATATTGTTAAAATGTCAACTCTCCTCAGTTTGATCTAGTGACTCAATCTAGTGACTCAATGTGATCCTAACAAAAACCCTAGCAGGATTTTGTGTAGAGATTAACAGGTTGATATTAAAACGTATATGGAGAAGCAAAGGACCTAGAATAGTAAAAATAGCTTTGAATAAGACAAAGTGGATAACTCACACTTCATTATTTAAAATCTATCTATAATTCTACAGAAACTAGCAAGTATACTTTTGGTGAAAGGTCAGACATATAGATCACTGTAGTAGGATGGAGACTCCAGAAATAGAGACATAGATGGCACGAGAATTCAATGGAGGAAGGATAGTCTTTTCAATATGTGGTATTGAACACCCCATGAAGTGCTGGAAATTAATTTCAACCTATTCCTCATGCCATTTATAACAATTAACTAGAAATATATATTAGATCTAAAGGCACAACCTAAAACTATAAAATTTCTAGAAGGAAACAGGAAAACTCTGTGACCTTGGATGAGGAAAATATTTCCTAGATAATACACAAAAAACAAAAATCATAAAAGAAAAAACGGATAATTGAGATTTCCTCAATAAAACTTCTATTGTTCATCACGTTAAGAAAAATGAAAAGATTGGTTCCCATTTGAGAAAAAGACATTTACAAAACACATACTTGGTAACGGAATTGTATTCAGAACTATTGTATAAAGAAGTCTTACAACTTAATAATAAGAAAACAACTAACCAAATTTAAAAAAAGGCAAATGAATAGTTTACCAGAGAAGAACTACAGATGGCAAATAAACATATGAATTGATTTTCAACATCATTAGCTAATAGGGAAATGCAAAGTAGAACCACAATGAGATACAACTGCACACCTACTAAAAAGATTGAAAACAAACAAAAGACAGTACTAAGTGCTGAAAAGGATATGGAGCAACTGGAACAGTCGTACGTTTCTGGTGGGAATGCAAAATTGTACAGCTACTTTGGAAAACCGGTTTTAAATTTTCTTATAAAATTAAACATAATTTTTATTTGACCTAGAAATCCCACTCAAGGCATTTACCCAAGAGAAATGAAAACATATGTCTACACAAAGCTCTAGGTGAATATTTATGGTAGCTTTATTCATACTCTCTAAACTGTAAACAACATTTTCTCAATTTCCATCAACTACTGAAAGTATAAACAAACTGTGATACATCCATACAATGAAACATTACAACAAAAAAAGGAACCAAGTACTTCCTTTTGCAACAAATAGATGAATCTCACAAGCCTTATGTCTAGAGAACAAAGCCAGATACAAAAGCAACATAATTGTATTATTCAATTTACATGATATTCAGAAAAGGAAACATTACTGGGACAGATAACAGAGCAGTGGATGCCTAGGCTTGGGAAGAGGTGAAGAGATTGATTATACAGGGGGCACAAGGAAATTTATGGAATGATGGAAACATTCTATATTTTGTGTCTGTTGATGGTTACATAACTGTAACTCACAAAAATAGGCACCTAAAAACCTGATGTTAAAAAATACAGTTAAAAATATTAAAAACTACATGAAGCTAAGCAATAGTTTAAAAATACACAAGACACTCAGCAAGAAAATCTGGAGTTCTTGAAGCAAAAACTAATCAATATTAGAAATTTAGTTTTCTTCATTTGTCAAGTGTCCAGATATCTCTGAAATTGTATCTGTTTGGTTCATCCTGCCAAGTTCTTACTTGCTTTGCAGCCATTGGTTTGAAAAAGAGTAATGACAAGAAGCAGAACAGAAAATAACTTATATTTTTACAAGTGATGATTAGAAGTATTTATTCACCAAATGGGACCCCATGATTCAGTTCTTTCCACTGGAGTATATCTGTTAGGGTGAGAGAGAGGATCATTAAAGACATGTCTGGTCATGGTGGGAAATTACAAAACTTCCACATTTTCTTATTCTGTGGTCTCTTATTAATAACATCTATTATTTATTTATTTCTTGCCGGATATTTTATATGCATTCTCTCATTTATTTCTTATACTTATGCATGGCAGGTATTTTTGTGTCTATTTTACAGATGAAGAAATGAAAAATTTGAAGGGATTATGTGACTTGAATATTGTCATGTAGTTAATAAATAATGAAGTAAAGATTCAAACACAGTCCACAGTCTACGCTTTTCTCATTTTACCATGTGTGTGTTTATCTATTAGTCGACTGTGTTGGCCTTTGATGCTTTGGTGACCTTTCTTGCTCCATTAGCTTTGGTGATTGCCAGCACACCATCCTAGTTCTTAATCACCTTATGCTTGTAATTCTGCAATAAGATCCTAGTTCATTTTCCTTCTTCAAATGCCTCTTCAATCCGTTCTATATACTTGTATCTCTATACTTAGGATTCTAAAGTATCCATTCCATCATGACATTTTTGAACTCAAATCTGTAATCTCTCTCCTATTGCATTATGTCCTTTCTTTTCTGCTTAGCTTTAAAGACCTTACATAGTCTTACATTTTATTCACCCTTGTATTTCAGTTTCCTCAGAAGCACACCTCACCCTGGTCAGGTGAATCTCTCTGTCCTCAGAAGTCAGTCTTGTGCTCTGATTCTTGTTCTTCACTCTTCATTCTGTGTCTACCTTCTCTTTCACCTTTTTGCCTCTCCCAATTCTGTCCATCTCTTGAGGCCTATTTCAAGTCTCAGCTATTCCAGTACGTTTGCCTTCTCCAAATTATACTCACCTTTTCCTTTAAGAACTCCAAATGCATTTGGTATTTGTTTTTGGAATGGACAGTTAGTTGTTTCAAAAGATTTTAATGGTTTTAAATTAGGTAAAATGACAAATTATTAATAAGGGTTTTCATAAAGCAATTACTATTGCAGATATATCTTCTGACCTACAAGGTGTTTTGGAGGGATGAAAAATTTGGTATCTGAGTGTATTTTAATCAATATTAGAATTGTGTATTCTGAGTCACTGGTAATGGGAAGCTATTATATCTTCTATGGCTATTTTTTAAAATCAGTTTTTGGTTAATAAACTCCTTGGACCCAATACTTAAGAAAACAGCACCCACAGTAACTAGCACTTTGTAGAATATGATTGACACGGAAGTAGGCAAAAGTCTGTGGTCTTTTCTTCCTCTATTGCTGTTTTTAAATTCCTTAAACTATTTCCCAATTATTAAAGATTATTCTAGCAGGACAGGTGCATTTAAAATCACCTGGACCTTTAGAGAAAGAATTCTACTTTGCTTATAAATCCAAAGTTCAAGTCATTTCTCTCATACTTATTATTTCTAAGACCAAGTCAACTCACGAGAAAAATCCTATCATTATATTACACTGTTTTTGCTATGATCTTTCTCCTGCCATCTCTCTATTCCCCAGATTTCCTGTACTTAAGGACACTATGGATGTGGTCCATGGCTGGCACCAGTGTTCTTTCTTGAAAGAGGATAGTGCTGACACTAGACGTGCAGGATATATACCCACCAGGCTCTAGTAATAAAAAGTTTACCAATCCAAAAGAAAGATGTGCAAGCATGCCCACATTTTAAGCTCATTAAACATCTCCAATTATTTTATAAATGGCTTGTTTTCAGTAAAATCCCAAGTACTTTCTATCCCAAGTATTTCCCTCCCTTAATTATTTGTAAATGATGTCAAGGAAATTTCATCCATATGTACTTGCTTTCAGTATATTCATTGAGTCAACTATTGTTTATAAAGATTGATATAATATTGTTCCCTTTCAAAAGTAGGGCCCCAGAAATGCTTTTAAAATGTGTTTCTTCTGCTATTTAGGAACTTAATTTTTGTTCAACCTTGCTTGTAACCAAAGGTTTGGGTTACAGTCAAAACTAGCACTTTTGAACCAGCTTTGAATTTCTCCTTCATTCCTGTATGTTATTTCCATGTGGAGATGCATGAAGGATACAACCGGAAACATTTTTAGGTTAGGAATAGCCTTAAGTAACCCACTACTATTTTACTCTCCCACTCAAAGTTTACAAGGTCATTTGTAACTGGAGTAAACATTGCTCCTAACATATTCCTTACTGTTGAGTACTTTTTCTCTTCATTAACTTTTTGGAACTCTGTGCACAGTTAGGCAAATATATTATATAAAATAAACCGGAAACATATGAATGAATAATAAAGTTATCACTCTAGACTTAGGACTTGAAAATATTTTTATATTTAAACTGCTATACCATATCTACTAAATAGTTACTGTGTAAAATACAAAGAAGAGAGGTTTTTACTATGAAATACGTTTATTGTAAAATTATCAATTTACATTATTTTAATATATTAAAGGAGAAAAAGTTAAATGGTTCATGTACATGCTAGATAAGGTTTAGATATCCACTTAAATTATTCTAGGTGAATAAAATAATCTGATCTCTTTCATCTTCTAAATAAATGATTGAAAATGCACTTTTCTTTTGACATCATGTTAATATAATGAAGGCCCTGAAATTACCTGTAGTAATTTTTACATTTCAAGGTTGTGGAACTTGTCAACTTGGTTAAAATGTGTTATTTAAGCTCTAAACTATCCAGAAGACAACTCACAGCTAATTAGTGCCCTGTAGGGGAACCTGCTATTTAAAACTTTTCCAGGGAAGAAAAAGTCCCAAAACATACTGCCATGGATTAAAGAGTTGCCCCCTAGTGACCTGATATTATGGGAAATTAGAGAATGTGTATTTATGCTAAATATCATGGTGAGCTGCTGAAGGTATATCTGATTTTAAAATTGCAGCTTGGATTCTGTCTGCTCTGAGGAAGAACTGTGCATAAAGATTTTTGTTGTGCCTCAGATTTTCAAGATTTGTTCTAAATATGAATGTACCTACTATAACAGCTTTGGTGGAATTATTATAATCTACTAGGTAAATGGTATTATTTAAAATATTCAATTTTTACTTTAAAGGCAGATTCTAATACCCCTAAATAAAATAAGTGTAGTGAGTTGAATCAATAATAATCAGCAGTGTTTCAAAGTACTTGATGGTACTTGCATAATCTGCATTTCAAAAAGTCCCCAAGTATGCAACATCTTTAGAACATTTACAGTCTATTATGCCATCTCCTTGCACTTCTATGAGGAATTTCTTCCATTAAAAAAAACTGTTATAAAAGGAAATTAACAACTTTTAATTAATACTCTTAGAGAAAATCTCCAAAGCTGGGAAACTCAAAGTGAAGGCTAACACTTAATTCCTCACTTTTTCTGCTTATTCCTGCGTGTTGGAGGGATCTCAGGTCAGTATGGTACGAGCCATCTGCGCTGTAATAACGAGACACAATGGAACAAGTTACACATGGAGTGTCAGCTTGGCATCCCCCTCCCCAAACTCCATTCTCCCCTGTTTAGTGCAAACACAGAAGAAAAGCACTTTTTAGGTATATACCTATTATGCTTTTTGGTGCATTGCAGTCCCAGTTGCCTTGGTCATAGTATCAGATGACTTAAAATCTCTATCTAAAAAAATGAAATAAAGCTCGGTCATCTGGGAGTTAGCGTGTGATTGCATTACCTGGTCAAACATGTTCAGCTGAATTATTAATTTTCTGTCTTGTTAAGTACTGGGTTCATGGCTGGAAGTGAAAATGCATGCAATGTAAAAATATGCTGGAAAACCGTTGTAAAACCATCATTAGGTCTCAGTATTGCATGACTTCTTATGAGACAGAGTGACACGTTTCTTAAAACAGGATCAGCTGTCATTTTCACAGGTTTATCCAAATAGTTTATATTGTAAATTATATATTCTAAAAAATTAGAGGACAGAAGGGTCATCTAATTTATATACAACAAATGCTGAGCAGATAGGGGCACATTGTACCTATCTTAGAAAAATTACTCGATATTAATCATGGACTCTTGGTCCATGTTGGAAAAATCTTTTCTGACACTTAGAAAGTTTAGTAACCATTGAGGTTTATTTTATATTGAGAAGTCATGGCTTCAGTTTATTAGTACTTATTCAGCTTCACTGTATGGTAGTTACGCTGTTGAAAGTGATAAAAGGTTTATGAAGGTGAGTATACAAGAAAGGAATAATTATTTGTTGTTGTTTGCTAATTTCTTTGGTACATTCCGTATTATCACAGTATGTTTTTCAGTTACACTTTTAAAGTTTAGTTTGGAATAACAAATATGAAAACATTTATTAGAGACATAAAATAGAGTCAAGTGAATAATAAATTCGCTCTTTCTTTCTAGAAGATCTATTATTAAAGTTTGTATAGTCCTACTTTCTATACTACGAATAGAGTTTCTGTTTTAATGTTATAAAAAGTTAAACCGTCTCCCCTCCCTTTTTATTTTTATTTTTAATTTTAATAGATCTTTATTGGAGTATAATTGCTTCACAGTACCGTGTTAGTTTCTGTTGTACAACAAAGTGAATCAGCCATATGCATACATATATCCCCATAACCCCTCCCTCTTCAGCCTCCCTCCCACCCTCCCTATCCCACCCCTCTGGGTCATCGCAAAGCACCGAGCTGATCACCCTGTGCTATGCTGCTGCTTCCCACTAGCTGACTATTTTACATTTGGTAGTGTATATATGTCGATGCTACTCTCACTTTGCCCCAGCTGCCCCCTCCCACCCTGTGTCCTCAGGTCCATTCTCTGTGTCTATGTCTTTATTACTGCCCTGCCGCTAGGCTCATTAGTACGATTTTTTTTCTTTTTTTTTAGATTCCATATATATGTGTTAGCATAAGGTATTTGTTTTTCTCTTTCTGACTTACATCACTCTGTATGACAGACTCTAGGTCCAATCACCTCACTACAAATAATTCAGTTTTGTTTCTTTTTATGGCTGAGTGATATTCCATTGTATATATGTGCCACATCTTCTTTATCCATTCATCTGTTGATGGATATTTAGGTTGGTTCCATGTCCTGGCTATTGTAAATAGTGCTGCAATGAACATTGTGGTACATGTCTCTTGTTGAATTACGGTTTTCTGAGGGTATATGCCTAGTAGTGGGATTGCTGGGTCATATGGTAGTTCTATTTTTAGTTTTTTTAACAAACCTCCATACTGTTCTCCATAGTGGTTTTACCAATTTACATTCCCACCAACAGTGCAGGAGGACTCCTTTCTCACCACACCCTTTCCAGCATTTGTTGTGTCTAGATTTTTTGTTGATGGCCATTCTGACCGGTGTGAGGTGATACCTCATTGTAGATTTGATTTGCATTGCTCTAATAACTAGTGATGTTGAGCATCTTTTCATGTGCCTCTTGGCCATCTGTATGTCTTCTTTGGTGAAATGTCTATTTAGGTCTTCTGCCCATTTTTTAATTGAATTGTTTGTTTTTTTGATATTGAGCTCCATGAGCTGTTTGTGTATTTTGGAGATTAATCCTTTGTCCATTGTTTCATTTGCAAATATTTTCTCCCATTCTGAGGGTTGTCTTTTCGTCTTGGTTATGGTTTCCTTTGCTGTGCAAAAGCTTTTAAGTTTAAGTAGGTCGCATTTATTTATTTTTGTTTTTACTTCCATTACTCTAGGAGGTGGGTCAAAAAATATCTTGCTGTGATTTATGTCAAAGAGTGTTTTTCCTATGTTTTCCTATAAGAGTTTTATAGTGTCTGGCCTTACATTTAGGTCTTTAATCCATTTTGAGTTTATTTTTGTGTTTGGTGTTAGGTAGTGTTCTAATTTCTCTTTTACATGTAGCTGTCCAGTTTTCCCAGCAGCACTTATTGAAGAGGCTGTCTTTTCTCCATTGTATGTTCTTGCCTCTTTTGTCATAAATTAGGTGACCATATGTGTGTGAGTTTATCTCTGGGCTTTCTATCCTGTACCATTGATCTGTATTTCTGTTTTTGTGCCAGTACCATCCTGTCTTGATTACTGTAGCTTTGTAGTATAGTCTGAAGTCAGGGAGCCTGATTTCTCCTGCTCTGTTTTTCTTTCTCAAGATTGCTTTGGCTGTTCGGGGTTTTTTGTGTTTCCATACGAATTGTAAAATTTTTTGTTCTAATTCTGTGAAAAATGCTATTGGTAGTTTGATAGGGATTGCATTGAATCTGTAGATTGCTTTGGGTGGTATAGTCATTTTCACAATACCGATTCTTCCAATCCAAGAACATGGTATATTTCTCCATCTGTTTATGTCCTCTTTGATTTCTTTCATCAGTGTTTTATAGTTTTCTGAGTACAAGTCTTTCGCTTCCTTAGGTAGTTTTATGCTTAGGTATTTTATTCTTTTTGTTGCGCTAGTAAATGTGATTGTTTCCTTAATTTCTCTTTCTGGTTTTTCATTCTTAGTGTGGAATGCCAGAGATTTCTGTACATTAATTTTGTATCCTTCAACCTTACCAAATTTATTGATTAGTTCTAATAGTTTTCTGGTGGCATCTTTAGGATTTTCTATGTATAGTATCATGTCATCTGAAAACAGTGACAGTTTTACTTCTTCTTTTCCAATTTGGATTCCTTTTATTTCTTTTTCTTTTCTGATTGCCATGGCTAGGCCTTCCAAAACTATGTTGAATAAGAGTGGGGAGAGTGGACATTCTCATCTTGTTCCTGATCTTAGTGGAAATGCTTTCAGTTTTTCACCCTTGAATATGATGTTTGCCGTGGGTGTGTCATATATAGCCTTTATCATGTTAAGGTAGGTTCCCTCTATGACCATTTTCTGGAGAGTTTTTATCATAAATTGGTGTTGAATTTTGTCAAAAGCTTTTTTTGCATCTATTGAGATGATCATATGGTTTTTATTCTTCAATTTGTTAATATGGTGTATCACATTGATTGATTTGCGTATATTGAAGAATCCTTGCATCCCTGGGATAAATCCCACTTGATCATGGTGTATGATCCTTTTACTATGTTGTTGGATTCTGTTTGCTAGTATTTTGTTCAGGATTTTTGCATCTATGTTCATCAGTGATATTGGTCTATAATTTTCTTTTTTTGTGATATCTTTTTCTGGTTTTGGTATCAGGGTGATGGTGGCTTTGTAGAATGAATTTGGGAGTGTTCCTCCCTCTGCAATTTTTTGGAAGAGTTTGAGAAGGATGGGTGTTAGCTCTTCTCTAAATGTTTGATAGAATTCACCTGTGAAGCCATATGGTCCTGGACTTTTTGTTTGTTGGAAGATTTTTAATTACAGTTTCAATTTCATTACTTGTGATAAGTCTGTTTATATGTTCTAATTCTTCCTGGTTCAGTCTTGGAAAATTGTACCTTTCCAAGAATTTATCCATTTCTTCATGGTTGTCCATTTTATTGGCATATAGTTGTTTATAGTAGTCTCTTATAATCGTTCATATTTCTGAGGTGTCAGTTGTGATTTCTTTTTTATTTCTAATTTTATTGATTTGCGTCCTCTCCCTTTTTTTCTTGATGAGTCTGGCTAAGGGTTTATCAATTCTGTTTATCTTCTCAAAGAACCAGCTTTTAGTTTTATTGATCTTTGCTATTGTTTTCTTTGTTTCTATTTCATTTATTTCTGCTCTGATGTTTATGATTTCTTTCCTTCTACTGACTTTGGGTTTTCTTTGTTCTTTTTTCTCTAGTTGCTTTAGGTGTAGTGTCAGATTGTTTATTTGAGATCTTTCTTGTTTCTTGAGGTGAGATTGGATTGCTATAAATTTCCCTGTTAGAACTGCTTTTGCTGCGTCCCATAGGTTTTGAGTCGTTGTGTTTTCGTTGTCATTTGTTTCTGTGTATTTTTTAATTTCTTCTTTGATTTCTTCAGTGATCTCTTGGTTATTTAGTAGCGCACTGTTTAGCCTCCATGTATTTGTGGTTTTTACAATTTTTTTCCTGTAATTGATTTCCAATCTCATAGCGTTGTGGTCAGAAAAGATGCTTGATATGATTTCAGTTTTCTTAAATTTTCCGAGGCTTGATTTGTGACCCAAGATATGATCTATCCTGGAGAATGTTCCATGAGCACTTGAGAAGAAAGTGTATTCTGCCACTTTCGAGTGGAGTGTTCTATAAATATCAATTAAATCTATCTGGTCTATTGTGTCATTTAAAGGTCCTTATTTATTTTCTGTTTGGATGATCTGTCCATTGGTGTAAATGGGGTGATAAAGTCCCCTACTTTTTATTGTGTTACTGTTGATTTCCCTTTCATGTTTGTTAGTATTTGCCATATGTATTGAGGTGCTCCTATGTTGGGTGCATAAACATTTATAACTGTTATATCGTCTTTTTGGATTGATCCCTTGACCATTATGTAGTTTCCTTCCTTATCTCTTGTAACAGTCTTTATTTTAAAGTCTATTTTATCTGATACGAGTATTGCTACTCCAGCTTTCTTTTGATTTCCATTTGCATGGAATATCTTTTTCCATCCCCTCACTTTCAGTCTGTATGTGTCCCTAGGCCTGAAGTGGGTCTCTCGTAGACAGCATATTTATGGGTCTTGTTTTTGTATCCATTCAGCCAGTCTGTGTCTTTTGGTTGGGGCATTTAATCCATTTACATTCAAGGTTATTATCGATATGTATGTTCCTATTACCATTTTCTTAATTGTTTTGGGTTTGTTTTTGTTGGTCTTTTTCTTCTCTTGTGTTTTCTGCCTAGAGAGGTTTCTTTAGCATTTGTTGTAGAGCTGGTTTGGTGGTGCTGAATTCTCTTAGTTTTTGCTTGTCTGAAAAGCTTTTGATTTCTCCTTCGAATCTGAATGAGATCCTTGCCGGGTAGAGTAATCTTGGCTGTAGTTTTTCTCTTTCATCACTTTAAGTATATCCTGTCACTCCCTTCTGGCCTGCAGTTTCTGCTGAGAAATCAGCAGATAACCTTATGGGGATTCCTTTGTATGTTATTTTTTGTTTTTCCCTTGCTGCTTTTAATATTTTTTCTTTGAATTTAATTTTTGTTAGTTTGATTAATATGTGTCTTGCTGTGTTTCTCCTAGGGTTTATCCTGTATGGGACTCTCTGTGCTTCCTGGACACTTGGGTGACTATTTCCTTTCTCATGTTAGGGAAGTTTTCCAGTATAATCTCTTCAAATATTTTCTCAGACCCTTTTGTTTTCTCTTCTTCTGAGACCCCTATAATTCGAATGTTGGTGCATTTAGTGTTGTCCCAGTGGTCTCTGAGATTGTCTTCAATTCTTTTCATTCTTTTTCCTTTATTCTGCTCCTCGTAAGTTATTTCCACCATTTTGTTTCCCAGCTCACTTATTCATTCTTCTACCTCAGTTATTCTGTTATTGATTCCTTCTAGTGTATTTTTTCATTTCAGTTATTGTGTTGTTCATCTCTGTTTGTTTGTTCTTTAGTTCTTCTAGATGTTTGTTAAACATTTCTTGTATTTTGTCAATTCCTGCCTCCATTCTATTTCTGAGATTCTGATCATCTTTACTAACATTACTCTGAATTCTGTTTTAGGTAGATTGCCTATTTCCTCTTCATTTATTTGGTTTTGTAGGTTTTTACCTTGCTCCTTCATCCATGACATATTTTTTTTGCTGTCTCAATTCTTTTTCCTTTTTTTTTTCTATGAGTGAGATTGTGTTCCTGTCTTACTGGTTGTTTGGCCTGAGGCGTCCAATACTGGAGTTTGTAGGCTGTTGGGTAGAGCTAGGTCTTGGTGCTGAGATGAGGACCTCTGGGAGACCTCACTCTGATGAATATTCCCTGGTGTCTGAGGTTCTCTGTTAGTCCAGTGGTTCAGACTTGGAGCTCCCACTGCAGGAGCTTCGGCCCGACCCCCGGCTCATGAACCAAGATCCCGCAAGCCATGGGGTGTGGCAGAAAAAAAGAAAAAAAAGGAGAACAATAACGAATTAAAAAATAAAATTAGACTAGGAAGCTAACATATACGTTAGAAAAAATATAAAAATAAAAATATAGATGATACAACAACCAGAAGATGAGAAAGAACCACAATAGTAAAAAAGAGGAGGAAAAAAACCAAACAAACGGTGGAAAAGGCCTTGGCTGTGTAGGCCAGGGCCTAAGCAAGGGTAAGGTTTGGGTGGTGGTGGGGGACCTATGCTTAGGACCCACAGGGCTGGAAAAGGCCCTGGGGGGTGTGTGGGATGGGGCTTAGTTTCAACAGAAAAGAAGGGGCCCAGGCATGCCTCCAGCCTGTGGTCTCAGAGGGCGGGGGACCCCACCTTGGAGCCCAGCAGGCTTCCTGGGTTTGAGTGGCTGGGGCAAATGCCCTCCGCTCCTCTCCTGCTCCTCCGGTCCTGGAGGGCCCCTCCCACCTGCCTCTCCTGATCTCCTTGGCCTCCCTCCTATGTCCCCATGACCCACATGGCCTGGAGTGGGCTTTGGAGGGCAGGAAATCAGCCTGGGAGCTCAGCAGGCTCCCCATGCCCAAGTGGGTGGGGCAAAGCCCTCCACTCCTTTACCGCTCCTGTAGTCCTGGAGGGCTCCTCCCGCCTGCCTCTCCTGTTCTCTCCTTGCCTCCCTCCTAAGTCCCCAGGACCAACCCGGCCTGGAGGGGACCTCTGAGGGTGTAGGACCCGGCCCGAGACCTGGGCAGACTTCTCCAGCCGATTGGGCAGGGGAAACGCTGGGCCCGCACACCGCTGATCCAAGCCTCCAAGGGTCCCTCCAGGTGTGGGAACCCCTTCTCCCTCTCAGCCACCCCTTAGGGGTGCTGGTGCTGTCTGGCCTCCACTTCTTCTCCCCCCTCAGTTCCCCCCCATCCTACCGGTTTGCTTGGGGGTTCTTCCCATCTCCTTGGGTGTCTCCCCCACCAGCCTCTGGCAGGCGCCCTGCTTGTGGGGAGATGCGAACTCTGCATCCTCCCACGCCACCATCTTCTCCCCTCCCTTTTTAACTAAGGAACTTGGTCAGGTTTTTAGAGGGAACACTCTAGTAAGGAAAAAAAGTCAAAAGTCAACTGGCTAGTTTGCTTTCTGGACACATTACATTCTAAATAAATACTTTTGCAGTATCAAAGAGCAGAGTTCCACTTACTAATGATGAACAACAATACACTTAAATTACTGGTAATGTTTGTGAATAAGCTCATTTTTAAAGGTCAGCAACCCGCCCCCACACCCCCAGGTCACTAAATATATGAAGGTCAGTATTATTGGACTGTAGAGGGAGTTAGAAATACTTTTCTACCTCACAGATAAAAATAGCAGAAACATACTTGAGAAGGTCATCAAATTTTACTAATAGTGATTGGATAAATCATCTTCATCTTTCTGAATTTCAGTGTCCTCATAAAAAGGAGACAGCAATATTTACTTTTAGGGCTGGGAAGAGGATTACACTGGCACTTTCCCCATGTGTGAAATAAAGCTCATTGAGTATTAGCTAACATCACCATTATCATCAGCATTATCATTGTCACCACCTTCATTTTAATCATTATCAACAACATTAGCCTCACTGTTTATGAATGTTGGGTTCTATGGTCACTTAAGTAGTTGTTCTTTGGCTGTTCAATATTTTTAGGGAGTATCCATCTTCATTTAATAAGAGTTTCCAGAATTCATAATTCATTAATTTGTTCAGCAAATATTGATTTAGCACTTACAATATACTGGAGCAGGGAATACCAGACCCTTCACTGCCCTCATGGAACTTACCGCATATATATAAATATATATCTGATCGTCATGCAGATAATTTCCTTATTACAACTGTACTAAGTGCCACAAAGTACAGGTACGGGGATGTTGTTATAAGAGCATATTATGAGGAGTTTGGTCTAGTCAGGGAAGTCTTGGAAGGCTTTTCCAAGGACCTGATATTGAAACTGAGATCTGCAGGAAGAACTGCCTGAGATGAGAGGGAAAGAGTGTTCATCAGAGGAGATACCATTTGAGGCAAGAAGGAACCTAGTACGTTATGGGAACTGGAAAAAGGTAGGTATGCCAGAAGCAGACAATATGGGAAGGAGAGTGTAGGCGATGTGCTAATGAGCTGTGTAGAGGAGACAGCATTAAGAGCCTTAGTGTCTACCTAAGAGCAGTTGGAAACTACTGAGGTGTTTTATTCACTGAGTGACATAATCAAATTTAGTTCTTTCTTTACTTCCTTTACTCTGGCTTTAGTGGGGCTTTAGTTTGAATGGGGCAAGATGAGAAGTGGAAAGACCAGTTAGTGAAACTATTTTGATGGTTTAGATAAGGTATAAGGTAGCTTGAATGAAGGTGGTGGCACCAGAGGTGAACAGAAATAGATGACTTCTATGGAAAATTAGAAGGAAATTTTATTGGAGTTTCTGATGGATTGGTGATATGGGAAAGAATTGGTGAAGAGAGCTGTTAAAAGTGGCTCGCAGGTTTCTGACTTGCACAACTGGATCATTGTTGGTGCCATGAGGAAACATTGGGAGAAAACAAAATTTAGAATAGAAAACTACTACAAGATCAGTTCTGAACAATTTACGTATGTGATTCTGTAAGAGAGCTGAGTGAGCATGCCAAGGCAGTTGGTTACCTTGAATGGGAGGTCTAAATTGAAGAGTTAAGTTTCTGATTTATCTCCATAAAAATTGTATGGGTTTCAAAAAGATTGTGTGGAAAAAGAGTGTGTAGTAAAAAGAGAGGGTAACTTAACACAAACAGTAATGTCCAGGGAGAAGAGAATGGTTCTGCAGAAAGGAATGGTCAGAGTAGAAGGGAAACCAGAATGACATGTTATGGAAGCCAAGGGAAGTGGGTGTTTCAAGAAAAGACTAGTAAAGAGTGGCCCATGTTTTTGTAGGGGTTGAGTAAGATGAGGACTAAAATATGTCAATTATATTTACCAATTTTATTTATGTTAATTACGTCTTTATCATTGGTAACTTCAGTGGAAGCTGCTTCCACCTACCTGTGTGTTTGTGTGTGTATGTTGTGGGAAGGGAGCTGCAAAACAGTGGGCTGGGCTGATAGCTGAGAAGGAGATGAGAAAAAAATATTTTATACAACTGTTTAGAGAAATTTGGAGCTAATTTCAAGGTGTTTATGGTTTTGTGTCTTTACTACGGACATTTTATAAAAATCTCAGAGGTGAAATCTGATTAGTTCTTTTCTCTCTTTTAGGAGTGTTCCACAGTGAAGGCCACTGTGATAATTTGTCAGAGCTTTATTTTGTTTTATTTAAAAAAATCATCTCTGACAATACATATGTCTCTAGGATTGCCACTGAACTAATCATGTGCAGACTGAATTTTTAATTTCTTCCTATTAATAGCCAATCCCAATTCATGATTAGATCAACTATATTTCAGGGTAATTAACTATTCCATTTGCGAATCCATTTGGTCATTTATTAAATAGGGACGTAAACTTTATGTCCTGGTGACTCATAGTACTATCACAGAAGTCACAGGCATAAGCTCAAGCTGATCACTTGGAATTGGTCAAATCAATTATTATTATTGGGCACTTACTTTTAGACACACTCCGTGGGCTTTTCTTACACTTTGGTGTATTTTTTATAGTATATTTTGAAAAAGAAAAAGAGAAAACATATAGAAACATCTGAAATGAATGATGAATGTTTCTTAAAATTCTGTAACTTATTTTTTTCAAATTTGGGATTTCATAAAATTGAGATTTTAATATTTGAGGTTCATAAAACATGTTCCCCCTTAAATGGAATCATTACTTTTCAAGAGAAAATTTACTTGAAAATATATCTCTTCCTTGACTAAATGGAAACCTAGGTTAGATAAACAATTCAGGTTTCAAGTTTAAAAGTAATTATTTCCTTACTTCTGAGTCTGTCAGGCCTACCAGGGGAATAAAATTCAACAACAACAAGGATTTGTAGCAGCTCAAAATTTCTGTGGTGCCCAGAGCAAATAGAAAGATAGAGTGTAAGCTTCTTTTAAGAGGAGAACCCATTTTTGGATTTGTCCTCCAGCTCCTTCCTTCCCTGGAAGGAAGCAGCACAGAGATGTGATTCTGCAATTTCTAGCACTGTTAAATCAGCAGGGATATCTGTAGCTAATGGTTATGCCTTTCTATTCTGCAGTTTGATTAAATGAATGGGCTGTACTGTCAGTGCTAATGACTTTGGAAGAGAGGGGCAGCCTACTGGTCCCCTCATGAAGCATTATGTTAGATCTCTCCATATGACACAAATATCTTGATTCCTTGCTTCAAACCAGGGCAGTGCATGCCTACAAAATTCCAGTGAGAGACGGAAGTGTCCCACATATTGTGGGGAATTTCCCATAATGTCCTGCAAATTGCAGCAGAGTTCTTGGGCAAAGTAGGAGGAAATGATCTTCCTGCATAGGGATAGCTCACGTGGGAAGGCTAATCCACAGGTTCCCACAAGAATGGAGAAATACATCTGGTACATTTTCGAAGCACATCATGGAATGGTTATTTTGTATCTCAATTTTACACGTTGGAGAAATATTTGGAATGAATGCATTTCTAATACATGACTCTAGACTCTGTGTTTATACATTGCATCTTTTTGCTATTAAGAAAGTTTCTTTCCAAAAGAATGGTCATAGCCTGGACAATACTTGCATATGGCTATTTCTCCAAACTGTAGTTTCTTAAAGCAATTAGCATTGACATCACGAGTAGATGGCAAGCTAGTCCTAAATGCATCAGCTTTTAAAAGGGCGTTCCCCAACAACTTAATTGGTGAAAGTGTTTGTATAAATTAAAACATGTGGGGAGACGGTATGTTTACACTTTCCTCCTAGGCAATAGGAGAATAAAATATGTTAGTAAATAAATGAACTTTCTATTGTCCACTGTTAGTATCCTTCTATTTACTTCTTCTGTACAAGATGGAAATTAGATTTCTAATAACAGTTTTATTCCTGTGACTCTACAAAAACTTTGTCATTCCCCAAGTAGGATGAATTTGGTAAGTAACCATTTATCCTTTTTGTGCTTGTTCCTTCTGAACAAGGGCAACTGCTCTCCACTGAACACTTTTACCCTCCCAAGCTGAGTTTGACATAATTACTGCACTGGAGCTAAGATTCATAATCTGATTGCCAATGTCAACGGAAATGAAGGCTTTCATGAAAGACAAAACCTGTTAAGTATACTCAAGGCTCAGCATCAATCCCACTCATGAGTAATTAAAATACCAATTTATGATGCATTTGTCTTTTACTGGTAAATCTGGAAATCCTGCAGATTTTTTTCTTCAGACATAATGCTTGAAGGAGAATAAACTCTAAGGACAGTTACACAGACTCAAATTTTGGATTAGGATTTAATTCTACAAATAATATTTTGAAATGCCTACTATGTGTGAGGTAGGCTAAAATAAACTAAAATAGTTTTTTCATATTTAACATTTCCTTAGTCCTAAATTAGAAGGAATCTTGGTAACTTAAAGTGGTTGAATTCGCTCTTGATTCTTTTTGCTTGTATCTGAGGATTTGGTTCAAGGTTGATCCTTAGAGGAGGGAAGAAACTCCAATGTTCTTTGTGCTTCTTCTGTCTTAGGCTCTGTGCCAGGAGCTTTATTTATTCCATTCATCAACCCTATGAAGTAGGTATTGTTACCTTCATTTAAAGATGAGGCTTATATACATGGAGTGACTTGCCTAAGGCTACACAGTCATTTAATAACAGAATAAGGGTACACAAGAGAGCCCAGAAAAAGAAGTACAATGCCTGGCTGGGGAGAAAATAGCTTCAGGACCTTGTCAAGTTGTATCAGTAGGAGTCTGTGTAGCATACATAAAAGTAGCTTCTAAGGGTTTCAAGCTAAGTTGCCTTTACCTGGATTTTCGGATTCACTGTGTTGGCTCAACCACCTGGGAATGATGTAAATATGGTGAATTGAAGACTAGACTCAATGGTGGCCTAGAGTCAGTGAGGAAGAAATGCTGGGGTTCCCCTGGAATGTTGTGGCGAAAGGAGTCCAAAGGCTCAGGGAGGTGTGAATGTTGGGATGAGTATATTATACACAATCTGCTCAGCTACCCACTCTCCCAAGAGGAAGCCTTCTTCACCTGAGCATTCAGAAATGTACTGATAAGGAAAAACTCCTTATGAGTGCCTGTCCTCTGCAGGCTGGTGATCATAGTAGGAGAGGCTGCTAGGCATAGTAGGAGAGGCCCTAGACTTCTAGATTTCAATGGAATAATGGGACCACAGAGTAGTAGAGGCCACATGTCATTGCTTAACTAGCAGACACAATATGAGTGCAATATCTTGTTAAGCTGCAAAGAGAAAGTGGCAGTCAGAGTGTTTGACGCACAGGGACTTGTGACAATGATTCATCTGTCATGGAATCCCTAAGGACGAAGTGGATGTGCAGTTTACTGGATGTGTGTTGCTTCTCCTATGCGGAAAAAGTCTGGTGGGGAGAAATTTGACTCAGGTCACCAAGGTGAGCATTCAAGTCCTCATATCCAATTCCTAGACCTAATCCAGCTCACAGATTTGGAACCACGAAGTTTGTGGTAATTTGTTACAGCAGTGATGGGAAACTTATACACGGCAAAATGCAAAGTTACAGAGAAAAACAGGTGAAAAATCTTTCTTGGCTGTGAAAGTTGGTAGAAAAGTGAGCCAACAATTAATTTCTCTGTGGATCAGTACAAGAGCATGTATATAATTTCAAACAACAAAATCTGTACTTTTAAAGATAAAGTTTGGGTATTTGGTTAATAATTAAGGATAGGAATCTGAGAATTGCTGTATGGACACATCTCTGAAAGATGGGGTGTGTTTTAAAAAGGTAAGAAAACCCTGGGCCAATTCCTAGAGAGTAGTATGTTTCTCTAGAAGAAGAGTCTCTTTGTTGCTTTTATTTCAATCCTTATATCTCCCAGAGGATTAGTTAGGTTCAAGAATCTAAAACTGATTCTAAGAGGGGGCTGGAGAGTCAGACCTAAGGCCATCCCGGTCAGGTCTCTCTCATTTTACTTCTCACTCCTGCATTTGCAGTAACTTTTACTTCCTTTCTTTGGAAACTCTCTTCTCTTTCCACAAGACAAATAGACCTCAGGCTTTTGTCCTGGCCTAGGAATGCTGGGGCAGGTGGCTTAAGTTTGGGGACAAATACTCTCACCTTTCCTTTTGGAAAAGATGGTCTCAAAACCAGCCTGTATTGTAATCTGTAGTAAAATCTAAGATTTTAATGTGGGCTTAGAAGAAATTGTAGGCCATTCAGCATGCTTTAGTTTATCCCTCTGTTTAGCTTCTAACTAGGAGAAAGGAGATTTACATTGGTCCAGCCCAGCTGACTGGAGTTCTGCATCTGCTTAGTCACTGGGACCAAAGTCCAAGTTCATAATGATGGTTAATTTGCCTTGCTCTGCCATTTTTATTTATACATGTATTTCCATGGGGACATTGTGGGGATGAGAGGTGGCTGGGACAAGACAAGATTTACATGTTTCTGGGTTTCTATATTAACATCATCCTTTAAAAGCCCCCTCTCCACAACATCTAAAGTGAGGTACAATGTGAAAATTTTACTTTATCCTTTTTCAATGTCTAGCTCTGGAGTATTATGAATTTTACTCTGGTTTGTCCATTTTAAGAAGAACACAATAGAACAGGAAAAATGTACAGAGAAAAATGATGTTTTAAATTTGCATATTGAGTTTTTTATTCATAATCGTCTCATAAACATGAATAGTGCTATAGTAGGTTTACCATTTAAATATGCTTTTAAGATTAAAACAATTCATAATGAATAGAGATTTCTAACCTTTATTTGCTTCATATAAAATTATATCATGAGATATAAATGTATAAACACTTAGAAACATTTGATCTGTTTTTATTCATACTTGAGTTAAAACCTTTCTTAAAGTTAAAATTTCTACTCTCAGCGTATTTCAGTTTATTGGAAAAATCTAAGGATATATTTTAAAATTGTGCATGCAATTCCCTCTCCTAAGGTTGTATTATGCTTCATCCTTCATTTTAATAACACCTAGGTATTTATATCTTGAAAGCTTTTTGAAAGAAGGCTTTCCCTACACTAACCTCCAAAGTTTCCAGGATCAGCATTGTTTTTGCCTTTTTAATTTTGAGAAAAACAAAGTGGCATTTCTAATCCACTTGATGACAAAAACTATATGATGACGAGTATAACTTCTACACACACATTTAGGGAATCTGACTTCCTCACCATGGTCTCTTTCTCAGACAAAGGAAATAATTTGTCATTTCTTAAAGAAGTTTTCTTCATTTCCCTCCAATCAGGTGTCTGAGATTAATGTCTATCTTTCTATCTTCCCTCTCTTCCTCTCTCCTTCTTGGTCTTTCCTCCATCCCTCCCTTTCTTTCCTTCCTTTCCTTTCCTTCTTCCTTCCTTTCTTTCTTCCTTACCTCCTTCCTTCCTTTCTTTTTCTTCCTTCCTTCCTTCCTTTCTTTCTTTCTCTTTCTTTCTTTCCTTCTTTCCTTCTTTCCTTCTTTCTTTCTTTCTTTCTTTCTTTCTTTCTTTCTTTCTCTCTCTCTCTCTCTCTCTCTCTTTCTTTCTTTCTTTCTTTCTTTCTTTCTTTCTTTCTTTCTTTCTTTCTTCCCTCCCTTCCTTCCCCCCTCCCTTCCTTCCTTCCCTTCTCCCTCCTTCCCTCCCTCTCTAACTTCCTTCCTTCCTTCCTTTCCTTTCTCTTTCTCTCGTTTTTTTCTTTTGGCTGTGCCACACGACTTGTGGGATCTTAGTTCCCCTACCAGGGATCAAACACCGAGATCCCCTGCAGTGGAAGCATGAGTTCTAACCACTGGACCGCCAGGGGATTCCCATCTCTATCTCTTTCTTTAATATTTTTTCCATAGACAGCCCCTTGATCTAAACTAATTGTAAAGTAACAATTTTTATGAACTTAACTTAAAAAAAAACTATTCAGGGTTTCCATTTCTGAGTCAGATGGAGTAATACACTCCAACCTGTCACTCACAGTGAATGCAGCTATAAAACCTGGACAGAATGTATGGAACATCTATTTGAGGATCTTACTATAATTTGAAGTACCACTGACCTGACAGTGAATTTACCAATTTTTCCCCTCCAATATACCCTAGCCTGGATTCAAATAGTCCAAGACATGGAAGTAAGTATCAGACTAACAGAGAGAACGTGGGGATGAAGTCTTCTAGGTCTGGTTTTAGGAGAAAGAAAGGGATCTTTTGGTAGCAACAGTGGTGGCTGCAGGGACCCACATGTGCTTCAAACCTTGAGGGACATGAACATTTAATACTTCGTTTTCTTTCTCTGTCCTCTTGCTGCTTGGTCCTGAATGCACATGTAGTCACAGGAAGTTTGTGTCAGCGTGGTTAACTAAAGCCCCAGATTTCTGTTGAACAAAAAAGGGAGTCCCAGCATATCAGAAAGTATCAGAGAGATCATGGATATATAAGGATTGGGAAAGCAATCCCATGAAATTATTTATGAACTCCTTGACTCACTTGAGCTGCATATGCATGGATCTAATTGTAAACAATTTACCACATACTTTGAGAATGGAACTAATTGATGGGCAATTGCCCAGGTCCTAGACTGGCCACTGGGTGGCAAACACACAAGACAGGTGTAAATAACACTGCAAAGGCATGGAAAACTGGAATGTACTTTGAAACCACAAACGGCTAGTTGGAACATGGGGCCTGAACCCAAGTGGGTTTATTGCCTGCAAAAGCCAAGTATCAACAACTTCCATGGGATTTAAACAAGACCTAGAGTCTCATAAGGTAATGTTCAAAGTGTCTGGAAAATAATGGATAATTAATTGGCAAACAAGAACTCAGGAAAACACAATTCATGTGAGAAAAGACAAAGAACAGACACCAATGCTGAGATAATTAAGATGTTGGATTATCTGACAAAGACAATAAAGCAGCTATTGTAAAAGTGCTCAAAGAAGTAAGAGTGAACACTCTTGAAGCAAATGTACAGAAAGTCTAAGCAAAAAAGATATAAAGCATTACCAAACGGAAATTTTAGAACTAAAAGTGTAACAACCCAGACTCTGCAAAAAAACAAACAAACAGAAAACCCCCAAATAAGCAAACAAACAAATGAAAACCTTCATTGTATGGGCTCAAGAGTTGATTGGAGATGAAAGAGGAAATAGTGAACTTGAGGATAAATCAATAGAAATTATGAAATCTAAGGAATAGAGAAAAAAGAAAAAAAGAAACAAGAAACAGAGCCTCAGGTCAAAAACAACAGGTCTAACATTCATGTTATAGGAGTCCCAGAAAGTGAGGAGAAATAATGTACTATAGCAAAAAATAGTTGAAGAAATAATAGCTGAAAATTTCCCAAATATGCTGAAAGACAGAAACTTAAAGATTCAAGAAGCTCAGTAAGCCCCAAACAGGATAAACTCAAAGAAATTCAAACCGAGAAACATTGTAATTAAACTACTAAATACTAACAACAAAGACAAAATATCTTAAAAGCAGCCAGAGAAAAATAATGTTTTTCTTACAGGAGATTCAAACAAATTGCAGTTTTCTCATCAGAAATCTTGGAGGCCAGAAATAAGTGTATGAACATTTTGAAAGAAATGTTGAAATGCTGAAAGAACTGTCAATCTAGAATTCTATATTCAGAAAAAATATAGTTCATGAATGAAAGTGAAATAAGAACATTCTCATATGAAGGATAACTAAGAGAATTTGTGTCCAGAAGATCTGCGCCACAAGAATTGCTTAAGAAAGTTACCAAACAGAAGGGAATTACACCAGAAAGAAGCTTGGAATCAGTGCAATGAAAGAAGAGCAAGAAAAATTGTAAATATTTGGGGAAACATAATAGATACATCTTTTCTTGAGTTCGTTAAAATATTGTTGAGAAATGAAAGCAAAAATTATAACATCATCTGAAGGGGTTAGCAATGAATATGGATGTAATATATAAGATCACTAAAGCATAAGGGGAGGGGTAAAGGGATCTGGTATCTACATTATACTTCAAGTGGTAAAATGTTGATTCTAAGTAAGCAGTTAAAAGTTAAATATGTACTGTAATTCATAGAGCAACCACTAAAAACAAACAAAATATACAAAGAGTAATTTAAAAAATGAATTGAAATGGAATACTAAAAAAATTCAAATAATGAAAAAGAAGGCAGGAAAAGGACAACAAAGTTCGCATTATCTCTTAAATAGAAGGACACACTTCTCCACCAGGACAATACAAGAAAATAACAGATCAATATCTCTTATGAATATAGATGTAAAATCATAAACAAAATATTAACAAATCAAATCCAGCAATGTATAAAAGAATAGTTTAATATGATCAAGTGGTATTTATTCCATGCATGCAAGTTTGGCTTAGTATTTGATAATCAATCAATGAAACCCATCTGTGGTATAATAAGAAATATATATATGTCTCTGTCCCCAGTTCATGGCACAGTGCTCCTAAAATCCTTGGAATCTCTGGAGTAATAACAGTATCTTCAGTATCTTTTGTATGCTAATGAGATGACTGGTGGCTGGAGGCCCCTAGACAGCTTTAGGATGGGGGTTGGTCACCAGACAAAGACATGATTAGAAGGTTGAGTCTTTCTAGGGGCTGGAAATTGAGTTAATCACCAGTGGAGAATGATCTAATCATTATGTCTATGTAATGAGACCTCTATGAAAACCTCTAAATGACAGGTGTCAGAGAGCTTCTGGGTGGGTGAACACACTGAGGTGCTGGGAGGATAGTGAGCTCAGAAAGGATGTGGAAGCTCCACACACTTCCCTTCTCCTCCCATACCTTATTATCTCTTCCATTTGGGTATTCTGAATTGTAGCCTTTATAATAAACCAGTAATAGTGAGTAAAGCACTTTCCTGAGTTTGGTGATCCATTCTAGCAATTTATCAAACCTGAAAGGGCAGGGATTGTGAGAACTCTTGACTTCGTAGCCAAGTTGGATAGAGTGTGGGTACCCTGGGCACCTAATTCTTGTGATTGACATCTGAAGTGAAGGCAGTCTTGTGGGACTGAGACCTTAAACCAGTGAATTCTGGTATTAACTCCAGGTAATTAGTGTCAGAATTGAATTGAATTATAGGACATCTAGTTGGTGTCTGGAATGTTGGAGAATTGGTTGGTGTGAAGAAAAACTCACACATTTAATGCAGAAGTTGTGTGAGTAAAAAAGGTAAAGAGCATTTATTAATAGTCTAAGGAAAAAAATCATATGATCAGATCAGTTAATGCAATAAATGGATTTTTCAATATTCATACATAGTATTTAAAAGCTCTCAGCAAGTTAGGAATAGAAGGAAACTTCTTCAACCTGATATAGGACTTCTACAAGCTAATGTCATACTTAACAGTGAAAGACTTACACCAGTAAACATTTATTAGAGTGGAAAAAATAAAAAACACTGACAACACCAAGTGCTGACAAGGAAGTGGAGCAACTAGAAGTCTCACACATTGCTGGTGGCAATGCAAAATGATACAGTCATTTTGGAAAACAGTTTGGCAGTTTATTATAAAGCTAAATATACATTTATCATATGACACAACAACCCCACTTCCAGGTATTTTTCCTAGAAAAATGAAAACTTACGTTCCCACAAAAAGCTGTACATGAATGTTTATAACAACTTATTCATATTGGCCCCAAACTGGAAACGACCCAAATGTTCTTGAGTAAGTGAATAGAAAAACATTCCATATATTGAATTACTACTCTACAACACAAAGGAATCAATTATTGATGCCAGACAACTTGGATGAATCTCAAAGGCATTACGCCAAGTAAAATAATTCTAGCTCAAAAGGTTACATAGTGTTTGATCCCATGTATATGACATTCTCAAAGTGTAGTAATGGAGAGTAGATCAGTGGTTGTCAGGGGCTAGGAATGGGGGCAGTGACCTCAAAAGGTAACATAAGCAGGATTTTGAGGTGATGGAACTATTCTGTATCCTGATTGTGATGGTGGTTACATCAGTCTGTTCAAGTGTTAAAACTCATAAAACTGTACATCTAAAAAAAATCAATTTTATTTTATGTTAATTTAAAAAATAACATAAAAAGCAAAAAATAAACACACAAATAACAGTCTTAGAATATAGAGTGATTTTTTTCAACAAGTTGCTGAAATTATCAAAGATGGAAGTTGATTATAAGAAAATGAAAAGTTTTAGAAAATTCTAACCAGAAGAATCAAGATAAAAGTGAGACTTTACCAAATTCTTAAAAAAAATTTAAAAATCAAATCCCATTACATGAGAGCCAGATGTGTAGTAATACTTGATGCTTGGTTGAGACAAATTGGGAGCAAGTGTAAGGCAGTATAATATTTTTTTAAGAATGTGGTAAACTTATGGTACTCATATTTCAACCATTAGTAAGTCTGAAAAAAATACAAAAAGGCTAGGATCTTTTAGCGATGCTAAACAATACTGACCTTGGGAAAGAAGCAAGAGTTTGGATGTATGCATATACATACAAATTTCTTAAAACTTTTATCAAAGGAATCAATGTAGAGGCTCAAATTTAAAACTGTATAGTCAGGCTTATAATAAAACACAGTAATCCTAAAACCTATCACTTTTCACTCTTAGTTATGATTTTTAAAGGCAAAACCTTTGCATTATTCTAGTTTTTAAATCTTAGGAATGTTATTTACATATTTCTAAATAGTTTGGTTATATTTCTATTTTTTCCCTATTAACTTTTTGATATAATAGCTAAGGATTTAGACAATTTATATTTTATCCTTCTCCTCTCCCTCCTTGTCTTAGTCTGTTCAGGCTGCTGTAATGAAATACTCTGGACTGGGTAGTTTATAGACAACGGAAATTTATTTCTCACAGTTCTGGAGGCTGGGAAGTCCAAGATCAAGGGGCCAGCAGAGTCAGTGTGTAGTGACACTCCACTTTCTTGTTCATAGATGGCAGCTTCTTGTTGTACCACACATGGCGGAAGGGGCTAGGGAGTTCTATGGAGTCTCTTTTATAAGAGCTACACCTTCATGACCTAAGCACCTCCCAAAGGCCCCATCTCCTAATACCATCATCTTTGGTGGTTAGGATCTCAACATATAAGTTTTGGGGAGTCATAAATATTCAGACCATTACATTCCTAATATAATTATATTCACAACTCTGCCTTTGCTCATTTCTGTAATTTCAAACAACATATTAAACCTTAATATCCTGTCACATCATTAATAGACAGTATCACTGGCCTTTATTTTGTAAGTCGTGGCACTGTCCTTTTCTATTACTGCACCTCACCTTCTGCTACCTCTGATTCTATGTCAACCATACTCTTATTTAAAAGACGTTTATTTATTTATATTAGCATGGATTTATGAATTCTTCTTTTGAGTTATAATCCACTAATACTAATTTGATGCTCAAAGTTAGCTAATGAAAACCCCTTGAGTTGTCCTTTTGATATATTCTCATCATTTTTTGAGGACTTCCTATTTTCTGCCATGCTGAAATGTTTCAGGCTCATCTTGCACTTTTCCTGATGCAGCCTGGAATTCTTGGCGAATGATATTTGAAAATAAAGTTCATGATGCTAACTCTGCTCATTATTCTTAGTGTGTTATTGTTTCTAGTTTCTCTCAATAGTCAGAACTAGGAAATATATGTATGTATCTCCCTATAGATATATATACATGCATACATATATGCACATATATTTATTTTAATATACATGTGTGTATATGTATATGCATATTTGTATAAAGATATGAAGATATGTATATACATTATAAATAAAACATCTTTATGTATAATATATAATTATAAAGGCACAGATACATATGTTTTTACATATATATTTAAAACTATATATGTAAAAATATATTTTACATATACATTTAAAACTAGCCCAGTTCAACATCATAGATGTTACCTTCACTTTTATATTTTTGTACTTTATAAGATCTGCTTTCTATTCTGTAACCTTTGTAACAGAAGAAGTTAGGTCTTCTGTGTTGTACATATGTTGATTCTAAAAATTGGAAAACAATGAACACATTTTAGATTGTTATTGTAGCTTAATTATTCATTGTAGAGACACATAGTACTTGTTAGGATCGTTTTTATTTCTTCACATTTACAGATCCAATGCAGTTATCTCTCTCCTATTCAAAGGAGGTTTTCAGGGCTAAATTAAACAGGTTTTCTCTTTTATACCCTCCACCAATTAACTTTATTAAATCTTCAGGTTTTCCCCTCGTCAGTGATAATACTGATTACCTGCCCATATCCTCTCACACTCAATTCCCTCTGAGCATCCACTTTTTTTAGCCATTGATCTTCCTGCTCCAATTTGACCTGGGAGTACACATCAATGCTATTCTGAATTAAATCCACTGTTTCCTGAATCTTTCAGGTGTTTTCATTTTGGTAAATGTATACCCTAAAAAGGGCCTAAACATTTTCTGAATGTTTGAATGTTGGGAAAATGTCTTTATTTTTTTCCTATGATAAATTGACCTTTTTTGCATGGTTATAAATATTAGATTAAAAATACTCTTCCATTGTCTTTTAGCATCTTGTAATGCCAATAAGAAATCTGATACTAACCTGATGGTTATTTCTTTTTAAGTGACTCTGTGAACATGTTTCGGATCAAATCTTTATTCTTAGTGTTCTAACTTTTCATACTAGTGAGTCTAGGTGGGGTTACCTTTTTATTCACTTTGCTGGGCACATGGCAGGCACTTGCAGTCTTAGTCTTGACAGCTCTAAATAATATTTTCTATTATTTCTTTGATAATTTCCTTCCATCCTTTTCTTCTGTTCTTCCTCTGATCTGTGTTAATCAGATGTTGGAATTCCTGGATTAATCCTTTATATTTCAATGTTTTCCTCTCATATTAACTATGAGAGGACATCTTTTATTGTTTGTTTTACATTCCTCTAATTTTTCTGCTAAAACTTCTAGGAACTTTTTTATTTGAAAAAGTTTAAAAAATTATTTTGAAGAGCTCTAATTATTTACCTGTTTCTTTTTTATGTCATTCTATTCTTTTCCTTTTTAAAAAACTAAATCAAGGCCCTCTTAGGCTATTAATTAGTGTTCTAACACATCCAGAATAATTGCCCTCATTCCCTCCAAAGAGATCATTCATTCTCTTTTGAGAAGAACTGTTTGTCTGTCTTGCCTGGGGGATGGAAATGCCCACTGCTGAAAATTCTGTGTGCAGTTTTTTTTGGAGAGCATCATTCATCAGTGCCCCCTGCCTTCTGGCCTACTATCTTCTCTTCCCTTCCCTTCATCTCACCTACAGTTTCTGAGTTCAGACTTATTGATATTCTGCTTTGCAGATTGTTTTTCTTCTAGATGGCAGTTCTTTTTGTGCATATTCTAGGGTGTGGCTTATGGCCATATGGCTTGTCACCTATTCTATTTTGTTTTTGCAGGTATATTATATTTTGTTGTTATTTAGATGTACATGTCCCCCACTTTTTGACATCTGTTAAATCACAATGTCTCACAATTGATGATGTTTTAGAACATATTAAACATGTATATTACTTTTTTTAAAAAAAGGGGGTCTCAGGTAAATAGGTAATTAACTCACATGCTCTGTGTACTATCTTGAATCAAGTTCCTTTGGTTTCTGTGTTTTGAATTTCCTAGCGAAACAGGTAGCCATGTATTCCCAAGTCACGTTGCTTGGTGCTTTTGTCTTGAATAAAGTCTAACACAGTGTAGTATGTTTAGCACTTTTTTATGTTATTATTTATAAAGAAGTTAAGAGATACTATAATAGAATAATTATAATATATAGAAAGTGTTCATGCAGATAATGATAAGGAAAAGTTTAAATAAATGAATTGAAGGAAAAACTTATTTCTCCTCATTAGTATGTTTTCTGAAATTTATATTATGAAAAAGAAAAATTCTTGGGAAGTCCCAATCTGGGACAATTATGGGCTATAATTCCCTAGAGTTGCTATATATCTAGATCTAGATCTAATTTCCTTTGTGAAATAAGTTTGAGAAACATGATATGTGCTTCTTTTGGAGGGTAATAAAATTCATTAACATGTTAAAGACTGAAAAGTCTTGTAATTAAGAGGCCCATTAATATTGCTTAATCCTGTATATCCCAACTTTTAAATTATAGAGGTTTCTTTTTCAATAATTTATAATCTCACAGTAGAATTCATGTTTCAAGAAACATTTTTGGATTCTGCTGGCCTAATGGAATAAATAAAAACTTGGTTTCTAGTCATGATCCTGGCATAAAATAATAGTAAGGTTTTTATTGTCATTCCATATTTTGTTCCTGTCTCCTAAATACTTTGTTAATTCTCTAAGTTCCAAGTCTAGAGACTCTCTTAGGAATCTCTTTTTATTTCTAGTTTTTCATTTTTCCTCATAGCACTCTAAAATTATTTCCAGAATTCTTTGTGTTCTTTGATACTTAAAAAAATTCTTTATATTTTCCCACTGAATTCATCAAACATTTCCATTTTATCTTGCTTAAAGTATACTATATTTTGGGAAGTATATAAATATACTAGTTACATGAAATAAATTAGTAGGCAGTATTTCTTTGATACATTGGTTGTTTTCTATTAAAAAAAGAGAAAATGGGTGAAACAATGCAAAGGAGATGCAATTACATGACCCTTGTCATCTCACTGCCTCTAGCAGAGAAAAGTATTCATTTTGTTGCTTTTTATTTTCTGACAAGGTATTAGGCCTTTGCCTCAAAGGTGTAACATCCGAATAATAAGACATCCTCTTTTGACTTATATCTGACCTCTGCATCCTACTCATTTTTTATTGAGAGTCAGCTAAATAGGTTGCCAGATATTGTATCTCTTAGGAAATTCTTCCTGGAATCCTGCAGTAAACTTTCAGAGGGAAAAGGCAAATAAAATCAAATTTTCTGGTGGAATGCTTAATACAAGTAATATATTAGTAGCACTTTTGACTTTTTTCCAGAAATTTATCAGCTATTGATACAAACACATTATGCTGTCTTGATTTAAATTGTTAACTGTCCTCAATTAGTTCTAGTTAGTTTGGGCAGAAATCATTTTGACCAGACTTCTTCAAAATAGAAAAAGGGAATACTCTCGTATCCTAAAAAGAACTAATTCTAATATAGCTTTAATTTTTTTGTCTTCATATGTGAATGATCAAAGTAATTAGTGATCATAAGCGGTTCAATAGTTTATCATGTGATGTTAACAAACAATAGGTCAGAATGTGACAGAATAACTTATTTGCCATCGAGTAGCAATATTTTTTTGTGCTGTGGTTACATTGTTAAGCAAACTAAAATAAGCAAATCTTCACGCCAGGGTCTTAGTTAATGTCATTTTGTTTGGCTGAGAAAATCTGAAACATCTCTGAGAAGACATATTTTAAGAGAGCATTAGGACATGCATATTTTTAGGATGCTAATAAAGCCTGTCACCCCCTTTGGTTTTAGCTGCCAGAAATTATGATTCATAGTTCTTGATAGCGAAGAACAGAAAACACTGTAAAGGGAAAGAAATTCTAACAGATTGCTCAGGAATGATTTCTGAGTGTCAGTTAATCAGACATTTCTATTTCATTCCTTCAGAAAAATGGACACTTCTGTTTTGAAAAATGGATTTAGAAAAATCTTTATTTTTGCTTTCTAATAGCCTACAATTACTGATCAATTCCTAGTACTATTAAGAAAACAGGATTATGAAAGAATATGAAGCCTTATAATTATTTACATGAACAAAAATGACACAGCTGAAAATTTGCCTGTGAAGAATGTTTCAGAAGAACAAAGGAAGTGTGTGTGTGTGTGTGTGTGTGTGTGTGTGCGTGTTTAAAGAGTCCAGTTCTGGAGTCCAGTTATATTATTATATTGCATTATTTCTATTTTTCTTATTGTTCTGAAGAAAATGTTAGCCAATTAAGTACTTTTAATAAATTTTTTAAACTTATTTTAGAATGTAAAATTTCAAAGTATATGACAACATTCTGAATTAGTTGTATTATGCTAGGAAGCTTTGGAATAATTTAGACTTAGGGCTTGAAAAAGAATTACTTGCTATCATTATAATTGATAGTCAAAGTGTTCTGCATCGAATAACAACTCTTGCAAAAATCCTAAGTTATGCATGGTTTTGATTGTGATAATACATTTTTGGTGCTACTGCTTCTTTAAAAATGTTGACTTTACTTATGACATGGTTTTCTCTCAAATTCTAGTTGTGTGGACTATTATTACCTTTTTCCCTTAAAAGATTTCTACTCCCCTTTTCTTATTACAGCACATTTAGAAATATACAGGGATGTAAAGAGAATTGAGAGCCTTGCAGTGTGATGGTTATTTAGCTTTTGAATGGGCTTTTACACAAAAATAACTGTTTTGTGGAAATTTTCAGGTATGAGAAAGCATCTCACTTATAAAGAAATCCCCTCTTATTCAATTGATCAGTCAATATTAAAAAAATGCATGTGTTGGATATTGCAGATTGAAGTATGCACAGCATTTGTGTTTTAATTAAAATTTTAGAGGAAAAACCCATTCACATGAATTAATATCAAGATTTTTAACAGGTTGCATAAATGGTGACAAAATTTAAATCTTTGTATTCAGGAAGAATATGGAGTTACTTGGTGAAGATCACTGCATATATTAAATCTTTCAACATATGCTATAAATATTAAAGATCTGTGGCTATTAAATTACGTGAAAGCAAATGACTCATGAGTAATCACAAATACCTGTTCTGCTTCCACTTATCACTTGTTTTCTAAAAAGTAGCATGGAAATGAAATGCAAACATAACATAAAAGAGTATAACTTCCTGTTAAATGATGCTTTATCATATAATGGGATATTATAGCCTAATTCAATACAGGCCTAAGGCAACATTTAAATTAAATGAGAATTCCTGAAGCCAGGAACCTCAGTACTCTGAAGTGCATGCTGTTTATATATCTCTCCAAAAGTTTCAGTTTTCTTTTTTAATTGTTCCTGTGGAAGAGCAAAAGACTTTAGATGTAAATTGATTTCACAAATCGTAGAAGTCAAAAGAAGCAAGTAAATAGTGTTAAAAAATAGCACAAACTTGTACAAAAACCATCTATAGAGCTGATGAATGAAATGAAATAAAATTTGGCTCTGTTAGAGTTTTCATTACCAATCAAATATATCCTTGGTAATTCTCGTCTTTCTGTCTTTTTTTTTGGGAGGGTCCCCATCACCTCACCTGTTTGCTTTTTGATCTTTTTTTCATCTGAAATCAATGAACAAGGAGTGTGCTTCTTTCAATACACTGTCAAGGGGAAGAACCACTGTCTGGTTCTTTGGCCACATAGATACTTTGTTACTAAGAAATGAGAGTGTAGCAGCCACAGGATCATAAAACTTCAGAAAGGAAGAAGCTGTGCTGCTTGGAGTCCTAAGATGCTCTCTGAGGAGCCTCAGAACTCCAGGTCTCCCCAAGGTCACTCAGCTCTAGTGGTTTTCACATATTGGCCTTCCAACTCCGATGATGTCTGAAGAAAGGATTCCACTGTTTAGAAAAAACTGAAGACCTCCAACTACAACCTTTCATTTTGTAGGTGAAGAAATAATACTTGAAAGTTTAACTGACTAGGGAAGGGTATTGAGGTGCTAAAGGACCTCACACTTTTCAAAGTACACAGAGAGGGAAGTGACACTGGCAAACTCTTCAAGAATAAAACTCACATCTTCTGCATTTCTAAGACATTTCTTTTTCATTATCATGCTTGATCCCTAGCAGAGATTAGATCACTCCCCAGAACACAGGGCAAATGAGTGGTATGACCAGGAAGGGACTTGTGATCATTTTGAATCTTCATTTTTGTTCAGTGCTATTTCTGGTAAGCTAGTGTATGCCATACTCACAACTTCTGAAGCAGGAGCAAATGATCTTATTTGAGGGTGACAAGGGTCTGGTCTCCTTTGATACTTGATTCCCAACTGAATGGAGAAAAATAAAAGATGTTAAGCATTGGGGATTCTCTTCCTTGTCTTCCCTCTCTGCCTTGGGCTAGTGCAAGGCAGTGATCGTGGGAAGGCTTGTCTGCTTTTAAAACCTACGCTTTTCCTCCTTTGAGCTGTCCTAAGGCTAGAATGGGGGATGGCATGTGGATTGTGGGGAGTGTTAGCCAGCTTTTTGACCACAGATCTGAAGCCTAGTTCTCTAATAAGCCTTATTGATCTCTGGCTGGTTGTTTTTTGTTTTTGTTTTTTGTGTCTTATTTTTCAATTGGTTTCGAATCCAGGGGGAAATAAAGCAGTTACTTAACTCTCTAAAACACCCCGTATTCATGTTATTCAGACATGATATAAAGGATGGGAAAGATTCCTCAAAGAACTAGACAATACCAATACTACGTCAATCTGTTCTTCAAATTTATTGCATATTTCAGAGAATGCACACCTTAAGAAAAATAGTCCCTATCTATGTTCTTTCGGAAGGTGATACTTTTTGACTGGTTTTCCCAGAGTATCAGTGTGTTTGGATCTATCTAATTGAAGACTTGGATGATGTTCCTTCACCCCTTCCTGGCTCAAGTCCAATACCTGTAAGTCATTCCTGCTACTGCTCCCTTTCTCAGTCCTTCACCTAATGAATAACAAATTCCTGTCAATTTAATATTTAAAAGAACTTTGGAACCTATCGATATCTCTGTATCACCTGCCTTTTTACCTGATGCTATTCCATTATTATCTTTTCTTTTCCAGTGGAGTTAATCTTCACTGTGATAAATTCCTAATTGGTCTTCCTGCTTACTGTGTCCTCATAAATGCATTTCCCACACAGCAGTGACAGTGATGGAATCGTGTTAGTCTACTACTTAAATTTCTTCAGCGGCTTCCCGTCATGCGGAGAATAAAGTCCAAGCCCCTTGCCCTGGCCCCTCAGGCCCTTTGTGCCCTGATGCCTGACCAAATTCTCCCGCTGCATTTTGGCCCCTCTCTCCAGCAGTGTCTGCACTTCAGTCACTCTGGTTGTCCCTGACGGCCTACACTCAACTCCTTGACTGTGTTGAGTTTTCACTGCCTTAGGACCTTCTTATACCTCTCTTGCCTAGAAATCTGTTTTTCTCCTGCTCTTTCCCTGAGGTCTTTACAGAGCTCAGCTTAATGATCACTTCCGAGCTCTTTCCTGAACACTCAGTCTAAAGTAATTTCCCCCTTTTCTCCACTGTTCTTTTATAATAATACTCTTTTATTGCATAGCACTCATCAACATCTTAACATTTATTTCTGTTTACTTGTTTGCTGTTAACCTGAAGAAAGCTCATCTCAAACTATTGATTAAATAATCATGTCCAGTTAATAACAGGTAAGAATATTTATATATGTATACAGGCATATCTAATTAACTTATGTACAGTTATAGCTAGAGTAAATATTTTGTGATAAAATCTCATTCTTCTTGTCTAGAATACTGGTGACAGTCTCAGGAGTGAACAGAGCAAGATCTAGGTTTAGACCACAACCTTTTCTTTGCTTGTCATTTTGGTGTGTGCCTCATCTGCTTCCAAGTCTTGCCCCATCACCAATCAGAGCTGAAGCCATCTACATCCATCAACTTCTACCCACACACAGCCTGAATCAGAGCTGCAGCAGCCACTGCTAGAGAGCTCTCAGGCTTTTTGGCTTCCATTGTGCCAAATGAGTCTTTCAAATACAGGGATTTCTGTTATATGCACATTGTGCTGGACATTATGTTCTTGTTAGTAAGTGTAAAAATTACACATTATTGAAAAAGTTAGAGATGACACGCTCTGCTAGTACCTTCTGCGAAATTCCTATTGTCTGTCTACACCCATGAATGCTTTAGGTAGAGAAGTTTTACAGTCCTTTCTGACTTTGGGTTATGAAGAAGGACATGTTTCTGGAAAGTTCTCTTTGTCAGTTCAAACCCTTTTCCTATATGACTGGTTTAGCTCCGGATAACTGATGTCACTCTGGAAATAACAATTTCCTTACCAGACCCCACAAATTTAGGATAGGAATTTTCACTTAACTGTTTCTGGCCTATATTGTTGATGTATATATTTTTTCCACATTCAGGAACCAATGTTCCAAATTAAGATGAAAACGAAGTGAGAGAGTAGCATTGACATATATACTCTACCAAATGTAAAATAGATAGCTACTGGGAAGCAGCTGCATCTCATGGGGAGGTCGGCTCGGTGCTTTGTGACCACCTAGAGGGGTGGGATAGGGAGGGTGGGAGGGAGACGCAAGAGGGAGGGGATATGGGGATATATGTATACATATAGCTGATTCACTTTGTTATACAGCAGAAACTAACACAACATTGTAAAGCAATTATACTCCAATAAAGATGTTAAAAAAAAAGCTGCCTTGACACACCCAAGTTTGATATGGTCCAAAAGGATCAATTTCTTTCAGACAAGTGCTGAGGCTGGTGAAATGAGGTATCATTTGGCCATTGTTAAAGCTAGAAATCTCCTTTGTAGAAAAGTGACAATTTCCTTTTTTTCTTTCTTTTTTTTTAAATATTAATTACTGTCGTTTTATTTTATTTTTATTATTTATTTATTTAACACCTTTATTGGAGTAAAATTGCTTTACAATGGAGTTTTAGTTTCTGCTTTATAACAAAGTGAATCAGCTATACATAAACATATATCCCCAAATCTCTTCCCTCTTGCGTCTCCCTCCCTTCCACCCTCCCTATCCCATCCCTCTAGGTGGTCACAAAGCACCGAGCTGATCTCCCTGTGCTATGTGGCTGATTCCCACTAGCTATCGATTTTACATTTGGTAGTGTATATATGTCCATGCCACTCTCTCACTTTGTCCCAGCTTACCCTTCCCCCTTCCTGTGTCCTCAAGTCCATTCTCTAGGAGGTCTGCATCTTTATTCCCGTCCTGCCCCTAGGTTCTTAATGACCTTTTTTTTTTTTATTAGATTCCATATATATGTGTTAGCATATGGTATTTGTTTTTCTCTTTCTGACTTACTTCACTCTGTATGACAGACTTAGGTCCATCCACCTCACTACAAATAACTCAATTTCGTTTCTTTTTATGGCTGAGTAATAATATTTCATCGTATATATGTGTCACCTCTTCTTTATCCATTCATCTGTCGATGGACACTTAGGTTGCTTACATGTCCTGGCTATTGAAAATAGAGCTACAGTGAACATTGTGGAACATGACTCTTTTTGAATTATGGCTTTCTCAGGGTATATGCCCAGTAGTGGGATTGCTGGGTTGTATGGTAGTTCTATTTTTAGTTTTTTAACAAACCTCCATACTGTTCTCCATTGTGGCTGTATCAATTTACATTCCCACCAACAGTGCAAGAGGGTTCCCTTTTCTCCACATCCTCTCCAACATTTATTGTTTGTAGATTTTTTGATGATGACCATTCTGACTGGTGTGAGGTGATACCTCATCATAGTTTTGATTTGCATTTCTCTAATGATTAGTGATGTTGAGCATTCTTTCTTGTGTTTGTTGGCAATCTGTATATCTTCTTTGGAGAAATGTCTATTTAGGTCTTCTGCCCATTTTTTGGATTGGGCTGTTTGTTTTTCTGAAATTGAGCTGCTTGAGCTGCTTTTAAATTTTGGAGATTAATCCTTTGTCAGTTGCTTCATTTGCAACTATTTTCTTCCATTCTGAGGGTTGTCTTTTCGTCTTGTTTATGGTTTCCTTTGCTGTGCCAAAGCTTTTAAGTTTCATTAGGCCCATTTGTTTATGTTTGTTTTTATTTCCATTTCTCTAGGAGGTGGGTCAAAAAGGATCTTGCTGTGATGTATGTCATAGAGTGTTCTGCCTATGTTTTCCTCTAAGAGTTTTATAGTGTCTGACCTTACACTTAGGTCTTTAATCCATTTTGAGTTTATTTTTGTGTATGGTGTTTGGGAGTGCTCTAATTTCATTCTTTTACATGTAGCTGTCCAGTTTTCCCAGCACCACTTATTGAAGAGGCTGTCTTTTCTCCATTGTATATTCTTGCCTCCTTTATCAAAGATAAGGTGAATGTATGTGCATGGGTTTATCTCTGGGCTTTCTATCCTGTTCCATTGATGTATAGTTCTGTTTTTGTGACAGTACCATCCTGTCTTGATTACCGTAGCTTTGTAGTATAGTCTGAAGTCAGGGAGCCTGATTCCTCCAGCTCCATTTTTCATTCTCAAGATTGCTTTGGCTATTTGGGGTCTTTTGTGTTTCCATACAAATTGTGAAATTGTTTGTCCTAGTTCTGTGAAAAATGCCAGTAGTAGTTTGATAGGGATTGCATTGACTCTGTAGACTGCTTTGGGTAGTATAGTCATTTTCACAATGTTGATTCTTCCAATCCAAGAACATGGTATATCTCTCCATCTGTTTGTATTGTCTTTAATTTCTTTAATCAGTGTCTTATAGTTTTCTGCATACAGGTCTTTTGTCTCCTTAGGTAGGTTTATTTCTAGGTATTTTGTTCTTTTTGTTGCAGTGGTAAATGGAAGTGTTTTGTTAATTTCAATTTCAGATTTTTTCATCATTAGTGTATAGGAATGCAAGAGATTTCTGTGCATTAATTTTGTATCCTGCTACTTTACCAATTTCATTGATTAGCTCTAGTAGTTTTCTGGTAGCATCTTTAGGATTCTCTATGTATAGTATCATGTCATCTGCAAACAGTGACAGCTCTACTGCTTCTTTTCCGATTTGGATTCCTTTCATGTCTCTTTCTTCTCTGATTGCTGAGGCTAAAACTTCCAAAACTATGTTGAATAATCGTCGTGAGAGTGGGCAACCTTGTCTTGTTCCTGATCTTAGTGGAAATGGTTTCAGTTTTTCACCATTGAGGATGATGTTAGCTGTGGGTTTGTCATATATGGCCTTTATTATGTTGAGGTAGGTTCCCTCTATGTCTACTTTCTGGAGGGTTTTTATCATAAATTGGTGTCGAATTTTGTCGAAAGCTTTCTCTGCATCTATTGAGATGATCATATGGTTTTTCTCCTTCAGTTTGTTAGTATGGTGTATCACATTGATTGATTTGTGTATATTGAAGAATCCTTGCATTCCTGGGATAAATCCCACTTGATCATGGTGTATGATCCTTTTAATGAGTTGTTGGATTCTGTTTGCTAGTATTTTGTTGAGGATTTTTGCATCTATGTTCATTAGTGTTATTGGCCGGTAGTTTTCTTTCTTTGTGACATCTTTGTCTGGTTTTGGTATCACGGTGATGGTGGCCTCATAGAATGAGTTTGGGAGTGTTCCTCTTTCTGCTATATTTTGGAAGAGTTTGAGAAGGATAGGTGTTAGCTCTTCTCTAAATTTTTGATAGAATTCGCCTGTGAAGCCATCTGGTCCTGGCCTTTTGTTTGTTGGAAGATTTTTAATCACAGCCTCTATTTCAGTGCTTGTGATTGGTCTGTTTATATTTTCTGTTTCTTCCTGGTTCAGTCACAGAAGGTTGTGCTTTTCTAAGAATTTGTCCATTTCTTCCAGGTTGTCCATTTTATTGGCATATAGTTGCTTGTAGTAATCTCTCATTATCTATTGTATTTCTGCAATGTCAGTCGTTCTTCTCCTTTTTCATTTCTAATTCTATTGATTTGAGTCTTCTCCCTTTTTTTCTTGATAAGTCTGGCTAATGGTTTGTCAATTTCATTGATCATCTCAAAGAACCAGCTTTTAGTTTCATTGGTCTTTGCTATTGTTTACTTCATTTCTTTTTCATTTATTTCTGTTCTGGTGTTTATGATTTCTTTCCTTCTGCTAACTTTGGGGTTTTTTGTTCTTCTTTTTCTAATTGCTTTATGTGTAAGGTTAGGTTCTTTATTTGAGATGTTTCTTGTTTCTTAAGGTAGGATTGTATTGCTATAAGCTTCCCTCTTAGAACTGCTTTTGTTGCATCCCATAGGTTTTGCGTCGTCGTGTTTTCATTGTCATTTGTTTCTAGTAATTTTTTGATTTCCTCTTTGATTTCTTCAGTGATCTCTTGGTTATTAAGTAGTGTATTGTTTAGCCTCCATGTGTTTGTATTTTTTACAGATCTTTTTCCTGTAATTGATATCTAGTCTCATAGCATTGTGATTGGATAAGATACTTGATATGATTTCACTTTTCTTAAATTTACCAAGGCTTGATTTGTGACCCAAGATATGATCTATCCTGGAGAATGTTCCATGAGCACTTGAGAAGAAAGTGTATTATGTTTTCTTTTGGATGGAATGTCCTATAAATATCAATTAGGTCCATCTTGTTTAATGTATCATTTAAAGCTTTTGTTTCTTTCTTTATTTTCATTTGGGATGCCCTGTCCATTGGTGAAAGTGGGGTGGTAAAGTTCCCTACTATGACTGTGTTACTGTCGATTTCCCCTTTTATGGCTGGTAGTATTTGCCTTATGTATTGAGGTGCTCCTATGTTGGGTGCATATATATTTATAATTGTTATATCTTCTTCGTGGATTGATGCCTTGATAATTATGTAATGTCCTTCTTTGTGTCTTGGGATAGTCTTTGTTTTAAAGTCTCTTTTGTCTGGTATGAGAATTGCTACTCCAGGTTTCTTTTGATTTCCATTTGCATGGAATATCTTTTTCCATCCCCTCACTTTCAGTCTGTATGTGTCCCTAGGTCTGAAGTGGGTCTCTTGTAGACAGCATATATACGGGTCTTGTTTTTTTATCCATTCAGCCAGTCTATGTCTTTTGGTTGGAGCATTTAATCCATTTACATTTAAGGTAATTATCGATATGTATGTATGTTCCTATTACCATGTTCGTAATTGTTTTGGGTTTGTTATTGTACGTCTTTTCCTTCTCTTGTGTTTCCTGCCTAGAGAAGTTCCTTTAGCATTTGCTGTAAAGCTGGTTTGGTGGTGCTGAATTCTCTTAGCTTTTGCTTGTCTGTAAAGGTTTTCATTTGTCTGTCAAATCTGAATGAGATGCTTGCTAGGTAGAGTTATCTTGGTTGTAGGTTTTTCCCTTTCATCACTTTAAATATGTCATGCCACTCCCTTCTGGCTTGCAGAGTTTCTGCTGAAAGATCAGCTGGTAACCTTATGGGGATTCCCTTGTATGTTATTTGTTGCTTTTCCATTGTTGCTTTTTTAAAAAAATTTATTTATTTATTTATTTATTTATTTATTTATTTATGGCTGTGTTGGGTCTTCATTTCTGTGCGCGGGCTTTCTCTAGTTGTGGCGAGCAGGGGCCACTCTTCATCACGGTGCGCGGGCCTCTCATTGTCGTGGCCTCTCTTGTTGCGGAGCACAGGCTCCAGACACGCAGGCTCAGCAATTGTGGCTCATGGGCCTAGTTGCTCTGCGGCATGTGGGATCTTCCCAGACCAGGGCTCAAACCCGTGTCCCCTGCATTGGCAGGCAGACTCTCAACCACTGCACCACCAGGGAAGCCCTCCATTGTTGCTTTTAATATTTTTTTCTTTGAATTTAGTTTTTGATAGTTTGATTAATATGTGTCTTGGCGTGTTTCTCCTTGGATTTATCCTGTATGGGATTTTCTGTTCTTCCTGGAGTTGATTAACTATTTCCTTTCCCATATTAGGGAAGTTTTCAACTATAATCTTTTCAAATCTTTACTCAGTCCCTTTCTTTTTTCTCTTCTTCTTCTGGGATCCCTATAATTCAAATGTTGGGTGTTTAATGTTGTCCCAGAGGTTTCTGAGACTGTCCTCAATTCTTTTCTTTCTTTTCTTTTTTTTATTTGGCTCTGCAGAAGTTATTTCCACTATTTAATCTTCCAGGTCACTTATCCATTCTTCTGCCTCAGTTATCCTGCTATTGATTCCTTCCAGAGAATTTTTAATTTCCTTTATTGTGTTGTTTATCAGTTTGTTTGCTCTTCGTTCTTCTAGTTCCTTGTTAAACGTTTCTTGTATTTTCTCCATTCTATTTCCAAGATTTTGGATCATCTTTACTATCATTATTCTGAATTCTTTTTCAGGTCGACTGCCTATTTCCTCTTCATTTGTTTGGTCTGGTGCGTTTTTACCTTGCTCCTTTGTCTGCTGTGTGTTTCTCTGTCTTCTCATCTTGCTTAACTTACTGTGTGTGGTCTCCTTTTCACAGGCTGCAGGTTTGTAGTCCCTGCTGTTTTTGGTGTCTGCCCCCAGTGGATAAGGTTGGTTCAGTGGGTTGTGTAGGCTTCCTGGTAGAGGGGACTAGTGCCTGTGTTCTGGTGGATGAGGCTGGATCTTGTCTTTCTGTTGAGCAGGTCCGCGTCCAGTGGTGTGTTTTAGGGTGTCTGTGACCTTGTTATGATTTTAGGCAGCCTTTCTGCTAGTGAGTGGGGTTGTATTCCTGTCTTGCTAGTTGTTTGGCATAGGGTGTTCAGCACTCTAGCTTGCTGGTCATTGAGTGGAACTGGGTCTTGGCGTTGAGATGATCTCTGGGAGATTTTCACCATTTGCTATTAAGGGGAGCTGGGAGGTCTCTGGTGGGCCAACGTCCTGAACTTGGCTCTCCCATCTCTGAGGCACAGGCCTGACACCCGGCCAGACCACCAAGACCGTGTTATCCACGAGGTTCAGAATAAAAAGGAGAAAAAAGAAAGAGAGCAAGAAAAAATAAGTAAATAAAATAAAATGAAATAAAGTTATTAAAATAAAAAATAATTAGTAAAAATAAAAAGTAATTAAAAAGTAATAAAAAAGAAGTAAATAAAGAAAGAAGGGAACAACCAAACCAAAAAACAAATCCCCCAATGATAACAAGTGCTAAAATCTATACCAAAAAAAAAAAAAATCGAAAAACAAGAAAAACGGAAAAACAAAAAAAACGTATAGATAGAACCCTAGGACACATGGTAAAAGCAAAGCTATGCAGACAAAATCACATAAGGAAGCATACACATACACACTCACAAAAAGAGAAAAAGGAAAAAAAATATATGTATCGTTGCTCCCAAAGTTCACCACCTCAATTTGGGACGATTCATTGTCTATTCAGGTATTCCACAGATGCAGGTACATCAAGTTGATTGTGAAGATTTAATCCTGTGCTCCTGAGGCTGCTGGGAGAGATTTCCCTTTCTCTTCTTTGTTCGCACAGCTCCTGGGGTTCAGCTTTGGATTTGCCCCTGCCTCTGCATGTAGGTCGCCCCAGGGAGTCTGTTCCTGCTCAGATGGGATGGGGTTAAAGTAACAGCTGATTAGGGGGCTCTGGCTCACTCAGACCGGGTGGATGGAGGGGTACGGATGCGGGGCGAGCCTGCAGCGGCAGAGGCCGGCGTGACGTTGCACCAGCCTGAGGCGCGCAGTGTGTTCTCCCGGGGAAGTTGTCCCTGGATCATGGGACCCTGCAGTGGAGGGCTGCACAGGCTCCCGGGAGGGGAGGTGTGGATAGTGACCTGTGCTTGCACACAGGCTTCTTGGTGGCTGCAGCAACAGTCTTAGCGTCTCATGCCCGTCTCTGGGGTCTGCGCTGATAGCCGTGGCTCACACCCATCTCTGGAGTTCGTTAAGGTGGTGCTCTGAATCCCCTCTCTCACGCACTGTGAAACAAAGAGGGAAGAAAAAGTCTCTTGCCTCTTCGGCAGTTCCAGACCTTTTTCCTGGACTCCCTCCCAGCTAGCTGTGGTGCACTAACCCCCTTCAGGCTGTGTTCACGCAGCCAACCCCAGTCCTCTCCCTGGGATCTGACCTCCAAAGCCCAAGCCTCAGCTCATAGATCCCACCCACCCCAGCGGGTGAGCAGAGAAGCTTCTTGGGCTGGTGAATGCTGGTCGGCACTGATCCTCTGTGTGGGAATCTCTCCGCTTTGCCCTCTGCACCCCTGTTGCTGCACTCTCCTCCATGGCTCTGAAGCTTCCCTCCTGCCACCCACCGTCTCCAACAGTGAAGGGGCTTACTAGTGTGTCGAAACTTTTCCTCCTTCACAGTTCCCTCCCACTGGTGCAGGTCCCATCCCTATTCTTTTGTCTCTCTTTTTTCTTTTTTCTTTTGCCCTACCCAGGTACGTAGGGAGTTTCTTGCCTTTTGGGAGGTCTGAGGTCTTCTGCCAGTGTTTAATAGGTGTTCTGCAGGAGTTGTTCCACATGTAGATGTATTTCTGATGTATTTGTGGGGAGGGATGTGATCTCCACATCTTACTCTTCTGCCATCTTGAAGGTCTCCAAGTGACAGTTTTTTAAGGACCAACTCCATTGTAGACACCATGCTAAACATATAATATATTAAAATGTAATGCTGATCCAAGAAAATAAAAAAAGAAAAACATGGCTGTCCATGTCCTTTGACAAGAGGAGAGAGTTGTGCTTTATATTTTAGTGAAACTTCTCTATCTTTGTAAAGTTATATTAAAAGCTTATGTCAGTAAAAGTTTTGAAATGAGGAAAAACAACGTTCATGGTTAACAGCATGTTTTTCAAGCTGTCTCAACAATGAGTGAGTCATTGTGGAACTGAACAGAGTTCAGTCTGGTCCTCAGCCTCCCAGTCTCAGAAGCCTGATTTCAATTGCATACCAAGAGTGAATCCATTTTTCAGCATGGCTGATATGGAGTCGGAATGCTATCTTATCAATTTAGAGTGAAAAATGTAACTCACAGACCAGCTTTATAAGGACACTTACTCACTTTGGGCAGTCCTACCTGGGCATCTAATTTATTAACAGTAGTATGGTTGCTGAGCCTACAAGAAGAAGGAGAAGGAGAAAAAAAGACGAGGAGGAAGAGGAAGAGGAAGAAGACAGAATCAAATAATAAATAGATTTGGATTGGTATATCCCCTTCCAGAACAGGGATGGCATTTTCAAAGTTTTTGGCTAAGTATTTGCCTTTTCTAGACAGAGCTGAATAGCACTGCCAATATATGCCTCTGCAACTTTTTTTTAATGTTTTGGTGGCTGACCAACTCAATTTTGAATGCACATATTTTAAAATCTCTGTTAAAACAGTCAATTCAAGTACAATCAAATATTGCAGAACTTGGAGCCATTACTTCTTTAATGTGGCTGTATATGTCTTCTGTGGTACATTGGATAAAGATATTAAATTAAATTTCTCAAAATTAAAACTGGGTGTCAAGTATTGAAAACACTGTGCTTAAGAATACTGTGTGGATCAGCATTAAATAATCATTTGTAGGCTAGCTGTTTAACAGTGTCTTTTAGCCAGTCACAGAAGGGAGGAATGCTGGAAATAAAAACTAAGAAACTAGACAGAGAGGAAGAGGGGTTAAAGATAAGGACTGTTGTTAAAGGGCTGCTTCTTAGATTCCATTTGGCTGGGGCACATTGATGCTCATTTGCCTGCTTCCTGCTTAGCCTGGACAGAAGAGAGGATCCTTGTTTGCAACAAATCTGTAAAGCTGGACTGCTGTTTTTCCAGATAAAGTACCTTACTACAAGCTTTTGATCTGAATATTGGATGAAAAATTTTAAAATTGCCTAATTTACTTCATAATTTTTGTATTCCAGCTAGCTAGCCCACATTAAATGCAAATATTGTTTGGTTGACACTATTTGCTTGATTTATTGTTCCTTTTTACCTGTACAGAGGCCCTGTTGGAGATTTCTTTTTAAGCACTGGCTTCTTATTGTGAGTTGTGTCTCTAACATTGGAGGAGGGAAAAATATCCTGCAAGATTTTCTTGCAGCATAAACCATTCTGAGGACCTTTTAGTCTTTGTAGATGATTTCACAGAATTTAAAGTCTGAGATCACTATGGATGTAGGGCACTGGAAAATTGGGAGAAACACAACTGGGTATTTGCACTGTCATTCCCTGAAATGCATCTGTGGGTTGGAAATGGTTATTGAAAAGAGTGGAAACAGATCAATTAAGAAAGAAACATTTATTAACAGAACCAATAAAGCTATTTTTGCCCTTTACTGGAGATCAAAGTACTGTTAATAAAAAATCGAAATAAATTAAAAGTTAGACCATTTACAATTAACTTAAAATCTATAGTTTAAATCTGGAGTATGCTCATTTGCAGGACGTTTTCAAAGTTTTATATTGAACAGATGGCTGTTTTTTAGACTTTTGAAATGAAGAATGTGCCTTGGAATCAACAATCTGAATGTCATTGTGAAGGCAAAAACCAAGATCATCAGGTAGTTTTATCGATACACTCTTCAGTTTGGTAATATATACTTATCATGTAGTAGTAAATTTATTCTGAGATAAATTTCTTTCTTCTTCCTCTTCCTCTTCCTCCTTGTCTTCTTCTTTTTCTCCTTCTCCTTATTCTTGTAGCCTGGCAGATCAGAGGCTTACATAATTATGGATTGTAGAACATGAACAAGACAATTTTTATTCTCATTGTTCTGAATGTCATAATAAATGCTCTCATAAGATAATGGAATCTTCCATTCTTTGGCTAAATATATAAAACCACACACTTTGGCTAATATATAAAATTACAATTGTATATAAATAAAAAATCACACACAATATACCATTTAATTCCCATACAACGTGGAAAAACTTTAGTTTACAAGACTGACTGGCCCCGGATTCTCATTACAGGTTAAAGGTTGCTGTCTGAACTTTTGTTTAAAAGTAAACACACAAATAAATTTTGTTTAAAACAAAACAGAACAAAATAATAATAAAAAGAACCCTGGCATTACCTAGATGGCAGTCTTTGAGAGATGTGACTCTTCTAATGATGTTAACGTTATTGCAAGCTCTGGTAGAACTGTGAGCTCTGAATTGGATGGAGAAATACTCCTTTCAGATTTGTCATGAATATGCTGGTTTCCCTTTAAACAGGCTGGATGGAAAGCTCTGTGCAGTTATCAAAGAGAAGGAAAGCAGAGTTTTCTTGGAAACTAGGCAGGAGACTAAATGAATGCCCTCAGAACAGTGAATCTCAAATACTGGCCAATGGACTCAAGCTGATCTGTGATGACATTTTCACTGGATTGCAGCGAAATTAGATCTTCAAGAAAAAAAATAAACTTTTCATTAAGTGTATTCTTTTTAAAGAATTATTCTTTATTGAGAGATTCTGTACTTCCTACTTTTTTGGTGTTTATATAATGATGTAATGATGATAGTGGATATAGTTTCATTCCTTTTATTTAATATTTTTCCTTGACAAAATTAAAAAATATAATGGTAACTATTTGCTTTCTAACATTTTTGGGGATTTTTATTGATTCAAAAAATTTCAAAGTCTAGGGAGTCCAGGATTAGGAGAACGTTAGCCTGCTGTGTAACAGGTTCTTAGCTTTATTCTTCTTTCTTAGCTTTTACTGTGATGTTATGATTATTAAAATTGGTAACTCTGGCCTGATTTTATCTGAGATTAGAAACCAGATACAGGGGCAATTTTAAAGCTATTTAACATTACCCAAAGCTTAAGAATTTTTTGTAAAGTTTGGCCAATATAATTATGGCCTAAGTATTGTTAACAGAGGGCCACTGTCAGATTCTGGAAGTGTCTCATAAACAAATATTACATTTTATACTGGCACAGTTTGTTTGTTTGTACATTATTTATGCTTAACTCTGACAAGTGATAGAAACAAAGTGGATTCTGCACCTTTTGAAAACATGTTGCCCAGTTAACAAGAACATTTTTGGTAGTTTATATGCCAGAGCTAATCTGGGTTTCCATACCTTGCAAGCATACCTGTGAAGACTAAACCCTTCCATAATTTCGGTAGCTGTTGTACACATAGCACAAGCCCAGCCTAGAGATGGCTTCTAAAACTATGTGAATGTGCTTGGGAACTGTGACATGTACTACTTACTAAAATGGACTCTAATATAATAGACATAAAATTCCTGAATATTTAGATGGAAGACACTTTCGAGTTCCTGTAAATCAGCGTTACCCAAACTAACTTGTGCTGCAAATTGCTAAACAATCTAAATTCTGTACGATAGGCTCCAGATATGGCATAGATGAGAAAAAAGAGGATGTGAATGGGAGGGGGTAAGCTCGAATAAAAATTTTGTATTATTATTCTGACCCAAACTCCATCTGCTTATCAAGACGGCTATTTTTCTAGAAGGCTCATTTTATAAAGCATTAAAAAATGTTCTATACTTCAATTATTTTATTTAATAATAGGTTATATTTAAAAATTTAATATCCACCTTTATTTTTAATGGATTTTAAAGGTATATCATATATAATTATCATAAATTCTTAACAATTATCAAAAACAAAAAATCACTTAGTTTCACTTTACTAAGGATGATAGGCATGCAACTGATAATCATATGTCTAAATATATATCTATTACATACAACCATGGCTGCACATTAGTATCAGCTGGGGAGTTTTAAACCACACTGATGCCTGGGCCCACCAGGTATGGCCCTGGACCCCATAGTTCTTGCAGATCCCCAGGTGATTCTAGTAGCTTGGAGAAATATAGGTTCTGTCCTAAGGCAGGTGCTTCTGAAAAAGGTGACTACATAAAGAAAGAGTTTTCTTACATATTATTTGTCCTTATAAAATTTATTTCCAAAGATTAAATTTAAGATGTTTATTAATGCATTTCTGTGGGAAAAATTGGAAAAAAGGTATTTTTGAAGGGAATCTTGGTACTTGATTTCTTCCACATCCTTATAATATCCTCTGCATATGTCATCTCTTTATTTACTTCCTTCCATCTCTTCTAGAGCTGATTCCCAACTCCCACTACTGTTAACCCTCATCTAGAAAGGAGCTTATGTCTACCATTCTGAGTGGGCTTTAACATTTTTGCATATATGTTCAATTCTTTAAAACCTGTTGAAATTCAATAAAAGACTAGGAGACATAGGAATGATGCCAGGAGAATGTGTAGTAGGTGAGAGAGACTCTTTCCCCAAGAGGCTGGAGGTATTTCAGGATTAGACTATGTATATACATATGTATGCATTTATGCATATAGTATATACACATATTTGTGGTATAGATGTTCTTTATGTGTATAGTATGTGCTATGTTGTGTTACAGGCGTGTGGGAAAGGACAGTGTGACAATGTGTCTTTCTCTTTCACTGTACTGTGTCCTGCTCAGGATCAGATATCTTGATTTATTACTTTGTATCCTCAGCCTTGCCCAGTGGCTAGCATATTGGTGCTCTGTAAATGTTGGTAGCATGAATCCATGTTAAAAAGAGAGAAGGAGAGGAAGAAAGAAAGGAATAGGATGCATTTAAGGTGGCATTCAACATGATAGGGCAGAGAATAAATAGTTTTGATGTTTTCAGCTGTACATAGGTAGAAGGCATGCTTGGCAGGTCAGGAAAGGGAGAAAGGAGACTATTCAGCAAAGCCTGGCCCTCGGGCTCACATACATAAAGATCCACAACCTAGGATCCCTTCTGTCTTCAAAGGAGCCTCATCCCTTCACATGGTGGGGCGAGGAAGGGGTGGGTAATGGGTGGAGAATAGAAATCTAGATCTGAAATAGCTTCCCTGTTTGTGGAAATAGCTCTTCAGTATCCCTCATATTCCAGTGACTGAGGAATTGTACTTCTGTATTTCTAAAAGTCTTCTTCCTAAGATTGCTTAGAAGGTAGGATGGGAACTACCGGTTTGTAGAAGAAAAAGCTTTACCTTTGCAGTGGCCTAAAGAGCAATGAGATTTCAGGGGATACTTGGATTCCTGCTTCTTGGAATTAACAAACATTCTGGGGCTGCACTGTGGGGAAGAAAAAGAAAATGAATAGAACGATGCTTCAATTAATTTTTCTCTTGGTCAGCTGTCTTTTCCTGTTTTATTTTTTTCTTCTTATTCTTTTGCTGTTCGTCATATGTCATAACATTATTTTGAGGCAATATTTAATAAATGATAAGAAATTACTTTCAGTGACTTGATAAAATAAAAGAATGTGTTTTCCCCCCCTGAATTAACTGGATAGATTACGTTTCTTAATAACAGACAAACTGAGGCTGGTTGCAGAGTTTTAAAGTTATCTATAATTTTATACATTCTTATATTTTATTGTCATAATTTTATATTTAAAAAATCTTTTGGTTTTATAATTTGACTTCTGTTTTTCTTTTGACAGTTATTCAGTGTATGTGTGTGGCTTGGTGTGGGTGTGTGCACATATACCTTTTATCCCCGAGTACTGTCAAATGTTCTTTATGAAAAAGACATCATGTTTTCCTCCATAAGGTTATTAACATTTTGTATTAACATTAAGAAATGTTTCCTCTCCACAATTAAGTATTAAAAGTCACCTGTGCTGGTTATATTATGACTGTCCTTCCAGGCCACCCTCTCCCAGGGCGGCTGATTGCAAGAGCTACTCTCTGCCTTCTGGTTGGTCTCTGTCAAAGACTGACAACAATGGTGAAGCAGTGGGTGGGAGGAGCATGGGGTCAGAGTATTCTTTCCCCCCAGCTCCTTCCATGGTGAGTGGCTGCGGTTGCCTATGGCCCTCTAGCAAAGCCACAGGCCCTCTCCAGTAAGGGGTCCTTTGCACTCACTGCTCTCTGAGCTCTGGTAACCATCCTTCCTCTTGCCTCTTCAGTCCTCAGACTGTACAAGCTCTCCAGTGTTGCTGGCCCTGGTGCACCCTATTCCTGAGTAGTCCCCTGCTCATATTTTTATAAAGGGTCCTTTTATTAACATCTTCTCAGTCTCCAGGCTTGCATGTGTCATCTTGCTTGGACTGTGAACCTGCCAAATACACCACCTCAGAGCATTTATCCCAGACCCCCACTAAATGGTCGAGGTGTAGAGAACTAAATGCCGTTTTTCATCCTTGGTGTGTTTGGGGAGAAATCTGTCTTTTGCTTTTGGTCTTTCACTCTTCCTTTTTCTCCAGGAAGGATTTTAAACTTTTAGCTCCTCTTCAACTTGCCTCAATCGAGAGTGTTTAAATATCAACAGATTTCCACGGACATGGAGAATATGAGGGAATGTATGCATTCTCAGACCTATCCTGGTATGGGCTTCATGGTATTTTAGGAGAATAGATTGAGATCTGAAGACTTTGTCTTAAAGGCAGACATAAATAAGTTGTTTCTGCTCTGCTGTGTATTCTCTGAGATAATAAAAGTATATGAAATTCACGGGGGAAAAGCCCATTTTTTATTTTATCAAGTCACTAAAAGTAATTTCTCATCATTTATTAAATATTGCCTCAAAATAATGAGTTTGCTTTTTTCTCTCTCTAATTTGGATATGCCTATCATTTACTTTTCACCTATGACTTTGAATAAGTTTGTATACTTGCATACATATCATATTGGTGAAAATAAGTTGTTCGGGCTTCCCTGGTGGCACAGTGGTTAAGAATACGCCTGCCAATGCAGGGGACATGGGTTCGAGCCCTGGTCTGGGAAGATCCCACATGCCGCAGAGCAACTAAGCCCGTGCGCCACAACTACTGAGTCTGTGCTCTAGAGCCCGTGAGCCACAACTACTGAGCCTGTGCTCTAGAGCCTGTGAGCCACAACTACTGAAGCCTGCGCACCTAGAGCCAGTGCTCTGCAACAAGAGAAGCCACTGCAATGAGAAGTCCGCACACCTGAACAAAGAGTAGCCCCTGCTCGCTGCAACTAGAGAAAGCCTGCATGCAGCAACGAAGACCCAACGCAGCCAAAAAAAAAAAAAAGCAAGTTGTTCAGTTTTTGTTTTTTTTCCCTTGTGAGCAGTTTGGATTGACTTTATCAATCTTTAAAAGAAAAAACACTTAATAAAATCAATTAAATACAAATTTCAGGATATTTCTTTAATGGAAATTAAACACTTTATTCATATATTGTATCTTCATTTTATTTGAAAACCTAAAATTGTAGCGTAAGCGTGGGAATAAATGCTACCTTTTAATCTATTGTGAGAGATATGTAACACATTGACAGATGAAAACAACTAGGGACTATTTTATAAGCCTCCAATCATCAAATAAGTGACATGTTTGAGTCAATCAATTTAAGAGGTTACTGGTTCACTGATGAAACCATTTGAAGAAAATGTGTTTGATGTTACAGAAGCCAAAAGCTGAATAAATGTGTCATCTGTTTTTCATTTTAATTTACTATTTCAGAAGTATTTACTGTGTATTAAAAAATCTTTTTACCCTTTCGAATCTTTTGGACAACCTGGAAAAATTCAGAACAGTTTAACATATATCTATAAAAGCACATTCTCAGCTATCTTGTTCATATGTGATATTAATAGCATTATATATCAACTTTTTAATTCATGTAAGAAAAGTATTTTACATTTAGCTGCTGAGTTTTAAATAGAATATACAAAAAAAGAAAAGATAAAGACTTCTAGTTCGGAACAAAAATTAATTAATAAAAGAAGTTTTTAAAAAAAATTGTACATTATAAATCAATCTGAAAAGTGTTTCTAGTTTGGAACAGAAATATCTGGGAGCATGTTACCTTTAAAAAATAAATATGTTTTAAAAGGACAAGCTTTGTCTTAAGAGATTATTATTTTTTGCTGTTGTCCATGAGAAAATGTTGCTAGATTAAGAGATTCTCCTAATTCAATTCTCCCTCCAACCCCTATCCTTCCCTTGCAGTTAACACCCAATTACTGTTTTTCCTTTTCTCATTTTTTTTAACCTCTCTCTTGTCCACAAATTGCTTTTGAAAAAGATCCCTCTCTTCTCTCCGGATGCTCTTCTCTCTCTTCTGCTCTCTGCCCTCTCACCCCAGGCCACTCCCTCGGGCTGTATCCATCCAGTCCTATCTCTTGACAAAGCTAATTTCTTCTTCTCAGTTTGGCTACTAAATCTTACACTCTGCCCTCAACAAGCTACTTGTGATGCCTCTGGATATCCATTTATGCATATCCACATGCTCTAAATGCCACCACTCCTTAATTCACTGATTTTTAGCCAGAAGTAGGGGGCGGGGGTGGGGGAGAGGGAAGTATCATTGCCTTGCTTTAAAGCTACTGTCTTCTACTGGTTTTCATTAAAGGGATGGGAGAATTAAAAGTAATATCTCTCGGGTTTTCTTGAGTTGGTTTCTAAGAGTGAGTGTCTTTACCCAGCCAGGTTCAGGCAACAGGGATGGAAAGTGATGAGGAAAAGCAACAGGGGCGTTGGAATTCTCTAAACGGGATCCTTCTAGAAAAGAAATAGTCCTGCAAACAAGAGATGTGATTACATAGGCTTAATTAACAGTTCAAAGTATTGGGGAGGACTTATCATGGTAGGATGCATGTTTCTTGTTCTTTAATGAGTAAATGACCCATTCCAGTGCATGAGCACATATCAGAAGCACATGGCAAAGAAGAAACGTGGTGTTGGTAGATCTGATCAAAGTTTTTCAAAACTGACTCCAAGTATTTGATGAAGAAGATTAACATGGAAAGAACTTACCAAACACATACAGCATAAGAGCCAAGAGACCTTCTAAGGGACTTCAAGGCTCCAGCGTGCCCACATAAAGAATATCATTAAACAGAAAGAAGACAAAGACAAGAATAAATATCTAAGAGTGCTGAGTCTGTAGAATAACTGAACTACCGATTGATGATTTTTTTGTTCTATTTTTAATATATACACCAGAAGATGTTTTCAGTTTTTAAAAGCAAACAAAGGAATGAGTTTGACCTGGGTTCTAACTGTGTAACTCTCTTAAGTGTTCTGAAAGATGTCTGGACCAGAATTGGTTAATTAGCGCTTTGTGTTGCACTGTTACATATGACCTAACCAGAGATAAAAAGGTTTAAAGGTCTCTTGTAACCCTGCAATGCCATTTGTAACACAAAAATAACCCCCTTTCATTGCTAGCATGCCACTGTAGCACGCAGGTTATTTTTTCCCTTCACTGCAATAAGGGCAGCTTTCGCATCAGAAGAATTCTTGGCAAATTAATGCGCTACCTCTTGGGCTAATTAAATTAGAAAGGATCAAAAATACAGAGCGGCTTTTGTGGTGGACACAATGTCGTGCTTCATGCATCTTGCTCAGAGAGGAATTTCTGCCATTTAGCCCCCTTTGCCTCTAGCAGTGTTCTGGACTCTCTAACACAGTCAAGTTCCTAATTTGCCTCAATGAGAGAGAATTATTAACTGATAATAAGAAAAGGAGCATTCACAGCTCCAGGCTGGGCTGTGTGGAAAAGGGTGATCTACCCAGCACCTGAAGCGCATGCAATTTTTATTAATTCCTGCCTAAAACAATGCATTCAGGAGTAAAATTGCTGTGCAGATGACAAAAACAATTACGCCTTTGATTTGTTCATTCTAAAAATGTGAACTACTTTAGCTCAAATATAACCAGATTAAACAACTAAAGCGGTTGCTCACCTCTCATTTAAATCTAGTTTGGATTGCAGCAAGCATGTTTTATGTCGAGAAGTTGCCACTGCCACTTAAACTGATTGTTCCTATTGAAATCGCTGAGTGCACAAGTGATTTTGGCAATAATTAATATTGTTGTCTCTATATTGTGGTCCTTTGTTTGGAGGATGACACTGATGATGGTGTTGCTATCTTTATGGGCATTAATCCCAGAAAGAGAGATATAGGCTCCAGCAATCAGTCCTTGCATGACTACGTGTTTCCTTAGACTTCGGTGTTTTGCTGCTGTTTATAGAGTCTTCTGTTTGCAAGTCTGTCACTTTGCTTCTTAGGTATCATGGTAGCTTTGATCAAAACAAGATACCTTCATTTCTACTTGCTGCAACATCACAAACAGCCTATTGCTTTCCGGATTCATGTCACAACAATTGGAGTTTCTTCAGTTGTTGTTTGCAGAGTTTCTTCTGCTGTTCTTTTGAGGGTGACTGTATGTTAGTGAACTTTACTGTCTTCCAGGTTTCGCATGTCTACAATTCACAGAGCTTGGTCGAGCCTACATATGTAACAATGTTAAATTCAGTGCATGTCTTTGTATATGAATAAGGAATGTAAATGTGTTTGTTAAAAAAAAGATTGAAAGAAGTGTTGCCAGTTGTGCCAGGACCATTATTCTTACGTAGATTCTTGGCTTGGTCATAATTTTTGTTGATTTAAACCGTTTGTCAAAATGAAAAAGTCTCATCATGCTATTGTTTTGTATGTGTGTCTTATTCATTTATGAGCTTCCTTCAGATGTAACAGAAATTAGTGATTGTATTTGGCTATGCTGTTTGGATCTTTGACTTTTTAAAAGGTTTTCATAGTATATGCAAATGCATGATCTTGATCTGCTTCAATACTTCCATGGTGAATTGCAGTCTTTAAACTGTGATCAAAAATTCCCTTCCTTGTGTGTAGCCTGGACTCGTCTCCAATTCACTGGTGAAAAATTCAAGAAACATTGGTGATATATGCAGTATGTCAAACCAATGATTTTTCTGAAAGCTAGAGAATATTCTAATGTCATTTTCAAAATTTCCTGTTTGAATCCCCAAACATAATGGGCAACACATTTGTTCTATTTGAATCTGTTACCCTGCTTTTTCTTCCCCATCGTTCTTTGAGTGCTAGAAAATTGTTCTAAACTAGGATTATCTATTTTGATCTCATTGGTCATTTAACTTTGTAGTACTAAGAAAATCGAACTTCTTTCACTCTAATTCATGCTTCCTCTTTCAATATTCATCTCAAGCACTACCACTATTCATCTTGGATTATTTTGTGTCACACATAACATCTCCCCTTCAATTCATCTAGAATTTAATTCATAGAGTAAAAAGATTTGTAATTGTTATATACTAAAAAAACCTTGGTCTGGTATTTGCAATTTTTATGCATAATATTTTAATTACTTGAGAATTGATATCATGTAGTATGTTTTCTTTTATTGCCCATAACATCTAGCTTGGCATACTCTAAATATTCAATAAATTCCTTTTTTTTAACCAAATAGTTTCTTTAATGGGTACCAGAGATCAGTTCTATTGGCAATGTTAAATGTTTGTGTAAAAAAAAAAAAAAAAGGTGTATAAAGAGTCTTATGTAGCTATGAATTAGTTTCTAAACTGAGAATATAAGGAGAAGATTGTGTTAGACAAAATTACCTTAAGAATCCTTTCTTAGGAAGCTGCCGTATTGGAGACCAATGGATCCTATTTCCTCAGTAAGTCCAAAACAGCAAGGTTTTTCTCCAGTACTGGAATAGATAATATATTGTTTTTTTGCTTGAATATAAGTGAGTAGTTGGCTTGTATTTAGGGTCCATATTGTAGAAAATAATGTTTATTTGAGTCACCCTCAGTGCTAGAAGCTGTTTAATATATGAAAGGCACATGAGAACTGAGAGTGGCTAAAGGAAGAGTGGCTTCATGTCTCTTATTTCATGCTCATTCTTTGGAAGTAGCTGACAGGATTGTCTTGATACGTAAATACATCTTTCTTCATTTATTTATTTATCTTTCTGGCTAAGTCACGTACAGTTGTAATTCCATTACCTCAGTGTACATTATAACGTGGCTCCACTGTGTGATTTCTCTCACGCCAGACAAAATGCTTCCCGATACATTTTGACGCTGTGTTCAGTGCCTGGACCTGGCTTGTGAATGCAGTCTTGGGGCTCTTTGAATGCTAAACCTACTTTGCCCTCTTTTGTCTTCATTATGACCAATTTCATATGGTGAACAAGATATAATTGACATATAATCCTTCATATGGAAAGTATGTCACTCTTTTAAATCCCAGTGTTGTTAAGGAAAGTGCAGTTTAGGGAGACATGTATCTGTCAGACCAGAAGAATCTTTAACAAGTTTTCTCACTGTCCTCAAGGAGTCCTGTAGAATTTTCTCATTGTTCTGTGAGAAAAACAAACAAAACAAAACAAAACAGGTATGTGGTCAACCTCCTTGCTTCATGCTGAACTCTAACTTTGTTGTCAATATTTGTCTTAACTCTCACAAAAAGCTGGCATCCTAAAAGTCTGGAAAAGACTCAGGGAGGGAGAGATCACATGTGCTTCCTAGGGGCCCCTTATCTTCAGAAGAGAGATTTTAAGGTGTTGGGTTTTCAGAATTTTATGGCATTCTTTTCCTTGAAGATTATTTTCACTAATTTATGGTTGGCTTTTAAATGACATTATTTTCACTAATTTGTAGTTGGCTAAGTTGACATTGATACTGATAAATAGATGTTCTGAGGACAAACTACTTTTATAAAAAGTTTTTTTTTTAGCAAACATATTTTAAAATGGTTCAAATTTATCTAAACCTCTCATCTTCACATAGTGATTGCATGTGAAGCACACACACTTTTATCCATACACACTTTTCACAATGGAATGCATATTCTTTCATAAACTTTAACATTAGGTAGGTGGACTGTATGAAAGATGCCAGTTCTTTTCAAAATGACATTTGTAACATTTTAAAGCAGTTCTACAATCTAGTCTTGGTCTTCTCTACTTTTAAGCTCTTACTTTCCCTGAACATATATTGGGCCCAGAGAAACAGAACATGCCTATTTTCTTTCTAGTATATGAGAGTGCTGTGTTTGAAAATATCATCTGTATGTGCTTTATTTTTATTTCAACCATACGTGCTTTTATAAGTATTTGAAAAGCAAATATTTTAAAGATTTGAAATAGAAAGAAGGGAATATATGTGAGTTACAGCAGCCCCAGGGTAACAGTATCTCACACACTAATGATTCATGTGGAGTTTATGTGTCTATTTATGCTGTCATTTATTTGGGGGAGGGGTTGCTAGAGAAAGAAAGCAGGGTATAGCATATTCCTAAATACCAGTGGTTTCTGAAGAAAAAAAAAAAAAGAACACCCTGAACATTATCCTTATTTAATTAGGAGCAATCATTACATAATTATTCACATTAATTCGGTTTCTTTCAAAAGTCTTACACTTATTGGCACTTCCTCTTTTTTCCCTCTTTGTTCTAAAAGAAAGGCAGGGTGTTGTGTATTAATTGAAGGGGAAAAGGGAAAAGGTTTATTTTCTTTTGAAATTATACAAAAATATTCACATTTGGGGCCTGGGGTCCATGTGGTGTCTGATTTTATACATGATCCTGGATTTGTCTATAATTATTCCACACTCAGATAAGTAATGGTGTCTTTAAAGAAGACAGAAAACTTGAACTCGGACCTCTCTCATATATGTAGGATTTAGATCATCAGAGTGTAGACTCTGACTTGGAGGAAATGAGTGTGTCATCTAAGAGCTGTGTCTGACGATACAAAACAAAAATTATATGGGGGCACTGCTAGTGAAGCCAGAACTCCTATAAATGAGTGAAGGGTGGTAAGAAAGGATGAAACACTGTTAAATCAACATACCGAGATATTTTTACTTAGTCACAGATTACTTATTCACATAGTTTACCCAGAAAATTAGGTTTCTAAGAGATAATGAAAATAAACAGTTGTTTTTATTTCTATGTATCCTAATAAAGTCCAGAAAACAATTACACTAACAAGCCATAGATTAATTTTCATCATCATCACAAACCTGAAAGAAAAGGCAGATGAGTCCAAACAAATTTTCAGAAGTCACTCCCTGTTTTGGGGGTGTGTGAACACTGACATACCTGAAGGACTAAAGGGAGCAAAAGTTAAGGAAATTAATTGAAAAATTATTAGTTCTTACCATGCAGGGGCAAGAATAAATTAAAGCAGATGCACACTGGAAAGTTTCCTTTCTACTTTTACCCACACATCCATTTCTTTGCCTTTTGCAGTTAAATAGAAAAGAAGGAGAAAACTATTTCCAGGTGTCTTCACTCAGTCTCTCAGTTTCAGAAATATCAGTATATGACTTTACTACTGACAGGGGACAGAGAAAGAGGATATCTCATCTCTTCTGATCCTCTGTTACAAATATAGTTACAAAATGGTGTAAAATAGTTCTATTGAGTTCCAGATTTGCGACTACAAAAAATTGGGTATTTCTTTCTTTTTCTCTTTGCTTGAAAATCAAGTCCACCCTGTCTTGACCACATAAATAGAACAATTTTCCTCTGTGAACTGCTTGATGAGGCTGTGGCCAGATTCATATAAATGTCATAAAAACAGAGTACAGAATGGATTATTTTATGATTAAGATCTGTATGGATCTTTGTATGAATGCAACGTGCTTTGGCAGGGTTCTGCTGCACGCACACTACTTTTAGTGTGTGTGGTGGAAAAAATGGTCTGCCACACTGTCACTTTAATGTCTTTCTGAAAAGGAACAAAAATCACTGGGCTCCACCAAAGGTTATAGCAATCATACAAAGGTTTGGTCTGCTAACCAGTACAGTGTGTGTTCTATTTCCCATTGTGATAATAACGAGAGTAAGATTCAATAAAATGCCACAGTATTTCTCAGCACTTTGTCATTAAATGACAGGCTGGCATCCTATTGTAATCACAAGGTAAAACTTTCCGGTTCTCTAACTGATGTAAAAAGATTCATTTTTCTTTCCATATCTTTGATTGTGCCAATGAGCTGATATCTACCTTTCTGTATCTTACTTTTTCTCTCTTCTGTTCAAATCTTTGAGGGGAGAGAGAGGCTTCATTCAGATTTAATTTTTTGAAACATCAGACAAGCTGCTATCAGCACGTGGATGCCAAGATGGCCCTTTAATAAAGAATTGTGGTTTACGAATTTCAACCAAAGGATTAATGTATTAAAGTGAATAATAGCATCCAGGCAGTAGCAAAGATGATGATCAGAGTTGGTGAAAGAGAGATTATTGATCATCTGGCTCTATCAGTCACAAACAGGGAGGAGGAAAGCAAAAGAGAGGAAAAGGAGATTAAAGAAAATGAAATATAGTTTAGTAATGCCAGTTGATTCTGTTGCTAATTATATATCCTTGGCAAGAAGCCTTTGGTTATACAGTAACACTCCACTTATCTGGTGGTTAGATTTCCAGCAATCTTTACCACTCAGAACACAACTGAGATCCTGGAATTGTACCTTGCAAAGCTTTGACTATGTAAAAATAACTTTCTTTGTTGGAAATGTTCAGCTATCTCCTGGAAAGTTTACTGAATTACTTTTGGGTATACATTTAAGATTGTTTATTTAATATACGTGGTTGTTTGGATATTTTTAAGGCACTTTAAGTTGTTACCCAGGTTTTCAAGGAGGTAGGTAATAGGGAGGGGCCAGAAAAACTTTGGGAAAGGGGAAGGATGTGCAGATTGGCACGCTGTAAAACATGAATAACCATTGTTTGAAAGACAACAGTAAGTACTCTAAGACAGAAACTGCTAAACTGTCTTGATCACTTAGAAGAGGGAAAGACAACTCTCAACTGTGGAACTCAAGGAAGTCTTCATGGAGAGAGGTCATTGATATAGGGCATGGTGGGATATCTAGGATTTGAAAAGGTAGGAATTGGAGGATGGAGATTTGGGAAAGCATGGAATAATAAGAGGAAGGCAGGAATATTTGAAGTCATTAATGAAGTGCTGAGACTAGCTCAGTGTGGTTAAAGTATAACATGAATCTAAGGGAGTTGTAGAAAATAAGTTGAAATGACAAATAAGGACCAAGCTATGGAGAGTATTGAATGCCAAATTAAGGCACTGTGAATAATAGCATCGAGGCAGTAGCAAAAATGACGATCAGAGTTGGTGAAAGAGAGGTTGTCAGTCATCTGGCTCTATCAGTCACAAACGGGAAGAAGGAAAACAAAAGAGACTTCACTGTAGGCATTTAGAACTACTTAAAGTGTTCAGTTAGGGATGATAAGATGTCAGAGTTGTGCTGTAGGAGGTGGGGGTGATCAAGGAAGGTACCCAGACTTCTGGCTTGTTTGATTCTAGAAGTGGTGGTCTCATTACCAAGTGGGAAACACAAGAGGACAAGCATATTGTGGAAGAGTGGAGACTGGTATATTTTGTATGGGAAATGCAGTGTTTGAGCTTATGCGCTGCCAGCAGATGGCTAGCCTGCTGTGGGAGATCATGAGACGGGGAGGCTGGAGAGAGATTTGAAGTCAACTAGGCAGAGGAAAAGGCAATTCAAAGGTAAATGTTATAATTCAAAGATTGGATGGGGTTATTAAGGTGTAGTAGGTAAAGAATGAAACAATAAGGAATATGGATAGATCTTTAGAATCCACATTAATGGGAGAACAGTCATGGAAGAGGCTAAGAAGTGACAAAGAGTATAGCAATGAGAAAGGAGGCCGGTCATAGACTGTAGCATCGTGGAAAATGGAAAATGAACAGTATAGAGGAAGGGGAAGAAGAATCAACACACACTGAGTATCATAATAGATCAGAACTGAATGTACACAATATTATTTAATCTTCCCAAGCATCCTAATAGAGATATATTTTTACATTAATTTTACAAAGGAAGAAACTGATGTTCAGAGAGGTAAGGTAGCATGGCCAAGGTTACACAGCTGGCAAGCAGCTGAGCTGCAGTTTGTGCTCAGGTCTGTTCAGCTCAAAGTCCATGCTTTTGCACTGTTCAATGTTGCCAACAGGTTGAAGCCTATAGGAGAGGAGAAATGGCTGTTTGATTTGTTGACCTTCAGCAGAGTTGTGAGAGCAGAGGCCATATTTTATTTATTTATTTATTTATTTATTTTTGGCTGTTGGGTCTTTGTCTCTGTGCGAGGGCCCTCTCTAGTTGCGGCGAGCTGGGGCCACTCCTCATCATGGTGCGCGGGCCTCCCACCGTCACGGCCTCTCTCGTTGCTGAGCACAAGCTCCAGATGCGCAGGCTCAGTTATTGTGGCTCACGGGCCTAGTTGCTCCACGGCATGTAGGATCTTCCCAGACCAGGGCTCGAACCCGTGTCCCCTGCATTGGCAGGCAGACTCCCAACCACTGCATCACCAGGGAAGCCCCCAGAGGCCATATTTTCAGAATAAGAAATAAGTGGGTGACAGATTCAGTTTAGTTCATGTACCATTTATTGGGCACCTGCTGTATAATGAGGAACTGTTCTAGCTGCTGGAGACACAAAGACCAGCAGGACCTAGTCCTTGCTCTCAAGGAGCTTGCTGTCTGGAAGGAGCAAAACATACATCTAGATTATTTCAGTATGATACTGTATCTGCTTTGAGAACACAGTTTACACTTTCATTCAAAAAGTAGAATGAAAGTATAATAAAAAGCAAAATGAAGGCTTTTTTCTTTTTACGATAATGTACATGTGAAGATGTTTGTAAACAGAAGGAAGGACCCAGTGGTGAAGAGGTCATTGAAGATGTTAAAACAAGGGCAGATGAGAGAGGGGTGGGACCAAGGACATAAGAGGTGGGGTAGGTGAGTATAGTTGTCTTTTTAAAAAAAATTATACTATAGTTGATTTACAGTGTTGTGTTAATTACTGCTGTACAGCAAAGTGATTCAGTTATACATATATATGTATGTGTATATATACACATTCCTTTTTAAAATATTCTTTTCCATTATCGTTTATCACAGGATATTGAATATAGTTCTCTGTGCTGTACAGTAGGACCTTGTTGTTTATCCACTCTATATATAAAAGCTCACATCTGCTAACCCCAACCTCCCAATCCATCTCTTCCCCAAATCCCTCCCCCTTGGCAATCACCAGTCTGTTCTCTATGTCCTTGTTTCTGTTTCTATTTCATAGATAGGTTCCTTCATATTTTAGATTCCACATATAAGTGATATCATATGGTATTTGTCTTTGTCTGACTTATTTCACTTAGTATGATAATCTCCAGTTGCATACATGTTGCTGCAAATGGCATTATTTTGTCTTTCTTATGGCTGAGTAGTAATCCATTGTATATATGTACCACATCTTCTTTATCCATTCATCTGTCGATGGACATTTAGGTTGCTTCCATGTCTTGGTTATTGTGAATAGTGCCATGAACATAGGGGTGCATGTATCTTTTTGAATTACAGTTTTTTGGGTATATGCCCAGAAGTGGGATTGCTGGTTCACATGGTAAATCTATATTTAGTTTTCTGAGGAACCTCCATACTGTCTTCCACAGTGGCTCTACCAACTTACATTCCCACCAAGGAGGGTTCCCTTTTCTCTGCATCCTTTCCAGCATTTGTTATTTGTAGGGTTTTTTAATAATGGCCATTCTAACTGGTGTGAGGTGGTACCTCATTGTAGTTTTGATTTACATTTCTCTAATAATTAACAACGTTGAGCATCTTTTCATGTGCCTATTGGCCATCTGTATGTCTTCTTTGGAGAAATGTCTCTTTAGGTCTTCTGCCCTGTAGTTGTCTTGAGGAAAAAAACAAAAATAGGGAATAATCTGATACTATCCATGAATGTATTTAACAGAAGCCTTTTGTATGCATACTTTATGGAAAAGAACTAGGCCTGAGAACATTAACTTAATATTTTGTGTGTGATTAATATTTCTTGTGAGGCAGACTGCTTTACCATCTTTGGCCACCTTTGACTTTCCATTTGTCGAGGCCATAAACTTTGGGCAGTCAAGACCAAAGTGGAGAAAGGCTTTTTCATTCTGGCTTATTTTCAAACAAGAGGTAAACAGACAGATCTATAAATTGTATAGAAAAAAATCCATTTTGTTTAGTCATTACTGTTCTAAGTTTAAGGCATAAATACTTTCAGTACATTTCAGTACTGTGATTAGAGGCTACAAAAGCTGTCCCCAAAAAAGCAGTGTCTTTCTCATCTTCCTCATCTAAGAGGAAAAGCAAATTTTGTGTTGTTGTGCTGGAATAGCTTTAGTAGATTATGTCATCTCATTGTTTAATGGCTGTAAAAAATTGTCAGAAATCTTGTCTTCATAGTGTTCTCTATAAGCTCTTCTCCTTCCTAAGTTTTGTTGTACTTTCCCTATTCACCCATACATTTACAGTTTTTCTTAATAGGATTCAGGCTATGGTCTATGATAATGTAGCCCCCCCCTCTCATTTTTATTTTTTTTTTGGTGCATTACCACTTCTTATTAGCAACTCTACTTCTGGAAAAAGAAAGATTCAATATTGTGTTTTGCTAGAGCAATAAATGCTATTGGGGCTTAAAGTGGAAAGATATGTATGAAACTCAACGGTTTCACACCTGGTATTACTAAAAAGGCACCTAAAAAGAATGATTTGTTTTTCCTAATTTTTTAAACTTTTTATTTTATATTGGAGTATAGTTGATTAACAATGTTGTGATAGTTTCAGGTGTACAGCAAAGTGATTCAGTTATACATATACATGTATCTATTGTTTTTCAAATTATTTTCCCATTTAGGTTGTTACATAATACTGAGCAGAGTTCCCTGTGCTATGCAGTAGGTCCTTGTTGGTTATCCATTTTAAATATAGCAGTGTGTACTTGTCAATCACACACTCCCTAACTATCCCTTCCCCAGTTTTTGCTAATTTTTGACACATGAAATATTAAATAAATAATTTATACTTCTCATTGGTATGTTTTTATTAGTTTGATCCTAATAACAATGTAAAAATATGTGAACAGTTTATTTTTTAATCATACAGTAATAGTCCTGTGGTCTTCAATACCAATAATCACGGGTCTGTCAACTTACTAGAAATGATAATGATGACTTTATTTAGAGCTACGTTAAGGGGAGTAAGCTCTTGACTTGATGAGCCTAGTGTGGTTGTTCAACTCTTATTAGCACTACTGGCACTCTGTGACTAAATATTCATACATTGAATTGAGATTAAAAGGATCCACAAATCTGGTGTCAAGAGAAATATCTGCTATTTTGTAGAAAATGTAGCAGTATCTTTGTTAACCCAATATTTTATGAAGAGTATAATGTTTGGTCATTAACATCATCTTCTTTCTTTACCACCAACAGCATTTTAGCAAAATCGACCAATACTTTATGGATTCGCTTCCAGACATACAGAAAAAGATTCAGAGGCCAACACTGATTTATAAAAGCAACAAAAATCTAACAGTGAATTCCAAAAATAACAATGACATTTTATTTTATTTTTTGAAAATGTTTGCTTCATAACCTTTGCTATTTCAATCTCTGATAGGGTTAGACGCCCCCTCACCCAGCCAAAATGACCCGCAACCCACAGGTTATAAAGTTATACCCCATATTTTGAAACTCACATAATGATTTTGGCCTTTTTTTTTTTCTGAATCATGCAACTGTGGTCCACTCACATTTTATCTGGTGTTATAATGCTATAATTCAACTCAACAGAGTGCTATAATATAATAATCTACCATATTTACCATATATGATAGTTTTCTTTTTTTCATTCCTTTCTTCTTGGTTTCAGTGCTGTTTAAATCGGGGATTTTTTCCCCTTGTTTTTCCAGTTTTCTTCACAGTCTTCTCAATTATCTCCTTTTTACTTTTCATTTTTACTATTTCCCTCACCCATGTTTACTCATATTATGTTCTTCAATGCAATTTTATTTAATAACAACACTCTAACTATATTAGTGCCACATATTCTCACAGAGTTAGGCAATTCTCAAAAGTGTGGATTCAAGAGAATACTCATTAAAAAAAATCAAATGCCTGCTATTGTGTTGGTTGCTGGTGCTAATTTTCCTAACTCCCATTGTTTATAAATATCTGACACTAGATGAAGGCAAATATATTTAAATAACAAATTTCTTCTCAGAAGTTTTTAGATTGGAACTCTAAGAAATATTTCAGGACCATACTAAGAGGCTCTAACCATGGACTGTGGTGGATGTATCAGACTGAGGTCCAAGGGCATGGCCACATCATCACGACAATAGTTTAAGTTGTTAAGAAGCTCAAGGACCAACAAGTGAGAAAGTAATTCTCCATCAAGATTGCCAGCTGTTTTTAAGTGTTTGGAGACCAAGATGAAGACCACAAGAATCAGTGGCAGATTGTCAAAGCAATGATGCAGAAGCCTACCATTACCATTACAAGCCACAAGAGGTACAGTTGTGTTTCCTGTGATGATGGAAAGCTTGGGTATAATTAGCTTGTGGACATTTCTAGAATTTGAAACTTTTTTTTAGGAAAAGAATTATCTGAATATATAGCAAATGAAATAGTGTCTACATTTGTGAGAGAAAACTGGGATAAAAAATTATTTGCACAGTCCTCTTGCTGGCTCAGTCTTAATTAGATTTGTGGGTTATACAGTAGAATTAGTAAAGGGCATACTGTGAAAAAGAAATTTAGGAAACAGAAACTTTTGCTCCAAAAGGTTTTACTTTGGAGCTGAATATAGATATGTGTTTTTCTATTGGCAAAATTTAAAAAGGCAGAAGCATCTATCAGAATTCTTGTTTTACTCAATATCGCTAATTATTAGAGAAATGCAAATCAAAACTATGATGAGGTATCACCTCACACCAATCAGAATAGACATCATTAAAAAGTCTACAAATAATAAATGCTGGAGAGGGTGTGGAGAAAAGGGAACGCTCTTGCACTGTTGATGGGAATGTAAATTAATACAGCCACTATGGAGAACAGTACGGAAGGTCCTTAAAAAAATAAACTAGAATTACCATATGGTCCTTCAATCCCGCTCTTGGGCATATATCCGAAAAAAACTCTAATTCGAAAAGATACATGCACCCCAATGTTCAGAGCAGCACTGTTTACAATAGCCAAGACACAGAAGCAACCTAAATGCCCATCGACAGATGAATAGATAAAGAAGATGTGTTATATGTATATATATACAATGGAATATTAGCTTTAAAAAAGAATGAAATAATGCCATTTGCAGCAACATGGGTGGACCTAGAGATTATCATATTAAGTGAAGTCATACAGAGAAAGGCAAATATCACATGATATCACTTATTTGTGGAATCTAAAAAGTGATACAAATGAACTTTACAAAACATAGAAAGACATAGAAAACAAACTTATGGTTACCAAAGAGGATAGCGGGGTAGGGGAGAGAGCTAAATTAGGAGTTTGGGATTAACATATACGCACTACTATATATAAAATAGGTAAATAGCAAAGGCCTACTGTATAGCACAAGGAACTATAATCAATATCTTGTAATAACCTATGATGGAAAAGAATCTGAAAAGGAATATATATATATATATATATATATATATATATAAACTGGATCACTTTACTGTACACTTGAAACTAACACAATGTTATAAATTAACTATACCTCAATAAACATTTTTTAAAAATTAATGAAAAAGAATTCTTGTTTTAAATCTACCTCCATTCAAGGCAGTTGAAGATTATGACAGTAATCTGAAACTTGAACTATATGCAAATCTGTCTAACCTTGGAATAGATATATTAATTCTGGAAGAGTGATATATCACTTTTATTCATCTTACTTTAGTGTCTTTTAATGAATTAGTCCCTTTTTATTAAGTGACGAAACTCTTACTTTCAAAATGACAAATAGAATCCTGGCTTAAGGTGGATGGCTATTAACATAACCCTTGCCTAAGCAACAGAATTATACATATTCTTCCCAACCATATGCTCCTAAAATAGTCTTTCTAGACTCCACTAGAAGATTCAGAGTATGGTTCCAACAGGAAGGTTATACATAAAGCAGTAGTTAGGAATATAGGTTTTGGACTTGGACAGAAAAGTGTTCAAATACTAGCTCTTACATATACCAATAATGCAACCTTAGAAAAAAAGCCAAGTCATTTTTTCCATATAAAATATGAATAACATTATCTAATATCTAAAGTTGTTGAGAGGATTACATATGATAATGCCTACAGATTTCTTAACACACTACCTGACATTTAGTAAGGATTCAAGAAATAGTAACTAATACGATTAGAATTGTTGTTAGGTCTTAAGTTAGTCTGGTTTCCTGTGACTCACACAAAGTTTCTTTTTTTTTCAGACACAGATTTACCATTTAGTGAGGTCAAGACAATCTGGAATACCTGTGTTTAAAGGGGTGGTTGAATTTACCATGAATGATTAGACATACTATGCCCAAGTTGGCTCTCATTGTGTGATGTTAGATAATTATCCATCCATTCATATAGTGTAATTCTGTTTTCCTAAGATATAGACATCTTTTAGATTTTTAAATAGACTGTGTGTGGTCAAAGTTTACTATATTTTGGTGGTCAGTGTTTACTGTATTTTGGGAAGCATTTTGTTCTTGGTGGAAAGATATACTGGTCTAAGAACGGCATTGAATATAAGTGGAGAGTTCGATATTTTCACTTGGGACACATAGGACCATCTTGTGTAAACTTCTTATCTAGTAGATGATATAGTTGAGGTACAGAGGAATAAAATACTTTGATAAGATGGCTAGAGCTGTAACTGAAATCCAGGACTCTTGACTTTTGGTCCCATAGTACACTATCTCTTTACAATTCTTATTTACTTGAGTACTGCATGAAACATCTATTTAAATGTGTCCAATGTGAAAATTTCTTATCCTGAATACTATTTCCAAAAGACAAATGGTATGTATACTAGTCTTATTTGAGACACTTGAGATAATATCCAGTTATTAGAAACAGGTGTTTGACTTTATAAATTCCCACGAAAAGAAGTTTTAATGCTTAGTAATGAAAGGGTCTTCTTCACAGCCTTGATGCTACTATCTGGGTTATTCCTGACGTATTTTTCTCATTCCAGCTTATATTTCAAATCATTCTTGGTTAGTCAGTACTTAGGGAATGCTAAATGTCTTGAAGGTGCCATCAAGCATGGTTCCTTCAGTTTACCTGGAGGTAACCCAATATCCCAGCTCACTGTGAAAATTGCCATGACATCACTGCCCAAGCTCTGTATTCCTAGAATAACTAGTGAATTTCAGTTTCCATTGCTGTCCATTTAGTGCCTAGAATGAGTGAACACAAATTTCTTATTCCTTGAGTTGAATAGTAATGGAAAAAAATACTTAAGTAGTCACCTGCTGAAAATAAAAGGTCCATACGTAGGGTGGATACATATTTCTGGGATTTTATTAGAGGTTTGACCAATTTTGACTTCATTTGTATCATTTTCATGTTAACATAATATCAAAAAGATAGTTGAATAAGTGGAAAATATAAATCAGTGTACCTGGCTATTTACACTGTGAGAACAGAAGTGTGCTTAATGTGCTGAATAGTGTTGTGTAAAACCAAACTATTGAAATCACAGATGATTTGAGTTGGATTAATATCTTGAACCTATATTTTTAGTCACTTATTGAGGGAATGAGTTATTTTGTCCATCTTAATGATTTACAAGGTTATCAAGACCTATGACAATAGAATGGGAAATTTTCTTAAGATTGTGGAAAAATTGAGACAAATTGTTTTAGTCCTATCAAACTTATGTTAATAATTTTTGAGTGCTTATGTATTTTGTAGGGTAGCTTTGCATTGTTTCAGATTAGTTGTATTATTTAGAATGAGTTTTCAGTGCCATGCAGATTTCATATGGTACATTGCATTCTATAATAATGTCTCCCACTTCATGACCAAGAAATCCACATAAAAGCCCCATAAATCACATGAGAAACTGTTGTAAGCAGTCTCGCATTGGATAGGGTATTATTCATAATACTAAATATTGTGACTTGAGGCCCTTCAAGACAGTTCCTCTTCCAAGAAAAGACATTGTCATACATTGTGATCAACACTTCAAATACAAATTCCTCTAATATAATCTTTGTAATAATCTAACAAGGTAGGACTTATGCCCATTTTATAGAAAAAGGAAATTGAAGAGTGGAAAGGTTAAGCAAATCAGGAACCATCCCAGGCCAGTCTGATGCCAGAACCTGTTCTTAATCAATGCACCAGATTCTTTGTGTTACAGGTGTCAAGTCTTAACTCCTTCTCCTCATTTTTCATAGGCTACTTTTACGCTCTCTTCTACTTAGCACTATAAGTAAGCTCCCATTCTTCATTTAGCTTTCTTGAATTAGCAGGCTAATTTATTACTTTTGAACCTAGCTTTGATCTTATTGCTCTCAGGACACTCAGGAACCTTGGGTTAGAGTTACCCTCTACTTGTGGGTTTTTTTTGTTTGTAGTTTTAGTTTTTTGTTTGTAGTTTTAGTTTTTGGGTTTTTTTGTATGTAGTTTTAGAGATATTGATCATTTTCCTGATGAATTTACATTTGGGGAGTCAGCATGATAAAGTAGCAAAAGCAGAGATATTAGATTAAGATCAAACTGGATTCAAATCCAAGGTCCAGTGCTTACAGCATCATCACTTCAGCTGAATTTCAGTCTTTTGGAGCCTTCCTTTCCTAGAATAACAGGATTTCTATACAGATTTAGTGAAGGAATATATAACAATATAATCTGGAAGATCAGTTTTATTTCCACCTAATTGGTTTTAAGCAATTATATAATTTTTTTCTTATTACTGTTTTAAAAATAATATCTTCTTTATTATTTGACATTTAATACTCATTCTAGCTCTAGATGCATAATCTATATTGTGGTGTGTTTGGGCTAGGGACTTTATCAGAGTTTTTGAGGATGTTAGAAATGTAACTGCCATTAGAACCATGCCCAGTATGACAGAGAAATTTACTGTTCACAGAATTTTCAAGTGTTCTCCCACGTTCCCTTCCCCTTCTATAAGTCAACCAGTCCCATCTGATTCTTTCTGGCCAGTGGGCTGGGAGGGGAAGTAAAGAGGTTAAAAACATTTACGAGCTGGTGTGTGGTTCTTCAGCTCTCTCTTTCTCTGATGCAGTAACCTGAATATGGAATGTCCCTGTTGACATAGTTACAAGATAGAAGTATCCTGAATCCCGATGGCATCCGTTGGAAGCTACTAGACCCCTAAAGGACTTAGCATGAACAATCACTAAACCCTTATGAATTATGCTGAGATTCTGTGGCATGTTTGTTATTGCAGCATAGCCTAAGCTAACATGACTAATACATACAGCCTTTGGAGGAGTCTGATTTTTTACATGGTAAGGATACAGGTAACTAGAAAATATTAAGAAGAGTTGCAATAGCTTACCTGAGTAATCCAAGTAGACAATTAACAGGAAAAGTCATTACTACCAGTAACTAACTCTGTGGTTCTATCTAGAGAGAAAATTCTTTTTTTCTAACATTTTAAAAGCGAATGTTTTGTCACTGAATATTTTTCTGTAGGTTTAGAGATTGATTCAGACCATCCTATGCTTGATATAAAACTCTTCAATAATAAAAGAAAAGAACCTCAACTAATCATGTCATTCCAGGTCAGGTCATTGCTTTGTATAATCCAGGATTCACATCTCTTATATTGTCAGAAATAAATATTTTGAAGCAAGAGTGGAAACTCAAGAGTAGAACTGTCTGCTACTGAAGATGGTCTACAAAGACAATCAAATTTACAAAAAAAAAAAAAAGATTCATGAAAGTTTCACAATTCAGTTATTTCACTTACCATAATGACAAAATCAGATCAATGACCCAGCAACCCAATCAACATCGTAGCAATTTTCCTATAATTGGTTGACTAACTTTCATGGCTACTATGTCCAGTAGGCCCACTGCCTAGTGGAATGATTTAACTCTTCAGACTCTACTTACTTATTTGCCAAAATATTTGTATTTGATAGTGTGGAAACACAGAAAAATTTTGATTTCATGTTCTGTATGATTTGATTTAGAATTGTGGTTGATAAATGGATGACATTTAAAATATATGTGGGATTCTTACTGATTATGTTAATTTGATGAAGTTTTTTTTTAATTGGAAAGGTCAAAAATGACATTTCACATTATTCTTTAATTACACATTCTATGCCTAAAGGTTCAATAATTGCTGTTTTGTTCGTGATGATATGGTAAATGAGCAGGATAATGGCAGAGTGGAGAACACCAGAGTGACAGTTGGTCTGGAAGTCAGGAGTCCTGTGGTTTGCTCCTGGCTTTTTTAAAATGCATTTTTTTACCCCAGCGACCTTGGGCTGGTCACGTAACTGTTCTAGGCTTTATTTTCCTTAACTGTAGAGTGAAGATACTTCTACCCTCAATCCTTAAACTCATAGGGTCAGTGTGAGGATCAGAATAGCTGATGCATGTGAAATGACATACCAATGTTAATGACATACAAATGTTATATTTACATTTATTTAAACTTGTGGACAGATATGTAAGCAAATATTTATTTCACAAGTTAATTCTCTTGGTTCTTTGTCTTCCAACTTGGAACACTAAATCTGTTCTTCAGTCACGTCTTGTGGACATTTCCTGACCTTTCACCCCATCCGCAAATCTTGCCCAGATGCTCCTTATCTGTGCTCCAGAGAACCCTCTGCATAACTGTATTACAGCCCTTACTGCATTACACTGGCAGGACATCTCTGCTTGTCTCCTCCACTAGACAGTGAACTTCTTGAGAGCTGTGGCAGTACAGTTTTTATTTATGTATCTCCCATTCCCAGCATAAAGCTTGGCACATTGTCGATATTCCTAAATGTTTACCAATCTGATCATAAAGATTGGAGACACTATGATGACTACTGTATTTTTAAACAGATATTCTCATTTAAAAACTATGATTCCACTTGGCTGGTTGACAATTTACAATAAATATGACTTTGCAATTTTTAATTGGAAGCCTTTTAATTTCTTAATTAGCTTCATAAAATTTATGTGACATCTAGTAGACAGCAATAAAAGAGTAATTATTTTTTTCTGCTTCTAATATTACTAGAAATATTTTTTTGTAAAACATGAAAATTCTTTGCAACTTTTTCCTTTCTAAGTTCTATCGAGCAGTTTATGGAATGGCAACCTGCCAAACGGTGATCCATTTTCTCAAAAACATCGTTTGAGACCATGCCAGCCAGGCACACAGAGCTTATCTACTGCATCATAGTACAGTCACATAATTCGTGCAAAATTATGTTTGACATTAAATTATAAACCCTTAGCGTAATAATAAAAAAATAAATAACCCTAAAAGCAAATTAAAAATATGTTTTCACTGGAGCAGGTTATTAGCCCACTGGAAACTTGATCTGTAGTAGTCAATCCATGGGCATGCTTCCATTTCTGGAGGGGTTTGAAGTTCCTCTCTGTCCAGAGAAAAATCCCTAATTCATGAGAGGAAAATTAGCTAATAAAATAATTTTTTCCTCCTGAACTGCTCTGTTGATGAAAACATGTCCACTGCAATCATAGAAATGAGTGACTTTTCAAATAAAGTAGTTTGGGTTGCCATAAACAGAAGGATGGTAAGGCCATTGCTGTTCTTTGCCAAAGGAAAGGGTAGCCAGCTGTGTCCGGCTTTTTTTTTTCTCTACTGCAGTATTCACATAAATAGTCTCTTCTTGGGACTGAAGTAGCCCAAATGAGATCCCATCAAAGGGAATGTGGGTTCCTTCTGAGTCTGTGCATTCTAAAGTCTTGCTTGTTAGTTTAAAAAAAAAATCTTAAAGTGCTGGAAAAAATACTTTTATTTGATTACACCTAGTATTTCAACTGTTGTAATTGTTTTTACGTCTCAGTTGGTTTCCTTAGTTATCTGACAGACTGCTAATTATAGACCGAGATGTTGATGGTGTCTAAATGGTCATTCTTAGATTTCGGTATACAAATCCAGGGGTTTATTCACTGGTTAAAGCAATTCACTGCAGTCCAGGCTGCCCTAAAGCTGAGATTAAATTATTATGTAGGTACCTTCCATGATAAACCACAATAACAACCATGCAATAACAGCAAAGTTTACCTCCAACTTATTTATTTATGAGATTTAATTTTAATTGGTTTTCATATAAGTATAATATTTTTCCTTGCTTATTTGTAGTTAAAAATTAGTATTGTTGTTTTTGTAATTAAATATTTATTTTGCATCTGTATAAATGTTTATGAAAGATAACTTGTATTCCTTTATAAAAACATCAAAAAGGGGTATGTTTTCTTTAATATAATGAGAAAGAAAGCCCACGAATCAGATGGACTGCATCTGTAGGGAGGATGGAAGACTACATTTCACCCAAGATGACATTTCAAAATGACTGCCAGGTAACCCACAAAATTGTAATGTGTCCGCTACCAAATTCATTTTAGTATTGGGAATTAATTTTCCAACATGGTTTTGGAAGTAAGAGGTGAATTAATTATTTCAGGCACTATGATATCACTGAAAGTCTGAAGTTAGAGAGTGATTCAGATGAACGTGGAACCAGTAAAATAATTGGACTTAGTTCCTTTATCTTACAAGGGCTCTTTCACATGACAACACAATATTCACACTGCTCCAAGGGATACCTTTGGCACTTCTACAATTCTAATTTCTTTCCCTGCTTACTAGTTCATTGTTGTTTCTTGGAACTCAAGCAAGATAGGGGGGGATGGAGCAGAGCTTGGTGTCTGTCTGCCTTCCTCAAGCAAGCCCCAGGTCCCTTGTTAGTGCAGGGAGCATTTGCAAGTTTTCCAGAGAGAGCAATTGCTCTTCTTAGCAAGGAATGCAAAGCTTTGCTAGGAATTCCAGTGGGATTCATCACTCTGGAGGGGTCTGAAGGTGAACTCAGGCTAGCGCACCGGGGCGCTGGGATTGATCATACACAGTCTCCTGGAGGAGCTGCACGGTTAGGCCTGCCATGCAGGTCAGCAATAGACCAGGAGCAGAAGAGAGAATCAGGTGGTTTAAATCTTCCCAACAGACAAGTGTGGAATGCCGTCAAGCAATACAAGTTTGCCCTTGATATTAGAGATCCGAGAGACTATTTCAGCAGGGAAAATAAGTCCCAGGCCTTCGGAAAGGAATGAAATGACAGCGTGAAAGGCAGCATAATGTCTCTACAAGCAGTTACTTTTCCTTATTTTTTTCCTCTTTCTCTCAGTTTTCTGGTATACGTTGTGTTTGTCTTTTTTTTTTTAATTTCTTTCATTTTTCAGAACAGAACTAGATTAGTAGGCATACTTTATTATTTGATTTATTTGTTTATCTGATAATATTTGTTAAGAGGTTCGCACTCTGTCAGAAGTATTTTTCTTTCCATAATAATGAGTGTAAAAGGAACTTCAGCTGGTAAGGCAGAGATCATTTTAAAGAAAGGTAGTAGCTTAAATAGCGCAGATGGTTTTTCTGGGGCCACAGCTTTCCTCAGCTTCAAGTCTACTTGGTCAAAAGATCAGTGGCTATGACTTAGCGGCACTTATATTTGGTCTTTGAGTTCCAGATTGAACATCTCTCCTCTGGCCAGATTTTATTACCATGTAATAAAATAAAATCCAAGGTACTTAAACTCTTTTTAATGAGGACTACCAAAATACTTTTGAAGTTATTCTGTGACTCTCCCTTTCTCCTCTCCATATTTTAATGAGTCTTGGAGAAAAAAAATGAACATTTAGACCATGTCTATACAACATTAATACAACTATGGGAGCATAAAAGTTTCAGATCAGCAGTCATGTCAAATATGAAAGGAAATAACCAAGGTTTTCTCTTCTTTCTTTTTCTTTTTTTTTTTCTCTTGCTGAATTGATCAGATTAACTAGGTGTTTGCCTCAGAATTAAGGAAATTTCATAAAAGAAAACAATATCACTTATACACCAAATCTCTTAGTCTCTTTTTCTCTTCAACCTTGACCATTTGTTTATTTTAACCTTGCATCTGGACCACAATGATCCCTTAAAGAAAACAACAAACAAACAAACTCCAAATTGCCAATTCCAGTATTTTTTTGAAGATTGCTTTTTGTAAACTGGGGAATTGATATGAAACGAAATTTATTTTTTCAATATGAAACAAAATTTATGACTAGAGCACAAGGTTTGGATCCTTTGTTGATACAAGAAGTAAACCTTATATGTACAGAGACACATATATGCTCATTTAAAGAAGACTGTCAGCAGCAAGTTTGTTGTTTTTTTAATATCACATTAACTACTTGTCTGCATGGTTATTCTGTTGTAGGCTTCCTCTCCACTATAAAAATATAATAAAAAAAAAAAACTAGGGCAATATCATGGCTAAATCAGGTCAAGGTACTTTAACTGAGTTATTGAATTGAGATGAAAAGTTTTAAAACTGATTCACTCTTGACTTTTTCAATGAGAAGCAATATGGGCTCTTCTTCAGGCATTCTGCATGCAGTTATGTGAAGTTGCACTAATTTTGTATCAGATAAAGAAAATTACACATATCTTCCCAAACCAACACACACAGCAGAGCACACTGGCTGTGTCTCTTGCCGGCATATGGTATTCATCATTAGCAGTAGCGGCAACAGCCACCTCCTTCAGCTGACTGGTGGAAAATAGAGCTCCAACTCAAATCTCTGTCTGCTTGCCATAGCTTTTTCCAGTTAAATTGGTACCGCAATCTGTATGGTTTCATCACTCCATTGGCAGTTTAATATAAACATCTGTTTCCAGTCTTTTATATCCTATCTGAGATTTATTCAGTCCCTCTGAGTTATCTGTCCTTTTCTCCTTCCCCATTTATTTCCCTTGACTTCTAAATGATGTTATATTTTCCAATATTTCCTTGATCTTTTGCTCAGATGTGTGCATCATTAAATATATTTAATTATCTTTTTTTTTTCTTTTGGAGCCTGAACTGTTTGTTTATAATCTGTTCTCTCCTGATGCATTATGAAGCTCTTTACCCTCACAGTGGAATTTTCCTTGGAAATAAAGTAGCATGACTCCAGGTTGCAATGATGGAGGTGATTATTTCATTGTGATTGGCATCAAGATCAAACTGTGAAGGATTTTATTCCAGTTTTGTCTATTCTCCACCCATATTTTGCATTTACCCTTTTACAATGCAGGGATTGGAAAGTCCTAGTGCTCAGGATTCATATTATTTTGCTTTCTCTTCTGTTAAATTTATAATGTTCTAAAGTAAGGGCATTTCCTGCAAGGTAATAATCTGTGGTAGAAGCAGAGACCCTGAATCAAAGACAGTAGAGTCTTTTAATTTAACTATTGGTTAAATGTCAGGAAATGTCCGGCCCAGAGGTCATTATTATTAAGTCAAATAGAAAGCTTTTATTTTCCTATCTCCTTTTTATTTGGGGAGCTGTTCATAAAGATTGATGCTGTGTAAGTCACTAAGCACAGGGAAATGGAGGAATTCTGTAAACAAATGGCAAGCAGAACTTTGTTCTTATTGTCCCATTAAGCTTAATATGAGGTGTTAAATTTAATGAAATGTGGTGAGTGAAGTGTTATTTTCCTATTGGTTACTGTAACAGTCATTAACAAGTAAGACATGACTAGTACTGAAAATAGAATACTGTATCCATGACAACACAGAGTTCAGCTTTTCCATTTTCAGCAAATAGGACAGCAATTACTTAATATTTTCTTGATTTATTAATTTCTTTATAAGTGGGAGAAACAAGAAGACTCTTGAGCTGGGCAGTTAATAGTCCAAATAGCTAACATTTTTAGCTACATCATTTATGTAATCCTTTAGTCATTCACTCATTCCTATAAACATTTGTTGAGGTTCTACTATATGGTAGACACTAAGCATACAGAAATGAGTGAGACACAGTTTCTGCCCACAGTTGTTCATGGTCCAATTAGTGCAGTGGTTCTCAAAGGAGGGTCTCTGGACAAGCAGCATCTGCCTCACTGCGCACTTGTGAGAAGCGCAGATTTTCTAGGCCCTTACCAGACCTACTGAATCACACACACTGAGGTGAGACCCAGTGATCTGCGTTTTAACAAGCCCTCCAGGTGCTTTTGGTGCTCCCTAAAGCTTGAGAACCACCAGTTGCATGAAGAAATTAAAAACTTTTCAACTAATAATATCTTGTTTTAGATCCAAAATGATTACAAAATAACAGAACACTTCCATTTAAGACAGTTATAATTCCATAGAACTTCAGAGATTCCATAAATATTTATCCTTTAGGTTTATGGCCAAGAAGTATTGGACAAAGACTAACTTCACATGATTGATTAAAAATCCTAACAACAAAAAACCTAATGAATATCTCACAGATTCCATGGATCTTGGTACGTCTCTTCAGTGATCCTATTGTTTCATGAATATTGAAAACTATCTTTTAAGAGAGAAGCATATATTATAAGATGCTTGAAGAGTCACTGTCATATTTATAATAAAATCTTCAGTTTACCATAATGTTAGACAAATAACCGTTCAATAAATGTCCAGCCCATTTGTGGATTTAAATCTTGAAAAAACAAATCACTTAACCTTTTCACTTACTTCTTCTTTTGCGAAATGAGGGTAGAAGTAGGGCTTGTGACTTAACGATGCTCTCTCAGATCTTTTCCAATCTGAATATTTTGTTATTCTTCTTTAGAAGTCTGTGTTTGTTAATATAAGTTCCCCTCAGATGAATATGTACACACACACATATATACACTACATATATGTACATCTAATCAATTTTTCTTTGTATATTTACTTATTCTCTCTATTGCTTATTAAGCCTTGATCCTTAGTACAATTATATCTTAGCTTTTCTGTACAACCATGGCCTCAGATCTTTGCCCAGTTGGAACTGCATGTGTGTTCTCTCAAACCATCACTCTATATCCAGAACTGCCTTTTCTTGAACAGACACAAGATACTTCACCCTTTCACTCTTAGGAGTCCATCTAATTTTGTGAATCACTCCAGTGAAAATAACACCTACCACTTTGTGCTGTTAAACACTTATCTTTTCCCTCCCTTCATCTTGTTGATCTTGAGTGTATTAAGATGAGCACTTTTATTCCTTCCTTGCTTTTAATTATAACTGGTGACATGCTTTATAAACTCACAAAGATAATATTTCATGTAGGGACTTCCCACATTTTGGAAAGAAACATTTATAACAATCGGACACCAATATGAAGAGTGAGTTGCATTGCAGGTAGGGTAATAGATTAGATCCATGGTTTTATATAATGTCAAGCTATTCATGGTTCAGGTGTGAGACCTGTGGGTCCTGTTACCGTTATTATCTGCTATAGTTGAAAACTGTAGCTTTACAATTATCAGCCATTTCAAGATGAAGATGTTGGTATAGTCAGTATGGCAGAGCCAGAGTGGTATACTGTAAAAACATTATTCAGGCTATCAGACCTGGGTTCAAATTCTGTCACCACTGTTCACTTGCTGTGTGATCCTAAACAAATTAAATGACCTCTCTGAATCTATTTTCTCAAATACAAAGTAATGAAAATAATCCACATACTGGGTTTGCTATGAGGGTTAAGTGAAGTAATGTTTGGAAGAACCTATCTCAGGGCCTACCACAGGCCTGTTCAACATATGTCTATATCTGTGATCCAAACCTCTACCAAGAAATAAAAAACTGCCTACCTATCTCTCCATATGAATTTTACCCCAAGCTCTTGTATTAATATGCTGAAAAATAAACTCATTCCACCCCTCTCCCCATAACCTACTGCTCCTGTATTCTATGGATAAATGGTGTTGCTACTCAAACATTGTCGCAAATTGGAAACTCCCTTCTCTCTCACTCCACACATCCAACCAGGCACTAAAAGCAGATGGTTTTCACATCTCATATTCACTCCTACAGCTAATTCCTTAATTAAGACTCAAAATACCTTGCTTGGGTCATAGTATGGTCTCTAAATCAGCCCTCAATTCTCCATCTAGGGTGTTGCAATTCATACTCTTTACACTGCTGCCAGGGAGATCTTTTAAAACAAAAATCTTAAACATGTTATTCTCTTGTATAAAATCATTCAATGATTCCCTGTAACTTTTTGGATAAAATTCAAAGTTTTTAGCATGACATGCAAAGCTCTCTCTAGTTTGAAAATCAACTATCCTTCTCCATCCACCATGACCCCTTCTCATCGTTGTTACCCATGTCTCTACAGTCACCCTGAATAAGAGATTTTTTTTTTTTTTGAATAAGAGATTTTTGTCTCTATTCGGGTTCTACTAAAAGCAGAGCCTGGGGCAAGGACTTGGTAGCAGGGAGTTTATTTGGGTGGCTATATAAGGAAGCAGGTACGAGGGAGGAGGAATAGAGTGTTGTGGTGAGGGTATGTCAATGAAGTCCCTATAATGGTCGATAGAGCTTCATTCCTTGAAACCTCTGAGAAACCTGTAATACTCCCAGAATTGTCAGAAGAACAGGCAGCTGAGTCATTCTTCTACCATCTCCTGTTCCCCACTGTTTGAAGGATGCCTTTGGGTGTAACACCCCAACCCTTTCAGGCTCCATTTGTGCAAAAGCTAAGTGACTTCCAGAACTTCAGAAAAGTCCCTGAAGTGGGAAATGCTTGAGCGGGATGCTAGCTCTGAGTTTGCACAGAACTGTGTATCACAGCTGTAGCTGAAATCACAGATGGGCCAAGGGGACATGACATCAGGCAATGACGAGACGGCTCCATCGTGCTATGGTTTTCTGCCTTCACATGAACTGTTCCCATGTGCCTAAATGTCTTCATTCCTTCTTCTTCTCCAAGTCATATAATTAACTAATACTGATCTCTCAAGTTGTAGTTCCAGAATTGGCTCTGCCAGGATCTCAAGTATTAGCTTTCTCTGATCACAAGTATTTTCTGGAAGTCTTTCTTCTTAACATCCATAGCATTCAGGGTGGTGCTGCACCATGCCACATATCACAATAAATGGCGCTTACTCTTTTACTTGTGCCTCTAGGCTAGAAGCACCTTGAGGGTGGGAAATGTATCTTACTTGTCTTTGCTGCTATTTATAGTACAACGCCTGGATATTTTAGAGCTCGAATCAATATTTGTTGAATAAATGGAAGCATGAATGAAAACGAATCCCCCAGACTAATCGTCATAAAACATTATTCCTTATCATATCATTTCTCATCAAAAATCATCCCTAACTGTACCCTGCTGACACATAATGACTAAATTCTTTAACTTGACTTTCCCAAACTGCTTTTCTAGCCTGGTTTCCCATTCCCCCCATTTAATAATTTTGTGCTTCAGACACACTGCTCATTCACTGTCCTTTAGAAGCCTTCTAGATCTCTTTCCTCATGCCTCTGGGCACACTATTCTGTCTTTTGTTTTGAGTGTATGTCTTACTCTTACACATATTTTGAGGCTAGTTTAAACCCTGTTTTTCTAAAACAACAACAACAAAAAAAACAAAAAACAAAAAAACCCCACTTCTTGACAATTAGACTGTAGTGGTCATTTTCTCTTCTTTGAATTCTTGCATTTTTAGTTGTCCAGTGATCACTAATAACATTGCCATATGTATGTCGTCTGAGTGTACTGTATCTCTTCAATTAAGCTCTATGTTTCTTGAAGTCAGATTCCATTTCTTATACTTAGTTTGGAATGAGATTTAATTCTTGGTATCTAATCCAGTACCTAGAATGGGCCCTCATATATATATTGCGAGCTCAATACTGTTTCTTTATGGATACACAGACTATTCAGACATAGACTTACATATCAGTCATTTCAAACACACCTGTGACTCTGGTTAGTCAAATTAGAACTGCATTCTGCTAAAATCAACAGTCTTGAGCTGACTGATGGGGCAAAGCAGATAGAAATTTGATTAAAAATTTAGCAGTGGGAAAGAAAGTATCATTTAGAAGTGTTCAAGAAAAAGAGAGACCATAAAGGGGGATTATCAAGGCAATCAAGAATATCTCCTACAACAATGAAATTTTGCTGAATATAAAAATAAACAATATAAGTTTATCTTTGAAAAAAGTTTAAAACAGTACCGAAATTTATTATCTTAACACATTGATTTAGTTTTATAATGTTTTGATGAGGGAAAGTGAGATGTGGTTAGATGATCTAAAAATATAGCCAGTTAGGGCTTCCCTGGTGGCGCGGTGGTTGAGAATCTGCCTGCCGGTGCAGGGCACACGGGTTCGAGCCCTGGTCTGGGAGGATCCCACATGCCGCGGAGCGGCTGGGCCCGTGGGCCACAACTACTGAGCCTGCGCGACTGGAGCCTGTGCTCCGCAACAAGAGAGGCCGCGATAGTGAGAGACCCGCGCACCGCGATGAAGAGAGTGGCCCCCGCTTGCCACAACTGGAGAAAGCCCTCGCACAGAAACAAAGACCCAACACAGCCAATAAATAAATAAATAAATAAATAAAAATGATAAAAGTTAAAAAAAAATATAGCCAGTTATATGGCTACTGCATTTTATAAATTATTAATATTTAAAAGATAAGACCTTTTAATTTTGAAAGAACTAAAAACAATTAGGGGTTTTTTTTTCTTTTTTCTTTTTTGTAGAGGGAAACTGGGAGACTGGGGGTTTAAGACTGGTACAGATTTGTACTGTAATACATTTATATACTCATTTTTTTAATCACCACTATGTATTATTTAACATAAAATACTAAAATATTGAAAAACATTTTCCTTAATTTTCATCCCTCCAAGAAATGGAAGCATGAATATGGATGTGATGATATGGCACTTTAACTTTTTACTCTTTGTGAGTATTATGTAATATTGGACCAATTATAAAATATGGAAATTAAACATTTTAAATAGACATTGGTTAAATCAGTCAATAGATCTGAACTAGGAGACTAGGATGAACGATAGCAAAATCATTTGTTAATATTTAATGAATTGAACAGACCGACCTTTGTTCAAATTATATTTTATAAGCTTTAATTATAATATAATTCTGACTTTTCAGCACAATATGGTTTTCAGGTTAATTCTGTGGGGTTACTTGTTTTTCTTTTTTTTCTTCTTTTTTTTTAAAATGATAAACTTAAGCAGGAGATTTGCTTATCATATGTGAGCAAAAGAAAGAGGAAAGGATTAAACAAAAACTGTTTCTTCCCCCACAGGGCTACCTTCCCGCTAATTCTTCCGACATTAATACAATGTTGCTGACTACATTATGTTGTTACTAGGTTGTGTCAAATCAAGAGAATAATTGGACATTAAGATTCATCTCTGAATACATTAATTAGATGATTTCTTTATTTCTGTCTTAAGTTACTAATGATTTCCTCTCCATAACTAGGGAAACTCTGAAGAACTCATTATCCTCTTGGGATTCTGTAGCTACCTTAAGATGATTTTCGGTGGATGTGGTTGTTCTGGTAACAGTAGACTCTATATTAAGTTCCAAAATTAAAATTTCAAAAAGAAAGGGTACTATTTAGATTTAAAATGTGCACCCTTTAGGGGGTTATTTCTCTTCAGATGGAATATGTTCCACAACAATGGTACTTATGGAGAGACATGAGGACCCCATGAATACTAATATGCTCATCAGGATGAGCATTGAAAAGTCACATTTTCTCTAAATGCTGAGATTCTATAAATATCTCCTCTACATGTAGAAGACATGGGCCATAATTCTACTAAGCTCAGAGGTTTTGTGCCTTGCTGCACTGGGAACTCATTGGGAGCAGATTCTCTTTCTTATTCACCTTTCTGTTCCTAGTGCCTTGCATAGTATAGGAGGCACTCAAATATCTGTTATCAGCTGATTAATAGAATCACTTAATCTTTTTGAGTCTTAAGTGTATTAAACCAGAAATTATCTGAAGACTTTTCCTGTTGTAATATTCTATAAACTTTAAGCAGGCATCCTTCTGTAGAGAGTAAAAACTTTTCAAAAGATTTTTCAATAAAAACTTTGTGAAGAATTTATCCTATCATAATATTTCAAATTGCTATAATTTAATGATATTTCCTATAAATAAAATTTCACTTGAAAATGATAAAAAAATGAATCAGATGCTTTACCTTCTTCATTACATCAATACATACAGGTGAAGCTCATCAAATCTTAATCCCATGGAACAAAAGATGGGGTGATGATCTGAAAGGGTACCAACATGGAGTTCAAATCTGATAACATGGGAAACGAACTCCAAAGACAAACTCAGCCCCAATCACCATTTAGCTTACTTGGGCCAGTCCTTGTATGACTATTTCCTTCTACCTTTGGCCCATGTACATTGGTTCCATCTTCTACTTAACACAATAAATATTGTCCCAGAAGACACGAGTATAAATTGAATTTTTGTAAATTAGATCACAGCATTCAATAAAGGGTTTATTGAACTACAGCACATCCTGTGTTTCAGGGTATGTGGGTAGAACCAGACCTTGACCTCACACATTTATAAACCAGTGAGAGAAACACACAAGCGTGCGGATGATGATAACATGAGACGTGGTACTACTGAAAGGAGCAAAAGACGCATGCCTCCTAGGACTAGCATGGAATGATCTGGGAAACCGTGCCCTTTGAAATGCCTTGGGACCCAACAATAAAAGGAAGTAGGTTACAACTACTCTTCAAAGTTCTTTTGTTTTCAAATAACAGACTCTGAAATTTACCTATAGTAAGTTTGCGTTTTCTATATGTATACTTTTTTTCTGTGTAATGGGTTTTGCCAAAGAGCTAAAAATCAAGTGACTCTTAAATTTTTAACAGAGCGGGAACTTTTACTGCTTCTGCTTACTGTCTATTGTCCATATAGAATTGTCTGTGCTCCTGAAAGCTGCCAAATATACTTCCATTTTTTACATAACCATTATAGGTAAAGACAGAATAATGGATTTCTTTCAGTGTCTCCTTTGAATTGACAAGCAGGATCACTCTGTGTCAAGGAGATGTAGTTGCTGCTTTTCTATTAATAGTAAGTTACAATATTATAGGTGTTGTAGCAATTGGTTAAGCAAACAGAAACAATTACATGAATTTGACAATAATGTTCCTCCACAATTTTATTTTACCTGTTCAGTTCAGGTAATGAAAGTAACATGTTAAAATAACTCAAAGCAAGTTTAGATTTGACTACTGGATGAATTCTTTTGATGAATATTTTTGACCACATACTACATTCTAAGCATATAGAATGTAGAGCCCTGGAGATAGAGATAAGACAAAAACAAATTCAGTCCGTGCTCTAAGAATGGGGTTTAAAGCCTGTTAGGAAAGACATAGATTAATTAAATAATCACACAATAAATGTGGAAAATAATAAAAGTACTAGAGTCATGAAATACAATTGAATGGTTTTAAGGGTGGGTGGGTATGTATGTAGGTAAGTGTTGTCATGTGATCATATTTGCATTTTTAAGTACTCTGTCTGCAATGTGATTGGTATTACCAACAGTGGATGTAAGGAGACCAGTTAGAAAGTCCAGAAAAAACAGCAGTGCTAGTTTAAATTAATGTAATGCCAGTGATGATGAGAGAAGTAGACAGTTGACCCAATTACTACTTCAGTAAAGGATTTAAAGGAATTTAAGCATTACTATTTATCAAGTGCCTATAATGTGTCAAATGCCCTTTTAGGTGCTAGGGATACAAACATGAACATGTTAAAAAAAAAATCTCTTCCCTCAAGAAGCTCCCTGTTTGCTGTGACATTTCCAAGTATGATGAACTATGCATTCATATCATAGAAAAAAAGTAAAGTAGCTAATGTCAGATAATTCATATTAACCATCATTTAACTTTGCTGTATATTATATAACTTTCACTCTTGGGGATTCTTCAAGAATCAACAGAAATAATGCATTTGAAAACAAAGCATGAATATAAGGTGTTGTTAATTTCCTCTTTATAGCTTCCTAATAATATCTAGCTTAGGCTAATATTTAAATAAATTTTTGTTTCCTGAGAATACAGAAATTGGGCCTTATCTAACAAAATACCATAGACAGGTGGCTGGATGGCTTAAACAACAGACATTGCTTCTCACAGTTCTGGAGGCTGGGAGGTCCAAGATCAAGATAATAGCAGATGCTGTTCCTAATGGGATGAGGAAGGAGGCTCTTCCTGGTTTGCAGAATGCCACTTTCTTGCTATGTGTCACATGGCAGAGAGAGAGTTCTGGTCTTCCTTAATCCCGTCATGGGGGCTCCACCCTCATACTTCATCTAAACCTAATTCTCTGTCATCGTTTTTTGGGGGTTAGGATTTTAACATATGAATTTTGGGGAAACACAAACATTTGGTCTATGTTTGCTAACCAGAGCATGCCAACCAGTAACAAAATAATTTACCCTGGAATTTGCTCCTGGTAACAAAGAAGGTGACAGACAAATGTTTGGATTACTGAATTTCTGCTAGTGGTAGTACCACTGTGGTGCCTGCACTGCTTTCAGTCAATTAAATTAGAAGTAAATTAGAGTTTATGTTATTTTATTCATTTGAATTCAGGGTTTTTCAGGCCATTACGATTTTCTTTCCTAATGTTTCATCGTATACAATTTTAAACAAAAACAAAAGTAGAGAGAATAGTAATGATAATGATTCCCTTATTTCCACTACTACCTTCAACAAGTATCAACATTTTATCAATCTGATTCCATCTATTCTTCACTTTATTTTTTGTTTTTTCTGGAGTATTTTTAAACAATTCTAGACAAAATATGATTTCACCCATGAATACTTTAGTATGTTATTTCATCTGATAAGGTTTTTTTTTTAACATAACCACCTCTACTTTGCTAATCAACCTAACAAAATGAACAAATATTTCTTAATATCACTTAATACTGTATTCAAATTCCCCCATTTATTTTCAAGATACATTTTTTATTGTTGGTTTACTCAAATCAGGATTCAACAAGGTTCACATAAATACTATACTTGGTTGTCATGTAGGTCTTTCTTATTCTGCAAAAGGCGTCTTCCTTCCTCTCTTCCTCCCTTTTTTCCTCCCTCCCCTTCTTCCTTTATTTTCATGCAGTCCATTTGTTGGAAGTACCAGTCATCTGTCCTGGGAAAATTGGACATCCTTTGAGCCAACAGTGAGCTTGTTCCTCTGTCTCCTATATTTCCTGTAAATAGGTAATTAGATATAGGTTTCATTAACAACTTAGCTAAAGCTTTTCTGAAAGCATGGCTTGCAAGAAGGACCCCAGTGCCAGTGCAAGCAGTTTATTTGGGAAGTGACTCCACAAGACAGGAGAGAGGGAGTAGGGAGAGTGGGCCAGGCAGGGCAAGACCATTTAAAGTTGTGTTATCAAGGTGCCTACTGTAGACAGCAGGGCTCTATTCAGTGGGGACTTCTGGGAAGCTTAGACAGCACCTCCCAGACTTGCCACTGGCTTCCCTTTCCCCTTGGTTGAAGGTTTTCCTGGAAGCTGGTCCTTGCACACAGTGAGTCAGAACTATTCCCCAGAGCTGCAGCTGAGGTCAGAGGTGGGCAGAGGGATGAGATGGGCACCAGCGGCTTTTGCTACTCAGTCTAGAATATTTCATATGTGGTTCTGTGTATGCCTTTTGTGTGAGGCATGTGCTGATCAGGTGTCCCATTTTAAATGATTCTAAACTTGAAAAGTCATGTCAGCCTTTTAAAGTTCCTCAACAGATTTTCAATAGTGATTTTATGTTCATTGTTGATCATTGCCTGTATCCATCATTTCTTTCAGAGTTGCGAGCTGCTGATTTTTCTAATTTCATCATTCTTTCTGTATTGTTGGGATTTTTCTAAAAGAAAAACTTTCTTTTATTAACCATTTAGTTACCTCAGAGTAACTAAAGACAGATAAAATTTTTTTTTTTTAAAGAAATTCACGTTCTTTTATTTATTTATTTATGACTGTGTTGAGTCTTCGTTTCTGTGCGAGGGCTTTCTCTAGTTGCGGCAAGTGGGGACCACTCTTCATCGCGGTGCGCGGGCCTCTCACCATCGCGGCCTCTCTTGTTGCGGAGCACAGGCTCCAGACGCGCAGGCTCAGTAATTGTGGCTCACGGGCCCAGTTGCTCCGTGGCACGTGGGATCTTCCCAGACCAGGGCTCGAACCCGTGTCCCCTGCATTGGCAGGCAGATTCTCAACCACTGCGCCACCAGGGAACCCCAAGACAGATAAATTCTTGATACTTTTCTTCCCCACTCCTTTTACAAATCAATTTACAGAGTAATGAGTTTGTGCCCTGACAACCTCCAATGCAATCCATTGAATCTTTTTTCTTCCCCTGAACAGTAGGGAAGCATTGCCATGCTATTTAAAAAATGGTGGGATGAGGATAGGTTTTTGGTTGTTTCACATGATTAACAAATTATTAGGCTCTCATGCTTAGTAAAGGGAATAGAGGCATAATAGGGTGAATGGATAACTCAGCAGTAGACAGGAGACAAGGAAGGCAAAATCACTCCTGATCGTAGCACAAGATAAGTCAATGAGATAAGGCAAGCAATGGTCTTGGTGTTTGCAAAGCTCACAAAGATTTGCTTGCATAAATTATGAAGTATGAAACCCCAGATTTCTGCTACTGAGGTGCATTTTGGAGCTCTTGATTCTCAAAATAGAAGCCTGGATTTTTTCAGTCCCGTATTCTTAAAATGTTTTATAAAGGAATGTTAAAGACTATGAACAGTGCTGCCAAATTAAACTGCAAGTCAGTTTATCTTACAGCTAAGTGGGGTCACCAACTCCCTCAAATTTGCCTGGGATTTTCCCAGTTTCAGCACAGGAAAGTTCATCCCAGAAACCCCCTCAAGTCCTCGGCAAACCTGAATTACTGGTCACTCCATCGAAGAGGGATCTTTTTACTGAAAAGATGTTTATAACCTCTGGTCAGTTTTGAGGAGCATGTATGAGATTTTCTTAGTTTGCTGGCCCATCCTATTATTTTTCCCTGTCAGAAATTCTCCTTTGTGACCACCAGCACATGTTTGTAAGGGACTAAGAAGGAAAGGCTATGTTCTCTATTCGAGGAACAGAGAAAGTGAGGTCACCAGGCCACATGGGGATCAAAACATTGCTGTTAGCATCACTAACACCTGTTTCAAGTTAATCTGAAAACGAGGGCTGGGAATAAAGATTTCTGCATAATTGTTTTTGTATTCGTATTAGTTGTATTTTGCTGGGAAAAGTAATCTTTTGAAAAATTATTTTCTTTTAGACTTGAAACCCAGTTGACAACATTGCTAAAAACATAAAACTCAGCTATCATCCCACGTTGCATATTTGTGGAATCTATGGTCCTGCATACATCTTTGTACCTTGTCCTGGTAAATATTTCATTTTATAATATTTTAATGTAATCAGTTGGCTCTAATTGGCTAGAGGCAATTATTCTGACATTCAAGAATTTTCCTTTCACCATCTGAATACCTATTTATGGGCTCAAAGTATCCTTCTATGGCCTTACTATCCTACATCTTATCTAGTTACCATTTTTATGTGTGCTTTTGTCCTACTCTGATGTGGTGCAACCAGACAGATGTATTACTTCCATCTATTGAAATTAGCCAAACATTGGGATTTTCTTCCCTTCAGATCAAGCATATTCACAGATGGGATAAAAAGAATGATTCAGCTGCTTCTCAGAATCCCTACCTTACTGGCAAGGATTTTCAACTGTGGCTGTGACTAGGAAAATTTTAGCAAAAGCCGTGTGGGAAACATGTAGGAAATTTTTAGTGCCCAATATGCAGATGATAGGAATCCAAGGTGTGATCTAAAAAGGAAGATAATTAACAGTCACATGGGTAACTTCAGTTCGTATTTTACGGACAACTTTGGGAACATTGACTCATGAAAATGGAGCCTATGTACAACACAAATGATATTTCTGAACATCAGCCAACAAGTATATCAACAATCTGTTCCAGAGAATGAAGAGCTATTGTTGCTTTAGTCTTCACGTTTATTCGTATTCTCTTTTTGATGGTACAAATATAAATAATGCCCTTTTAAAAAACCAGAGTTTAGTTTCAAAATTGGTTGAAGTAGATTTTAGATTCTTGGGGAGCCATGGGAAAACCGGCACACCTCTCTGAACTCAGGTTTCCTCATCTTTAAGTGAGTGATAGAGATGACTGCTCAGCTGGCCTCACAGGCTCTTTATCAGGATCAAATGGGATAATGTAGAAAAGATGGATGGATTTTAAAATAATAAACACCAACCAAATGTTAGTTATATTTATAGAGCTACAATTTCCTAGGATTTGAGGGGTACTTTCTATTTGTTGATGTATTCTTCATAAAAACCATGTCAAATTTTGAAAAATACTCAAGAGCATATTACGTAATGATTGGCACAAGGTAAACAGTTAATAAATCTATTCTTTTTAAATTTATTGAATCATATCTCCATGTGTATTTATTTCTAGAAAGAAAATAATCCAGAATGATATCATATTTTATTTATCTGGACTTTAGACTCTGGTTGGCATTTTCAAATATTCTATCTATGGATATTCTCTTCCTTTGTACTGAACTATTTTGGGAGAGGAAAAAGATCTTGTGTATTCCTAATAATATAAATTTTACTGCATAAAATATCACTGAGCTACTGTCTACTGTTTTAAACATTTCCCAAGGAAAAATATTTCATCCTGGATTAAACTAGGTGTCTAAATAGATTGATTCTTACCCTGAAGTCACTGAAATAACATTTTAATGCCACTTTCAAAATATAAATTTTGATGTGGTTTTTGAAAGGTGAAACGAATAAAATTTTTGAAGCTAAAAATAAAGGAGAGACTGTGACAATCATTTTACTACAAAAAATACAGATACACTCGCTCCATTTGTTATTTTCTAATTTAAATAATATAGTGGTTACTGAGAGACATCAACAATATTTTTGTCAGGTTTTATTACGCACAGATGACAATTATCAGATATTTTGGAATGACAATATAGGGCCTTCGAGTAGATTTCTTTAAATTTGTTATAAGTGCTTCCAGTCCTGTTTGCTTTCTTTAGGTGTTACTGCATCAGGGGGAAACAGACCTCTTTCTCCTGTGACAAAGAGAGAACCCAGGAAGGGACAGTTTTTTTCCCCTCACAGGTGATGGAGTTTGTATAAAGAATGCAGTGGATAATAGCTGGCTTGTCTTCTGAACAGATGGTGATGGTCTTGTTGCTAGGATAAGGCCTCAAGAATTTAGTTTTTAATTCCACATTTTTTGCCTCAGTGCCATGAATATCCCTAGGTTTCCCAAGGCAAAACAAGCAAACAAACAAACAAAAACCTACACAGGAAGAATGACAGAGAGAGAGAGATGGGGCAGCAGAGCAAAGACTGAAGCCAGGTCAATAGAAGCTTTGGGGAAAATGCCTGCTCAGCTGTCTGCAATCACCTGGGTTTGAAAGGCAGGCAGGAAGGAAGATTGGTTTGGCAGAAGAACTGGGCCTTTTGATGCCTCTGATACCACAGAGAAAAATACCCATTTCTTCCCATTAGAAGTCTGTTGACTTTCCTAATTAAGATAAACATGTTTCTGAAAGAGTTAGCTCTTCCAGCATGACATTTATAAAAGAAACTAGATATACACACAGGAATGTTTGCCAAGAATTTGGGCTAATGGTGGTCTATGAAGCATTGTACAGAAATATTTTGAAATAGTTGCCATATCTAAAAGTGAGCGACTTTCATTCCCTCCAGTCAATTAAACATCTAATTTCAACTCTAGGAGATAATAACTGAAGTATTTTCTTATAAGTGAATGGTTAGAAAACTGTTAAACACATAGCCCTGAAGCATGAAAAATATATTCGTTTAACAGCTTTATTCTTTTTTTTTTTAACATCTTTATTGGAGTATAATTACTTTACAATGGTGTGTTAGTTTCTGCTTTATAACAAAGTGAATCGGTTATACATATACATATGTTCCCATATCTCTTCCCTCTTGCATCTCCCTCCCTCCCGCCCTCCCTATCCCACCCCTCTTGGTGGTCACAAAGCACCGAGCTGACCTCCCTGTGCTATACAGCTGCTTCCCACTAGCTATCTATTTTACTTTTGGTAGTGTTATATGTCCATGCCACTCTCTCACTTTGTCCCAGCTTACCCTTCCCCCTCCCCATAGTCTCAAGTCCATTCTCTAGTAGGTCTGTGTCTTTATTCCTATCTTGCTGCTAGGTTCTTCATGACCAATTTTTCTTTTTTTTAGATTCCATATATATGTGTTAGCATATGGTATTTGTTTTTCTCTTTCTGACTTACTTCACTCTGTATGACAGACTCTAGGTCCATCCACCTCACTACAAATAACTCAATTTCGTTTCTTTTTATGGCTGAGTAATATTCCATTGTTTATATGTGCCACATCTTCTTTATCCATTCATCTGTTGATGGCCACTTAGGTTGCTTCCATGTCCTGGCTATTGTAAATAGAGCTGCAATGAACATTTTGGTACATGAGTCTTTTTGAATTATGGTTTTCTCAGGGTATATGCCCAGTAGTGGGATTGCTGGGTCGTATGGTAGTTCTATTTTTAGTTCCTTAAGGAACCTCCATACTGTTCTCCATAGTGGCTGTATCAATTTACATTCCCACCAACAGTGCAAGAGGGTTCCCTTTCCTCCACACCCTCCCCAGCATTTATTGTTTGTAGATTTTTTGATGATGGCCATTCTGACTGGTGTGAGATGATATCTCATTGTAGTTTTGATTTGCATTTCTCTAATGATTAATGATGTTGAGCATTCTTTCATGTGTTTGTTGGCAATCTGTATATCTTCTTTGGAGAAATGTCTATTTAGGTCTTCTGCCCATTTTCGGATTGGGTTGTTTGTTTTTTTGACATTGAGCTGCAGGAGCTGCTTGTATGTTTTGGAGATTAATCCTTTGTCAGTTGCTTCACTTGCAAATATTTTCTTCCATTCTGAGGGTTGTCTTTTCATCTTGTTTATGGTTTCCTTTGCTGTGCCAAAGCTTTTAAGTTTCATTCGGTCCCATTTGTTTAGTTTTGTTTTTATTTCCATTTCTCTAGGAGGTGGGTCAAAAAGGATCTTGCTGTGATGTATGTCATAGAGTGTTCTGCCTATGTTTTCCTCTAAGAGTTTGATAGTGTCTGGCCTACATTTAGGTCTTTAATCCATTTTGAGTTTATTTTTGTGTATGGTGTTAGGGAGTGTTCTAATTTCATTCTTTTACATGTAGCTATCCAGTTTTTCCAGCACCACTTATTGAACAGGCTGTCTTTTCTCCACTGTATATTCTTGCCTCCTTTATCAAAGATAAGGTGACCATATGTGCGTGGGTTTATCTCTGGGCTTTCTATCCTGTTCCATTGATCTATATTTCTGTTTTTGTGCCAGTACCATACTGTCTTGATTACTGTAGCTTTGTAGTATAGTCTGAAGTCAGGGAGCCTGATTCCTCCAGCTCCGTTTTTCTTTCTCAAGATTGCTTTGGCTAATCGGGGTCTTTCATGTTTCCATACAAATTGTAAAATTTTTTGTTCTAGTTCTGTGAAAAATGCCAGTGGTAGTTTGATAGGGATTGCATTGAATCTGTAGATTGCTTTGGGTAGTAGAGTCATTTTCACAATGTTGATTCTTCCAATCCAAGAACATGGTATATCTCTCCAACTGTTTGTATCATCTTTAATGTCTTTCATCAGTGTCATAATTTTCTGCATACAGGTCTTTTGTCTCCTTAGGTAGGTTTATTCCTAGATATTTTATTCTTTTTGTTGCAATGGTAAATGGAAGTGTTTAGTTAATTTCACTTTCAGATTTTTCATCATTAGTGTATAGGAATGCAAGAGATTTCTGTGCATTAATTTTGTATCCTGCAACTTTACCAAATTCATTGATTAGCTCTAGGAGTTTTCTGGTAGCATCTTTAGGATTCTCTATGTATAGTACCATGTCATCTGCAAACAGTGACAGCTCTACTGCTTCTTTTCCGATTTGGATTCCTTTCATTTCTCTTTCTTCTCTGATTGCTGTGGCTAAAACTTCCAAAACTATGTTGAATAATAGTGGTGAGAGTGGGCAACCTTCTCTTGTTCCTGATCTTAGTGGAAATGGTTTCAGTTTTTCACCTTTGAGGACGATGTTGGCTGTGGGTTTGTCATATATGGCCTTTATTATGTTGAGGAAAGTTCTCTCTATGCCTACTTTCTGGAGGGTTTTTATCATAAATGGGTGTTGAATTTTGCTGAAAGCTTGCTCTGCATCTATTGAACTGATCATTTGGTTTTTCTCCTTCAATTTGTTAATATGGTGTATCACATTGATTGATTTGCATATATTGAAGAATCCTTGTATTCATGGGTTAAACCCCACTTGATCATGGTGTATGATTCTTTTAATGTGCTATTGGATTCTGTTTGCTAGTATTTTGTTGAGGGTTTTTGCAGCTATTTTCATCAGTGATATTGGCCTATAGTTTTCTTTCTTTGTGACATCTTTGTCTGGTTTTGGAATCAGGGTGTTGGTGGCCTCGTAGAATGAGTTTGGGAGTGTTCCTCCCTCTGCTATATTTTGGAAGAGTTTGAGGATAGGTGTTAGCTCTTCTCTAAATGTTTGATACCATTCGCCTGTGAAGACATCTGGTCCTGGGCTTCTGTTTGTTGGAAGATTTTTAATTACAGTCTCAATTTCAGTGCTTCTGATTGGTCTGTTTATATTTTCTATTTCTTCCTGGTTCAGTCTCAGAAGGTTGTGCATTTCTAAAAATTTGTCCATTTCTTCCAGGTTGTCCATTTTATTGACATATAGTTGCTTGTAGTAATCTCTCATGATCCTTTGTATTTCTGCAGTGTCAGTTGTTACTTCTCCTTTTTCATTTCTAATTCTATTGATTTGAGTCTTCTCCCTTTCTTTCTTGATGAGTCTGGCTAACGGTTTATCAATTTTGTTGATCTTCTCAAAGAACCAGCTTTTAGTTTTATTGATCTTTGCTATCATTTCCTTCATTTCTTTTTCATTTATTTCTGATCTAGTATTTATGATTTCTTTCCTTCTGCTAACTTTGGGGTTTTTTTGTTCTTCTTTCGCTAATTTCTCTAGGTGTAAGGTTAGGTTGTTTATTTGAGATGTTTCTTGTTTCTTAAGATAGGATTGTATTGCTATAAACTCCCCTCTTAGAACTGCTTTTGCTGAATCCCATAGATTTTGGGTCATTGTGTTTTCATTGTCATTTGTTTCTAGGTATTTTTTAATTTCCTCTTTGATTTCTTCAGTGATCTCTTGTTTATTAACTAGTGTATTGTTTAGCCTCCATGTGTTTGTATTTTTTACATATTTTTTCCTGTAATTGATATCTAGTCTCATAGCATTGTGGTCGGAAAAGATACTTGATACAATTTCAATTTTCTTAAATTTACCAAGGCTTAATTTGTGACCCAAGGTATGATCTATCTTTGAGAATGTTCCATGAGCACTTGAGAAGAATGTGTATTCTGTTGTTTTTGGATGGACTGTCCTATAAATATCAATTAAATCCATCTTGTTTAATGTATCATTTAAGGCTTGTGTTTCCTTATTTATTTTCATTTGGGATGATCGGTCCATTGGTGAAAGTGGGGTGTTAAAGTCCCCTACTATGATTGTGTTACTGTCGATCTCCCCTTTTATGGCTGTTAGTATTTGCCTTATGTATTGAGGTGCTTCTCTGTTGGGTGCATAAATATTTACAATTGTTATATCTTCTTCGTGGATTGATCCCTTGATCATTATGTAATGTCCTTCTTTGTCTCTTGTCTTTCTTTTGATGTCTTTTAGTAGTCTTTCTTTTAATGTCTATTTTGTCTTACATGAGAATTGCTACTCCAGCTTTCTTTTGATTTCCATTTGCATGGAATATCTTTTTCCATCCCCTCACTTTCAGTCTGTTTGTGTCCCTAAGTCTGAAGTGGGTCTCTTGTAGACAGCATATATACGGGTCTTGTTTTTGTATCCATTCAGCCAGTCTATGTCTTTTGGTTGGAGCATTTAATCCATTTACATTTAAGGTAATTATCGATATGTATGTTCCTATTACCATTTTCGTAATTGTTTGGGGTTTGTTATTGTAGGTCTTTTCCTTCTCTTGTGTTTCCTGCCTAGAGAAGTTCCTTTAGCATTTGTTGTAAAGCTGTTTTGGTGGTGCTGAATTCTCTTAGCTTTTGCTTGTCTGTAAAGGTTTTCATTTGTCTGTCAAATCTGAATGACATCCTTGTTGTGTAGAGTAATCTTGGTTGTAGTTTTTTCCCCTTCATCACTTTAAATATGTCCTGCCACTCCCTTCTGGCTTGCAGAGTTTCTGCTGAAAGATCTGCTGTTAACCTTATAGGGATTCCCTTGTGTGTTATTTGCTGTTTTTCCCTTGCTGCTTTTAATATTTTTTCTTTGTATTTAATTTTTGATAGCTTGATTAATATGTGTCTTGGCGTGTTTCTCCTTGGATTTATCCTGTATGGGACTCTCTGTGCTTCCTGGACTTGATTAACTATTTCCTTTCCCATATTAGGGAAGTTTTCAACTATAATCTCTTCAAGTATTTTCTCAGTCCCTTTCTTTTTCTCTTCATCTTCTGGGACCCCTATAATTCGAATGTTGGTGCATTTAATGTCCCAGACATCTCTGAGACTGGCCTCAAATCTTTTCATTCTTTTGTCTTTATTCTGCTCTGCAGTAGTTATTTCCACTCTTTTATCTTCCAGGTTACTTATCCATTCTTCTGCCTCAGTTATTCTGCTATTGGTCCCTTCTAGAGAATTTTTTATTTCATTTGTGTTGTTCATCACTGTTTGTTTGCTTTTAGTTCTTCTAGGTCCTTGTTAAACGTTTCTTGTATTTTCTCCATTCTATTTCCAAGATTTTGGATCATCTTTACTATCATTATTCTGAATCCTTTTTCAGGTAGACTGCCTATTTCCTTTAGCTTGCTGTAGCTTGCTGGTCATTGAGTGGAGCTGGGTCTTGGCGTTGAGACATAGATCTCTGGGAGATTTTCGCCATTTGATATTACATGGGGCTGGGAGGTCTCTTGTGGACTAGTGTCCTGAACTTGGCTCTCCCACCTCAGAGACACAGCCCTGATGCCTGGCTGGAGCACCAAGAGCCTGTCATCCACACGGCTCAGAATAAAAGGGAGAAAAGAAAGAAAGAAAGAAAAAAGAAAGAAAGAGAGAGAGAGAGGGAGAGAGAGGGAGGGAGGGAGGGAGGAAGGAAGGAAGAAGGAAAGAAAGAAAGAAAGAAGATAAAATAAAATAAAATAAAGTAAAATAAAATAAAGTTATTAAAATAAAAAATAATTATTAAAAAAATAATTTAAAGTAATAAAAACAAAGAAAGAAGGAAAAAAAGAGCAACCAAACTAAAAAACAAATCCAATGATAACAAGTGCTATAAACTATACTAAAAAAAAAACAAAAAAAAAAACCAGACAGACAGAACCCTAGGACAAATGGTAAAAGCAAAGCTATACAGACAAAATCACACACAGAAGCATACACATACACACTCACAAAAAGAGAAAAAGGGAAAAAATATATATATCATTGCCCCCAAAGCCCACCTCCTCAATTTGGGATGATTCGTTGTCTATTCAGGTATTCCACAGATGCAGGTACATCAAGTTGATTGTGGATATTTAATCCGCTGCTCCTGGGGCTCCTGGGAGAAATTTCCCTTTCTCTTCTTTGTTCGCACAGCTCCTGGGGTTCAGCTTTGGATTTGCCCCTGCCTCTGTGTGTAGGTCGCCTGAGGTCATCTGTTCCCGCTCAGACGGGATGGGGTTAACGGAGCAGCTGCTTTGGGGGCTCTGGCTCACTCAGGCCAGGGGAGGGAGGGGTACGGAGCATGGGGCAAGGCTGCGGCGGCAGAGGCCGGCGTGACGTTGCAGCAGCCTGAGGTGTGCCGTGCGTTCTCCTGGGTACGTTGTCCCTGGATCATGGGACCCTGGCAGTGGTGGGCGGCACAGGCTCCCGGGAAGGGAGGTGTGGACAGTGACCTGTGCTCGCACACAGGCTTCTTGGTGGCGACAGCAGCAGCCTGAGCGTCTCATGCCCGTCTCTGGGGTCCGCACTGATAGCCGTGGGTCGCGCCCGTCTCTGGAGCTCCTTTAAGCCGCGCTCCTAATCCCCTCTCCATGCACACCAGGACACAAAGAGGCAAGAAAAAGTCTCTTGCCTCTTCAGCAGCTCCAGCCTTTCCTGGAGTCCCTCCCAGCTAGCTGTGGTGCACTAGCCCCTTCAGGCTGTGTTAACACAGCCAACCCTAGTCCTCTCCCTGGGATCCTACCTCCGAAGCCCGAGGCTCAGCTCCCAGCCCCCGCCCGTCCCGGCAGGTGAGCAGACAAGCCTCTCGGCTGGTGAGTGCTGGTCGGCACGGATCCTCTGTGCGGGAATCTCTCCGCTTTGCCCTCCGCACCCCTATTGCTGCACTCTCCTCCGTGGCTCCGAAGCTTCCCTCCCGCCACCCCTCATCTCGGCCAGTGAAGGGGCTTCCTAGTGTGTGGAAACTTTTCCTCTTTCACAGCTCCCTCCCAGAGGTGTAGGTCCCGTCCCTATTCTTTTGTCTCTGTTTTTTTCTTTTTTCTTTTTCCCTACCCAGGTACGTGGGGAGTTTCTTGCCTTTTGGGAGGTCTGAGGTCTTCTGCCAGCGTTCAGTAGGTGTTCTGTAGGAGTTGTTCCACATGTAGATGTATTTCTGATGTATTTGTGGGGAGGAAGGTGATCTCCACTTCTTACTCTTCTGCCATTGTGAAGCTCCTCTCCAACAGCTTTATTCTTTTATCGCTAATTTACTTCAGAGAATTTCCTCTAGTGTAATTTTCAATAAAATGCTGTTATTTTGAAGTCTTCTTTATTGAATACAAGAGCTATGTAGATGATTATAGGCCATTAGTCTAAAAGACTTGGGGATGCTGAACACTCAACTGTGAGTGAGGGTGTCTATGTGTTAGGAAGGGATTACCTGCCAGGGTTGTCAGATCATATGCCTGAATTAGTCGGTTCCATCAAATCCTCCATTTTGTTGCATGTCCTCCCCCAACACCCCAACACACAGTGTAAGTGACATTAATCACTTGTCTCAGAGCTCTCTGGATGCGACTTTAATCATTCAGTAGTTGACCATATGATTTTTATGACTAATGTGACTGTTGGCATTGTATGCAAGTCCCCCACTTAACCTGAGTCTCACCGTAAAATGTTAACATGTGTTTGCTGAGTCTCTACACTCAAGTTCAGACTAAGATCGGGCACCTGCTAGTGCTGAGAAATCTATACCTCATTCAAAATTGTTATTGGGCATACTGCATTGAGAGCTGTTGCTGAAGCTTGTATGACTTAGACTGAGAGTATAAATCACATACTATTATTGTGTTTCAGAAGGGGCCAATCACACTCAGGTTTTATACTAGTTGCTTTGGAGGGAAAGGATGCCATAGTTTCTCCTTTGCACACCTCCTCTAACCTTTGCATTTATAACCCACTGCAATTCTGCATCCCCTGACAAACTGCCTAGTGTTTTAGGGGCTCTTCTTGTAAAACGGCCTAACATTTGTCTTTTTAAAATCCCTACCCTCATCAAAATTACCTGTTTGGTATTATACTCCCTCAGGGCCTTTAAGTAAACTATCTGTATGCTCTGATTGATTTAATTCAAGGTAAGTTGTTAATGACTTATTAATGGCTTCATAGGTAATATCCTTGTTTTCTGGTAAAGATTTTTAACGACACGCAAAAATAACGACTAGTGATTAGAATTCTAAATGCTACAGGAAAAATGGTAATAAGAACATGGGGAATGGAACAGATATTTTTGGCAGAAATGCTTTTCAGTATTTCTCAACGCATGTCATGAAAATGGCTGCCTTTTCTACTAAATGACTGACCAGCTTTGTTTTAGAGAATTTTTGCCATATTCAACTGTATGTGTGTCTGGAGATGTGGTAGACGCCATAATCTGGCTCTTTATTTCTACTGGCTAAGGCATGCTATAAAATGTGTCCTCCAAAAAAGCAGACTTCATTTAAATAACCGATTGTTTTGGAATTGCCCAATTACTAAACTATTCATTTGGCCAAATTTACTTTTAAGAAATTATTTCCAAACTTATTTGCATGGAGACACAGGCATATTTTATCTCAAATTAATTTATCTCAAGTTTCATACTCCAAACATTGGATCTTCACAGAACACATGTCCTTATGCAATTTGCATTCATCAAAGAAGTGCATGATTGAGTTTCACCTGATTGTGCAAGTTACAAGTGAATCTGATGTATCTCTCTGTGTTTTCTTATTACTTCCAGTTTTAATAAATAGGGAAACAAAGGCATTAATATTCAATTTTAAATGTAGAAAAAAACCACAAGTATTTTCAAATAAAATCCTGTAATTCAATGTCCTTTAAATTTAAATAGTTTTTATTTTACTATATTTTACTCAAAGTATTTCACCTTATGTTTATTTCCAAAATTCCATGGGTGTATGTGTATATCTGTATATGCTTTATATTTGGACAGCTAGATGTTTTAAAAAGGCCATCATGTTGTAGAATTATCAGATCCCCAGAAAGCTGGCTTTAACAACTGTGAAGTCCTGTTGAGTGTGGCCTTCAATCTCTCCCCACCCCTTTTAAATATACAGAGTTCATGCTGGCAGCAGACTTTAAAATGCTGATTTATGACTATTCCCATTTAACACTTTCATGATTTGAATGACCACTAAGGCAGGTTTGAAATCAAAACGGAAAAGTGAAAGGTCATGGCTGTTGCTACAGAAATCTTGTTGGGTTCTGTGGGACCAGTTATTTCTGATTAAGACATTTCAGTTGGCCAAGCTTATCAATGGGCATCAAGTAATGGATTTGCAAACAGGCCTGCTTGGAAGAGGGAAAGATTAAGGTTAGAGAAAATAATCATAGGTTTCTTTTTTTTTTTTTAAACACTGTTTTCTCTACATGTATCACTTTATTTCTTGATTTTAATGAAGTGTATATATTTTCTGACAGCCATGAAAACTATGTGATATGAAGAGAAATGCCATTGTTCTTATTGGATAATTTCCTATCAGAGCCCATCAGGGGGTCCAGGCATTTACAAAGAAGATCAGTAATTGTACTATCTTGCTTGGTGGGTAAGTCATTCAGAAGGGAACAGACTGTGAAAACTGAGCCTGCTATTTTTTGGTGAGCACGTTGTCAATCTGTTTAAGTAAACTTTGGTATTACACAGAAGATTGTTCTCTCCTAATTATATTGCTAACACTGTGTTCAAATTGTGTGAACGTTCTGTCTTAAATGAACTCCACTGCATGTAGATTTTGCAGGGATCTCTAAACAGAGGGTGGTTTCATTATGTACCACAGTTATAGATATTTTATATACAGCCCAGTGAGTTAAAGACAAAAGTGTTTTTTTTAGCAGTTTAATGAAAGGAGTATAAATTTATGTACAAATATAAAAAGTATAGAGAAAAAATGAGGATATTACTTGATACTGTATGGTTTTATATCTGAGTATAACAATCACCCTTCTGGTTTATTTCTTGGCAATCCCTAAAGAGCTTAGCACTGTACCTAGCATAGGATAAAACAAAAAACTGACTAATGTGATGGATAGAAATGGATTAGATCTAATTACAGCCTGTTTCAAGTGCAAAAAATAAAAAGAGCAGATTTAGAAAAGATGTTTGGGGGAAATTTGGGATTAGAATAAAAACAGGAAGTCCATTGAGAAAGTTAGCATTTTATCCCAAATCAAAATTCTTCTGATTCATGGGATGTGGACTAGCTGGAGGGAAGGAATGACAACGATAAGATAAAGGGACGTGTTGCCTTTATAGTCTGCAATTCATTGACTTCATAATTATATATTAGAGATTAGGATTTCAGGGCATAGTGCACTGAACAAAAGCTTTTGAGATTATGACTAAGTAAACTAGATTCTGTGAGTATTTGAAGCTACTCTCTGAAGTTGTGAAAAAGAAGGAATAGTTCTTCCTAGGGTGCTTAACCAAACTGGCAATTGGGTACACGGAGAATCTGACTCGACATAAAAGAGATAACACACACCATATGATACGTTATCTGAACTATATGTTCCCTACTATTTTCAGTACCATTTTGAAGGTTATGAGATTGATTCACCCTCTGTCTTGTATTGCTTTTTATCTTTTTCTAGAGAAAGGGGAGATCATTATATATTACTGAATATATTTGTTAGTATATTCTGCACGTAAAAATCTAAAATCATTCTTAATGCTTTAAGAGGATGGGTTATTTTATTTCACTGCCTACAGATTATTGACATCCTTTCTCTATTTCAACAAATGATTTTGCTCTTTGCTCTGAGTTCAACACTATAGAGATAAGGATGAGAAAACTGGCAAAATAGAGAAGAAATAATAAGCATATACATACCCTCTAGAATAATACACTTCAGATCCTAAAAAACTTTATCCATGATGATGCAAGAGCTGTTTTACTCAAACAAAATCCATCCTCATTCAGTCATCTTTCTCTAAGCCTTAGAATTTGGCTATGAAGATTATGATATTTGGTAACTCATTTGAACAATACCCAAAGGGCTTCTTTTAACTTTGTACTTTTTGCAGAGAGCAAAGGTGGAGAGAAGTGAGAAGAAAATAACATTCAACACATAGTTATTTGGCAGGCACTGGGCTAAGTACTTTCAAATGCCCTTTTAAAAAAAATTTACTCTTTATAAGAGGTATCCAAAATAGCTATCTTGATCCTCATTTATCATATGAAAACATAGATTCAGAGAAATTAAATTACTTGCACAAGTTCACAAGGGCAGGGACCATGTCTATTTTTTTTCCCTCTCTCACTACACTCTCTCTTAGTACTTAGAGGTGGTTGGCACCTCACTAGTACTCATTACACATATATTTCATTTGATGGTGAATAAAGTTCCAAAGCCTATTCTTTCCTCATTATTGTTATAGCATCCATACTCTGAAATAAACTGTATACTATTATTGAATTGTGTTAGCTTTGACTATACATTATATAGAGTTTGCTTTATTTATTATTTTTTCAGTTTTCAGTATTTTTTCAGTATACTTCAGTTAACCAGTATGGTTTTGGTGATAGCTATAAGCCACTCCTCATTAGAAAACTGGAGAAACCCTTAGCCAGTAATTGTCTCTGTGGCTCATATCCAAGTCCGGTTCCATCTGTTCAAAATAAATTACCATCCAACGGTAAGCTGCCCCTCAACACCACAGGATCAAAAGAATCTGGTCAGCAGATCAGAAAATACTTTTGGCTGGCTGCTTTGACCCATAATCCATTTCTCTCCCAGCTCCTCACTATCCAGTGTAAGTCAATGTGGATATCATCTCCCCAGATTTCCATAGGAAGAACCAGGCTACCTAGCTTTTCATCATATTCTGGAGTGTCTCGTGTACACAAAGTTTCTCCATTTTTTCTCTCCATTAACCTCTAAGTTTCTTGCAGTCAGAGATCATATCTGAATGTTTTACTACTGAATTAGCCGTATCTAACTCAGCACCCAGTCTGCAGTACTTACTTAATAGCTATCTTCTGGTTGAATGAAAAAATTCCTTGCTCACTGGCTACTGTTTACTGTTGGAAGGTTTCAAGCATTCCCTGTTCCTTCTCCTAAACTTAATTATATGCTACCCCTTTTACCATGTGTATTAGTTTGCTGGGGCTTCCACAACAACATACCACAGACTGGGTGGCTTAAACAGCAGAAATTTATTTTCCCACAGTTCTGGAGGCTAGAAGTCTGAGATCAAGAAGGTGGCAGAGTTGGTTTCACCTGAGGGTCTCTGTCTTTGATCTGCAGCTGGCCACCTTCTTGCTGTGTCCTCATACGGTTGTGCCTAGGTCTCCATGTTGTCTTTGGCCTATTCTGTTCTTATAAGGACACAAACCATACTGGACTAGGACAACCCCCCACCCCCATATGACATCATTTTACCTTAATTACCTCTATATAGGCCTTATCTCCAGATACAGTCACATTCTAAGGTATTGGGAATTAGAACTTCAACATATAAATTGGGGAGGGGGGGCACAATTCTGCCCATAACACCATGGGGTGGAGTGGGAGCACAGAGAAGCTTCAAATGCCCCCTTCCCTAATAATTTTCCCTTATAGGTGGTAGAGTAGAAATTCCACCCCTATCTGAAAATATGAGAACTGGGGAACCAGTATTTTTCTCCCCAGATCTATCTCCCACAAATGTGTGAAATGCAAAGGATGTTAGGAAATAAAATTCTCTTTTAATGTTAGCAAGTTCTGTAAGTGCTCCTCTCAACATGCTTGCAAATTACCTCTAAAAAGAACTTTCAACCTAATAACGCTTTGTGCCTATAAAGGCCCACAAAAGTCTCTAAGTCTATGATGGAAAGGTTATATAGATTTTCCTACTTTTAAGTAAGATAAAAATGTATTCTAGGTTGTGTGTTGCCTGAAAAATATCCTGCATATCACTCACAAAGTAGTTTCTTTATTTTATAATTTCTATATTAGTTTGAGTAAGTGTACTGACCTCCTGATGTGATCGCCAGCCTAGGACTATTATATGAGCAAGAAATAAATTTCAATCAGGTTTATTTGTTTTACTGGTTTGCCTCATCTAATTAAAACAGAAATTAGTATCTTGAAGTATATTGCTGCCGTATCAAAAACTTAAAATAAAGGGCATTGACTTATAATAGTTGAGCAGCAGAAAATAGGGAAACAACTATTGGGGAATGGAAAGATATTGGAGATCTATGTTATGCAGTAGCTAAATATTTGATAAAACTATTGGCTGCAACAACCTGCAAGGCAGATATACTGAGCCTGCTAATCTAGGAAAAGTTGTTAGAAAGAGCTAGCATGTTTGTGTGTCGCTCTTTGCTGCATTTGGCATAGCATTACAAGGATGAGATGAGCTCAGGAAAGGATAGGCTAATTTGTAAGCATAAATGGCCTTCTAGGAATGTAAAGTCTAACTGCTTCTGTACTCCAAAATGTAGGCTAAAGACTTTGACTGTCAAAGTCCCAATATTGCTTCTCAGTTAAAAAAAAAAAAAAAGAAGACTTATTATAGCAAAGATAAAATTAAGCGTGTTGGGAGTTCTACTTCTGGCATGACAGTGTGAGGAGCTTCTTGGATCTTCTCCCCAGTAAAACTGGAGAAAATTAAAAAAATAAGATTAAGGTCTCTGAATATGACCCTATGGACATACAGCAAATGAAGAAATATTTATTCAAGAAAATCTACTAAAATTGGTAAGAACTGTGAGATTATGTGGTATTTGAACAAAGACCGGCAGCCTCCCTCTGACTCTCATCTCAGGGAGATAGACACTCCACCTGAGACTGCTATAGCCAAGAGCACACGGCTCCTTTTCTCTTCCAATTCCCAGTTGGAGGGTTATCTTCCTGAGAGGGACATGTCATCAGCATTTCTTATCCTATCCCAGCAACCTGTTGTTGAGGCTAAGTGCTGGGCAAGTGTGGCTAAATGAGTCCCCTTCATCTTTCCAGCTTCCACTCATGGGATGGAGGCTCTACCTTGGATGCAGCACCACTGAGAGCTCTGTGGTCATGATGGCCTTGCCCTGGCTCATGGGGTGGGAGTTTCCACACTGAGAGAGGCAAGTTAAGGAGATTTGGAGCTGTTGCCTTCCACTCTTCTCTTCTTAGTGCAAAACTCCTAAAGTAGAGATGTTGTTCAGAGAGAACATGTCATTGTCCTCCCCACCCCACTGCATGGCTCAGAGGTTTTTCTGGAGATGGGGGCCAGAGAAGCAAGCCATGGAACTATATATCCAAACTTTCCCCCAGAGTAATTGCCTTTATTTGTAAAGTGGAGGAGTGTGGAGGAGTTCAAGTCTAAGGGCACTCTAAAAAAGAGAGTGGAAGTTGTAGTAAAAGGAGATTGTTAGATTCATTCCAGATGTAAGCTAAATTGTAGGCTGGCTAGTTTACTGGAGAGAAATGGGGAAAGAGACAGCTGGGAAGAGCCCCCCTGGTGTCAGAACAAATCCCAACACTGACCTAGGAACTATCCCTTCAAAGAGCCTGACTTGATTGGCTTAGCATGTGAAGCAATTTATGCCCCAGAACATTGTTGGAAACAATAGAACAATCAGCCAGAAATTAGGGGAGCTTAACAGTGTGGTCAGGGAAAAGATAGTCAAAGATAGCTCTGCCAAAACCACTGTTATTACAGGGCATCCTGGGGGCATACCCAAGTCTGTGCCCCTTCAGAAGCAACAACAGAAGCTTCACACTATGTGGGGGTGAGGGCAGATAGACTTCACTAAAATAATCCAGCCAGTCACTAAACACCCAAGTAAATAAATTACAATAGTAAGACCCAGAAAGGGAGGGCCAAATGCTTAAATTTGCTATAATATATGATCTAAAATGTTTAATTTCCAACCAAAAAATTGAGACATGCAGGCAATCAAGAAAGTATAACCTGTACACCAGAAACAAACAGGTAACAAATTATTGTGATAAAAACCAGATGTTGGATTTAACTGTCAAAGATTTCAAAATATCCATTATAAATATGTTAAAAGAATTAAGGAAACCATGATTAAAAATTAAAAGATGACAATGATGCATCAAATACAGAATATCAAAAAGAGCTAGAAATTATACAAAAAGAACCAAATGGAAATTCGGCAATCAAAAATTTTAATAACTGAAATTTTAAAAATTACTAGAAGGGCTTGATAGTAGATTTGAAGCTGTCAGAAGAAAAAACAACTCACAAACTTTTAGAATGATAGAAATTATGCAATCCAAAGAACAGAGAAGAAGAATGAAGGAAAGTAAACAGTGCCTCAGAGAAATGTAGAACATCATTAGCACACCAACGTATACCTAGTGGGACTACCAGAAGGAGGAGAGAGAGAGAATAGCAGAATAAATATTTGAAGAAATATTTGCTGAAAATTTCCCATATTTATTGACAAATATTGACATACACATCCAGGAAGCTCCATGAATCCCAAATTAGATAAACACAAAGAAATCTACAAGTAGACGCATCACAGTAAAAATTCTGAAAGGCAAAGACAAGGAGAACATCTTGAAAGCTGCAAGGGAAAAATGACTTATCATTTACAAGGAAACCCCAATAAGATTTACAGCTGACTTCTCATCAGAAACAATGAAGGTTGGAAAGCAGTGGGATAACATAGTCTATCCTTTCTCAAAATCAAGTGTTCAAAGAAAAAAAACCTGTCAACCTAGAATCCTATATCTAGCAAACTTATCTTTCAGAAATAAAGGCAAAATAAAAACATCCCCAGATAAACAGAAACTGAGAGTATTTAGCAGAACCGACTTGTAAGAAATACTAAACAGATTTCTTCAGACTGAAAGCAAGTGACCCCAAACAGAAGTTCAAATCTAAAAAAAATAAAGCAAAAAAGAGCACTGGTAAAGGTAATTATGTAATCTTAATAGACAGTATAAATGCATATTTATTCTCATTTATTTTCTTGACTGACTTAAAAAGCAATTATATAAAGTCATATGCATATAATGTGTTGTTGGGTCTATAACATAAAGAAATGTAATATATTTGTCAATAATAGCACAAAGAGGTGGGTGGGAGTAAAGCTGTAATGGGCTAAGAAAATGATTCCAGATGGTAACTTAAATTCACAGGAACAAATGAAGAGAACTAGAAATGATAAACAAGAAGGTTAACACAGCAAAAGCTATTAATATATACTTGCTCTCCTTTTTCCATTTATCTTCTTTAAAATATATAAAATTATATAAAATATAATGTATCATTGGGTTTGTAACATTTATAAATGTAATAGATGTATAAAAATAATACCCCCAAAATGGGGAAAAGAGAATATAGCTATATAGGAGTAACATTTCCATATCTCATGGAAATTAAGTTAGTATAAACCTGTAGCTGTTTCTGATAAGAGGTATATCGCAAGCCCTAGAGCAATCATTAAGGAAATAACAGAAAAAATAATTTAAAAAATCATTAAAAAATTAAATGACACCAAAAGCATGAGCAACAACAAAGCAAATAAATAAATTAGACTTCATCAAAATTAACTTTCCAGGAAGTGAAGACAAACCACAGGATAGAAAAAAAAAATTTGCAAATCATATGTATGATAAGGAATTTGTATCTAGAATATATAAAAGACTCTTACAACTCAATAATATAAAGACCCCAACTGAAAATTTGTCAAAGGAGCTGACTAGACATTTCTACAAAGAAAATATGCAATATCAAAAAAAGCTTGAAGGCTTCCCTGGTGGTGCAGTGGTTGAGAATCTGCCTGCCAATGCAGGGGACACGGGTTCGAGCCCTGGTCTGGGAAGATCCCACATGCCGTGGAGCAACTAGGCCCATTGAGCCACAGTTGCTGAGCCTGCGCGTCTGGAGCCTGTGCTCCGCAGCAAGAGAGGCTGCGATAATGAGAGGCCCACGCACCGCGATGAAGAGTGGCCCCCACTTGCCGCAACTAGAGAAAACCCTCGCACAGAAACAAAGACCCAACACAGCCATAAATAAATAAATAAATAATTAATTAAAAAAAAAAAAACTTGATATCATTAGTCATCAGGGAAACACAAATCAAAACCATAACAAGCTACCAGTTCACATTCACTAGGATGGCTATAATCAAAAAGTCACATAATAATTGTTGGTGAAGATGTGCATAAATTGGACATACACTGTCCAATAGAATACACTGCTCATACATTGCTCATGGGAATATAAATTGGTACAGCTATTTTGGAAAACAGTCTGGAAATTCCTCAAATAGTTAAACATAGAGTTACCATATGACCCAATAATTCTACTCACGAGAAATGAAAACATGTCCACAGAAAAAGGTGTACATGAATATTTATAATAGCATTATTTATAATAGCCAAAAGGTAGAAACAGTTCAAATATTCAACAGCTGATGGATGGATAAGTATATGTGACATATCTATGCAGTGGAATATTATTCAGCCATAAAAAGGAATGAATGAAGTACTGATACATACTTCAAAGTAGTCTTGAAAATATTACACTAAATGAGAGAAGTCAATCACAAAAGACCACATATACTCTCATTTTTATGAAATGTGCAGAATAGGGAAATCTATAGAGACAGAAAGTAGTAATTTGCTTTGAGCCAGAGGGATGGAGGAGTTGGTATATGGTAACTGAAGGAAATGAGATTTCTTTGTGAAGCGATGGAAATGTTCTAAAATTGACTGTGATGAGGTTGCACATATTTGTAAATATACTAAAAACCATTGGATTGTATACTTTAAATGGGTGAAGAGAATGGTATGTGAATGATATCTCAAAATAATTAAGTGGATTACCTTCTCATTTAAGCCTGTTGTTTTGTTTTAGATGACCCAAAGTCATTGCCATTAGGTTGAGAGAAAAGCATGAGAGGTAGAAAGCAAAATGAGTTAATAAACACAGAAATTTAAATAAACAGAACCATACAAGAGGCCCAAATCTTAAATCTGAAAGAGAATTTAAGTGGTTATTACTGACTCAGGGAACTGACTGGAAACAAATATATCAGAAGCCAACTAATATTTTGAGTGATCGGTATTGCTAATAAAACAATAATTCCAGCCTTGTAAAACTGTGATTATAAAACAACCCTCAGTTTCCAAAACTTAGATTAGCAGGAAATGAGGAGTGATGTTTTGACCTCTGAAAGTGAGTACATTTTTCATTGCTCACTTCAGATATAGGCATGTAGGATAATGGGCAAGGAAAAGTATCCCCGAGGGTGCAGCAAGGGTCATGGAGAACAATGGGCACAGTAGCTTCTCCCAGAGAGTTAAATCAGGGTCTTGAAACTTGCTGAACTCTCATGAACTGTGGCTTCACCAAGTCTGTCCAGCAGGGTTTCATCATTGCTATGGATATGTGGTTACTGTCTGTCTACCATTTTCCTCTCTTCACAATTGGAGTCTTTTTTTTTTTTTTTTAATCCTTTATTGCCCCTCCCAGCTTCCATCCACACTGGTAACCACTAGTTTGTTCTATGTATCTGTGAGGCTGCTTCTTTTTTCCTTTTTTACAACTGGAGTCTTTATTGGAGTTATTTCTGCTCTGCCATTGATGCAGAGGTATATATGGGGGAGAGGAAGGATGTGTCTTCTTGTTTCATAGCTCATAGGACCACAAGAAACCACTTCAAACTTGAATAGAAAGAAATATAATAATGCAGTGGCCCCTGGGCTTTAAGTGGATTGTCTCTTTCCAGGATATTATTGAATGTGTTCTATGTGTAGGGAGAAGGGTAAACATGACTATGGTGACCAGAAGTGCAGACAATGGCAGAAATTGCTAGGTGTTCAAAAAAAGTCCATAGTCTTCTCTTCTTCATGATCACACAGCTACAACATTTTCCAGCCTCTCTTATGTTTAATTCTGATCATGTGATAAGGTATAACCAATAGAATGTGGGTAGAAGAGAATGTGAATCCTATCCAGGCCTGGTCGATTAAAAAACACTGCAAGCTCTTTTCCATTGTTTTCCCCCTTACCTACTGGCTGGAAGGGAGACGATCTTCATGGTGACCTTAGAAGGCGTGTATAGAACACTGCAGAGCCTCCATCACCCTAGGGCCTTGAATGACTACATGGAGGAGGGCCTTATCAGTTTTTTTACTCAGTACCATTATTTAAATAACAAAAGTTTTCTTCAGTTTATACCATTACACATTTTCAGTCTTTTTTTTTTTTTTTCAAAAGCAGTTGGCCTCCACTGACTAATATAAATCTCATCATTGAATGCCTTCCCTCTACCTGCTGAGTATAATAAACTGTGCTTATTGGCTATTCCTTTTTTTTTTTAATTGAGTCATGCATACTCTAAGTGGTGGTTTCAATGACTACTCATACTACTTATATTCTATTCAAGGTGGGTTTTCCCCTCTTAAGTTTTATGTCTTTCTCTCCTTGTATTTGATCTTATTGGTAGTTTTATTCCTGTAACTTTTAGTTGTATGTGTGGTATATCTGTAACATGGTTTAAAATATAATGGGAAACATGAGGAATCTGCTCTCTAAGAGGTTAAATCAGAGGTGTATAGACTGGGAAAATATGCACTATGGCTATTCTATATGTCTTCCCTACTCCATACACTTTGAAAGTTAATGTGTGTTTTTTTTTTTTTTAATAATCTACATCAGGGGGTGCCTTTGTTCTTTGTGTGTGAAAGGAATAAAGTGTATTTAAATCTGTAGTAGTCAATCTGGAGTTTTAGAATTTCTTAAAGCTAATTTGGATTACCATCCAGTAAAATTGATTGCTAACTGCAGAACCAATGACAGTAAGACCCAACAGTTTGGATTGACCATGATCGTGTAGCCTATACACGGCTTTAATTTGGTCCCTGTATCATCTTGGTAGTAGTGTTTCTTTCATTCTTTTCACCTTGCATGTTGAGAAAATTTTCTAGAAAGTAGCATATTAAACAAAAACCCGGAGTGTTACTCATTTAAATAATTTATTTTTCAATCAGGGACATCAGTTTGATGATTAATACAATGCATTCATTTTCTCCTTTTAAGAAACCTGGAACAAACATGCTTGCATGGTATATATATAATTCATTTAGGTGTTGAAGTCTGAGCCTACATTTGTAAGAGAAAATTTCAAACGAGCCATAATTAATATGTCACTTTAGGAGGAGCAGTGGGATGAGGGGGTGGAAGTAAATGGATCTACCTGATGTTCTTGCAGTGTATGTGTGGAAAGGAGAAATTAAAGTTAATGCACAAAGAAAGGACCAGCTTTGCAAAGACCAGCTTTCTTTGAGTTCACGCCAAAGTAAATAGGTATATCTGTGGATATCTCCTTCTGGAGGTGTGGAAAGTGTAGGTTAAGTGTGATGGACTGCAGCCCATTTCACAAGAGGAAGTTTGAAGAGTCCATTAATCTGGAAGGTCAGTCTTGTTTTTCTCAGTTCCACTGCCCTTTACTGGGTGAAATGTAAAAAGCTATTTAGCATTTTTAGCTTTCAATTTCTCCGTTGAATGAGGAGAACCAACAGCAGTCCCCTTCTACCTTGCCTATTAATATGAAGTGATATATATTGAAGGCAGAAATGTTATACAAACATATATCATGCTCTATGCTTTAATCTGTGTATCATGATATTGTGACACCATTATCACTGTCATAGGGATTTAGTGTTTCAACATGAGTAAAAAGGCTCTCTGGGGGTCCTTTCAGACTGATCATCAAGTATTTTCAGTGAAATTAGGTGAATTTAGTTCTTTTCCATACACGCAGGATCAGGAAGGGCTTCCATTCTGTCCCTGTGATGAAACTTATCTGAGTGACTCTAAAAAGAAATTAGTACTTTTTGGACTTCTGGTTAATTTCAGGACCATCACTAAAGGATCATGAGGGAAGAGTCTTCTTTCTTTCCTGGGCTTGGCTCTGCAGGATTGCTCTCATACATTTCTTCGCTATACAAAGCTATTACTGAACACACATTGGCCCAGTAAATCAATCCAAAAAAAAAAAAAAAAGTATTAGCCCTTTGAGGAATACTATTTGTATACGGTCTGGCAAGTGATACATCTTCTAGCTATTCCCATAATCTAATTGCCATGGCTTTTCAGATAATGTGAGGGCTTTGAGGTGAAAAAGATTGGAGCTGAGAATCAGGAGGCTTACTATTCTTGGTGATCACCTCCTTATGGAGGGTTGTGTCCAGTTGAGGTGCCCTTTTAAAGAGAGACATGGAAGAACAGTGGGCCTAAGGGGAAGAGAACAGGTAGTCAGAGAACTTGACAACATATCCTTTCAAGGGCTGCTATTACAGTTGAGGATGTTTAGTCTGGAAATGAGATGCTGTATGAAAGCCATAGTAGCACACTGCTAGTGTAATGTTCCAGAGAAGAAAATGAAAAGACAACAACAAAAAAAACTGAAGACAACACAGAACCAGAGGATATATGTTATAGAAGTGGAATTTGGTTGAATATAATGGAAATAAACCCTTTAATATCTAGTGTTGCTAAATTATAGTATTGGGGTCCAGATCACTGAAATTATTCTAGATGACATTAGTAGTTGATTTATTAAATAAGTTTGAAAACACTGGGAAGAAAGTTTAATTACTTGAGTTGCTTGAGTAAAATTAAGAGTGTAGACTCAGGAATCAGAGGAACTGGAATTCCATTCTGGGCTCCATCATCTACTAGGTAGATGTCTTTGATATTTAATATCTTAAAAAAATTTTTTTTATTTTTAATATCTTTATTGGATATAATTGCTTTACAATGGTGTGTGAATTGTGAATCAGCTATATGTATACATATATCCCCATATCCCCTCCCTCTTGCGTCTCCCTCACCCCTCTAGATGGTCACAAAGTACCAAGCTGATCTCCCTGTGCTATGCGGCTGCTTCCCACTAGCTATATATTTTACATTTGGTAGTGTATATATGTCCATGCCACTCTCTCACCTCGTCCCAGCTTACCCTTCCCCCTCCCCGTGTCCTCAAGGCCATTCTGTACGTCTGGGTCTTTATTCCTGTCCTGCCCCTAGGTTCTTCAAAACCTTTTTTTTTTTCCGATTCCATATATATGTGTTAGCATATGGAATTTGTTTTTCTCTTTCTGACTTACTTCACTCTGTATGACAGACACTTAGGTCCATCAGCCTCACTACAAGTAACTCAATTTCGTTTCTTTTTATGGCTGAGTAATATTCCATCGTATATATGTGCCACATCTTCTTTATCCATTCATCTGTTGATGGCCACTTAGGTTGCTTCAATGTCCTGGCTATTGTAAATAGTGCTGCAATGAACATTGTGGTACATGACTCTTTTTGAAGTATGGTTTTTTCAAGGTATCCCCAGTAGTGGGATTGCTGGGTCTTATGGTAGTTCTATTTTTAGTTTTTTAAGGAACCTCCACACTGTTCTCCATAGTGACTGTATCAATTTACATTCCCACCAACAGTGCAAGAGGGTTCCCTTTTCTCCACACCCTCCCCAGCACTTATTGTTTGTAGACTTTTTGATGATGGCCATTCTGACCGGTGTGAAGAGATACATCATTGTGGTTTTGATTTGCCTTTCTCTAATGATTAGTGATGCTGAACATCCTTTCATGTGTTTGTTGGCAATCTGTATATCTTCTTTGGAGAAATGTCTATTTAGGTCTTCTGCCCATTTTTGGATTGGGTTGTTTGTTTTTTTTTGCTATTGAGCTGCAGGAGCTGCTTGTATGTTTTGGAGATTAATCCTTTGTCAGTTGCTTCGTTTGCAAATATTTTCTCCCATTCTGAGGGTTGTGTTTCCATCTTGTTTATGGTTTCCTTTGCTGTGCCAAGGCTTTTAAGTTTCATTCGGTCCCATTTGTTTATTTTTGTTTTTATTTCCCTTTCTCTAGGAGGTGGGTCAAAAAGTATCTTTCTGTGATTTGTGTCATAGAGTGTTCTGCCTATGTTTTCCTCTAAGAATTTGATAATGTCTGGCCTTACATTTAGGTCTTTAATGTCTGGCCTTACATTTAGGTCTTTTGTGTATGGTGTTAGGGAGTGTTCTAATTTCATTCTTTTACATGTAGCTATCCAGTTTTCCCAGCACCACTTATTGAACAGGCTGTCTTTTCTCCACTGTATATTCTTGCCTCCTTTATCAAAGATAAGGTGAATATATGTGCGTGGGTTTATCTCTGGGCGTTCTATCCTGTTCCATTGATCTATATTTCTGTTTTTGTGCCAGTACCATCCTGTCTTGATTTCCGTAGCTTTGTAGTGTAGTCTGAAGTCCAGGAGTCTGATTCCTCCAGGTCCATTTTCTGTTCTCAAGATTGCTTTGGCTATTCAGAGTCTTTTGTGTTTCCATACAAATTATGAAATTTTTTGTTCTAGTTCTGTAAAAAATGCCAGTGGTAGTTTGATAGGGATTGCATTGAATCTGTATATTGCTTTGGGTAGTATACTCATTTTCGCAATGTTGATTCTTCCAATCCAAGAACATGGTATATCTCTCCATCTCTTTGTATTGTCTTCAATTTCTTTCATCAGTGTCTTATAGTTTTCTGCATACAGGTCTTTTGTCTCCTTAGGTAGGTTTATTTCTAGGTATTTTCTTCTTTTTTTTGCAGGGGTAAATGGGAGTGTTTCCTTAATTTCTCTTTCAGATTTTTCATCATTAGTGTATAGGAATGCAAGAGATTTCTGTGCATTAATTTTGTATCCTGCTACTTTACCAAATTCATTGATTAGCTCTAGTAGTTTTCTGGTAGCATCTTTAGGATTCTCTATGCATAGTATCATGTCATCTGCAAACAGTGACAGCTTTACTTCTTCTTTTCTGATTTGGATTCCTTTCATTTCTTTTTCTTCTCTGATTGCTGTGGCTAAAACTTCCAAAACAATGTTGAATAATAGCGGTGAGAGTGGGCAACCTTGTCTTGTTCCTGATCTTAGTGGAAATGGTTTCAGTTTTTCACCATTGAGGATGATATTGGCTGTGGGATTGTCATATATGGCCTTTATTATGTTGAGGAAAGTTCTCTCTATGCCTGCTTTCTGGAGGGTTTTTATCATAAATGGGTGTTGAATTTTGTCAAAAGCTTTCTCTGCATCTATTGAGCTGATCATATGGTTTTTCTCCTTCAGTTTGTTAATATGGTGTATCACATTGATTGATTTGCATATATTGAAGAATCCTTGCATTCCTGGAATAAACCCCACTTGATCATGGTGTATGATCCTTTTAATGAGCTGTTGGATTCTGTTTGCTAGTATTTGGTTGAGGATTTTTGCATCTATGTTCATCAGTGATATTGGCCTGTAGTTTTCTTTCTTTGTGACATCTTTGTCTGGTTTTGGTATCAGGGTGATGGTGGCCTCATAGAATTAGTTTAGGAGTGTTCCTCTCTCTGCTATATTTTGGAAGAGTTTGAGAAGGATAGGTGTTAGCTCTTCTCTAAATGTTTGATACCATTCGCCTGTGAAGCCATCTGGTCCTGGGCTTCTGTTTGTTGGAAGATTTTTAATCACAGTCTCAATTTCAGTGCTTGTGATTGGTCTGCTTATATTTTCTATTTCTTCCTGGTTCAGTCTCAGAAGGTTGTGCTTTTCTAAGAATTTGTCCATTTCTTCCAGGTTGTCCATTTTATTGCCATATAGTTGCTTGTAGTAATCTCTCATGATCCATTGTATTTCTGCAGTGTCAATTGTTCCTTCTCCTTTTTCATTTCTAATTCTATTGATTTGAGTCTTCTCCCTTTTTTTCTTGATGAGTCTGGCTAATGGTTTATCAATTTTGTTTATCTTCTCAAAGAACCAGCTTTTAGTTTTATTGATCTTTGCTATCATTTCCTTCATTTCTTTTTCATTTATTTCTGATCTAATCTTTATGAATTCTTTCCTTCTGCTAACTTTGGACTTTCTTTGTTCTTTCTCTAATTGCTTTAGGTTTAAGATTAGTTTGTTTATTTGAGATTTCTCTTGTTTTTTCAGGTAGGCTTTTATTGCTATAAACTTCCCTCTTAGAACTGCTTTTGCTGAATCCCATAGGTTTTGGGTCATCGTGTTTTCATTGTCATTTGTTTGTAGGTATTTTTTGATTTTCTCTTTGATTTCTTCAGTGATGTCTTGGTTATTTAGTAGTGTATTGTTTAGCCTCCATGAGTTTGTATTTTTTACAGTTTTTTTCCTGTAATTGATATCTAGTCTTATAGCATTTTGGTCAGAAAAGATACTTGTTATGATTTTAATTTTCTTAAATGTACCAAGGCTTGATTTGTGACCCGAGATATGATCTATCTTTGAGAATGTTCCATGAGCACTTGAGAAGAAAGTTTATTCTGTTGTTTTGTGATGGAACATCCTATAAATATCAATGAAGTCCATCTTCTTTAATGTATCATTTAAAGTTTGTGTTTCATTATTTATTTTCATTTGGGATCTTCTGTCCATTGGTGAAAGTGTGGTGTTAAAGTCCCCTACTATGATTATGTTGCTGTTCATTTCCCCTTTTATGGCTGTTAGCGTTTGCCTTATGTATTGAGGTGTTCCTATGTTCGGTCCATAAATATTTACAATTGTTATATCTTCTTCTTGGATTGATCCCTTGATCGTTATGCAGTGTCCATCTTTGTCTCTTGTAATAGTCTTTATTTTAAAGTCCATTTTGCCTGATATGAGAATTGGTACTCCAGCTTTCTTTTGATTTCCATTTGCATGGAATATCTTTTTCCATCCCCTCACTTTCAGTCTGTATGTGTTCCTAGGTCTGAAGTGGGTCTCTTGTAGATAGCATATATATGGGTCTTGTTTTTTTTTCCTTCAGCCAGTCTATGTCTTTTGGTTGGAGCATTTATATTTAAGGTAATTATCAATATGTATGTTCCTATTACCATTTTCGTAATTGTTTTGTGTTTGTTATTGTAGGTCTTTTCCTTCCGTTGTGTTTTCCCCGTAGAGAAGTTTCTTTAGCATTTGTTGGAAAGCTGGTTTGATGGTACTGAATTCTCTTAGCTTTTGCTTGTCTGTGAAGGTTTTAATTTCTCTGTTGAATCTGAATGAGATCATTGCTGGGTAGAGTAATCTTGGTTGTAGCTTGTTCCCTTTCATCACTTTTAACATATCCTGCCACACCCTTCTGGCTTGCAGAGTTTCTGCTGAATGATCAGCTGTTGCCCTTATGGGGATTCCCTTGTATGTTATTTGTTTCTTTCCCTTTTCTGCTTTTAATATTTTTTCTTTTTATTTAATTTTTGATCATTTGATTAATATGTGTCTTGGCTGGTTTCTCCTTGGATTTATCCTGTATGGGACTCTCTCTGCTTCCTGGAGTTGACTGACTATTTCCTTACCCATATTAGGGAAGTTTTCAACTGTAATCTCTTCAAAGATTATCTCAGTCCCTTTCTTTTTCTCTTCTTCTTCTGGGACCCCTATAATTCGGATGTTTTTGGGTTTAATGTTGTCCCAGAGGTCTCTGAGACTGTCCTCAATTCTTTTCATTCTTTTTTCTTTATTCTGCTCTGCAGTAGTTATTTCCACTATTTTATCTTCCAGGTCACTTATCCGTTCTTCTGCCTCAGTTATTCTGCTATTGATTCCTTCTAGAGAATTTTTAACTTCATTGCTTGTGTTGTTCATCATTGTTTGTTTGCTCTTTAGTTCTTCTAGGTCCTTGTTAAACATTTCTTGTATTTTCTCCATTCTGTTTCCACGTTTTTGGATCATCTTTACTATCATTACTCTGTATTCTTTTTCAGGTAAACTGCCTATGTCCTCTTCAGTTTTTTAGTCTGGTGGGTTTTTACCTTGCTCCTTCATATTCTGTGTATTTCTCTGTCTTCTTATTTTGCTTAACTTACTGTGTTTGGGGTCTCCTTTTCACATGCAGCAGGTTTGTAGTTCCCATTCTTTTTGGTGTCTGCACCCAGTGGGTACGGTTGGTTCAGTTGCTTGTGTAGGCTTCCTGGTGGAGGGGACTTGTTCCTGTGTTCTGGTGGATGAAGCTGGGTGTTGTATTTCTGATGGGCAGGACCACGTATGGTGTTGTGTGTTGGGGTGTCTGTGAACTTATTATGATTTTAGGCAGCCTCTCTGCCAGTGTGTGTGATCATGTTTCTGTCTTGCTAGTTGTTTGGCATGGGGTGTACAGCACTGTAGCTTGCTGGTCATTTAGTGGAGCTGGTTCTTAGCATTGAGATGGAGATCTCTGGGGAGCTCTTGCCAATTGATATTACGAGGGGCCGGGTGGTCTCTGGTGGACCAGTGTCCTGAATTCGGTTCTCCCACCTGAGAGGCTCAGGCCTGACACCCGGCCGGAGCACCAAGACTCTGTCAGCCACATGGCTCAGAAGAAAAGGGAGAAAAGAAAAAAAAAAAAAAGAAAAATAAATAAAATAAATGAAGTTATTAAAATAAAAAATATTATTAAAATAAAATAAAAATGTAATTTAAAAAAAAAAGAAGAGAGCAACCAAACCAATAAATAAATCCACAATGATAACAAGTGCTAAAAACTATACTAAAAAACACAGACAGAACCATACGACAAATGGTAAAAGCAAAGCTATACAGACAAAATCACACAAAGAAGCATACACATACACACTCACAAAAAGAGAAAAAGGAAAAAAATATATAAAAAAGGAAGAGAGCACCAAATCAAGAAACAAATCTACGAATGATAATAAGCTGTAAATACTAAACTAAGATAAACATAAAACTAGAAACAAATTAGATGCAGAAAGCAAACCCCAAGTCTACAGTTGCTCCCAAAGTCCACTGCCTCAGTTTTGGGATGATTCGTTGCCTATTCATGTATTCCACAGATGCAGGGTACATCTAGTTGATTGTGGAGATTTAATCCACTGCTCCTGAGGCTTCATGGAGAGATTTCCTTTTCTCTTTTTGTTCACACAGCACCTGGGGTTCAGCTTTGGATTTGGCCCCACCTCTGCATGTAGGTCGCCCTCTGGCATCTGTTCTTCACACAGACAGGAGGGGGTTAAAGGAGCAGCTTATTAGGGGGTTCTGGCTCACTCAGGCCAGGGACGAGGGAAGGGTGCGGTAGTTATATTTGGAATGCAGGGCGAGCCTGCGGTGGCAGAGGCTGGTGTGTTGTTGCAACAGCCTGAGGCACGCCATGTGTTCTCCTGGGGAAGTTGTCCCTGGATCACGGGACCCTGGCAATAGCGGGCTGCACAGGTTCCTGGGAGGAGAGGTGTGGGTAGTGACCTGTGGTTGCAGACAGGATTTTTGGTAGCTGCAGCAGCAATGTTAGAATTTAATGCCCATCTCTGGTGTCCATGCTGATAGCTGCAGCTCGCACTCATCTTTGGAGCTCGTTTAGGTGGTTCCCTAAAACCCCTCTCCTCGCACACCCCGAAACAATGGTCTCTTGCCTCTTAGGCAGTTCCAGAGTTTTTCCCGGACTCCCTCCCTGCTTGCTGTGGCTCACTAGCCCCCTTCAGGCTGTGTTCATGCAGCCAACCCCAGTCCTCTCCCTGGGCTCCGACCTCCAAAGCTGCAGCCTCAGCTCCCAGCCCCTACCTGCTCCAGTGGGTGAGCAGAGAAGCCTCTCAGGCTGGTGAGTGCTGGTCGGCACCAATCCTCTGTGTGGGAATCTCTCCGCTTTGCCCTCTGCACCCTTGTTGCTGTGCTCTCCTCCGTGGCTCCAAAGCTTCCCCCCGCCCACCCCCGGTCTCCGCCAGTGAAGGGGCTTCCTAGTGTGTGGAAACTTTTCCTCCTTCACAGCTCCCTCCCAGGTGTGTAGGTCCCGTCCCTATTCTTTTGTCTCTGTTTTTTCTTTTTCCTTTTGCCCTACCCAGGTGCATGGGGAGTTTCTTGCCTTTTGGGAAGTCTGAGGTCTTCTGCCAGCGTTCAGTAAGTGTTCTGTAGGAGTTGTTCCATATGTAGATGTATTTTTGATGTATTTGTGGGGCGGAAGATGATCTCCACGTCTTACTCCTCTGCCATCTTGAAGGTCTGCTCATATTTAATATCTTTAAGCTTAATTTTCTCATCTGTAAAATGTAACTGATAACAGTATTTACTGGATAGGGTTGCTGAAAGTGTTAAATAAGATAATGCATTGAAAACATTTAGTACTGTCCTGGAATATAGGAGGTAATCAAAAAATAAATAATAGCCATTTATTTTTATTGTTAGTTATTACTATATGACTTTCAACCTGAACAGTTGTATATGATGATATTCAAAAATTGTTGCAACAAATTTTTTCTATACAACTCCTTCATATAGCTAATACTTTGATTTTTTTCAGTAGTTAGAAGTGTTGCAAAAAGTGGTTATTAATAAATCAGTATAGTTTGTATCTTATTTATAAGATATTGTTAATATTATGCTACATTTTTTGTTTGTGTAGAAAATACATTTAACCCTTCCTTAAAAAAAAAAGGGGGCATTCACAGAATAAATGCTAGGGATGAGCATAAAGGAGACTATCTGGCAGAAAATTAATTAACTTTTCTTCCTTTCTATAACATGTCAGGAATTTGTGTGTGCATTGAGACTTCCTTTACCCTTCACTCTAAGTTTTTCTCTGTAGCAAAGTCTGTTTTATGACAGTGGATTGTTAGCAATTAATTATGTTGTCAATTATTTGTTCAACATTAACAAGTCATTGAAAGTTTAAGAAATTAAATGAACACAGGATTTTTTGTTGTAATTGGTGGTGTGAAGTTTTAAAATCCCATCTTGTCAAAAATTAGAGCAAGTAGCTTGAGAGTTTAGACAAAAAAAAATTATCCAGGGGAAATTCATAATAACTGTAAGTGTCTAATGAATTTAATGCCATTCAGTTTGCATGCACATCAACAGGTTTAATTTTATAGGAGTTTGCAATTTATGATACAGGAGTTGCAATTTCTGTGAGCTCATTGAAAAATCCTTCTATGTTCTGCTTTATTCCCCTCTCTTTTCATAAATTTTGGTGTTACAAAACTTTTAGTCATAAAAAGGCATTTATAGTTCATATAATTTTCCTTCTTTTTCTTTTATTTTCTTTAAAAATTCAGTTTTAATAGTAATAAAGCCCTTCCTTCTGCAAATCTATCTTTTTTTCCTAAGGGAAGATTAATTTGTAAATATGATAATGGATTTGTATAATATTAAACTTTCCCAAGAAGAATTACATTACTTTATATGAACGAACACATCTATCTCATTCAATTTATAAACTAATGGCTGAAAATCCCCAAACTGTTTCCTACTATGTGTCTTATAACTAAAATGACTGCAGGCACAGCCACCAACTTGGCATTTCACAGCTAATTTATTGGATGCAAAAAAATTTTTAGTCCCTTTATTGAGTTTTCCTCATTTAGCTGTATTTGAATTCTAGCTAATAAAATGCAAGTCTTACAAAAAGGTGAAAAAGTAAACACACTGCTCAAAATAGAAGCAATTCCTAAACAGAAAGTAGACTGAAAAGAACAAATGCTTAGTTTAAATGTGATATAGCATAGGGATGCTGTGATGGAGATACTCCCATAGCTAACATTAAATCAGCAGGTGACTTCTTAGGTTAGGCAATGAGCTAAGGACTCAGTGGTTCACTTATGCAGCTATTACGGATTCACTCTGATATTATGCGTGAGAAACTTAGCTCCTCCTGATCTTGGTTGTTTCTTTACTACATATTTTCACCAGCTAGGTAATGCGTTGCGTAAATTACTTCCTGGAGTGAGGCTAAAACACCTTAGTGTTCTGCCAGTATCCTGGATGACATTAAGAGTGATCACTGTCTGTTGTTCCTAGGCAATGCCCTAAGTTCTGAGTGAACTTTATATGACTTGGATGTCTCGCTCTGAGTGACTCAGTGAGAGCTGGTTGGACTCATAATGGAAATAAGCAGAAGGATAAGGGTCTCTAAATTGAGAATTAATATTAATAGTCCTATAAATAGGCCTAACAAGGAACTTCTTGGAATTCTGATAATTCTTCCCAATAATTAGATACTCTTGTTTTCATAAAGGTTCTCTATTAGCAACTTGAAAAAAATCCTAATTCAAGGGAAGATTACAGTGAAGGGCAATTGTGGCAATCGTCTTATTTTCTATTTCCCAGAGGGTATATTAGGAAGGACTTGGGCATTGTGAAGGGAAATGGGACCTGGTTCTCAGTCCCCACAAAGGTAAGAAAATAGCTATAGAAAATATTTTAAAAGAATGTGATGCTTCAACTTATTATGTTTTTAAAATATAGGCCTTTACTTTCTATATTTTTGTTGACCTTTATTATGTGATTTAGGGAAAGTGATTTAAGTTCTTTCTGCATTTGTTTTGTTAGCTGGGGCCAACTGACTGCCTCAGTGTATGCCAGTGAGTGGATTGAATTTGCTAGGTTGTTTAAATTGCTTGCTGTAGGAATCCGGTTTAAACTAGTTTAAGGTGGGTGGTAGATGGGAAGGAAGAATTTGTTTGGGTAACTGAAAAGTCCAGGAATATAGCTAGAATCAGACATTGCTATATCCCAATGCTAATATATGCCACTAGGGACTGGTCTGTTTCCATCTCTGAAAAAGGAAAGTTCTGCTTTCCTTTTCTTTGGGCTTTATCGTTAGCCAGTTTCTACCTGTGGCCACCAGCTAGTCCAGTCACACCCTGAGTTTCTCTTTTACCACAGTCCTAGCAAATGCTAAGGCTCGTTGCCATTCATTGTCCATCATGGATCATGTGCCCACACTTGGAGCTAGATGTGAAGCTCCACCCAATCCACAAAGACTGAGTGTGGGAGAATGGTGAGTCCTTAGGGGGAATGTGGATGATAGTTCTAGAAGCAAGAGATATGTGTGATGTGCAGGCACCACTACAAAAAGAAGAGGCAAGACACAATAAATAGCTAGGAAAATAACCCAAGTGGTAAGATCACAATGGGAGTCATTTTGCTACCTCATAAAGAGTACTCTGGGCATTCTTTGTTGGAGCCTTACCATTCAAAGTAATATGGTTGATTGAAATGTTGTTCATGTGGGTATAGATGTATCTGGAAAAAGAAAAGTATCCTTGGCTTATGAGCAGTTTTGCAATGTTATCTATAAGTTTTATTTCTTTCAACTAGAATGCAGTTTCTCCAAAAGCAGGCAATGTGTTATAGTCCTTTATTGTACTTCTCTAAGAACTCAGCCTAGGGCTGGACATAAAGCAAACACTCAGTATATACTTTTGATGGATTCATCTCAGCTGTTTGCAATGCTTTTCACACTGAAGGATTTCTCAGAGATTTTTCTCAAAAACCCATCCTCTCTGAGAGCTCCATTTGTTTCCCATCTTTCCTTATCACTTGAAGAGTCTGAATATGTCCTTTTAATGTGCCTAGAGGTTTCTGTGCTTTCTATCACACCACCAACGCTCTGTCTGACAGAAGCTTGGACCATGGCTGCTGTCTTTCGTCCATGCCCAAGGGCTGTGCTGTGCAAAGTATTGCTTCATGCTGCTTTCCTGATCTGCTTTGCATGACTGCCTGGAAGAAAGTACTTTTATGGATAATCCAAAAGAGGGAAATATATTGAACATTATTTTGCTATAGCATATTATATGGATTAAATCCATTTAAAATACTGTATTATGGTGAAATTGTACATAGAGCAAGAGTTCCTCAAGTCTTAACCAGTGGTCAATTAGTTTCAGAGCATATGTGATACACTGTAATTAGAAAACAACCAAATAATTAGGATAGTTTCTTTAAAACATAGGATTTTAGTGTCCTATGAGAGTTCTGGATTCCGTTTGTGGCGAGAGTCTTAGAGAAAATATAGTCCAAGGATAGAAAGTAGATTCATCTTGTGTGCCAAATTTGATCAGTTGGTGGTGGTTGCCTGGAGTGCTGTGTTAAGAAAGAATTTATGGCTAAGTCCAGGCTCAGTGGGGAAAAGTGCCGGGATAGAATTTTTTATTTCTGCCACAGTTAAAGAAGGGGATAGTAGCACCATATGTACAGCATATTTGCAGACTCAACCCAGTCTCCCATTTTACAAAATCAATTACTAGAGAAATTAGTCCAAGATCACATTCCTAGTTAGTAGCAGAGCCTGATCTTTTTAGTTCAGTCTTTCAATATTTGCTGAAAGGCTATTTCCATATGGATTAAATGAGATAGGCCTGTAAAAGCAGTCGGAATAAAGTCTGATAGATCATCTAACCTCAGTAACCATTAGCTGAATGTGACATTTTAATTAAATTGTACATCTCTTTATTAACCAAGGAATCAGCAAATATTTATCGACTATGTACTATGTGCTAGTAAACATAGTACTTGGCACAACTGACTTCTCAATTTATTTCTCAGAGGTTGGTCATTCTTCTACCAGAAGGAAGGAGCTGGATTGTGTCATGACTCATCTCTACAACATTGTTTTGTTTTTTCATTACCTACCAATTTTGTTCCCTCTTTGAACGCTGAAGTCTATCACCCATACATAGATGAGGGAGAAGTGCACATATTTCCACTAATATCATCCTGTGTGTATTGCCCATTTTCCTAAAAATGCACTACCCTTTGGACTCTATGATAAATCTCATGAAAATGGAATTATATTTAAGGAAATCAGCAGCATATTATGGACCTGGTTTTTAATAACAGGTGTCTAACGTGTGCATGCGACTTGCAAAATATGCTGATGCAAATGGATGATTGCATGTGCAAAAATATGCAGATTAATGTTCAAACAGATGTTCAAATAATTTCCCATTATTGCATGCCATTAGCTCTTTTGAATGCACAACTGCATATTTGGTATACAGATATGTGTATATTGTTTGTATTTCATGTGTGCAATTTATACACATCTTTTCAAGGATTTGTCTCCATTGTGTCCTTAATTGGGAAGCCTTAACCTTCCAAGGCATTCTCAGTTCTGTGATACAGTTCTCTGCAGGAAGGGGAAAATACTATGGCTTACCCTTAGAAAGCTCAATATCACTGGAAGATAAATGCTTATTTTTTATGTCTCTTTTTGTTAGAAATGTGGTCCTTTCCTATCAATACGGCTTTTGATGTCAGTATAATAAAATGTAAAATCTGTGCAGATTCTCAAACTGTCAAAACAACAGTATGCACTTAACAAAACTTATCTAGCTCTTCGTAAGTGTTTAATTTTTTTGTTTTGTTGGTTTTTCTTACATCTCCATTCCTGTGGTCTTATCAGTGCTCACAGATAACCCTACAAAATATATTCTTGATTTTGAGGTAAGAGAAACCTTGGCTTATGATGAACTCTTTTAGAGATTTTTTTTTTTTCTGGACAATTTTTGATAGCAGATCAAAAAATAGAAAATATAGTTAGAAACTCATTTTTATACCAGCCATTTTAGATGATTTGCTCCAAGTTGCTATATTTTATTACTAAGTTGGTTTAGTCCATTTCTAACACAAGAAGTTTGTATATATCATTGAAAAACTAAAATTGAAAAGGCTTGATATAGTTTGCTAATAGTTGTTTCTAACATCACATTTTAATGTACTCCATAACATGCATTTCTAAAATAATATTTCACTATATCACCATTCCCTCAAGCTGAGTTTTAGCATTATTTGGTTCAAAATCTCCATATATTACTTTATTAATATAGCATTCTATTCTGACATCAATATTTCCAAACTCTCTCCCAAAGAAACATTGAAATGCATACTGAATACCCCTCCTCCTAGAATCAAAAGGTGTCTATATATTCAAATAGAATTTAAATACCAAATAGCTCAGAAAGGGGTGAGAGGAGGAAGAAGACACTCAAAGAGATTACTTGTGTGTGTTTTTTAAAAAATATATGGTGAATCGTCTATTTTTTTTCCAAATGATAAATCTTAAAGTACATAGTTGTATTATATACTGATGCAATTAAAAAGGGGGTGATTTTAGTTAGGTTGTTATTACTCTAAATGTAGTTAAACGTAGAGGTTATATTGGAAAATAGTATTTGAGATATAATATTTCCTGTGTAATCTCTAAAGAAAAAGTTGTACATGTTTCAGTGCTGAAACCTGAAGCAGAGCACAGATAAGAGTTAAATGTTTCTTCTCCTCTTTTGAGGTCCCCTCCCCTCCAATGCTACTTATTATTAGGACTTCCGAAGCATTAAATCTAAGGTTCATCAGCTCCCATCTTCCAGCCCTGCCTGTCTGTGGACAGGACCCTGTCTGTCTGTTTCCTCTATTGCACTATTTTGTTTGTACTACTGTAATCATTTTGCTGGCCCAGATCTGTGTGGGTGTGCTGGCAGCTTTACAACAAAGTTACATGGGAACAGAGTTAAGGTTGAATATTTATTAGAAGAAGCCATCTGGCGTCAGGCTGTCTGTACAGGGGGCTGGCTTCTTTAGCAGGCTCTCCTCTTTCTCTGGAGCTCTTCCTCTCTTTCTCTCTCCTGCTCCCTCTCCCCCGTCTCCTCACTTCACAGTTGTGAAAACGTTGACTCTGCCTCTCTAACCCATTTACTTTGTCCTTTGCGTTTGTGTTCTTAAAAAAAAAAATTGCCAGATCGTTCTGTTTCTTTAAAAATGTTTCTCTTTTCTTGGTGGCAGCTTGTTACTTGTTTCCACAATGACAGTACCCACAGAGGGTCACCAGTAGAAGGCAGCAGGACCGCCACAATGGAACAGCCGCTTCCTATGTGGGCTTGCAAGTTGCCTTAAACATCCATTTCCTGTTGCTGCCTTTCTTTCTTACCAATAGTGGGCAAACTAACATAAAAGCACCTCTCTTTGTAGCCAGGCTACTCTCCACAGAAGCAATCAGATGCATTCTTAGAGACTAAGTAGTTCCCTTAGCCTCCTGCCATTCTGCTCCAGTTCAGCTGGCTTTAAATTTTCGCTACACTGTGTTTGAGATGCTTAGTTTTTTCATTTACCATTTTTGTGTGAGTCAGTTGTTCATTCTCCTCTTCTGTGAATGTCCCTCTTGTCTTTTTCATTGTTGTAGCTACAACTCTGCCTCTGCCCATGGTCCCCCTCCCCCGGCCCCCCCGACCCAAACACAGGCCCTCTGCTGAGAGCCTCCCCCAGTTTATGTAGTTTGTCCTGTAGCTATAAGTGTGCTGCACAAAATTGCTACGATCACCAGCCTGCTCCAACGATGCTCATTTTAAAACACGCACGGTATGTAACCGATGAAGCCAGTGGGAAGGAAGCTCATGAGCCAATGATCACCGTTGCACTTGAAAATCCATTCAGACGTGGCAACAAGAATTTTGTGACTGCAAAGGGGGCCCGTTGTTCCTGCTTTGCTTCTTGTGGGATAGCAGCCAAAATCTGAGTTAGCCTCAGTTAAGTCCCCACATGTGAAGTTTCTCCCCCCCTACCCTCTGCAATGTGGGAAACTGCCCAGAGAGAGATACCACAGTGCTATGGAGCGGAGGCCTTCTGTAAGGCTCGGTAAACCTGCGGCAGCGCATGTGTCCTGATATTGGAAGGGTGGTGGTTTGTTTGCTCAGTTCCCTAATTATCCAGAGTACAGGAGTTATCACAGGAATCAGATGGGAGAAATTAAATGATCAGTGCAGCATTTAAAACCTCCAGTGCAGATGGGCTATTAGGAATCTAAAGAGTTCAACAAGCCTGAATCAAAGTCAGTTTAATAACTACTGTCTCTGCTCCAGTGTACCATTGTAGGAATGGATTTTTTTTTTCCCTGAACGTGATTTCTCATCATTTTCTCAGGTGGGATGTGGACTAGCCAGTCACTTTAGTAGAGAACCCTTATTTCAGGCAGCTTCAAATGCCTCATCATTTCTGAATGAGTTTCAGCTCCAGGAGATTTCAGTGCTGGAAGAATTACAATGAGCTCTGAAACTTTATCCCTTCTCAAGACTCTTCCAAGTCACTGGGGAACTCTGGCTTCCACGGGTAATGGTAATCGCTCTACTCACTTATAGAAGGGAAGGTACCACCTCAGGGGTCACACGACAATACCAGAGAGGTTAAATCAACTTCCAGCTGAGGTTTTACAGATACGTTTGGGATCTTGGAATGATATTACCATATTATTGTGCTTTTACTCTTGTTTCTTTTGGCTCAGAGCTGGGGGAATGGTCTTGTGTAATAGATTTACCCAGGAAAGGCTTCACCTGATCTGAGCAATACCGGGTTCTAATGTCACCCTGTTTTGATTTAATATATAAGAAATGTTTCAGAGAGAAATGTTGGTATTCTGAGACTTGAATTTATCTTCAATTTTTGAAAGACTTATTCAGAAAGAGAATCCAACACAGTATCTCAGGGGAGATGAGCATGGAATGAGAGTAATAGCTATTAAAATAAGATAGGCGCTCAGGGAAATGACTGGTCATTTGATGCTTTTTTTCCTTCAAAAATCTGCCAAATAAAAGTTACCTGATTCATATACCATTGGGAGATCGAATTGTGCCTGTGTTTAAGAACATATGCATTTACCTATGTTTTTCTACAAAGCTTTAATTAGATCAAGAAATAGCTTTAACCCGAATGGTCACCCTAATAATCAAGATTTAATTATGAATTAATCACTGACAAATCATAATGAAAAAATAGCATTGTATTTCATTTTATGTAACTCCTTCTAACCAGAAAAAAAGCAAGGTGTAAGCGGTATAACACCTGGTAAAATTGTTATATAACGGTTCCCAAGACTTTCTTTAAAAATGGATTATCTGTTATTAAAGGATAGGTATGATTCCTATTCCCAAGGCTTTAATAATCTTACAGAGGAGAACAACAAACCGTATACTAACAGAAATACATGAATACAATGACTAAAAAGTATTAAATATTTTGCTGTCTGTAAATTTATTGATTTGTTCCCAGTATTTGAGTACTTGCTATACGCAGGATACTGTGCCAGGTGTTGTGGTGTATTCTAAGCTAAATTGATACAATCTTTATCGTTAAGGACCTTACAATATAGTTTGCGAAAAAGGCATTTTCACAGAAAATAACAGATAGAAGTCAGTAATTGTCATAAGAATGATTAAAACAAAGAACTAGTGGGGATGGCCAGGGAGGGCTGTACTGTTATGGTGATACTTTTGCTGGGCCTTTAGGAAGGGCGTTATCAGATTCTGAAAGGGCAACTCATACACACAAAGTGGTTCATCTTAGAGCAGAGGGAATCTGCATAGTAGCAGTGAAAAAAAAAGGAGGTAGGACTGGACTGAGAAGATCTTGAATGCCAAGATAAAGAGCATTTAACCAGAGTGACAGTTGAAGTCATTTGAGTAGGTAGTGATAAAATTATAGTGGTGTTGCAGGAAGATAAATCTGGCCATGTTTTGGTAGCAGGTAGAAGGAATTTGAGTAACAATGAGAGTATTACTTCTATGGGATCAGGACAAGTCACACTAAGGTAAGGGTAGTTATATCAGAGTTCAAAAGAATGAGAAAGGAAATGGAAAGATATAGATAGATAGATACATAGATAGATAGATATAGGGCATGGACAACTGGATGAGTAGGAACAAGACAGAGATGCAGTCTAAGATATTTTGAGCTTGATGTACATAAAATTATGGGAAAGTAAATAGAGAAGTCATGTGATGAAAAAAATTTTAAGGGCAGGGCAGGGTGAATATTTTGATTTTAGATGTGTTGAGTTTGAGATGCTTGAAGAACATCCAAGTTGCAACTTCTAGCCTGCAGGTGAAAAAAAAGAGGGGATATGATTCAAGGGAGAATCAGAAACTGATTTGTGAATTATATGCATAGAGGTGATAACTGAATATGTGAAAATGCATAACATTTTTAAGAAGAAGAGTATAGAATGTGAGAAGAGAATAAGGATCAGAATAAAATGTTGAGAAGATCATCTATTTAAAGAGTGGGAGGAGAAAGAAGAACAAATGAAGTACTGATTAGAAAACTATCAAAAGATGACCAAAATCAAACAATGTAGGTAGACCAAGAAGTGGAACAAAGATGGAGGAAACTGAATTTGGAATGGACTTACCATGATCTGAGATAGAGCTGGCGCAATCAATGTATTGGAATGGGAAGCATTTTGCAAACGATGTATGGATGGCAGCAAAGTGAGAAAAGAAATATTGACTGCTTTTCCAAGAAATCTGGCAGTAATAATAGGTGGGGGAAATATAGGCTAGCTCAAAGGAGTAGGAGAAAGTAATTTTTGAATAGGAGAGATCTGAGTTCATTTGTGGGCCAAGGAAAGATTAAAAATTCAGGAGAGATAATAATAGAGCAATGTCTAAAATGTGCCTTTGAGGCCTTCTCATATTTTTAGGTGAAAATACTTATTTCCCTATTATTCCAAAGAATTAAAAAATGCATAGTATTTCTTTTGATGTTAAAAGTAATACACGCTCATTATAAGCAATATAGAAAAGTATAAAAAAAGGAAAAACCAACCTATAGTTTTCCATCCAGTGATAACCTCTCTTACCTTTGTTGTATGTGTATCACAAAATTGTGAGTGTACTATATGCAACTCTCACCTTGTTAATTACCCTTAAGGCTCTTACATTCTTTGAAAAATTGATTTTGTCTAAAGAATATGTAAGCAACTGTAGGGAGATATCAACATTCATTTAATCATTCTTATTGTTGGACTTTTAGGTGTTGTTGCTATTAAAGTTATGATATTTACATGTATATTTTTGCTCATCAGTGTTTATTTCTTTAGGATAGACTTGCTAGAAGTAATCCCAAGAATAAAAAAGTAAACATTTAAAAACTTTTGATGCCAATTTTCCAACTACACAAAACAATTCCTTACAAAGAGTAAATGCTCCCAAAATATTTGTTGAATGGATAGATGAATGAACAAATAAAACTGCATATGTACTAGTTAACTCTCCGAACGACAGTGTATTCGTTTGACTACACCATAACAGACATGGACTATTGTGTTACTGTTATCTCTTTCTAATTTTGACAGGCAGAAGGAGTATCTTACAGTTCCTTTTCTTTTGTAATAGGAAAGTCTGTACTTTGTTTTTTACATTCTTATTAGCTTTTGTACTACTTTTGTCACCTGATCATGTAATTAGGTATTAGGTTTTACTTATTGATATGCATGAGGGATTCATATACTAGTACTATAATTGACATGTATAAAATATTTTCACAGCCTATTGTTTGCCTTTTAATTGTGTTATTTGATGTGAGATATTTGATGTGAGAATTTCTTTTTAATATTTTGTGGTCAATTTTATTAATGGAATAAATATATAATTTAGTTTTAAAATTCCAAATAGTGAATTAATTATTAAATAATATTTTTCCCACTGACAGATTAGGTCACCTTTCTTGAATGTTATGCTTTTACATGTGAATTATGATTTGCTCCTGAGCTATCTATTGTGTTCCATTTTCTGTCTGCTGATTTTGGGGATAGTTCCATTTTTTAGTTATGATGTTTATATAATACCTCTTAATATCTAATAGGAAAAGTGTCCTATCATATGCCTGCATTTTTCAAATTTCCAATTCTATTTTCACCTATCTATCCTTTCAGATGCATTTTAGAATCTCCTTCTTTCATTTCAAGTACAAAACAAATCTAATTGGGATTTTGTTCTGAATACAGGATATTCTGGCTATTATAATATCCAGGAAGGGGGCTATCTTTTAATTTATTCCAAACTTTTATATGCTTTAGCAAACCTTAAGTGTTTTCTTTATTTAGGTCTCGTGTTTTTCATATCAAGTTTTTGTTATATATTTTATATTTTTGTAGTAATTATAAATAAATCATTTTTATCTCTAAGTGGGAATTAAATACTATAGAAACACTGTAAACTTTTGTTTTTAACATCTTTATTGGAGTATAATTGCTTTACAATGGTGTGTTAGTTTCTGCTTTATAACAAAGTGAATCAGCTATACATATACATATATCCCCATATCTCCTCCCTCTTGCGTCTCCCTCCCACCTTCCCTATCCCACCCCTCTAGGTGGTCACAAAGCACCGAGCTGATCTCCCTGTGCTATGCGGCTGCTTCCCACTAGCTATCTATTTTACATTTGGTAGCGTATATATGTCCATGCCACTCTCTCACTTTGTCCCAGCTTACCCTTCCTCCTCCCTGTGTCCTTAAGTCCATTCTCTACGTCTGTGTGTTTATTCCTTTCCTGCCCCTAGGTTCTTCAGAACCTTTTTTTTGTTTATTTAGATTCCATATATATGTGTTAGCATATAGTATTTGTTTTTCTCTTTCTGACTTACTTCACTCTGTATGACAGACTCTAGGTCCATCTACCTCACTACAAATAACTCAATTTCGTTTCTTTTTATGGCTGAGTAATATTTATTCGTATTTGGTCTCTCAGCTTATCTCTTTTATTAATCATAATTGGAAATTGATTATAATATTATACTACATATTATATTCCATTTTATATGGCACTACTCAAATTCACACACATACATTCATATATATATATATATATATATCATATATAGTTGAAAGATGTGATCCCCGAAAGATACGAAGTCCTGAGGAACACATCTCTCAACTGTATACCCCCAGAAACTAGCATTTTACTTGCTACAAAATTACTATGTACTAAGTGTAATAAGTGCTTAATCTGCCAATTCTTATTTCATCTTCATACTAGTACATGAAGAAGGTATTACTCATTTTACAGCTGAGCAGACTGAATGCCAGAGAGATTAAGGAACTTGCCTGTGCTTGTGTAGCTAGAAAATGAGCAAACAGGTATGAAAACCCACCTCTGGCTTCAAACTACTGTACTGCATGTGTGCCCAGTAAGTGTTTGTTGACCTAGGGATTGGATGAACGAGTGATGGAATGAATAGAAGATGTGGGTTCAGATGGGATAAAAAGCACATGAGACAGTTGAATTTTGAGAACTATTTTATGCTTTTCCCCGTAAAACTGGAGAGATGGAGGCCAGAGAGAAAAGATGACATAGTGATAGTTTTGAGATGGAGGAAATGGAATTTAAGGATACATATCAATCACATGACTTTATTCTTCTCAGTAAAGGAAGAAATGGAGTCATGGTAGGAGAATGAAGTGAATTGAAGCAGGGTTGAAGATTAAAGACGGAGAAAATGGTTTGGAACAGCTACTATGTGACTATTATTGGCACTCCAGAAGAGATGAATGGGAGGGTTTCTGAGCAGCAGAGAGGATCCAAATGAGGTTTCAGAATGATGTTCAGTTGGTGGGATCAGTTGGTGGCACTTTGTCATTGAACTAGATCACATGTTGACCAAGGAGCTAGGCAAAGGCTCAAAGATACTAAAGAAGGGGATAATATGAAATATGAAGTATCCTATTGTATACGTCCCTGCTTCTAGCAACCTATGCTTTCTCCCATTTTAAGCACTGGGTATTTCTCTAATTTTTAGCAATGAGAAAAATCTCCTGAATGTACCTTACATACGCACATACATACAAACAAACATATATAGTATAAACAATATATACCCCTAGATATTTAATCTATTTTTGTAACCTATCTTTCATTTTTTACCCTTCTCAGGGGAATATAATCTATAATCTTTCTTTATAGTCAGTACGATAGCTCAATCTTTGGCTAGTTATCTTTTCTTTCAATAAGATTATTACTTAGCTAGCTTGTCTGTCAGTCATTACTTAACATCTCTTTCAGTTATCTGGGTTAGATTATAGTTCAGTAAACATGGAAAACATGCTGAAATTAAAGAGTAGTATAAAATTTTACTACTAACAATTTACATTTTTATGGCAATGATAGTATAAAATACCTATTATCTCATCATTAGTATAAATATGTATCCAGCTTCTTATTCAGTGTTTTCACATATACACACACACACACACAGACACACACACCCATATGATGTAACTTTTTATTTTTACGTTATGGCAAGCTATTCAGTACCAGAAATAATAATAGCAACCTCAAATTAAGAAAGGTCAGGGCAAAATGACTTAGTTTTATGGAGCAGCCCAATAAAGACCGCTGAAAGAACAGAAGCTACATGCCCAAAGATACCACATGACAGGATAAAGAATTAGAGGCCAGGCAATATGGACACTGAGAATGTACTTGGGGTATTTCTGAGAGCAGAACATAGTGACTACTTAGAAAACTCTGAGAATGTGTTAATTAAATGAGTTAGCCATTTATTCCGTCTTCTCACTCCATGTATGCCTAGGAAAAATGGCTCAGAAACTGTCAGCATGATGACTAACCAACAGTCAATTGGGTAAACTACCATGAAATTGCAGTTGAGAAATCTACCAATTAACTCTTTCTTGTTTCAGGAGGTGGAAATGTGTCAATCAAGGAATGTGACCAAGGGTTCCTATACATATATTGTGCTATTATTTTCAGTCCTCAATTCAGGACAGAGATTGTAATTTCCTTCTTAGTTTTGCTGGAATGTTGCACTTACACTCACTTCTAATGCATGTACACATTTTGCACAAAACATGCATGTTTTAATTATTTTTTTCATGTAACTAGCATTCTGTTTTACAACAGTCCTTCTATAAAACATTCACTAGTATTGCCAAAAAAGGCATGTTGAAGATATGATACTTGCAATAGAGGGATTTAAATGATTCCCCAGCTCCTCAAAAAAAAGTCCCAGCTGTTTAAATCAGGCAGAATCAGACGTAGTTTACGAATTAGTGCATCATTTAAACCAAACCATTTTTGTTGCTTTTTGCTTGGTCAAACAAAATATTTTTGTTTCTTTGACTTTTTCTTCTCAGCACTAATTCCTTCAGTCTGTTGTTAGTTCACCAAGAAGGAAAACACATGCTTTAGCAGAGATTTCAGTAAAGAACTAGCAAGTACTTTAATGTCTAACAATGAAAAAGCTCAAGTATTTTATAATTATATTGTACATTATTAAGATCATTTGAAAAAAACCCTATATATACTTATATAATGAAGCATTTAACATTTTTAAATGGGCTGAAGCATTAAGTTTTGGAGACTAATTTGATATTTGAATCACTTATTCTGCAGGAATTGTATTTAAATTCATTTTTTCACAAAATATTACAGCTGTATTTTAATAAAATATGGACACCTTGCTGTTTTAGGTTCATACTCAGAATTATAAACTTTTACTATTTCCTTTGAGGCTATGTTACACTTCCACTTAGAAACATTATAAATTATCAAGTATTTAGAAGTAATAATTTTAAAAAAAATGGCTTTTTATAGAGTTACAGTTAGCTAAGTAAAAATGTGTTACCTTTGCATTTGGATAATTTTAAATGGATTTACATTTTTCATATTAGGTGCTGATTCTAATATGACAACATTTATATATTGAGAGTACATTTATTGCATGCTGATAAACTTCCCCATCTTCAAAAATGTGTTGTTACATTTTAGTTATATTGCAATTTTATTACCTTGAATGAGAGAAAAGTAACTCCTTTAATCGCTTTCAAGATAATATGGGATTTTGTCTGTTTGGATCATGTAAAGCAAAAGGAAAAAAACCAGGGAGGAGGGTTTCTTTGACCTTGAATTTAAAAGTGAATAGGGTAACACCTGATAAAAGACAAAATCTTGGTGTTTCAAAATACATCTCACAAATTTGTACTATGACATGTTTTTTGTGGACTTTAGCATTTGATATAACATGTGCTCTGGTTGGGCTCTGCAGGCTGTTTTTACTTTTGGCTTTTACATTCCACAGAACTAAAAAATCAGCAGGGACAGTGCTAATTAATTTATAATGTTTTGTGTTTCTGAACAATGTACCTCGGTAATTAAGTGAAATATTTATGATGAATTATAAAACAATGCAAATTCATTTGTTTGCCTGAAAGCTAACTTGTTATTCATTTAGATTGCTCTTTGGAAAGATTCTTTAAATTGAATCATAGTATGAGGAGGAGTGATATTTAGAACAGGGATGGGTGAGATACTATGGCTGGCTGTGTTCAAATATATTATGTTACATTATGTCAGGGAAAGGGTAGTCATAAAAACTTTGACCAAATTGATAAAGAAGTTCTTAGTTTCCCCTGAGGAAGAAAATAAACTATAGTGAGAGTGGATCAATAATAAATTGTGAAAGGGAGATGTATGACTCAACTGTTCTCTACAGTACTTGACTGAGTCCCAATTTAAAATCTTGTGTGTGTGCGTGTGTGTGTGTGTATGTGTGTGATGATCGAAGTATAAAAAAGTAATAGTCCTATGTGCTGTTTTTATAATAAATATTGTAACCAATTTTCTTTATACAATACTTAACCTGAATTTATCTCAGTCTATATTAAATGAAAAGTCTGCTTTACTCTTAATGCCAGCGACTACACTTTACTTATTCCCCCAGAGGAAACTGATAAGGTTTATGGTGTATCCTGTGCAAATAAAATACAGTATCTTCATATTCACAGGTAGGAGATTGAAACATTTACTTTCCTTGGGAACAAGGCCACATTTTTCTCATCTTTCAAATAACAGTAACTTCAAATGAACTCTTGCAAACTTTACAAATTTAGTTAAGGCCACTTTCCTGGTTTTTTTCATGATGATGATCATCAAAGTTATGACTGAAATAGTGCAAAACGCCCAACAAAACTTTGATGCAAAACTAAGGAAAGAAAAAGATGTTCCAGCTAATGGCTTGTCTATTTTCAAAGAAAAAACCTTCTTCTGAAGTTGCTTTGTAGGAAATACGGTAGTTACACTTGTTACATTATTCTTAATATAATAATAGGATTGTGAAGATTCATTTCATGAACTTATTCACATTAAACTAAGTAATACCTGGTATTGGAGAAAATATGTTCACAAATAGTAACATGGTATTAAAGACTGTAATCGTAATTACAGCTAACATTTATCACAATTATTATGTGTCAGGCACTAATCTACTCCACAGTCCTATAGGGGTAAGTACCTTTATTTTGCCAATTGAGGAAACTGAGGCAAAGAGCAGTGAAGTACAATTTGTAAGGACAAATCACTTGCAAATGAAGAACCTAAGTTGGAATCCAAATAATTTGACCCTAGAGCTTGATAATTTGTCCTAAGACATCATTTTAAAATTTATGTGTCAGGTCTATGTCAAAACAAAGTAAAAGAATAAATGGTAGTCTAGACCTGCACTGTCCAATATGATAGCTGCCAGCCACATGTAGCTATTTATATTTAAATTTGAATTAATTAAATGAAATATAATAAAAATTTAGTTCCTCAGTCACATTTCAAGTGCTTGATAGCTCTGTTTGGCTAGTGGCTATCTTCTGGATAGCACAAATATAGAATATTTCTTCTTTTAATTGAAGAATAGTTGATTTACAATGTTGTGTTAGTTTCAGGTGTACAACAAAGTGATTCAGTTTTATATATATATATATATTCAGTTTTATATATATATATATACAAGAATATATATATATTCGTTTTCAGATTCTTTTCCCTTCTAGGTTATTATAAAATATTGAGTATAGTTCTCTGTGCTATATCGTAGGTCCTTGTTGGTTATCTGTTTTATGTATAGTAGTGTGTATATGTTAATCATTTCTACTGGTGTAGAGAGTTCTAAAGCACAGCACTAGTCCAGGGTAAGGACTTTGAAATTAACTAAAAAAATATGTTTTCTTTGGTGAGATATTAAAAAAAGGAGTACACCCTACTCATCAGTAACATTGATTGCTGGACAATTTATCACTCATCTGTTGACACTTTTTGCTTATTAAATAATGAAATAATCCAAGTCATTCATTAATTCCTATTAAAATTATTTTTTAAAAGTTATTGAAAAATATGATCCTGTTCAAACATAAAGAATATCAAGATAGCTTTAGTCTTCCATTGAGTCAATGGTTGAATAGACCATTTTCTACTGCATAATTTGGAGGTGTCTATGATAGATGGTTTCCAGTACAACCCCCAGTGAGTCCCTCTCCTGGCATTCATGCCTTTGTGCAATCCCCTGTCATATTATACCAGGATTGGTCTATGCGACAAATACCATGGAAGTGGTGGTATAGGACTTTTGAAATTAAGTTTAAAAGACATTGCAATTTCTGCCTTGGTCTTTTTCTCATTCTCTTTTTTTCGCTTGGTTGATCACTCTGGGGGAAGTAATTTTCTATGTCATGAGCAGCCCTGTGGAGAGGCCCATGTGGCAAGTAACTGAGGCCTCCAGACAACAGCCAGTGAGAAACTCAAGCCTTTGCCCGCAGCCATGTGAGTGAACTTTGATGCAAGTCCTCCTGCTCTCATTATGTCTTCAGATGACTCTAGTCCTGCTCACGATCCTCAAGAGAGACCCTGAGTCAGAACCGCCAGTTAAGTTGCTCCCGCAATTCAGATTCTCAGAAATTGTGTGAGATAGTAAATGTTTGTGATTTTAAGCCTCTGAGTTTTTAGGAGTGATTTGTTACATATCAATAGATATCTAATACAATGCCTGATTGGAAGTTATAATTGAATTTAATAAATTGTTATTGTCAAATAAGTCATTGGTAAATTTCCAGAGGATATAGTAATGAGGGAAAAATAGCCCCTGCCATCAACTTACTCACCAATGACTATAATACATGTATAATAGGGTAAGTAAGGTGAGTGAAGGGCAAAGTTCTCTGAGTAATTCCAGTGTGGGTGTAGGGAAGGGGGTTACATCTAGGTGGGTGGATAAGAAAGCCATCCATGGGTGTATGGTAGCTAAACCTTGAAGGATGGGTAGGTATTTTATAGGAAGAGAAAGAGTACAAGATGCAAGCATTCCTTATGTTGAGGGCAGTGTATGATAGTGCTGAGAAATTATGGGTATCTTTGGTTACAGAACATGGTCCAGATGGATAAATAAAAGGGAAATAGGTCCAAAGAAGATAGCTGAGGGCTTTTGGAGAAGAGTTAGATTATCTGGTGAGAAGTTCATGTTTTCTAAGACCCATTAGGAATTCCAGATTCCTCTGGCAGGATTATGGGCTTCTGGCCTTAGCCACAGGCAGCTTCCTTTCCCACTTAGTATCCTTCATGGGCAGCACATGATTGGAACCTCTTTCCAAATATATGTGTTTATTTGTTTGTTTATTTGGGTAAGTATGTCAGTAAAGCTGTCATGACTATCAAAAAAGTTGCAATTTAAGGACTGGGAAGTCATTGAAGTTTGAACTTTGCCTGGCACCTGAGCAAAGACTGGATTCAAGGAAGAGAGATGGGAGGTCAGGTGATATGGTAGAAGGTTATGCTAGACATCCAGAGATGGTGCAGACCTGAACTGGCGCCAGCATTAGCAGTAGAAAAAATGACATCCAGTATTAAGGACATTGCAGAGGGAAGGTAGGACTTGACACCACGATTAAATTTAATGGTTTTGGGAGAAAAACCAAAAAGCTAAAACATAGGTATGGGCTTATCAACTTTTTACTTAAACAGCTGTCATCACCCTAAAAAATTTCAAAATTCCTTTACCTTTCCTGCAAGGGCCTTCACCTCCACCCCTATATTTTTTGTCTTGTCTCCATTCTTTCTCTGCTCTGAGTATACCAGGACATTTAACAATTCTGGAATGTGTCAACTTTTCTCAGGCTCTGCCTTTAGTTCGTCCACTTTGAATGCTTTTCCCTCCTTGTCTGCTTGGCAAACTCCTCCTCTGCTTGAATGCCCACCTCGAGTATGACCTTCCTTCAAAGTCAAATTTACTGCATCTTCATGTGTTACACACTTTATCCATAACTTCTCTGTCAAGTTTTGCATTGCTTTGCAGTAATTTTATTAAAGCTTACATGACTCCCCAGCAGAGCTCAGAGACCTTAATGCTTAGCACAAAGTGGCACTCAGTTATTTTTCAACTGCATTGAAATAAGAATAAAAAATAGTTAATGGAGGCTTTAAACCTGATGATTGAAGATCAAGGTTGATGATGAATCCCATGGTTGATGTTCCCTGGTGCTGGCTACCTCTTTCATTGCTTCATTGAAATAACCCTCCTGGGGGCCTTGTTCTTAATCTCCCCTTGTGTTTTTTTCTCAAATGCCACACAAGATAACCCAGGGACCACAGGCTTGTCTGAGTTCAAAGCCAGTGTTTGTAACCACCAAACTTCACCACCATATCTCTAGCTGCCACCACTTGATTTGTACTTGGTTGGAACTGACCTATTCTGAGTCTGCTCGCCAGCCTATCAGCTATACACATTGAGGGGTGAATACTTGTGATTAAAATGAGGTTATGCTGTGGTTCTGTAGCTACTGCTCATTTGTCTTCTAGTTTCTCCTCCGAGATCTTATGTATTACCAAAGTCATTTTGTTTAACTTGACAGTAGTCCTTAGTCATAAAAATGACACTGTGCATCTAAAGAACTGTCCCACGTAGGTGAGGCACTGGGCTGGGTCTGTAACACTGAGAAAAGGAAAATGAGATAAAATATTGAAAAAAAATCTACAAATAAATCATCTTAAAAAGATTATAGTTCATTTAGAAGATACTTTACAGAGAGGAATTTCTGGAAATGTTTTACAGTGTCAGGAAAGAACAAGTCGGATGGTTTATTTTGGAGGGCAGGTATAGATGAATAAATTCGAATACCTCATCCATTCAGTAGCCTGCATTTGGTAGTGGAGTAGAGAGGTCTTTGATTTTACCTTTTTTTTTTCCCTTATTGTTGTTCTGTCACGTATAGCTAAACAGAAATTTGAACATCTTGATGCAAATTTGAGAGTAGCTTTGCAATTTAGCAGCTTCTTTGAGCACAACCAGGTACCAATCTTTAGTCCGAGTACTAGCGGGAAGGGGCTACAAGGATGAATAAAATTTGATTTCTACCCTGGCTAAACTTACAGCCTGTGGGGGTAGCAGTTCTTCCCCTGAATCTTAAATAATAAAAAATCGTGAGGGCATGCATGCAACTCAAATAAAATCAATATTTATTCTTTAACTTCAGTCCTTTCCATATGCTAAAATTTTAAAGAGAGCACACTGTGGGGTGAGGCTGAAGTAATTCGAAACAGGACTTACTACTTGTAAGGGTGCTCGCCAGAGAAGTGAGTTTTGACTTGGAATGCCACAGAATATTCCATCCTTTTTCTGCTGCTGTGGACTAAGAATTTCTTGCCAGCACCCTAGAGGTTTAGGTTTAGGCAACAGGTATAAAGATGACTGAATTTGGGGATGGCAGTTTTGTATGTGCACTGTTCCAAAAAAGCTTTTATTCGTTTGCTTTATGCTTATGGATAGGAACGTCCGTCAGTTTTCAGTGAGTCAACGTGCGAATCTCGCCAAGTGGGCCAAAGTTCAGCGTGCTCTGAGGCAGTCTTACTAGGCAGGCTGGACTCTGCCCACCGTAGGCAGAGGTGCCCAGCGTCACGGGAGCCAGAGCCACAGAGCGATACTGTATTCTGGGAGAGGTTGCAGCCTGCTTTGCGTTCAGAAAATGAAGATTTGCACTTGGGGTTTCAAGAGAAAAAAAAAAAAAAGGATGTGAAGGAAACAAACAGGATGAAATGGGAGCAAAATGTTGGCAAAACTCAAATTGCATTGGATTTATACTTATTGGATTTTTGAAGTAAGCTGACAAGAAAAATTACCTTCATTGCAAATCACTGAAGGGCTTTTCTATAGAATAAACACACTCACAGAGAAGAGCTAATTCAAAGGAAGCTTCAGTCTGTTAATATAATAATTAAGCAGTACAGCACAACAGGCAGCCCATTTCCAAGGAGCTCAGTGTGCCTCAGGTCGGGTAGAAGGTACAAGGCTAAAGGCTAAACAACTTTAACCACCTGAGATTGGCTATAATCATCTTAAAATATGATATGAAGTGAATATTGCCCTCGTTGGAAGGTATTTACTCATGCAAATAAGGGGAAAGGACCAAATTCTCTGTATTTTGTGGGCAGTCTTTAAGAGTTGAATTATTGGAATCAGCCTCAAAACTTGGAAACTTCAGTGCTTCTAATTGGAGCCTGTATTTTCCCATGTTCATGGTGGTCTTTTTCCTTTTCTAACTGTCTCGTCTTCTCATCCTTTTATTTGAACTGTCCACTAGCCAAATTATTTCTGTTTGGAAAACTCGTGTACCTCATTTGGTTTATTAGTAATGTGTGTGTGTTTAAGGTGGTTTTGCTAAAGCAGCTAATTAGCCTGGTACCTTCATCTCCCATGAAGCAGATTAGAGCAGTGCTTCTCAAACTCTACCTTACACAAGAGTCATCTCAGTTCTTGTGAAAATATAGATTCTGATTGAGTAGATTTGGGGTGGAGGCTGAGATTCTGCCTTTCTAAAGAGCTCCCAGGAGATTACAATATAAACAGCAAAATCTATTAGGTCTTTTAAATATCAGAGAGCCATTGTGATGGTAGGAAAATAAAGAAGGTAAAAAGACCAGTGTTTTCAAGTAGTTGACTCTCTTTTCTGGTTGTTGATAATTGTCTGATAATGAAGAAATGGCAGACTAAGAACCACGAACTTACTGGGGCTTATAAATAAACAGATTAGTCTTATTTTGAGTCTGGGTGATATAGCTGAAGACGAGAGAATTCCTTTCTGTTATAAATGACAGAAAAATCTCAAGTCAATAACATATTATTGCTTTGGGGCTTTGCTAACAATTAAAGTTTAGTTCAGGTAAGTGGTGACTAGAAATAGATTAAGACGAGGTGAAGACTCTGGTTTTAACTGAATGGGCAGAATGACTTTTGTGCATAGTTAGTATTTACAGGCACTTGATGCTTTCCTCTCCTGTTTTGGCATTCTGTTATACTTGTGGATTTACTTTGCGCCCTAAAGGTAATGTGAACATGAATTCCATAAATCCATAGTAAATGAAACTGGTGAGAAAAATAAGGCAAATGCAATTTTGCTGAACTCTCTGTAAATGGAAACAAATGATGTTTTTGTTCGTCTGTTTATTTTGTCTTATTTTGTTTTTCCAAACAAGATGTGCCTGGGCGGGAAAGTGCTCCTAAGTGTCCTGAGTAGTCAGTGTGAAACACCCTGACTTTCCAGCTTCTCATTTGCTGCAGTGTTTCATTCTGAACATTTATTTATCATTATGATGGGTTGGTCAACATGAAGTCCTAAGAAGAAATGATTCTTTCCCAAAATACTTTTAAGGTTGAATTGGCTTGTATTTTCAAGTTTGCCCCCAAGTTTCCTAAAAGCATCAACAACTATCTGAGAAACTGAAGAGAAGTATGGTCTCCCATACTTGCTAATTTCCTCTCGGAAGTATTTCTTGGTGCTGGTATCTGGTTTTCATCCTCTTTGCATCTGCTTGGTTCAGTTCTTCATGATCCCTCACTGGATCAGTGTCCTTTCATGACGTATAAAATTCGAAGGAGTGTTGTTCTTACTGTAGTCTATGTGAATGACATGCCCATGGAGTTGTGCAGTGCACAGCCTGTACAGCCTTACACAAGGGCACTTTCCCTGACAGTAGCTTTTACCCCTCTAGAAGCAACCCTTGCACAGCATCTCCAAGGCCGTTATTATAAAGCTCATAAAAATAAAAAAAAATCAGTTGGTTAATTAGCTCCCCATTTCCCTCAGGCCAAGTACTTTACCATGGCAGGCAATTCCATCCCAAACTACCTCTGCAGTTTCATCTCCTGTCATCCTATGTAAGTCCAGGTTACTACCTGCTTGTCTCACTTGGTCGACACCTGTTCTACACATCTTCCTCTGTACGTCATTCCCCATCCCTGTTTAGAATTGTACTCAAATATCTCTTCCTTTATGAGCCTTCTCTAATGTTGCTGGACAAAATTAATGACCTGCTTTTATTTTGTTTGTACTTCCGTAACTATTTGTTCATATATGTATTTTGCTGATTACTGTGCATTGTAATTATATTTGTGATTATTACTACAAAATGGTTCTATCTTCAATTTTTCATTTTTATAGCACCAGAAGACAATATAGCTCTGACATCTGACTTTCCAAGGTTGACTCTGCTAATCAGGCCAGTAGGTCTGGAGTCCCTTTCCTTACTTGAGACTTCTGCATATGACATCTTTTCCTACTCTGTGCTGGGCTGCAGTGGTCAGGGTTCTCAGAAAGAGGAGAAAGAAGAGGAGGTAAGAAGGCTTTGATCCATCATCACAGCCTTTCTCCAAACCTCTGATGTCCTCAAGTGCCATGTGACTTGGTACATGCTAGATAATCACTATTATTGACCACTTTGATAATGATGATAAAAATGCTAACATTTGCTGAAGGTAGGTTCTTATTATCAGGCATTAAGTAGTTCTATGCATAATCTTCTTCAATCCTCATCCAACCCCAGAAGCTAATAAAGTTTACATTTTCTGGACTATTCACTTACAACGGCTCTTTCCAAAGCCCTGTTGTTTTTTTTTTAGTATTTTTTTAAATATTTTATTTATTTATTTATGTATTTATGGCTGTGTTGGGTCTTCGTTTCTGTGTGAGGGCTTTCTCCAGTTGCGGCAAGTGGGGGCCATTCTTCATCGCAGTGCGCGGGCCTCTCACTATCACGGCCTCTCTTGTTGCGGAGCACAGGCTCCAGACGCGCAGGCTCAGTAATTGTGGCTCACGGGCCCAGTCGCTCCGCGGCATGTGGGATCCTCCCAGACCAGGGCTCGAACCCGTGTCCCCTGCATTGGCAGGCAGATTCTCAACACTGCACCACCAGGGAAGCCCTAAAGCCCTGTTTTTAAATTTATCATTAAAAAAATGTATAATTCTCTTTTACATTCTAAGTAAACATTATCTTTCATACCTAATATTATATTAATAATTTTGTATACTTTTTTCTTGAAAAAGGCTTCCAAAATTGTATTAACTTGAGACCCCACAGAACCTAGACCTGCTTTGCCTTGCCCTATTAGGTAGATACTGCAAAACCTCACCATAACACCAAAAGGGTATTCAGAAAATTTAATCATAGAAATTACAGGTTTGCATTACTGCAAAGTTAATGAACAACAATACTTTTCAGGTGGTCTGCTCTGTGATGAAAAGCACAAAACTTAAGAAAGCGAGACATGTACTGTGCACAAGTGACAACACACTGACCCAAGATAGTCCCAAATGACCACAAGCAATCACTGATGAAATCCCAAGCCTGTCTGGCCCACCTTCGTTTGAGAACAGAGACTTGGTGAAGACTGGCAGCCAGTCACTGGCAGTGTGATCAAATGTGAATGTTCATATCATCAGGATTTTACTTAGTTTGTATATTTATTTAATATATGAGAACTAAGGATCAGAGAAGTTAACTAACTTGCCCACAATTATACAACTAGTAAGTGACTGAGCTGGGTTCCAAACTGAAGTCTGTCTCTATGAATATTTACTGATTTATTTTAACATCTAAAACACAAATGGACAGAGAACATTATCACTGACTTCTTTCCAATCCCTTTAGCAGCTCTCTCTGGAATCCCTTTACCCAGCCCTCTCCTCATGGCCCCAGGGAGAAGTGAAGTCTATAGAACACCATGATGGAAAGGTTGATACCTTTCCTAGTTCTTTTCTTACTTCCATTCTCCTGTTTCAGACTGCCAGTCAAACTTTAGAATTGGGCTTGCTCATTTATTTGTTTACTCTAACGGGTAAGTCAAATTTCTAAAATTTCTTGCAAAATAAGTCTTTGATCTACACATACCCATCTGGTCTCTGACTCTTGCCACATTGTTTTGCTTGGGGTGGTGGGCTCCTTTGTCTCTCTCTCTGCTGTTCTTTCTCCTACTTTGTTACCAGCCTTGTTTTGCAGGCTCTCACTACATCCAGTTTTGTGATGGTTAATGTTATGTTTCAACCTGACTGGGCCACAGGGTATCTGGTTAAACATTATTCTGGGTGTGTCTGTGAGGAAGTTTCTGGATGAGATTAACATTTGAATTTGTAGACTGGGTAAAGCGGATTGCCCTCCCTAACCTGGGTAAGCCTCATCCCAAGTGGCAAAGGCCTGAATAGAGCAAAAGACTGTGTAAAAAAGAACTAACCCTCATTCTGCCTATCTTAGAGCTGGGACATGGGTCCTCTCCTGCCTTTGGACTTGGACTTAGACTGGAGCTTACATCATCAGCTCTCCTTTGTCTCTAGGGCCTTTGACTGCATATTTTAAGACTTCTCAGCCTCCATTATCATGTGAGCCAATTCCTTATAGTAAATCTCTTTCCCTATCTTTATATACCTATATATGTATATGCTATTGGTTCTGTTTCCCTGGAGAACCCAGACTAATACAGATTTCTTTGACCTGGGCTTTGGAAACTGGCTAAGTCTTGCCTAAACACACACCTCTCTCTAGCATTCTCGCAGGCATTCCTGACCAGGCAGGAGCTGGCAGCATTCATCTTTGGTAATACCTGTGAGCCAAACTAGGCACACATTATAATCTAGTAGGATTTTGCCAAGGGATAAGGTGTTCCCTTTATGGGTGGTGTCTCTTTTCTGAACCGGCATTAAGGAACAGCTACAAAAACAAATTCCAAATCAACATTGTCTTGGAAAATCTAAGATACTTATCAACACAAAAGCATTTTCCCCCGATAAACATCAATTGGCCTAAATTGAGGAAAGTTCAATTTTTTGATGGACGTCTTCCTCAAATGTGCTATATCTTCTTTATTTTCTTTAATGGGGTACACTAAAGAAACTCTAATAATTCCTTAATGATTCAGAATCACTACAGTGAACATAATTTAGATTATTCAGCAATAACTTAGGGATGCTGTCATTGTAGGGCATCTCTATGTTAATGCAGAATGAAATAATTGCTATTCATATTTATTGTAGTGTTGGTCATACTTAGTGTAGTGATCGAAGTTCCTGCATAAGTGACCCCAGATTGTTATGCAGAGTTGTAATCATTGTCTCATTTCTCAGTCTTTTCCTTCCCTGCAAAGCTGTCAGCTATTACACCTTGCTTTCTTCAGTGAGCCTGTCTTTAACAAAGGTTATTCCATTCCCTCTAGAACAGCATGTCTCAATGGGGACAATTTTACCCCCAGGGGACATTTGATGCCATACGGTGACATTTTTGATTATTACAATTTCGAGGGGGATGCTACTGGCATCTAGTGGGTAGCGGTCAGGTTACTAAACCTCTTACAATGTACAGGACAGACTTTTAGAACAAAGAATTACCTGGATCAAAATGTCAATAGTGCCCAGGTTTAGAAACATGTTTTAGAATTGTGGGAAAGTGAGTAGGCTCTAAAGGAGGATCCAGAAGTTTTGTCTAAGGTTAAAAAAAATGGTCTGTATTTGTTCACGGTCATTGGTAAGGTCTGGGGACAGTTTCACTTACTTCCAACAAAAATATTCTCGTGGACTGAAGTCCTTTGACCTCAAGCTGAGTGGGATATTAATATTTGCCCTTAAATTAAGGTATTCAACACCGGTGTGCACACACAAACCACTTTCCTTTAAGGAATATTAGCTCACAATTTTTTTCTATTCTGTAGTTGTTTGGTTCAAATGCTACTGCTACCTAAAAAAATTCTCACTGTTGTATAAATATTGTAGTATGTAGTATGTTTCTAAGGGATTTTCAAATTTCTATTCAAAACCACTTTTATGCTAATAGCAACCTAATTGTTTAAATCACAAGACATGATTTTCTGCTGTGATTTGATAGAATTAGAAAAACTGGTGGCCAACTGATTCCCTTCCCCCAACTTTTTTTTAACAACATTCCTTGGGGACACATGATTTTGACCAGAAAAATGGTAAAATGTCTATAGTGGCATAGCTCTTTTTAAAGGAGATTCTATTTAAAGTCAATTGATTAACCACAATCTTGGCCTTCTTCACCCCCTCTCATAGGTTTTCCAGTAGTTAGAGGTCACTGACCCTGAAGGAAATCTCGCTGCCTAAGATTTGGGGCTGCAAATTGCAAAAGTTCTGACCTTCTCTCTTAATGGTCTCTACGTAGGAAATAATTTCTTTCAATTTTAGAATAAAGACAAATCCTATTTTCTGAACTCTAAACCCAATGAAAGTTTATTCTGCTTTACTAGATTAGGGAGAATATTTGCTTAAATAATTTTACATAAAGATATAAATCATTTTTCTATGACTATATAATATATATCCTACTATACATCTTCATATATAGCTATGCAAAAGATACGGAAATACTTTCTAACAATGCATATTTGACTGCTTTGACTTAATTCCCATGCATTTTAACAATTATGTACATTTATTTAGTGCATAAAAAGTGTAACAGTTAATATTGAAGTGTAAATGAGTTTGCATGTTCTACCACTGTTTTATTCAAATGTAATGTGTCAAAATCAATTTGATATGAAATACAGAGTGATAGATGAGAGTGATAGATCTAAGGTATGTACAGTACAGTATGGGATTCTGTCAGTCTCCAAGCAGCATTTCAAAAGAAAAAGTATAATATGATCTTTAATATAGGAGTTTCTTGATGCACATTGAATTGATCAGATACTATTAATTGAGGTAATACACACATTTAGAGAGGAAAACTGACCTATATGACTTGTGCATATAATTATATCACTTTTCTTGTTTGCATGAAAATTAAACAAATCCTGAAATAGAAATAATGCAATAAAACTTCAGATAATTTTTCAGTACTCTACTCTTGCTACTATTTTTAATTTGATATTTTAGAATCACGTTTTCTAGTTTTTATTTTCCTTTGGAAAGTTACTATTTAATTTTGCTCATGTTTAAGATTTTCAAAGGCTGTTCTTGGTGTTTTTATATATTATTTATTGTCACTTTTAAATAAAAAAGTATTCTTTATATGTCTGTTGTGACATTTGCCACTTTAGAATAAGAAAAGAAATTACTTTTGATTGTTCAGTTCTCGGAAATCATACTGCTTAATGTAATGATTTTATTGTTGAGTCCTCTAAGAAATAAGCAAAAGTACATAGAGAAAGAGTAGATTTCTTAGTTTGTTATATCAAATGTGATTGCATATAAACAGAGTATTTTTTAACTTAGAAATTATAAAAATTTTACTTGAAAAGAAAACTGTCATTTTTGTCCATTGAAAGAATTTCCAAAGGTGAACATGCAGGAAAAGATTAAAGGAGAATGGAAATAATTGATGGTCCTTTTGTAAGTTTTTAGAGAAAAAACACATATATTGTTTCATGAAAAAGTTTTTTCTTAGAAAACTGCCCTTATTACATTTGAAAAAATTATTGTCATATGAACGCATTAATCCTATTGAAGTGTTCAGCTAGTTTTCCTGTACTTGGAGAAACAAATCTATTTTGAATAAATTTTTTTTAACACTCTTCGCATCTTTATATACATTTTCTTAGAAGTCATAAATGAAGCATTTTTTTCCTGGAACAAAGCTCTACCAGAACTAACAATAAAGCTTATTTTGTGAATTAAATCTCTTTCTAAAGTGCTAAAATACAAAGTGCTGATATTTTAATGTGAGAGTCAAAACTTTTAGTAATCATTTTGCTTTTATATTCCCTTTTCCTGATGTGTCTTTTTAACTACATTTTTTACACAGAAACAAGCAGTCGTTTTTTACTAACTCTCCACTCTCACCAGGTAAGATATACTTAAGTTTAACATGGCTGGAAAGTATTGATATGAAATTAAAATATTGTGTTTGTCAATGACAGAGTCCCTTCTTCTGTTTATTCAAGTGATTTAGAACTTTCCCCTTTTCTCGTTATACTTAGATTTCACCTCAGATACATAGTGGGAAAAAGCCAGTCTCTTTTCATTGTTCCCCTCAGTGCTATGAGACACATTCTCTGTGATGAATCCTGAGCCTGGGTTTCCAGGCAGGGCTTACCAAAATTTAAGATTCAGCCTAAAGAGTACGAATTTAGATGCCCCTATTCATGTTAGCTGCAAACTTCACTGTAAAGTGAGTATATTGCACATCTAGAAAAATCTGCTCTGAGCTTCCCTAAGACGATGCTGAAATGCTGCATTATGAATTCCAAAATGAATTAATGAAGACCAACACTGGAGATGAAATGTATATGTGTGCGTATCACAGCTAATATGGCAACTGGAATACAAAGCCTTTTTTTTTCACATTTTGCTAGCCATAGCATAAGCTTCCCACAGAGGAGGGGATTAACAGCCTGTCTCCTTTGGGGTTGGGGGGGGGAGTATGAGACGAATAAAATGTAGAATCTGCAAATGGAACTCTGAAACGATGTAGTTAACGTTACATATGTAGTCCATTATGGTAACTGGGAACATGTGTGTCATAATGTTGGGCAAACCAATTCTAAAAATGGGAGAGAAGAACAAAAACTGACCCCCAAATTCTGCCCAAATTGCATGATGCAAACAAGATGCACTGTTGGGAAAGATGTGATAAAATACTATTCTCTCCTGTCTACCGCACCCACCCCTACCCTTTGCTCCCCCTCCATGCTCCCTATCCCCTTAGATCTATTTTTCATCTTTCAATTTGGATGACTAATTTCCCCTATCATGCTGGAGTGCCTGTATGTCTTTCAGACTTTGCTAGGTTTTTCTGAACCCATGGCTAGCTTTAAATATCATAAACTTGAAATATTACCCAAGGGAAAAAATAAAGAAAATCCTTTGACATTAAGACCTGAAAGAATACAGGAGACTGGAAGACATCAAAACTGTTAGTCCTGAGGAGATACTGACCATGCATTTGGCACCTTGATCCCTTACATCACTGGTTAAAGCCGCTGTTGCTGTTTGTGTTCAGGTGTTTGTAGTGCTATCTGGAATGAGTCATTCAAAAGGGAATATAACAGGGGAAGAGGAATAAGTGTAAATGTGAAAATGATAGCTCAATCCCAGGCTAAGGAATTAAATTCAGAGAAGGAAATAAGTGGTAGGAAGTTAGAGCACGTAAAGGCATTAGACCAAGTATTAAGAGAAAGAAGGAACCAAGAGTTTTAAAATGCGAATTGGAGAAAACATGGCAGGTAGTACACATTTAGGTCACAGAGGCGCTGATGGAATGGAGTTCTTTTGAAACTTATCCAAATTTATTGACTTTTGTGGGGTTTCATATTTTTATTTTCATCTCATTGATTTGATGACTTTTGTTTGTTTAGCCTTTCATTGTCTTCAGCTCATTACTCAGCTTAGGATGTAAGCATGTCTTGATGTAATACACTTCAAAAAATTTGTCATTTAAATCCTTGTTGGTGCCATTGCAAACTGCTGTTGTTTTAACCTCAGCTTATGGGAACCCCACCTCTATTTCCTGGGGGTTCTAGAGCACCAGCACATTAGCAGGGATGTTTTTAAATCAAGGGTAAGGTGGGGGAGAATATAGGTTGTAGTCTGTTTATAGATGAAAAATTAAATGGACGGTGAGCACTTGATATTATAGAATTGTTCACCTTGTCAAATACTGCTCAGAAAGATGGAGAAGAATAGGTAAATCACAATCCTTCCTTCCTTCCTTCTTCTACCCCAATAGCTCTAGCAGATATGGAAATTTACAGGATAAATGCCAGATAATACTTGCCAAAGGGTAAAAAAAAAAAATAGAATTTCTAACTCTAAATCCAAATGGTTACAACTGCTTGCCAGTCGTCTCTCTAAAATGTCTTTACAACATTCTTTCTCTCTCTCATTCTTGTAGCTAAGTTCAGGCCTCCTTAACTTCCCACTTTGCCAGTTACATTGCATCTTGCTGCTACAGTAGTTCCCGTTCCTCCCTTCTTTAGCTTTTCCTCATTTTAATTCCTTTTATGAATGTTTGCCAACTTAATATTCCTATGAAATTTCTTCTACAATGTAATATATGGCATGTACTATATTAGCATTAAAAAGTCTCCAAAGTTTCAAAAATTTTACCAGATATTAGCCAAATATCCTTAATATCCTTGATACTCAATGCCCTCTTATGACTGTATCTTATTTAAAAACTTACCTCCAAATGGTTACTTTTAGGCTCTCTTACTCTAGTCAAGTGGCCTCACTACTATCTGAACTCAGTTCATAATGTCCCATGCTGTGTCTTTGCTTGCATGGTTCTAGGTCTAACAAACCTGTCTTCCCTATTGTTATGTTCAGTGGCATCACGCTCTTCCAAGACCCTGTATTCTAAGATGTTTTCTCTAATCCTTCTACTAAGTCACCACCTCTGAAATTTTTATATTTGTATATATTTTGTGTCATACCAATTTCTATCTTATAGTATAGTTCTCATGCACAGCTATATTTGAATCTGTATTTTTATCTGCTTCTATATCTGATGTGTCTTTCTCAGCTCCATTATTCAGTGCATAATCCTTATGTGCATGGTCTGGGTAAGATTTACCTTTATATTCCTACTGCTCATTGCTTGATGCATAAAAACCCTCAAATATCTGTTGAGTGACTTAATAAATATGCTTAAGAGTTTAACGCTTGTGTATCTTAAATGCATTCACAGCAGTTTTCCAGATGATTCTCGTTGCTTGTTCTTTCTTTATAAACACTGTCGTTTGCCCATGGTTCTTGGTCATCTAAACCTCATTTTCAGAAAGGCATTATCTGGAAAGTCACTTGGAAATTCTATGTTTTAACTGTTCCAAAGGTGGCATCTTAGTGGCAAGCTTAGTTGTATCTCAATCTTAGTGGCAAGCTTAGTTGTATCTCAGTAATTCTACAGAAAAGTTTATTTTTTCGTAGAAAATAAGAAACTGATGAGAGCCTTGGAGAGGATTTCACAACTCTGTTTAGTAATCTAGGAGTGTAGTATCTCATAAAAATCATGTCATTAATTGCTAGAAGGGAAGTTAATTTATTATTCTTAGTTGTGTGTAATAAGAGAAACTGATCATTTTGATATCGTGTAGACAAAAGAAAATTGAAAAAGTTAAGAAAATATCCATACCACTGTGGTCATACAAGATATTTTGTATGGTAGGTACTCATATTTGGACTGAGGAATTTTGGCTTGAGTTAGCTGATTCAAAGCCACTCTACTTATATGAATTGAGACTATAAATTTTGTTAATAATTTTTATAAATAGTACCCACTTTGTCTTATTAAAATACATTTGGGTTTCTGTTGCCAAAATGGATGTTTGAAAAATGCTTTAAAAATTAGGCAGAATTTGAAACAATCAGGGTGTTAGTAACTGGGGAAAAGAATTGTGACCTGTCTCATAAACTAAAGCTTAAAAATTTGGTAAAAATCAGTAGTAAATTCAAATCAGGTTTTTCTGTCTATCAGAAGTTGCTAAGGTGAATGTTTTCAATATGGTCTCCTTTTTTTAGAGTGTACAATCCTTTTATCTTTATTTTTCTCTTTCCACTTTGTTGAGATATAATTGACATAGAGCACTGCATAAGTTTAAGGTGTACAGCATAATGACTTGACTTACATACATCGTGTAATGATTACCACAATAAGTTTCGTGAACATCATTTTCTCATATACATACAAAATAAAAGAAAAAGAAAAAAGTAAAAAAAAAAAAAAAATTAGGCAATGTTGTCTTTCATATAGATAGATGCCAAGCTACTGATTTGGCCAATTTTGTGATTTATTTCACAGTTTACAAAATATTTTAACTTAAATTTCTCATTTAATTTAATTTTCCAAATAACCTTATGAGATGGGTGAAATTAATTTATTTCACATGTGAGAAAACCAAATTGTAATAAAGAATGTAGGTTTTGAATACCCAGAGCTAGCTGGATGCAGAGATGTAAGATTTCGGATATTGGATTCTAAGACAGTGTCTTTCAAAACACCGTTCATGTTGGGCTTCCTGGTGGTGCAGTGGTTAAGAATCTGCCTGCCAATGCAGGAGACACGGGTTCGAGCCCTGGTCCGGGAAGATCCCACATGCCGCGGAGCAACAAAGCCCGTGCATCACAACTACTGAGCCTGCGCTCTAGAGCCGCGAGCCACAACTACTGAAGCCCACGCACCACAAGGAAGAGTAGCCCCCACTCACCGCAGCTAGAGAAAAGCCCGCATGCAGCAACAGAGACCCAACACAGCCAAAAATAAATAAATAAACCATTCACTTTATAGCAGTACACCATATATACTCAATAAATATTTGTTAATCAATAAATATTATTTAAAGCTAAGTATAATCTTTTAGAATATGAGTATATCCAGTACAAAATTATATTACTGAGTGAATATTAGTGGATTAAATTTATGTAATAATAATTATGCAGACGGTGATTCTTATAGTAAAATGTAGAATTACCTGTTTTACCTCTATATAAATTTTATATGCAATATGACATACCTTTGAATGATTCAGATACAGGCCCTCTTTGGTCCCAGTCATTTCTCTAGATCTTTCACTTCTAATATCAAGAATAAGTGATCAAGATGATGAGTAGCATTTTTATATGTGTATGATTGATAAACTCATGGGTTTTCTAAGACATGATTTTGAATGTTTTTGAATATTAGGTAGCACTGGATTAATAAGCGATTCCTTATTTACTGCTAATTTTGTGATAATTATTTATTAATTGTCATATCTGAATGCTTCCTTTACATTTTTGTGTGTGTTTCATTTTATAATAGCAGTGAAAACACTCTGGGCCATGCATTTCAGCATGATGATTATACCTCACAGGTGGCTAAATCCATTTTAACTGCCTTTATCTCTGGATTCTGTAGCTCACCCACAGTTTTGACCATGATAACTTTTAAATTGAGGGGTTTTATTGAATTTTAATTAAGGACAATGCTAAGATTGCTGCTCTAAATTTAGCAAACCAGAAAGACATTTTAGTTTTAGCAAAATAAGTAAAAAGGTCTCTGGAGGGTAGCACAGAATGCAGGTCACAAATTGCACATTTATTTTAAGATATTGGTTAAATTCCTAGTATGTTCCAGGAGCTGAACTCTGAGTGAATAGTCAAGATACAGTTGTTTGTTATGACAATGATTCCTTATTTCTGTTAACACCAAGAATATTAGTCTTTTAGTATTTTAGATCCCATATTTACAAAATGGAAACAACTAAGTAAGTAATTTTCAAGCACATGCTGTATTTTATAGTTTTTTCATAACATTTTACAGTTAATGGGCATATGTAACTGCTTTCTGTATGCTTAGAAGTACATTTCATTCATTAAGGCTATGAAAACTCTCTAGCTCTTATAGGTATTAGCATTTTCATATATGAAGCTCCCTTTCCAATATAATGTAATTTTTCAGATCCTAACATATTGATAGCTGTATTTTCATTATCTGTTGGTTGAAATATTACAAAGTAATAGTAAGGCTAGTATAATTTAACCATAATGAATTTGTATTTTATTAAACAATAAATACTGTACATACTTAAAGAAATAGTTAATACGTGTAAGAGATATACTATTTTGTTAATCCACAGACAGTGTTTTGTTGCCAGTGATCCACTGAAATAATGGGCTTTTCAATGGGGAGTAAAGATGCTGAGAATTGCAGCTATAGAAAATGTATTACAGAACTGTCACTTGTTTTAGTGGTTAAAGCCCTTTTTGTTAGAGGCAACATGGCCTGGAGGTTACACTGGAATCAGACAAACCTGGGTTCTAGTCTTGGCTCAGCATCACTTGCTGCGTAACAAAAGATGAGTAAGTGATTTAACTTCTCAAGATCAATGTTCTCATCTGTAAATTGGAGAGATTAATGACACCCACTTTAGTGGGTTGCTGTGAAGATTAATTTACGTTATATGTAAAACAATTAGCATATTTCCTGGCACATTCTATGCATGTAGGGATGTTATTGTTATTATCATCATTATTATTGTTCTTGTGGCATTAACCCCCTAAAACCTCACTATAAAATAGTGTATTTCAATAGTGAGTGTTGGTATATATGCTAATTTTTCACTGAGATTGTGTGCCTATAGTATGAAGAAAAAATATGAAAAAGTGAACAATTCAGTTAGTTAAATATAATTAACCTTCATTAGTGTTTCCCTTATTATATCCTATTCAAGGTTGTTTTGGAAACAGCAAAACAATTTGCAACATTCACATAACCCAGTAAATTACAATTCATTCAAATTTTAAAACATGTGCCGTATGATAATTTTAGGAAAGAGTAAGAGTGTGTCTAAAATTACTCTAGCAGTGAAAGACTGGAGTCTCTTCTGAGAATGTAGGAGGGTACTTATTCAAGAATCTAAACAACCTATAGGATCATCTTCCCTCACTAGACTGATTCATTTCTCAAGTGGCTATTGTTTAAACAGTTTCAAGGTTTGTATTTTTAAGATACATTAAGTTGATCTAAAATAGTATCTGTGCCTCCTCCTTACATACCTAGCTTGCTCGTGGAGCTGGAGGTGCCACCAAATAGGTTTCAAACGGAAACAGTCAGTTCCACAAACAAGTGTGGAAGTGGCCTAGTTCATTCTGGACCAGGCTCCCTCATTTTAGTGTTGATAAAACTCAGTGTACACAGTGTTCTTGGGATAGCTTTAGTCGTGTGCTTGACGGAGGGCTGGTATGTCTGTATGCTTTGGCAATGCATACAACAGTAGTAAATCAGGGCTCATATCTCATCTGTTATGGCTATGCTCACATGCGTGCATCAGAAAGACACAGTAGAGCACAGAGTCTAGCATTTAAGAGAAACATTGATTTGATGAATTAGGAGGAGTGACTGTAGACATCAAAGTGAGTTACCCGTGGAGAAGTTGGAATCCTCATACACTGCTGGTAAGAATGTAAATGGGCAGCCAATATGGAAAAACAATTTGGTAGTTTCTCAAAAGGTTAAACATAGAGTTACCATATTACCAGCCATTGGTTATATACCACCCCTAGGTATATACCAAAAGAAATGAAAACATATGTCCACATAAAAAATTATAGTCAGATGTTCATAGCAGCATTATTCATGATAGTCAAAAAGTGGAAACAACCCAAATGTCCATCAACTGGTGGATGGACAAATAAAGTGCGATATAGCCATAGAGTGGAATATTATTCAGCAATAAAAAGAAACGAAGTACAATACATGCCACCCCATGGATAAAACTTAAAAACAGTATTCCAAGTGAAAGAAGCCTGTCACAAAATACCTCATATTGTTGGGTTCTGTTTATATGAAATGTCCAGAATAGGAAAATCCATAGAGACAGAAAGTAGATTAGAGGTTGCCTAGCAGGGAGGTGAGGTAGGAGGAAATGCAGAATGAGTTCTGATGGGTACAAGGCTTCTTTCGGGGGTGATGAAAATGTCCTAAAGTTAATTGTGGTGCTGGTTGCACAACTCTGTGAATATACTAAAAAAAACATTAAATTGTATACTTTAGATAGGTAAATTATATAGGTGAATTATATCTTAATAAAGTTGTTATGTAAAAAAAGTGAGAGGCACGTCATGTCCATGTATCCCACAAATATTCGTGATTAGTTTCATAAACCAGATTATTATGAGAATTTTCAGGTTTCAAGTTTCAAGTAGTTGAAACAGGCATTTTCAAGAACAATATTCATTGAAATGCATCAAAACATAAGTGCACTCCCTGAAGAAACACTTTAACTCATGAGTTTAAATAATAACCAAATTTAATTCATTCCAGGTACATTCTCATTAAAGAAACTGCTGGCCAAAATGTTGAAAAAAACATTTAGCTACTAAGCGAACAAATTAAACTCCTTTATGATTTAATTGCACCAGTGAGTATTTCTTTCTGGAATGTGTTTCTGCTTTGATACATTTCAATACACATCATGAATTATGTTGAATGATGGCATTTCAGAATGTGTGTGAGTATGTGTATGCATATGTATTTTCAAAGTGCATTTAAAATGTTATTTAAAATATGTATGCATGTGTACATGTGAACATTCCAATTTCTATGTTTATGTGTATGTATACAACACAGAAATACATATTCCCATAAGTCCCATGCAATGTAGTAATATTGTGCGATGTATATTTGCCAACTAGTTGCAAGCATTAACAGAAATATTCTCCCTCTGTCTTCTCTCCTTTCCACTCCATATATATATATATATATATATATATATATACACACACACAAATGTGAATGTACAAATATTTGATAATGTTTATTTATCACGTGTTAGATCTACAGTATTTATAGGTGGCTATTATGATCATCATGCATATTTTGAACCATGAGCTATTTTGAGGAATTTTTAGTGCTTTGAAAATACACAGCATTTCAATTTTTGATGCACACAGATTCATGGCAGTGATTATTGAAAAGGAATGACTATAAAAATTAAAAGAAAACAGAATCCAGCCCAAAGCTTTTCATAGTCTTTCAAATCTCAGCGCAATACATTTTGGTTAATTGTTTCTTTCTCATTTTGTTCTGTTACAGTGTAAATGTAAAAATTAAAATTTATTCCTCCTACCCTATTGATAATCTAATGAAAAATGAGAATGTTTCCTTCTGAAAGAGAAATTATTTAAAAAATCTCTGAAATTTAAAAAATTTATTTTCTTTGTGGATTCACACATGCAAAAATCATACCTCTACTTTGTTTGTACCTAATTTTTGCTCTAGTAAGCTCTGGTTGTATGTTTGTTGAAAATAGTCTGAAGACTCATATCACCCTCAGTTTCTTTCTATAGTTGAAAATCACCATTTATATCCTTTCATTCTCTTGCTCCTCCTAGAACATTCCCCTTCCTCTGCCATTCACATCACTCAGAGAAAATTATTATAATTATTTACTTTTCCACAAAACATGTATAAGCATCACTTTCCTATACCTCTAGGTAGGATACATGACTATAGGAGGGAAATGGCAAATTACACTGCTGAAATATAGCAGACAGGTAGGATTTTTAATAGTATTTAACCAGAAATGAGGAGGCAGCCCTATGTCTGCCAAATGGGAGTTTTGTTTTCAGTTTAGGAACTCATTGTCACATATAGCACCAAGGAACAAAACGTATACTAGAAGGAAAAGAGTCTGCCTTCTCCAGGGGGCGTGCAGAATATTGGCCTGAGCAAATAGATGTAATACACAGACTCAGAGCTGATGAGCCATAGCTGTGCAAAAGGAAGGATGCTGTCCTTAGGGCCAAATCATTTACAGAATGTCTTAGAGGAAACCTGACCTCCTTAAATATACCATGGCAGACGTGGTATTTAGTGAAATATGAACATCACAAAGAATAAGAATTTTCTTACAAATAACAAGAAATGATACACAAGACCAGTGCATATTAGTGAGGGTCAACGAGAGCGGGAGGCTCAGAAGTAATTGAGCAGGTGGAAGCAGAGATGTCCAGCCTGGAACAGGAATAAGTCTTTTAGCATTCATCCCAAAGCATTTAGACTATCACTTAGATTGCTGCAGAGAATTATGATTTGGACAATTGTATGTATTTTTCTACTTCCATGAATTTGTTCCATTCATTTTCATCTATTACTTTGTGTCTTCATAAAGTGGATTGATATCTGGCCTTAAGTGAGCCAGATTTAATTATTCCTCATTGAGCGTCTGGTCCTCAGAGTGAACAGAACAAAAAACATGATATTGTCAAACATTGTTTCTGTAGCACCATTTGCACAGAATGTCTTCCCTCCACTTTCTCTACTTGGTGAACTCCTACTCATTTTTGAAGACTCAAGTGAAATACTACTTCCTCTCTGAAGTCTTCCTTGATGGTCCAGCTGAATTATAATACCTTCCATCAGGAACCCATAATTCTGGTTATATATATATTCTCTCACAGCAGTTAAAACTGTTTCATAGATATTTATTTGGACATGAGATTCTTTAGAGAAGGGGATCTCATATTAATTTGACACCTGTAGTCATTAGCACTGTGCCTGAACATGCCACATAAAGGTGGAACCAATAAATGAGATCTGTTGATTGTCTAGTTTGAGCTTAACATAAAATTCTCCTTCAGAAGTTCACTAGGTTTACCTAATGTTAAATTTATTTAGTCCTAGCTAATATTTGTTTCTCCATCCTTTCTGAGCTTCATTTAGAATAGAGGAGGAGGTGAGGACCTCAAAGCCTAGTAATTCATCCAACAACTTTTGATATCTTAGAGTAAACTAACAATGTCAGAACTCTCCTACACCTTGGACATGGGTTGGAGAGAATTACTCCTCTGTCCCTTGTGATCCTTCCTGTTTCCTTGTCTTGTCTGTTCACAGGGGGAGTTCCATCATACCTTAAAATCAAGGGTTTTGGAGGCATATTTAGCTCATCCTTACCCTTTTGTACTACACTCTTCATGAGATTGCTTGTCAAGTAGCCCCCACCCTTGCACCTTTTCCAGAAATTTTCCTCCACTGACCCACCCTCTTCCATGTGGCTGCAGCTTAGTCTAGGGAAAAGCACTTGGACTAAGAAATCTCTTTCTAGAAATTTGGATTTGGAACCTCAAGTGGTTGGACCAGGTTCTCTACTGTCATAAAAATAAGCCATATGGCCTAAGAAGCCGAGGAAAGCAGGAAAATAGGGAAAAATTGAACACGTGTGCAGAGAAGAGAGATGAGAGATGAGAGAGAAAGAGAGACTTCATACTTGTGAGTCCTTGGTTGCATCTTTTCCTTGAGGCTGAGCCACATTTCTAGCCTTTGGTTTCACAAGACAGCCTTGTACCTTTATAATAAATTTTCTTTTTGTATAGGTAGCTAAATTTGGGTTTCTGACAGTTGACTACAAGCATCCTAACTAATTTGCCTTTGCATAACATAATCATTTTGCTGACAAATCATAATGTTTTCCTTTTATAATCTATCTTGTATTCATATCCTTATACCTCTATGGCTGCCGTCTTAGTGTAGACACTCATAAGCTCCCTGGAATTCAGTCACCACTTCTCAGTATTCCTGATTACAGGAGCCTTGGACTTCATGACAATGCTCAGAAGCAGGTGGATCTAGGCATGGATCACAATGTGACAGCATTATTTCAACATTAAAGCGAGTGGTATAGATTAGATAGATAGATAAATAGATGTAGGTATATAGATAGAGATGTCATCCTCTTTATTTAAGAAGTGGCCGTTGGGAAAACTAGTAATGTCCTCACTAGTGTCATAAACCATGGAAGTGTTATCCCAGGGAGCAGGAGATATTATTTAGGCCTAGAAGAGCAATGGATGTACCTGAAGATAGAGGTAAAAAAAATAAAAAATAAAAAGAGAAGAAGCCAGTGAGGTAATATGGGCTACAGTAAGGAAAGTAGAATATGAGATGGGTGAAGCAGAAGGTCAAAATCACATGAGAGGGCTTCCCTGGTGGCGCAGTGGTTGAGAATCTGCCTGCGAATGCAGGGCACACGGGTTCGAGCCCTGGTCTGGGAAGATCCCACATGCCGCGGAGCAACTGGGCCCGTGAGCCACAACTACTGAGCCTGCGCGTTCGGAGCCTGTGCTCCACAACAAGAGAGGCCGCGATATTGAGAGGCCCGCGCATCGCGATGAAGAGTGGCCCCCGCTTGCCGCAACTAGAGAAAGCCCTTGCACAGAAACGAAGACCCAACACAGCCAAAAATAATTAAAAAAACATAAAAATAAATTAAAAAAAAAAAATCACATGAGAGACTAGTTAAGCAGAAGCTGACACACATGTGCTAGACAAGAGTAGACCTTGAATTAAAGCAGAGACACTTAACTGTTTTACACGGCACTGTGGTATAAGTAGGGCTGGAAGTGTCTTTTTATTTCCTGTTACAAGTAAACAGCTATGATCATTTGTCAGCTAACTCTTGCTCACTTTAATCATTTATTTGGTCAATACATTTTAATTGAGTGCTGGTTGTATACCAAGCTCTGTTTTACACTACTGTAGAGACACAGTCCTCACTCCTATGGGGCTCACAGTCTAGAAGGGTAACAATGAATAAGTACTTCAGCAAATGAATCTATGATCACATATTATGATGACTGCTACAAGCACTCTTGAATCCCCTATTGAATTCCTCTATATCATAATGCCATCCACCATTTCCTTTTGAAGTCAAGTATTTCAGGCCAGAGATTAAATGTTATATTTGTAAACAGTCAGATACCAGTTCATAAAATTCAAAGAACAACTTCTAAAGTAAGGCACATTATTTTCCCTAATTAATAAATCAAGTAACTCTTCATGTATTCTCTTGCTTTTGAGTGATTTTGGTGGGAGAGGAGAAGTGATGACATGTGAGCATATGGGATTGACCTGGCTTGGCTAATAGGGAGAGGGCAGGGACTTGACTGTCTGTATCCTAGAAGTTCAGGCATCTCAGCAATGTCCGAAGAGGGAAGGGTATTGTGCCTTTTAAGAAACCCATACTAGAAAGTGATGGAATCCATTAATGTGAAGTCTTAGTGCTGAATATTCTTAACAGGGATTCATGGGACTGAAAGGTGATTGTTCCTCTGAGTTTAGGGATTTCATAAGGCAGGCAAGGACAGGGTATGCCCAGTTCTATCAGTGCCTCAAGACTCACCCTCATTTTTGTCACTAACCCAGCCCTGCGAGTAGCATCCTAGATCTACCTGGACGGACTCTGTTCTGTAAGATGTTTCCCCCAGACAAACTAAATACACAAAATGCCAGGGTACAACAATGCAACTTATCTGTGAAAAACTTCAGATCTGCTCAATGAATAAACTCTGAGTTTTAAAATCAAGGCAACTGGTGTGCTCAAATAATTAAATAATTAATATGAGCCTGGGTAAGGAGCAGAGTGAGAGCGAGATGTGGGAATAGATGTTCCCCAGTCCCCAAAGGCAGATGAAACAGGATGCTGGGCAAGAGACCAGAGAAGCAGCTAAAAGTCCTTACCTGTTGGTGAGGATGAACTGCAATAGTTTTCTGTTGAGTCAGTCTACATGTAACCTGGATTTTTCCAGAAATCTTTAGTTTGATATCAGTTATGTGGCCCTGTGTCATTTTGGTTTGCCTGCTAATTACTACCTCAGGATTACTTTTCTTATCCTTTATGATGATTTCTAAAGTGGAAATTGAAAGTCACGACACAAGCTTGCCTTTATCATATGTGCAATCTCATCATGTGTTCAGCCTGAGCAGAGACTAATTTCTCACAATTACCTAGTCATTCAACCAGTCAACAAATGTGTATTGATTGCCCAGAATAGGGGTAGGCAAACTTGCTTACTGGCCAAATTTGGCCCCCTGACTGTATTTGTACGGCCCATAAGCCAAAAATAGTTTTTACATTTTAAAATGGTTGAAAAAAAAATCAGAACAAGAATACTGTTTTGTATCACATAAAAATTACCTGAAACTCAAATGTTAGTGTGCACGAATAAAGCTTTATTAGAACACAGCCACACCTATTTACTTATGTATTGTCCATCCCTGTTTTTTCATTACAGCAGCAGAGTTGAGTAGTTGCCACAGATATTGTATAGTATTAAAGGCCTGAAATATTTATTATCTGGTCCTTTATAGAAAAAAATTGTTGACCATGGCCTGGATTATGCCCATAACAATATGCCTCCAAAATAGGTTACCAACAAGGACCTACTGTATAGCACAGGGAACTATTCTCAATATTTTGTAGTGACCTATGAGGGAAAAGAATCTGAAAAAGAACATATATATATATATATATATATATATATATATATATATATATATATAAACTGAATCACTTTGCTGTATACTTGAAACTAACATGACATTGTAAATCAACTCTACTTCAATAAAAAATAATTAAAAAAAAACCAAAACAACAATATGTCTCCATCTGGGGATAGAAAGACAAACATCAGGAGCCCTGCACCTCAGGGGTTCACAGGCTAGTGTTCTGATAGGAGTGAATCCAGAGTGCTGGGAGAAACCATGCAGGGACCTGTAACCCAAACTAGAAGGATCATGGGAAACTCTCAGCATCAAAAGTGCCATCTCTCAATGATGCACAGTGCTTTGATATCCATTTGGAAATAAATTTGTTGGTCCCAGAAAAAAAATCTTTAAACTTCCCTGCCAGTATCTTTGGTATATTTTGGTAGTTTCAATGCAGTCATGGATTGGTGAGTTAATAGGTGGCAATTAGACATGGATTGAACATCTTATATACTTTTTTCCCATTGAGTTGCTATTTAAAACTTTTAATATTGATATTCATAGAAAACGGTAACAAGGGAAAGCTTGTTCTGATGCAGTTCAGTCAGTTTTGGTGGTTCATTTTGAATCAAAATGGAATCAAACAAATAATGATAATAATGAGCAGATGTCAGTAGTTTTGGTCACGTCAGTCCTAGTAGCATTGATCCTTAACTTGGGCAGCCAACAGAAAAAGGCTTTCAAAACACTCATGGTCGTGTTTATGTTTGAATCTCCTAGTATAGAACAGGTTAGGAAATTCACCTTTAGAGTCGCACAGACATGGATTCCACTTTTTACTTGTTCATTACTTGCTGTGTGACTGCAGTAAATTACTCCCTAACAAATCATTCCTTCATCTCTAAAGAGAAGAGAGTGATTATCTCTGTTTTACAGGACTGTTGGGTTGCAAGCATGTAAGGTGGTCAGCACAGTCCCTGACATATAGTAACACTCTGTACATGTTAATCATTGTTATCAATAAATATTGCCAACATAAAACAAAAGTCAAAGATGTAAACAGAATATAAAGAATACTTGTCTATCCTAATCTCTAGTTTCCAACAAGGACTTCCTGTAAAATGTCCACTAATCTGCAGTTTGCCTAAAAATCTCGCTGGTCATAGGAACCATCTAGACATTTTTTCAAAAATATGATTCTTTACGTTGATTCTGATCTTTTGAATAAGAAATCTTGGCGATAGCTCTGGGAATTTGCGTTAAAACAACAATAAACAAGCACAGACCTCCTCAGGTATAGAAACCACTCAACTCCTTAGAGATGCTAAGGTCGTGAAATTTCTCAATAAATACATAGAACTCTTGTCCTTCAGAGTAAAATGTAATTTTGAAAAATATGGGAAATGTGTAATCTGAACAGAATAAGTCGAAGTATTGACGGTAAACCAACATTTCAAAAAATAGAAAAGTTTTGTGGTTCATATATGTAATTTACGTAAGGCAAGCCTTCCAGTGTATATTTCATATTGTCTTTCTTCTGATTAAAACCAGAATTAGCCTTTTAATATATTACAGTATGGTTTCTTTTCAGTTAAAATTATCATTTCTTTTTACTTTTCTCACAAGTGTTATGTTTTTCCCTCATCAAAGCATCCGCTTTTATTCTCCTTTAGACACAAGCCCCAACGTTTCATAGACATGAGCTAAGAACAGTCTTATTGAGAAGAGAGAAACATTTAGAATAACAGGAGTTGTTACACGCACAGTAACAAATGAAATACATCTTTTGTAAATAACTCCCACCAGAAATCTTATATTTCCAGACATCTACGCATATACCTTCATATAACAACTTTTGTGTTCGTAAAACATTCATTGAAGGCAGTTCTGCAGTTTTATAGAAAAACAACGTGCCAGGGATGCAAGAATCTTGCCAGTTCTGTGAAAAATGACACCAATTAAAGCTTAAATTGCTTGTTTTCTCATAAGGTACATATTTTCATAACTTTGAAATCAAATAATTGCTGCTTTTATATTAAATACAATAAAACAAAAAGGATGCTAGTTTAGAGGAACTGCTACAAGCATTTTAATATAATTTTCCCACCATTTAAAGTCACAAAATATGGAAAACAAGTCAAGTATGCAAAGTTCCAAGGAGATAGAGAAACTCCTTCAGATTATTACATCATTTGTCTTTTGTGTCAGGAAATGTGTATATGATTTCATTGTTTGATTAAATGCCAAAAAAAGGCACATTGCTCTTATCTAACTGATTACAGATTTTATTCATATGAAAAAGTATTTGTTAATGCTTTACCATTAGGAGAGTTTTTTCTTTTTTTTTTTTTTTCAGTTCTAAACATGCATTTCCAAAAAAAATAATCTTCTAACTTCCCAGGCTTTATTTCTTTATTTTACATTAACAATACATGGTACTCAAATTTCCCAAAGTAAAACCCAGTCCCTAATGACTTCATATCTGCAAACTGAGCAAACAATTCCTTTCTGACTGGGTAGAGTGAGTGAGTGTGTCTATGTGTGTGTGTGTGCAAGTTCTGAAATATGTCATATCAATTTTCAAAGATGTTAAGGAATATAGTTATTACATGTTGAGATATCTAAAATAAAAGATGTTTGATATGTGTCTCTGGGACGTCACAAATCAGAGAGGAAAATGCAGTCTAAAATCTGATTCAAGTATTGTAAGAGAATGTTTTATTTAAATACCTTTATATGATAATTCTTATGTATAAAGCTGCTACATACATATATAATTAGAATTTACCTGCTTATTCTATTTTTTTAGGCACACATAAAATACTGATTAATAAATTTGTGATATTTATAAAAAATGTAAAACTGCTGTCACATTGATGCTTATATTTGTATATGGGGGTGCCTGAGTGACAGCTATGGTTTCAGAGAGAGATACCATGTGCTTTTCATGGTATAAACTAGCTGTCTGCATTAATAATAAGCTTGTGCTGAAGCCAATTTGAGGCTACATCGAGGGATTTCAAGGTCATTTGCCAATGGCCTGGCCTCCATTAACTTCTTCAGTGAAAGTCCCAATGATCCTTATTTTGGCCTCGAGTGTGGGTTATCAAAATCATCCCTCTTAATATTTCCACATAAATAGCTTGTTTCCTTAAATAGTCATTATATTCAGTGGGGACAGTTTCTGAAATCTTCTCAGTTCAATAGAAAAATGCATTTGGAAAAGTCTGTTATTTTAAAATATAGCTATATTTGGAAAAAGAAGACTTTAAGAATGCTTTGAGTATTTAATTAGAAGACATTAAAGACAGCTAAATGTTCCCCTGTCATGGGGAACAGGAAGTGATATAAAACAGTGAGATTTCCAAAATATTGTTTGCTAAAAGATGAGTAAGAAAGGGGAGTAAGTAATTATGCTATGTTCACATACATATGCTAACTTTTTTTTTTTTCCAAAATCTTGCAACTGCTTAACATGTTAAATAAAAAAATTTGATATTACCCTCTTGAGTTTCTTCCTTTACCATGCTCTTTTGGAAAAGTCCCTCTTCCACTCCAAGAAGTTGTTATTTACATGAAAATGTGTAAACAATGAAGCACTTTAACAAAGAGGGCTTGGAAGTGATTGGTGAGAAAGGCTAAAGAGAAATAGATCTTATTTATTGTGTTATTGAAACCTGAGTTGCATTATACCATCTTACATTTAAGAGGCAGCCTGCTCATGCAAGCAAGGGTGTCTCCTGCAACGAGACAAAGATTAATGCCATGTGTACTGATGACGCTCCACCACAATTCAGAATTCTGTGGCGCCGTGACGCCCCTGTTTTATATGGTGGTTTGCCAAGAGAAAATTACTTAAACCAATTGTGAATGCATTCCTTTTTTACTTTTTATACAACCACATTTATGTAAGTAAATAGTATAATGAATATTTTTGAAATGATCCATCATTTTGAATTCACCTAGTTTGTATAAAATGCAACGTACAGTTTTTCTCTTGTGAGAAAGACTTTCACATGGGAATGTTCAATTTTTTTTTTTCCCCCATGAAAAAGATTTCTCATGGACAACCAACCACAACTGGAATAGATTCTTTTAAACATATTGTAATGTGAGAATTTTCTTCAGCTGGAGGGTGTTTTCTTCTTTAAATTGAAAGCCGTTGTTCCTCAGAACTACTATGACACTGTAATGCATGATGTGCTAGTCACTCTTTATATGCAGAAATTGATATGCTTAAAATACGTGTTAAATATTGAAATGTTATGTGATACGTGAAACTCTTTCAGTGTCTCAAGTTTGCGAACTTGGTAACTGGGGTTACCTGTTGCAGATACACATGGGGATTGCAAAGAACTTAGGGGACTCCACACTGAGAAGCATACCTCTTTCTTCTAGATTCAGCCTAACTCTTTGGTTAAAGATGACGAATTTAACAACCACTAATTTGGGGCCAGTAACATGTACCATAAAACCATCACTTCTCAAATCCAACAATTAGTCCAATTTATTCATGAACAGCACAAAAAGGCAGTGAATGTTGAAACTAAAACTTATTTCATTTCTCCTTAGAGAACAGTTTCTTCCCAAACAGAACTGAGATCATTTATAGGAGGCTTTTGGTAAAATGGTTTTCTGGATTTGTTCACTATATTTTTACAAAGGTTACTTTAGTTTTATCATCCAACGGAAATGTGCATTTGTGTGCAAACATATTCATACGTTTTAAAGTAAGCATTTGCTTATTGTTCTTTTAGTAAAAGTGTTAAAATAACATGTCAACATTTTGAAGGATAATTTAATTTCTGATGTTTTATATTTCTGACTTAACACTTTCACTTTTCCCTATTTCTCTTGAATGAGTCTGCTTATTATAGTTATTACTCAGTTTTTAAAATGCTATAGAATGAATAATAGTATCTAATTTATAAGAATGTTTAAGAATGAAATAAGACCTTTTGTATAAAGGACTTAGCAAAGTGCTTAACACATAGTAAGTCCTCCATGAATTTTATTCTTTTCCCTCATTTGCTTCCCTTCATCACTCATTCTCGTTCTAGATATGGGAATAATGGCTGGGATGACTTCATATTGCTATTTTGAGCCAAACAGATCATGTGATTCCTCTCATGGGATATGGCCTAACTACCTGATATCTCAGGTCCTTTGAGCTCAATATTTTGTCCTAGAGAGACACTAACAATTAATTCATTAACTCACTGAATAAATATTTAAAGGGGGCCACTCTTCAAGGAGCTGGGGACTCAGTGATGTACATATAGACATAGTTCAGGATCTTTGCCTTTCTGTTTCTCAATTTTTAATCAATCTCCCCTTCATGTTCATTAAACTTCTTTTGATTTACTTTAACATTTTTTCTTGCTTTCATCTTATTAAAATGAAATTGTATTGGTGAATGTAGGTTCATGTGAGAGTCCAACACTGGAAAAGGATTTTGAGCATCCAGTATGTTTTATTTTCAGTGCTAAGCACTCTTAACCCATAAGTATATATCTCAGACTTTTGTCTTCTAAGAATTTATAATACAGTTGGGGATATAAGTCAAAGGAGAAAGAAATTCTAAATGCCATGCCATAATAGCAGTTGACAAGGTTGCGTAGGTGTGTTATTTACTATAAAATTTCAGTCATATTTTACTTCCCCCAGAAATGGTATGGTTTATACCTCATAGAAATCCAAGTTGGCCCTCATTGGAATTACATTTGAATAAGGATAAAAACTGTGCCCTCAGTAAAGGGTCAAGCATATGTGAACAATCAATAAATACAAATCAAGAGAAAAAAAAATGTTTAGCTTGTACTGTCTTCCATGAGCTCAACACAGGGGGTTTGGATATACAAATCCTTTGTTTTCACTAAGCTTTAAAACTTGGTGATTCCTTACATGTTAATCCTAATGTTTCTCATTCACTAGGTATTAATTTATATTACTGTGACTGGCCTAGAGTCTTTATTGCATGGTGAATTTCTTATACACCTTGGTACTTCTCATCTTCTAGCAAAATGGTTTGTACATAGTAGTAAATAAAATTGAACCAGGGAACTGAGGGAAACAGCTTAAGTATCCTGCATTTCAGAGTAAAATAGGGGATAGACTGAGGCTAGATCTCAAGACTGCTGAATTCCAGACTCTTAACGTAGTCATTAATTGTGCATGTATTATTTATCTTCATCAATCTAGCCTTGCAAAATGAGGTTTTTATTGACCAAGTAATAATATTTGTGACCATGCAAGATTATCTCAGAACTTCCAGAGGAGTCATACTGATAGGATGGTCTCAGCCATTCCCAACCAGACCTCCTAAATGCAGCACAGTTTATTGGGTGTGAGAGACTGGAGTGAGCTCAAAATCAATGTTCACTCTCTCTGTCCTTCACGAACAGTAAACATCCCATAGCAGTCAAAAGTGGCATGGACCCTCAGAACATGAATCAAATCTCTCTTAGCTCCAGTGCTCTGCTTTGTTCTCAGTGTTTGTCTTTATCTTTAAGCCGTCTGGCAGTTTGGCTACATTTGTGCAAAGAAAAGGTATGCACGGTTGATTGAGGACAAGGGTTTCTCTATAAATGAAATCTGCATATATAGCATGTTTGCTTTCAAAGTCTTTGAAACATTAACATTTTATTCATTGTGATATACGGTTTAGCAGTTTGGAATATATGACTGTTTGGAGAATGCCTTTAGAAGTTTCATGATTGTGCCATGTATTTTGTAAACATGAATTTCCCAAGATTTGCAAGAAGGTCACGGATTTGATCTATGACCTTGATGTCATGATAATTTTGGCAACTTTTCCATGCCCATCCCCTGAATCTCTCCCTCTGCTCATGTATAACCGCTTCAGTGTTGGCTCATCAAATGTGCACAGCCCTGCCTCTTTCCTGTGAGAGTAAACATTTTGTCAAATAAAAACAGTTTCATGACTAGGGTTTCCTTGGCCAGAGTTAAAATAAAAGCTTTCCCCTTATGTAATTAAGGCAGAGACAATTGTAGACATGTTCTAAATCCTTAAAATGTTCAAACCTTCTACAGTCCCCATGTGCCCCATTGGAGCCAAAGTCATCTTAATTATGTATTCTAGGTGGAAGGCAAAAGACCAAATCCCTCCTCATGCGGACTTCAAAGTCTTTAAAATCTCATCCACATCTCTTTCGTTTTTCTTTCATTTAATATTGTGTTCCATCATTATCCTTAAACTTTCTATTGATGTACCACTTTTTATTTAAAGAAATAGAAATTGGCCTAATGAATCAATGATTGATACTATGTCTCCCCAATGCCCAAGTTCCTCCCTGGGAGCAAAACACTCCATGTTAGTAATAATTTATTTCCTTGTTGCCTTAGTCAAAGATATTTCTAGGGAGATTGAAAAACCTATGTTTAGGGCAATCTGATTGTATGCCCGGTGGTCCTGCCCCTCAACAATTCTTATATATGTAATCCAATTAAAATAGCATCCAAAGTAGCCTGTAGAAATTAGCTATTAAAAATGACTTGTGAATAATCTTAAAGGTATGTGTGCATGGTGGAGAGACTGTGTGTGGGTGTGTGTATTTGTGTGGGTGAAGAGAAGGGAGTAGGGAGTGACTGACAAATGGGTGTACAGAATTAGTGAGAGCCTACTATGTCTGAGACAGAGTTGTGGCACTAGAGATGTGGTAATACAGCCATGATCCCTAATCTCTTGGAGCCTGTAGAAGTGGGTGATAGACACTGTATAAAGATAGATTCAGATTTTGATAAATATTAGAAGGAAATGAAGCAGAGCAATTACAAGGAAAGAGAAGGACCTCTTTAATACAGAAAGGGACTCTCTGAAAAGGAAACTGAAATTATGAGATGGAGCCAATCATGTAAAGAAAAATGGAAAGAGGTCTTCAGATGAGAAGACACTAATAAGCACAAAGACCTTGAGATGGGAACATATTAGAACGTAGTAATTTGGGGTGGGGTGTGCAGAAGTGTTGGGTGTGTGTGTGTGTGTGTGTGTGTGTGTGATGGATCAGTTACACTTTGACTCTCACTGGCTCTTGTACCTGTCAGAGTCCTGGCCAAAAAAAAAAAAAAAAGATGTTTCACTCAAACTGATTAATTCAGGATTTTTTACAAAGCTGTGGGTAGTGTTTAGGGAAATGAGCAAGGATTGGGCAGTACCCAGTCACTAGAAAGAAAAGGGAGCCTTTACAACCTATGCCTAAAGAGACATGTAGAAAGAGAGGTTACCAGAGCTCAGAGAGGGTATTTATTTATTTATTTAACATCTTTATTGGAGTATAATTGCTTTACAATGGTGTGTTAGTTTCTGCTGTATTAACAAAGTGAATCAGCTATATGTATACATATATCCCCATATCCCCTCCCTCTTGCGTCTCCCTCCCACCCTCCCTATCCCACCCCTCTAGGTGGTCACACAGCACCGAGCTGATCTCCCTGTGCTATGCGGCGGCTTCCCACTAGCTACCTATTTTACATTTGGTAGTGTATATATGTCAGCGCTACTCTCTCACTTCATCCCAGCTTACCCTTCCCCCTCCCCATGTCCTCAAGTCCATTCTCTACATCTGCGTCTTTATTCCCGTCCTGCCCCTAGGTTCTTCAGAACCTTTTTTTTTTTTTTTTTTTCTTGGCTGCTGACTGGAACTGTGATCTGCAGTAGAGTAACAAAATCAATCCTCAGGGATCTGAAGGGAAGGGAAGGCAAAGAGGGCAGCCGGGGGAATAAATACCTTAGCCCCAGTCTCCTCTAGTCCTTGGATACTCTGCTGGTAAACCCATACAGAAGCTGCAGAGCAAGCGTAATTTGTTGATGCCACCCATTCTGGTCACTTCCCAAAGTACAGAGCAGGATTGAGAAGGAAGGAGGATAAGAATGGAAAGACTAAGAAGAAACAGTACAGATCTATTTCCACGTTCCTCTGCAGTGCTAGGCACTGCATCAGTTGGGGGTCTTCCAGAGTGCAGAGTCTAAGGGGACATCACAGGAACTCATCATGCATTTGGATGACTCTGATATTGGTAGACCACATGATAACCTAGTGGTCAAGAAGTGTTCATGTTTCCTCCTAAATAACTGTGTTGCTGGGTGACTTAAGTGAAGAATTATGCCCCATGAGCAGAATAGGTAGCCTCTTTTAGGGTCACTGTCTACCAGTAACTAAATATCTCTCTAATTTGTTTCTAATTTTAGGAGTGAAGCCTTTTAGAAGCCCCAAACCATAGGGTAGTAAAGTATTATATGTAACTTTTTTCTTACTCATTTCTTATTTGAAATATACTTGAAGTTTTAGAAAAACAAACTGGCATTATTTTCTTCTCAGATTCCATTTTGAATTTAGCCTCACAGGTAACTACATCATTTAATAATGCAGCAGTTAAACATACAAAGGAAGATACTAATGCAGAGATACCAGGGTACTATGATTCTTATACAAAGTGTATCAATCTGCTTAGGCTGCCATAACAAAATATCACATACTGGGTGGTTTAAATAACAGAAATTTATGTTGTTACATCTCTGGAGGCTGGAAGGACAACTTCTCCTTGCTGTGTCCTCACATAGCTTTTCCTCTGTGGGAAAAGAGAAATTTCTGGTGTTTATTTATCTTCTTATGATACCAGTTCTTTCAGATTAGGACCTTATCCTTAGGACTTCATTTAAACTTAATTATCTCTGTAAAGGTCCTATCTCCAAATATAGTCACACTGGGGGTTAAAGCTTCAACATATGAATTTGGGGGCAGTGCAAAATTCAGTTCATAATAATGAGGAATGCTGTATTAGATTGCTAGGGCTACCATAACAAAGTACCACAGACTGGGTGGCTTAAACTACAAAAACATTTTCTCACAGTTCTAGAGGCTACAAGTCCAAGATCAAGGTTGTTTATTCTGAGGCCTGTCTCCTTGGCTTGCAAATGGCTGTCTTCTTCTGTTGTCTTTCACATGGTGCCTCTGTGTGTTGTTGTCTGTATCTTAATCCCCTGTTCTTATAAAGAGACCAGTCATATTGGATTAGGGTTCACACTAACAACCCATTTTAACCTAATGATCTCATCAAAGGTCTTCTTTTCAAATAGTCATATTCTGAGGTGCTACTGGTGGCTAAGGCTCCACGTAAGAATTTTAGGGGGGATGCAATTCATCCCACAACAAATGCTATAGGACATCTGTTGAAAGAAGATTTCAGATTGTTTGGCATCTGGGAAGAAAAGTGTTTGGGGCCATGCCACCACCATATTTGCTGAAAATCATATTTGCTGTAAGCAGAGAAAGGAAGTAAGGTTTGGGAAAAATAGAATCCTTTTTGTGCCAACGTTCCCCCTATACTGTTGCCCCAAAGCAATGGTTCCTAATTCATGACTTGATCACTGAACAGCAGCTGTCCCTCCCCTCCATCTCCCCATCTTCCACACTCTAAATCTTGCAATTTATTTGAATTTTTGTTTGCTGCAAATAGTGGAGCATGGAAAATATTCACACTATGATACCTTCTTATAGCTGGCTGTACTCATTCAGCCTATTGAATTCAGCCTCAGTAAGTTGCCACTGAACCCTGGTGATCTTAGTGCAGTGGGAGAAGTAAAAAACAAGCAAACAAACAAACAAAAATACTCACTACAAAAAAGACTGGAATCAGTTTGTACCAGCAAGAAATATGAATACCTTTCAAGAATAGGTTCCCAGTAGTGCCATAAAGTGATTATATATTTAACAGCTCAAGGTTCTGCTTCTGGGGGATGTCAGATGGTTTTATACCTGGCTCAATATGACTTCTGTATTTTGGTATCAGTAGGCACTCATTTTCAGTTTTTATTGCAGGTAGGATGCAAATCATCCTATCAAAATATTTAAGGTTCCTCTTTTATATACTGGTTAGAGAACAGTGCTCCCCAGGAAAGAACATAGTGATAGTTGGGTATGCTGGAAAAATGACTAACGACTGACTTTCTTGAGTGGGGGGAGTTGGCTTTTAGTTTTTACCAATTTCCATGGTGTAAATATCTGTGCCATGGCCAACTTCAAGCTACCACCATGATGTCACTCGTTTCAGGGCTGGGAAGAGATGGACATTATCAGCTCTGGCAAGTGGTGCAAGCTGACTCCAGCATACCCCTGGCAGTAGGTGGAACAAAGAGGCAGAACCCTCAGGTTAGAGCTACACCTAATCATTCTAGGTGGAAATAGGCATGAACAGTCTATAAAGCACAGTCAGGGAAGTTTAGTCCCATATAGAATTTTGCTGACGATTACTCAAATAATGCAATTGATAAAAGCCATCCTTTGGGCAAATAAATAAACACTGGAGAAGAATTTTCAAAAATTAGTTATGTGGACCTTAGAGAAAAGAGCAAATTCTGTGGTATGAAAACTGAGCAACATAATGAAAAGATTTAGACTAGTTTGGTGAAAAAATTTTTCTTGATCACAAAAGATTTTCTTTTTTGGGAGGGGCGGTGGGTAGGAGAAGGGAAGTGCTTGCTTTTTATTTTTTATTTATTTTGTTCTTGAGAACAGACAATGGGATCAGAAGACAATATCTGTCATTTAAGCGTGGAAGTATATAGAGTAAACTATATACATTTTTCATCTCAGATGGTGGGACTAATCATTCTCAGCAAGTCATTTTCTTTTTCAGAAATAAAGAGCCCACCTGGATATTGTTACGTAGGGCTTCCTGGATTGAATTGGCCCTGCCTGCCTATTTAGAGTTAAGATTCCAGATCAAAACCAAAGCCACTCCCTCTTCCCAGTATCCTTATTTGAAAATGTTTTTTTTTTTCTTGTCAGGATGCAACACACATAGTGTCTATGAGAGTTTCATCCTCTATGTTACTAAAACCCAGAGGGGAAAAGAGGCCATCATTTTCTGTTTTGCCATTAGCATGACCCTTTGCAAGCTTTTTTTTTTTTTTTTTTTTTTTTTTTTTTTTTTTTATTGATTGATTGATTGATTGATCGCTATGTTGGGTCTTCGTTTCTGTGCTAGGGCTTTCTCCAGTTGTGGCAAGTGGGGGCCACTCTTCATCACGGTGCGCGGGCAAGCTTTTGATGGAGAGACTTGGACACAGGGGTGGCAGTTCAGAATGAATAGAAAGATGGCTGCCTTCTTTGCTTCTTCTGTAGCTCAGGTGCTCCCACAAAGACTCTCTATTGTGTGCCCCCCTATGTGAACTGGCTTCAGTGATGGGCATCAGGGAAATGCCTCTGCTTCAATACCTCATGGTACCTGCTGCCGCTTCTATCCATCGACATGCCATTTGGAATAATGATTTGTCTACATATTCATCCAGTTTAATTTTAAATAATAATGTTCAAATCAATAAAGTAGAGTTTCACAGACAGTAATAAACTTGCTTTAACTTCTACTCTGTAAACCCCAAGACTGCTAGGATACTGTACAGAGTATCTTCATATGCTTAATCTGAATTTCTTATATTAAAATAAATATATATCTGTTGTGCTTAGATATATAACATATTAAGTAACAATGAACATTTATGTAGTTTTTACATATTATGGAGTAGGTTTTATAGACTATGAAGTATTCTCAGATTAGATTATTTGATCAAAACAATAACTTGCTGACTTTGACAAGAATTATCCCATTAATTTCATTTGTTAATTAGAAAACTAAATTTCAGAAAAATTAAGAAATTTCTCTAAGGTTACAGGGTTGGTAAGAGAAGGAACTCAAACCTGTGTCTTCTGACTATAAATCACTATAATCCATGTTCTTTTTAAAAATACACAAGGGCTTAACATACTTAACTTGAAAGATTGCTCAGAATTTAAAAAAAATTTTTGTATTTCAACCAGAGGCCCTTTAAAATCCCATTCCCTCTCTGTGTTTATAGTCCTCTGATATTCTCATACATATCTTTTTGCTTTAAAGAAAAGAGATTATTCAGGTTTTTCTCAAAAACCTCTGCTTGAGGTTTGACACAGGCTGTTATTTTATTATCCAAGAAAAAAATTTCGCAAGGTTTTGGAATTACACAGAACATATAAAAATACTAAAATGTATATTTGCCTGATAGTTAGACGTTTGCCCCATCTCAAGATTCACCTAGGGCTTTAGTCCTCCTTCCCTCCCTCCCCTCCTTCATTCCTCACTTCCTTCCTTTCTCTCTTTTCTTTTCTTTCTTCCTTGCTTCTCTCTCTCTCTTAACGTTGGTTCATTTGGAATTTACCCGGTAAATTGGAATTTATGAAGTATGGATCCCACATTTCGTTTTAGATGATTATCCAGGTGTCCCAGCAGCGTTAATGGAGTAGTTCACCTTTACCCATTGATTTGAGATGTCATCTTTATCATAAACTAAATTTCTGTATATATTGAATATTTTGGGATTTATTATAATTTTTTACTGGTCTGTTAATATTCATGTGATCCTAATGTACTAATTTAATTATTGAGGATTTAGAATATACTTTAACATATTGTAGAGCTAATTTACCTTTATTCTTCTGAATCAGGTTTTTCCTGGATATTCTTAGGTATTTGTTTTTCTATTTGGATTTTATAATTATCTTGCCTAGTTTTTAAAACAAAACAAGAAAAACAAAACATAAACACACACAGGAAAACCCGGTAAGTTATTTTTGGAGAATTGTGCATAAAATGTATGAGTTAACCTGTGGCAAATTGGTGTTTTATGATGTCTTCTAGTCCAAGGTAATGGTGTGTCTTTTCATTAGTTCAAGAATTCTTTTCTGTCCTTCAGTAGCATTTATAAGATTTCTTTATATGGGTCCTACAAACTTTGGGGCTATGTCTAGGTATGTTTTTGCCTCAATTTTTATTCTCTTTTTCATTTCTGTGTGTCAGTACCATTCATTGAACCTTAATCATACTGTTGATATTAAACATTCTTGTTTTGTTCCTACATCTGGTATATTCTAATAAGTATGATGCTAAATTGGGGAAAGAGAGATATATTTTAAAATGTTGAGGTACTCATGTGTTTTATTTTATTGATATTCTAGAAGCCAAATACAGATCAGTAAATTGACACGTAAAAATTTAAAAATCTTTCATGGCCAAAAACAATATATAAAAGTCAAAAGATAAACAAAACTCGGGACAAGTACTCACAAACTCACATTGTAGAAAAGGGACTGGTGTCATAAAGGTATTCTAGATATTAATGATTTAAAAATACCAACAATTTAAAAGAAATATAGACAAAGATTATGAAAAGAAAACACATCTTTGGCTCTTTAAATATATGACAAGATGCTTGATAACACCCACAACCAGAGAAAAATTAATTAAATTATATAGAGAACCATAGTTTTTCACTTAGGGTTTTCAAAAGTCTAACACTTTGTTAAAAGTGCCTGCTGGTGAGGCTGTAAGAAAGTGGATATTTGTATGACACTGCAGAAGGCTGTTTTGCTGTATCCATTAAAATCATTAATGCAAATATCTCCTAATTCATCAAATTCACTTCTGGTAATTTTTCCTATGGATGTTCTTGCATATATTCAAAATGATGTATAAACAGATTATTCATCGCTATATAGTAATAGTAAAAGAACGAGCTAAGTGTCTATGTAAATTGTCTCGAATAAAAGACTGGTTAAATAAACTAAGGGACACCTATACAATAGAATATGTACAATAGAATACTTTGCAACTCAAATAAGAAATGGGAAATCTCTGCACATACTTATATGGAAAAAAAGCAAGGTTCAGAGCAATAGGGTGCTATGTTTTGCTTAGAAGGGGGAGAAATGAGAACATATACCTGTTTCTACTTTTACAAAGCTCTGAAGGGATAGCAAGAAATTCATGACAACTGTTACCTTTGTGGGCAGTGGTGTGCAACGAAATGCAGGAGGGACTGATCTGGGAAGGAAAACTTCACTGTATATTTTTTAAATGTACTTTTAAAATTGTTGAGCCATATGAATGTATTATCGATTCAAAATTGTATTTAAAAAGACAATACAAATGTATGTATTTTTCAATGTATTTCCTAAATTTCTAAGAATACACGTTTATAAAAGTTTAGTTTTTTTTTTTTTTTTTACCTGGGTAGATCTTAGTGTCTTTTGGCTCCATCAAAACTGAAAAAGAGAAAAGAAAATAATCTAAGGATTATGACTGAAGTTCCATAAAAGAGGGTGAATGAAGGAAGACCTATCATAGGATGTCATAGGAAAGTGTTCCAAGTAGAAATAGGAATTTTCTGTTTTTAAGATTCTTTGAAAGAAATCCAGTTGAATTTGGAATCATTGCATTTTTTTCTTATTGATTTTAATTTAATGTAAAAAATGATTGTTTATATTCAGGGGTTTTAATAAATTCATAAATAATACTCAAAGTTGATCTTTAAAAAATAACCTTACCTGTCTTAAAAGAAAGTGCAGACTGTGCCTAAGATGCTTTAGGTAGTGAGTGTGCTCTCCAAAGCAAAGTTCCTGTAAAGGCAGAGGAAATCCTCAGTTGCTCTATTCCCACCTCTTGGATTGCTTACCTCTGAGAGTGCCATTCTGTGGAGAGAGAATGCCTCCAAAGGACACAGGGCCTAAGGGAGGACCATGGGTTCAACGGCAGTTCTGGGGCTTGTTCTGATGTGCTAATCCTGTGACTGCTTCTTGGCTCTGCCCATGGCCTTGGCTCTGACTCTTGGCTTGGATATTGGGCCTTGGCTTGGTTAACTCTGTGACTTCTGGTTCTGAACACTGGCTGTGACCCCAGAATAAATACTTGCAGCAACCTCATTAGAACTCCTGGTCTGTGGTTCTGTCCTAGTTTCCTGGCCCCAGGCTGCTTCTCCAATGCCAGCTCACAGACTTGAGACTTTGTCCAGAGCTGTATGGGAAAGAACTGTAGTAAACTGTGAAGGACTCTACAAATGTAAGAGATTAATAAAATTATTTTGATTCAACCTTTTGACAATGACACTAATAAGGAATTAAGTGTATGGTGATAAGACAAAAATGCCCAAAGCCTTTGAAGATGCATATCAAGGACTGGACAAGAGGTTCTTTACTTCTCAATCTATATTGGAAGGAATTAGCTTAATATATGCACAATGTATTTATCCATTAAGAAAAAAAATCTCATCTCCAAAGTTTATCTACTGTACCTGATTCTTTGTTGTGTTTCAGGCTACGTAGCCAACTTCCCCTTGGGTGCCTCCATGAAGAAGTCTGTTAGGTAACTCAAATAGAATGTGGTCTAAACTGAACTCATCCTATTCTTTTTCCAGCTTCTGCCCCTCAGCCTTCTGTGTTCCTGCTTCTCCTGTGCTCTCTAGCTCAAGGAATGGTACCATCATCTACTAATTGACCAAGTCAGAGACCGTGGAATCAGCCTTAGCTCTCCCATCCTCATCTCCAACTAACAATAAACTTTCAATTTCTTCTGTCTCTCTTCTATTGCAAGCCAACTTCACCTCTTCAAGGGACAATTGCAACAGTCTCTTGGCTGGTCTCTTTGCTTCTAATCCTGCCTCCACTGTCGTATTGTATGGAAAAGAGAGTGATATTCTTCTTTTAATACATCTTTATTGGAGTATAATTGCTTCACAATGCTGTGTTGGTTTCTGTTGTACAACAAAGTGAATCAGCCGTATGCATACACATGTCCCCATATTCCCTCCCTCTTGAGCCTCCCTCCCACCCTCCCTATCCCACCCCTCTAGGTCGTCGCAAAGCACTGGGCTGATCTCCCTGTGCTATGCTGCTGCTTCCACTAGCTATTTTAAAAATACACATCTGATCATGTCACTATTTGGCTGCTGTTTCCACCACTCGGCATAGCCATTATTCTTCCATTGCCCAGAAAGGTAATTTAGGTTAATTCCTCATATTTAAGTCTAGATTTCAAAACCTCTGGCATGTTTCCTCAAGTCTCAACCCCTTTAGGACTGACTTAGTTGCCTCTTCTACATGTTCTAATGGAACTCCACTTCTGCTATCAAAGAGCTTATCACACTGAAATATCATTGCCAGGTTACTTGTCTATCTTCTCCAAAGACTTAATACACAGTGAGGGTATGGAAAATCTAGTTTTTATTAATTGTCATATTCCTAATTCCAACATAAACCAGGAATACAATAGGTATTCAATAATTATATGTTAAATGATTAAGTGAATGAATGCATAAACATTTAAAATGAAATATAAAATAATTCAATTACGAAAATAAGGAAAACATCTGTTTAGTTTTTAAGAATGGTCAGTTGAGTGAAAGAGACATATAGCTACACAACAAAAAAAGACTCAGGGTAAAATGTAATAACAGATTAACAAATACAAAGACGGAGAGATGAGGAGTTTGCTAATTCAACCCTAGGTGAGGTAGAAAAGAAAAAAATACAAAGAGAAGGATGTGCCCTGTGTCTGTATTCTCCAAGAAACACACACACACACACACACACACACACACATATGCAAAGGAGAGAGGGGGGAGAAAGAGAGAGACAGAAACAGAAACAACACACAAAGATTACTAGGTTTCTTAGACTTAGCAGCTTTCATGTAGGAAATAGGTGTGATGGATATACTTAAACTTTTTACTACTGTAATTATTTGAGGGTCTGATGGACAGAGAGAGTTAACACTTTATTGAAGTTTTGCAGTAATAGAAATGAAGGGGCATTGCTTTTTGGCAGTTGCCCAATACGGTTAGATACAATTAGGTTGTGCCCAGGAGGTTCCCCAACTCTAGGCTACGCCTCTAATAGTGAAGATTTTACTGTTAAACAAATGCAAATTTGCATTAAATTACTGAGCACAGGTTTTTTAATCTGACCTTTGGAGTACTAGCAAGAAAGTTTGCAAAATTCCAATGGTTCTGCCCTATTATGATTCATCTTTACCTGATTAAAAAAAATCCTTGCACATAAACTGGATATTTCTTATTTATTTGAAATATTATTATTGTATTACATATTTATTATTACATAAGAAATTATTGGACATTATTTTTCTACTCAAGACCCTTGAGTAAAAAGAAGTTGAGCCTTAGCCAATCTTAACTAGATCTCAAGTTGTGGAGTAGCCCTGGCAGTTACCGGGGTATCAGAAATACAATTGGAGTATAAATATAGCTTTTCTAAACTTAACCTTATCTATTATTATCTTCTTTATTTCTGTTAATGAGGAAATGCTACTTCTAGTCTAAGAAAGTAATGGAAACAACTGTTTATATCTCCATCCTCAAAAGTCTTCTCAATAACAAAAGTCTTCTTAGTAACTCCTTTATATAGTTTTTGTCATGTGTCTGCATCTGAATTTATCATTATCAATGTTACATTGTTTAATGAGATACAAATATTGACCTCACTGCCTTTGAGAATAGTGGCGAAAGAAGACATCATTATTAGTCAGTTTGTATTAAAATTGTTTTTCATTCTCTGAAAAACATTACACTATACATTACACATTAAACTATAGGGCAGGATCTCAACTTGGGCAAATTGACATTTGGGGTTTGATAATTCTTTATTGTGGGGGGCTGTCCTTTGCATCGCAAGATGTTTAGCAGCATTCTTCGCCTCTACCGGCTAGGTGCCAGCAGCACCCCAGCCTCAACTGTGAAAACCAAAACGATATCCAGACATTGCCAAATATCCCCTAGGAGGCAAAACTGACCCTGATTGAGAGCTACTGCTCTGAGGTTTGTAGCTTATTTTCAGTTGTTTACCAAAACTTTATACAGTCCAGGCTATGTGGCAGCTGCTTAAAAAAAATTGTTTTTTGAATGAAGAAATATAAGTCCTCTGTCCTCCCTGCATTTTAAATAGATGTCACCAGGACAAGGAAGTTCCGAGGGACTTGCTATGTACTCAGTACTACATTAGGTATGGTAGTTGATGCAAAGAAGTGCACAGCTTGGTCTCTGGGCTAAAGAGGTTTTTAATCAAGTTGGAGTGAGACGATCAATATTCAATGAATATGAGACTAACAGAAGGCAGAATACATTGGCAGTGAACCAAAAGGCAGAGTGGTCATACTCCAAAATGTATGGCGCAAACTATGGTGATATTACTGACCTTTTGATTTGATGGTCCCTTGAAGGTTCTGTGACCTATTTTGACATGTGGGCAGTGGTGAAATGCTGGTTTATTAACTCGAAGCTCTCTGCTATGATATATAATAACAAAGAGAACAGTAAGAAAATATTCTGTTTAAACAAACCAGATCACTTTTACATGGGACAGCCAAGCCATGCTGCGGAGGAGGCACTGAGCCTGGTTATGTTAGTAACTGAGTGGTAACTGAAGAAGACAAATCTAACCAGGCATGGCAAGTCCATGGCTGACATGTGAGCTTGCACATTTAGAATGAGGGCATGCTAATGGAGATCATACAGTGTTTTTCCGCTAACATCAGACCTTAGCTATTTAATGATTATAAAACTTTCCTAGCATTTACAAGTTTCTAAACATATTTCTTTTCTTTTATCCTGCACAATTCCTGCGACCACTGAAATAATTTAGGTCATGTGTTTTTGTGTTATCTAAGTAGCATTCAACACCAAAACAAAAAATCTTTTCTTCACTTTTAACCATTAAAATCCTGGTTGGATAGTTTGTGTCAGGTTTTAATCTCCTGAAATTTTTACCGTGATTAATAATGGATCTTTGAAGGATAAGATATGGTCCATTTCTTTAATATCAATTTCATATTAGAAAATTTTCCAAACTAAATCATCCAACTAATTTCAAAAATCTCATATATTACCTGCAAAGTGCCCTTTTTTAAAAATAACCATAGAATTTAATAAAGACAAAGGACTTTAGTGAAAATTAAGTTTATGAATGTTACTATGACTTTGCACAAATAATTTAGCATTCTCACCTTCACAGTCCCCAGCAGAAGAGTAAATTCCCTCCCAACTTGGAACTAGGGGTGGCCACATGACATGTTTCCACCAATGAAATGTGAGCAGAGAAGTGTTATTCCTGGGCAAAAACTTTAAGAGGCGTGACGTGATTTTGCTTTGTCATTGTGACCAGCTATATTCCAGACAGTGGTAGCTCTATTATTTTCAGTCTTGGAGTGAGGATAATGACAAAGCAGAAAAGCGACCCCAGCTGACTGGCACAGAACTTGTGGAGGAAAGAAAAAATAAATTTGTTGTTTAAGCAACAGCTACAAATACAGCCAACAAATATCAATACAGGAAGTGAGATTTGATTTGTTAATTAACTAAATGATTAACCGAAATAGGTAATACAAAAGGAGCAGCAGATTTTGAAACAATATACTGAGTATGGTTTTGAACAGTGACTCACGTATTGGTGGTATTCAATAAACAGTTAATTCTTGTGCAATCCACTGCTGATGTATCCTTAAAGAGTCAAAATAACCAGTGAAACTGTATATCAAAGAAATCTATATATCCGTTTAACTTATAACCAGCAGAGAAGCAAAAATATTGGGCTAAATTACTCAATTTTCAAGAGAACCTCAAAATTATGATTTAGTAAATTTCAATATTATGTAGGATCATAGAAATTTAACATCACCTATTTTTTATTGGATGAGTAGCTGTGGTGTAATTTACTAGATGCATATGTGAGCATATCAATTTTGAGCTCTCAAATGCCAAACTCCATTTAAAACCACAATGACCTTACATTGTGTTTTTCTTATACTATAATTTCTACACTTTATCTCTGCTACCTGAGCAGTTAAAGACTACATACTTGGAGTGGTATATTGCAATGGTTCTTCTGGCTTTTTCACCAAACAATATTTCTTGAATCCTATTATATTAAAAGCAGTTGGAGAAAGAACTCCTGGATATGCTATTAAGTATCTGTTGCTCTTAAGGAGTTTAAAATGTAGATAAAACAAATTTTATTTAGGGCGTAAAAGTCAAATGCAAACTGTGCTAGCATGGTCCTGTGTTGATTGGGCTGAGATTTATGTTATAGTTTCTCTTTCATTCTGTTGGAAGATGATAGAGGGATTTCTGCTATAACACTCTTTTTGGAAACATGAATTTGTTCCAACATGATTAATATATTAGAGAACAATTTGCATAATGCAAATTTTGAACTTACTTATGCACAATTTTGTCTACAAGAAATACAAGGTGAATAAACATTGAAAACTGCACACAGTAGAATTGAACTGCGTGGAGATACACAAAATACACACATGCACATACCTCAGATATTCACCAGCTACCTTGTTCATCTCATGAGTTATGAGCCACACCTTTCCACACCTAGTATTACAACTTTCTGTCTAATTTCATGTAGCTCTCCTCTCCCCCCTTCACAGTAAGACATGAGCTAAACCCTTCTGAGGCCACCAGCATAAGTAACCTTCAGGTCTTTTTCAAGATAAAGTGACATTTACTGTAGTTTTTATGTACTTCTTAAACATATATCATATGTAAAACTCTGCTACCATTTTTATTAGGTTTCTTTTTTCTTAATGACTCACTGACAAAAGTTTTTGAGTGTTGTACCCCCAAATCATTTCCCCCATAAGTCCTGTTGTTTTTATTGCATGATTTTTGCATATAACCCATTACAGCAAAACTGATTGTACATATGTCTGCTTATCTTGGTTCAATATCAATAGCAGTAATACTGATAGTGCTAAATCTGTAGGGGGATTTAACACTGGAGGCTGTATGAAAGCTTAAGAATGCAGCACTATTCAGTATTTCACTCCAGTACAGAAATATTTAGAATTTTTGGAACATTGCACTTATCTCTTATAAAAAGAATTCAGACATGTCTGTAATGATAGTATCTTTTGCAAGGAGCAATTGTTTCCCAAATATATAGTCAACTATCTCATCTGGGAAGGATAAGGTCTTCTTGGACAATCAGCAAGTTCTCAGTTTAACTGGGCCAATTATTGTCACTTTGTATATTTCCTTTTTAGCAATAAAGTGAACAGAGAATGAGGTCCATTTTCCCTACTCATTCATTTATTCATATTTTTGGCAAATATTTATTGAGTAACTGCTGTGTATCATGCCCTGTTCTAGATACGCTAAACACTGTGATAAGAGAGACCAAATTCTTGCCCTTATAGTGCTTATATTAACCATAAAAATTATAAATACACAATAACATGAGTAATCAAAGAGAGTTAGCAGTAGATTTCTTCTATGTCTTTGGTTTTGGACTGAGTTTGTGGGTGGCAGTCCTTCAGGATTAACTTCTAGTTTCATTTGTCCCTGACACAACTAGATTTAAGTAGTTGTTCTCTTATAAGGGAATGCCAAAGACAAGTCTTCTGAAGAAAATGTTCTCAAAAAATTGTTTGCTACTGGAATAATAAACAGGTCAGCTAGGCCAGGTTGTAGATGTGTGGCCTGGTGCTGTGTACCCTGGGTGTGTGGTAGAAAACTGCAAGAAAGACTTGTCTGGCTACTAGTGGTTTCTAAATTGAATCAATCGAGCAAACATTTCAACTATTCACCACCAGTAGGAAATGTTAACTATTCACATTAAACTATTAAAAAGTTTGATGATGTTGTTCCTGATACAAATTTAGTCAAACTCATTTAGTCTTAGAGAAGGAGGGTTAACTTCTTTTGTTTCCTCTAAATATAAACTTGCTTTCTTAGTTGAGTTATCCAAGATCTTTCCCAGTCCTCCTGGCTCCCCTTTTTCTTCCTGATTTCCTTTTGTTCTGCAGAGGGCTCCATGCCTTGGGTGAGGTTCTGAACGACAATAGAGGAATAGGGGGCCTTTGTGGTCTGTTTTGAGCACTACGAAAATGTACTGAACAAGTTTTACTTTCTTAGAGTGCTATATAGTCGGATTTTTTTTTATGTGTCTAAGAAATGGAAACATTTTGTCTCATATAAAAAAGAAATATTTTTATACTGTGCTCCACTCACAGACCACATCAGAGGTATTCTAAGAATAGAATAGATCAAATATATTTTATGGAAATATAATGAGAAAAGGATGTGTTCCCAAAACTCACTCTGAACAAAGGAATGCAGCATAGTCAGAAATACTTTAATGCTTCTAACAATTTTCTCATGTGAAAGGCTGAGGAACAGCCCTGGTTTGAAGAAATCTCCCACTTCTCCCCAGGCTCCCTGAACTTGAGATCAGAACTAGGAAATCTATACATTGTGAAAAAGAAAATGTATGGAAAAAGTGACTTGGGGCATTAACCAAAAAGGCATTTTTTGAAAGAAGAAAACATCAATATGAAACATTTTGTCATATTTCATTTCATTGATCATATATTTATTTTATGTATTCCAGAATACTGAAGCTTAGAAGCAACTGAATTTCTGGGGATTCATATTAGATTTGTCATTCTGTGTTTGAGGGAACTTACTGGGAAACCAAATATATTATAATCATTTGCTTTTATCATCCTGTTCTATCACGTATACAAAGAATATTAAGACTAAGTACATTGAACATATATCTTCTCTGAAAAACAAAATACATCATGGGCTGAATTTATACTCAAATGATAACATTCTTTTCATAATAATAACCTCCAGGTGTTCAAGTAACTAAACTTACTGGCTTTATTAAAGTCACCTGACCAGCAGTTATATTTTTCTAATCATGCTACATAATGCATTTTAACAATATGTTAGTTTGCTTTAAAATTTTTTCTAGCTGTTACACTAATGCAAAAGTGTGATTTTCTTGCTTTTTTGAGATTCTTTGTTCCAGTTTATATATTCATATTGATTCTTCTGCTGGAGTCAGTGTTACCGCCAAATGTCTGTATTGTCTTGCTGAGTTTATTTTGCTTCATAATTTTTCACTTCTGAGCTATTCTAAATTGAGCAATAAGATTCAGCCCTTTTTCACCCCTACCTTGTGTTTTCTCAAAAAATATATGCATTCTCAATGGATTACTGTTTATTTACTGTACATACTATAGTACAGTCTGAAGGGACTACAGAGTCCCATGAAAGAAAAGTCATCATAATATTTATGCATTAAACACACATATTCATGTACATATATCTATTTTTTTAAACCCAAAATGCATATGCTATCATGGCCCCCAAGGTAGCAATAACATATGCAGAGAAAATTTATGCGGTTCCAGGCTGTGAACAGGATTTCTAAGAGCTACTTCCAGAAAACATTACCCCCCTCCTCGTTCTCCAATCTGTCCACTTACTTCACTCTGTAGACCTCCTTTCTCTTCCTAAATTGACTAGTGAGCTGGATGAGTTAGTCTAATCATTTAGGTTTGCCGTTTGGTGACTTCTGAGGAGTAATGGAAACATTTTTAGGAAGGGGTGTGTGTGTGTGTGTGTGTGTGTGTGTTTCTTTGTATATTGTTTCCCTGATAAAGTATTTGCAGGATGGATGCACTGCTTAAATAAACAGAGTAGCTTTATTTTTAAAAAGTAGAATAGTGTATTGAGGTGCATTTTTGTCAACTTAAATTCCTCTAGTTATTTTCAGCTAAAAAAAGCAACAAAAATTATGGAACACTGAAAAATAATTTAACAAATTTTTAAAGGATAATTTTTAAAATCTCACTTTTTAAAATCTCCTGAATGAGGAAGGAATACGTGCCCCAGAAATCTTACTGTTTTCATTATATAACAGGAAATGCTACAGGAGGATAAAAATGGTAAGAAGTAAATTGTGTTGTTTTGAAAGATATACATTCACAATGTTTGTGATATAATGTTTAAAGTATTACATTATATACTAATAGTTCTTTACAGAATTGAATATTTATATAATATATTTATATTTTATATGTACATATATACTTTATATATGCTTGTGTTATAAGCATATGATATATATTTTAATATGATATTTTAAAACATTGTTGTATATTATTTAAAACATGCTAACTGCACTAAAATTCTTTTATTTGGGGACTTTTCCCTAAGTTCTGATGGACCATGAGAGACCATCTGCATTGGAATGTGATAAAATGAAAATGGAAATAAGATTTATAAGGTCTTATGGGGAGGGGGAAGGGGAAGGTGGGACGAAGTGAGAGAGTGGCATGCACTTATATATACTACCAAAGGTGCTTTGTGGCCACCTAGAGGGGTGGGGTAGGGAGGGTGGGAGGGAGACGCAAGAGGGAAGAGATACGGGGATATATGTATACATATAGCTGATTCACTTTGTTATACAGCAGAAACTAAAACAGCATTGTAAAGCAATTATACTCCAATAAAGATGTTTAAAAAATTAAAATAAAATAAAACAAAGCAAAACAAACAAACAAAAAGATTTATGAGGTCTTGAACTCTCATATCACTTGTATTTCTTGTCTTCTGTCTCCATTTTTCTGTCAATAGAATGGACATGAATTAAAGCATGTACATTCAAGATCCATTTTAATAAAGTGATGAATTAAAAAAATAATTTTGTCCGTGATGAGATCGCCCATTCTATTTTTTATGTTGTTAATTCTTAGTAATAATATTCAAATAGAGTTAAATTTTGTCATTTTATAATTTCTGCAGTTTGGTTTATTTTAATATACAGAATTTTATCCAGTCTCATTTGGCTACTCATGTTAGAGTAAACACCAATACCCATGCCATGTCTTTGAAGGCCTTGACCTGGCCTTCTCTGCTTCTCAGGTCGCCTCTCCTGCACTCTTCCACTGACTCCCTCTGCCTCAGCCACACTGGCTTGTTACTGTCCCTCCAACATGCCAGGCAATATCCAGCTTGAAGTAGGGCATTCACTTGAGTGGTTTCTCTGCCTCAAACATTTTCCCCCAGACATTCATTTGGGGGGAATATCTTATATCCCTTACTTCCTTCCATTCTTTGATCAAATATCACCACTCAATAAGTCCAACCCTCATTACAGTATTAATGTTTCTGTTAGCTCATTCTCTTTCCACCCTAGCGCCCAGATCCCCTTTAATCAGTCAACATTTTTCCCCATAGTGCTTATCACCTTCTAATATACTAGATGATTTACTTCTTTATTATATTTATTGTTTATCATTCCTTAAAGAATGTAAGCTACACGAGGCAGGGATCATTGTCTATTTTGCTTGTGCATTCAACTGCCCAGATTTCCTCTTGGTATGATATACTCAATCGTATTCATTGAATGAATTAAATGAGTGAATGAATGAATAAGCAAATACAAAATAGCTCTTTTCAGTCATTGTAATGGCTTCCCAATCTCATCATGGCAATTTCTTTTCTCTGAATATGCTCCAATTTATTTGCATTCCTATAAAAATAGTATTCCACAGTTTTCTTGATACAGTTTGATCAATTTGAAGTATAAAGGGAAAATCTATTCTATGATTTTGGGCACTATCTTCCTAGTGATTCTGTTTTGAGGTAAACATGTCATATTGTTGATTCATAGGGAAATTGTAATTAAGTAGAATACTGAAATGTACATTTGTATGATCTGTTCTTAAGTTTCATGCACCTCATTCCGTACTTTTGTGGTTGATTTTATGGATATAAATGTTGGAATTTGCATTTATTCACTTTACATTAGATTTTGTTATAGTAGACACAATTATTACAGGTTATCAAGATGTTCACCTCCTTCATTCATTCAGTCACTGAGTAAATATTAATTAAATATCTACCTTGTCCTAGGCATAGATACACAACAGAAAGTAAGAAAACTGAGAAGTTAGCAGCTCTCTTGGAACTTACAATCTTGGGGGGGTGGGGGTAGGCATTAAAGTATAATCACAGTGCAAAATAGAAACTGCAACAGGAGGTCCTCCCACCATAAAAACATGAAATAGGCGGTTGGATCTGACTCTAGGAAACGACAGTTGGTTTAAGATCTGAAAGATGAGTTAACTAATGAAAGGAGAAGGAAGACGTTTTCTTGCAGAGGTGATAAAGTGGAGAAAGGTTTTGTAGCATAAAGCAGCATGATGTGTATAAAGGCCTGAATGAAGACCAAAGTACCTGAAGTCAAGGCTGTGCAGGGGGGTGGAGTGAAATAGGGTGCAGGTGGGACCAGATCCTGCAGGGTCATGAAATCTGGGTTAAAGAGTTTATCTTAGATGGTCTTACCTGTCTGACATTTAGAGGTTCTCGGAAGCAAACGTTTTGTCCACTCTATCTAAAAGTGGTGTGGTTGTGTTTAAGCTTCCTTATTGAACTTAGATATTCCATATAAGCTTTATTTCAGTAAGCACAATCACAACCTTCAATTATATGGACCCAACGGAATAAGAAGATGGAGGTTAGGAAAAGTCTAGTAATAAACAGCTCTCCTTTATCACCTCTGAGGATAGCACAGTGGGGAGTAATTGTAAAATGCAACAGAAAGTTGAGTACAGCCTGAAAGAAGCACATATTTTTTTTGTTTTTGCTTTTTTTTTTTCGTCTTGATTTATATTTATAGGGTCAGGAAGAAGAGTTGTTATAAACCTCCTTCCGTTTAAAATCAGATGTTTCCTTGCAAATTTAGAATTGAAGCATTTTTGTTGTTGTTGTTGTTTAAATTTTCTCATCCTGAATGTTAAGGGCAAATATAAAGAATGTAAAAAAAAATGACAAATATGATTAGATATTAATTTAATTCAACCTTAGTGTACTATTTCAATATCCCAGATATTGTCTGGTAATAATTTTCTTTTTCAGTACATCACTCCACCTCCACACGTGCTTACTAGCAGGAAGTCTACTGTCGGGAGAGGTCTCTTCCTACCTCCCGAATTGTTCAAGAAGCTCAGGGTCTTGGCTGATATAGAAGTGATGTGGTTTGGATATCTTGCTTCCCAAAGTTTGTTGCTGAGAAAACTGCAAAGTCTGAGGCTACTACCTGCCGTTTGGTTAGGCCCCATTTGTCAAGGCCCCTGCACAGCTCACAGTGGTGATATGTGCTGAGGTTCCAGAGCTATAGTTGTCTTACTTCACATCCCTATAGATACTCAGTAATTGTTTTCCAAGGTAAATCTCCATGCTTTAGGGGCCAGAACATGATGAGCTTTCAGTCTTCTCTCCACACTGTTAGACCAGTCCTTCCTGATATCTCCGAGGCCATCTCATAGAGCTAGAACAACCAACCCATACTTCTGCTTTGTTCCTGGAGACATCTCCCTTGTGGTTATTGGCATCAATTTCTCTCTATAATCTTTGGTTCCAGTCACCTTGTTCTCTGCTGCCAAATTTCTTTAACTCTGGGTCTTCAGTAATGGGTCAGGATCCTTGAGTTCCTTTTACCATTCTTCATTCTTATGCCAGGAGCCTACTGTCTCTAAGCCACCCAAACAAAGCAAATGTTTTCTTAAACCCTTCCCATATATATTCAAAATTAATAGAAGCCCTTCAAATGACCGTGAAGAGCTTAAAATCTACTTTATGTTGACACACTTACGTCCAGCCTGGTTACTGGGAATGAGGATTCAGGTTTGGCTTGCTTATTTTACCAACTCAAAGGAAACAATTGCAATTAGAGATCGGGATGCATGAGAACAAAGATTTTTATGTTTGGTACACTGCTCTATCTCCAGAATCTGGAACAGAATCTGATATAAAGCAGGTATACCTTTATCTGTGGAGTTAATAACTAAAAAGATGATCATTCTGGATAAACTGATTAGTTATAACAGAATTGTGGTTACAAAGTGCCTTACCAAGAAGTACACAGTTGTGATCAGCTCAAAGATTTCATTTAAAGCTATTTGATGCAGTTTTGGAACAAGAAATAAATGGAGAAGGTATGATGATGAGAATGGGGTAGGAGTCTGAGACAAAAACTAGACTGTTTCTCAGAAGTAGATCACAGTAAGAATTTCACTTATAAAATATCTAATTCTCTTTCAAATAAATGATGAAAAACAATTTTCATGTTAACATAAAGCAAACCATTTGTTTTCAATTCTTCATACCCATAAAATAATCTCAAAATATCCTGATATCCCCCGAGGGGGGATCTCTCTCTCTCACATGCATATATAATGTGCATGTCTTCCACATAAAAGTGTATATTTTTAAAATAAATTAGATTAAAATTAAGAATAAAAAGCAGAATTTGATAGAATAACAGTCAAATGGTTACTTAATTGTTCTTTCTATAAAAAACAAAACAATGGAATATTCAGGATAACTATGTACTGCATTGATTTCATATATTTGATTTTATTACATGGAATGTAACACTTAATTAGGTAATTTGTATCTTAACCTCCAAAGAAGGCATACTGGCCTAATGGGTACATAAAAAAAGGATTAAAAAAACCCCTACCTAATCATGTAACTAATGATATACTAAACCAACATATTGGGAACCTAATATAAACCACTAAGATTTCTCATTTAAAAGATAGCATCCTTCAGTATTATGTTCTAGTACTTTTATTTCCTTCAGATGAAAACCATTTTCGCTTATGGAACAAAATGGAAAGGCACAAAAATGTGAATTTACTTACATCTGTCACATAAATTTAAATTCCATCATGCAGTTAACATTGGTACAGATTGAAGAAGAGGGCATTATTTGTTTTTAAATTCAATATACGATGACATCTCTTTATCTCAGATCATTGGCTTTTATTTTAATCCTGAAGTAATATTTAATGTTTACCTTAACTTTGAATTTCTTATTTGTTCTCATAGAAATCTGGTATTTATTTAAATTAATTTTTATTTATATAATTTATGTCTGTCCAGAGAGCAATTCTTGTTTTAATTCCCAATCAAAATTTCTGGTTTTCCCTTGTTTGAACAACATCAGTGTTAATGTCACTTCTGCATAATTCCTAGAGATTTCCTTTCATCTAAATAATTCCCAAGAATAAACTGTGATGTTTCTTAGTAGGAAAAGAAACACAATTATGATGTTTGTCTTAAGAGTTTCATCATGTAGAAACACAACAATTTACTGGCTCACAATTTAGGACTACCTAAAAATGAAATTCTGAAAACATCGTAGTCATTTAACCCAGAACAGCAGAGGGAATTAAAAATTATATTAGACTATGTACAGTATTTGCTTGTGGGCATTTGGGAAAAAAGGTATTCTAACTCTAGTGAGAGATTTATTAAAAGGCCAAGAAAATAAGGTAGAGATTCTTTTAAAGACCCAGAGAATGTTTTTATAGAAGTATTTTTGGATACATTTTTGAATTGCCCATACATGGTTCACCAAGGCAACCAATCTACTTGGTTTACTTAGTACTACTCATCACAGTGTTAATTTGGAGTTCCTCTTGTCTCAAGATGGTCAGACCCATCACACTTGGTTGAAAATACTTGCTGAATTTGGACTTTGAGTCAATCAAAATGTTTAAGTCTCCAGTATCTTTCTATTTTCCATTTTGGAAAATGAAATTTGAAACTCAAATCCGAACCATTTTGGGTTATCTTTTAAGGAATATTTGCTTAATCTGCCCAAATAAGTTGTAAGCATTTTGGTGGTGGAGGGGTTTTATACATTGTACACCTTTGGATCCCTTAATAGCAGTGAATACTTTGGTTGAGAACATCTGTATTAAAGTAGATGCAAACAGACTTAACTTCTGACCTTGTTTCTTACTAGCCGTGGGACTATGGGCAAGTTACTCAACCTCTCTAAGCCTCTAAGCCTGTAAAATGGGAATACTCATAATATTGGGCTATAGGTAGGATTAAGTGAGATATTAAACTTAGAACAGTGCTTGGCATATGGCCAGTAGGAGATATTATTGGTAAAAATAGTAGGTATTGTTATCACTACTATTTTTTTTTCCACTGGTACTATACAATACTATCTGTTGCTGGTTCTCCATAAATGTGTAGTTATGTCATAATGATACCTAGGCAAATACAGGATTTGGGGCATAAAGTGAGAAAAGGCCGAGATCACGGTCATAATTATACTAAATTATTATGTCTCCATACTCTGGAAACACGGGATTTTACAGAAGTGTAATATTATATAAATATAATCCAGATATGGTTGACCTATTCAGTTCTTGCCCTGTGTCCATTTTGAAGGAGGTCTCAGTCCATTAACTCATCCCTCCCAAACCCGTTTGAACTTCACAGTGCTTTGGAGGCAATATGGAATTTTACTGAAAATTTCATATGGGGGGGGGCTGTTGAAAAGGTATATTGATAGCACCAAGCAACATGGGAAAAAATGCCCATCAGACATCTCTGTTCTTCCCAGAAAGATAGCTCATCTCCTCATTTCCTCTCAGTATGGAATTCTCTTTCTCTCAAATCCACTCTCTTGCCATAAGAAATTCAGCTCTTTTTTCAAGTTCATATGCCCCAATCACTCACAAAGCCTGCAACTGACTGATCCAACCCCCTTTAGAAAATATTTATAGATCACCTGTTGTTTTTTCAAATAAGTTCCCTGTGGATGGGTGCCTCATCCTGATGAGTGCAGCAAAGTATTCCTTAGACAAAGACTAGCTCTTCTTGGGAGGATATTCTGATATTAAGAAAGTTGAAACTTCCTCCATGTCATTACTTATAGAGAATATTGTCTGAAAATATTTTATTTAAATTTATGTAATATGTATTGAGCATTTATTCTGTACAAACCACTGGATGAAGTGAGAGGACAGAAAGGAAACTAACAATGTCTGTCTTCTTATCTGAGGAGAGACAGACATGTAACTAAAAAATACCAAAAAAGGGGCAGATTTCAACAAATAGAGTTTTAGGCTGGGATATGGACACAACAGAAGGAAATTAATCTTAACTGGGATGATTGTAGGAAATAATAGTTTTGATTGTTTGAAAGTTTCTCTATCCTAAAGGAGTGAGTTGAATTTTGATTTGTGAATGTTGGGGTCAAAATGTATTAAAGAGAGAGAATTATTTAAGAAAAGGCAGGGAGAATTATTTAAGGGAAGTCATGTAGATGAACTGCAGAGACTTTAGGGAATGGAGAAATGGGAGACAGAAAGAAAGTCTGTAGAAGGCTTGGGATAAAATCATGGAAGCTTAAGGGAACTGAGTCATAAAAAGAAACTATGCAAAGTTTTTGAATTACTTTATGACAAGCAGGTTAGAGAAAAATCTGCAGTCAAAAATTCAGGTTAATATAATAGAAGCTTTATTTCTGAATTGTTATTATGTTATTGATCTATGCCTATGATTTTATTTAATCCTCACACACTGTATTATTTCCATTTTACCAAGGGGAAAACTGAGACATAGAAAGGCAATTTGTTCAAGAGCACACAGTAAATGCCCAAGATGTGGTTTGTTCAAATTTAGGAATTTCTGATTCAAAATTTTTGGTTTATATTTTTTCCCTTATCAGAAAAGAATTACAATTAATCACAGAAGTAATGTGATTCTTCACTTGGACAACTGGAAGTGAAAAGAGGGGAAACTGATTTTAAGAAGAGTGTAAAGGGAGATTCTATGGATTTGTAAGATAGACTAGATGAAAAGGGTAAGAGAAAGCAAGAGGCTCATGGGCAGGAAGAGAGAAAAAGAAGGGCACTATTGCCACATGTGCCCAAGTCAGGAGGAATACCTTGGCCAGAAACCTAAACCTGGAATTCATTCTTAGAAGGAGATGATCGAAATGGTATGAAGGGATAATGTGTTGGAGAGGGTGAGGATGCACGGAAGAGGGACTTAAGAGAAGGAAACTGAGGCAGCATCTCCTAGAGCCAGAAGGGAGGTCAGATAGGACAGGGCAAGAGATGAAAGCACATCAAGAAAGAAATGATGGGTTATTAATAAGCATGGAAAATATACAAAATGCTGCAAAGTGACCAAGTGCTTATGAACTGGGCAACTGGGGGAAAATCAAGTCAGTTCTTGAAGCTGAGATTTCTCCGAGTAGCTGTTAAAGAACTTGCTAAAGAAAAGGTTGCTGTGAGGATGAATGTGTAATACACACATGCAAAATGCTTAGCACAGTGCCAGGCACATAGTTTGTGATCAATGAAGTCAGCTACCAGTATCATCATGATCATCACCACCACCATTAATAAGAGTTAAAAGAGGCACCTAAATTTGATGACTCAAAGGTTTTTGGTGACATTTTAAGTAAGTACTTTCCATACTTTGTGGGGCAGAAACAGATTACAAGAGGATGAGAGGAGTAGAAGTAGAGAAAGAAACCCTACGCTATTTTAAAAAAACTTGGCAGTAAATGTGAGGGTAGAGAGCAGTGACTCAATGGGGGTTTTAACTGAGGATGTGTTTTTCTAGGATTTGAGTATGTTTTTACTCTGAGAGGAAGGAGGCAATAGAAAGGGAGGAGATGAGAATAACTGAGAAGAATAAGCTTTCAAATAGATGTGCAGGAAGTGGTCCATTTGAAGGGATGTCAGCGTTAGCAACCTCATAAAATTATTTGACAATACATGTTTTACATGTACAGGTGGGATGAGTTACAGAGTATTATGATGGGGTGTAGCCTTATTCAGTGATTCATTTGTACAGCTTAATTTCCGATGTGGAAATTATTTGGGAGTAAATTTCATAACTAAAGCATTGACTGAGTTTTTAAAAATTCTTTAAATATCAGTGATGCTAAGGAAAGGTCTCAAAGAATTCAAGATAGACTCCTGATGGATCTTGCAAGAACATCACTGATCTGACTGTCGAGAGAGAGAAAAAGAGAGAGAGAGAGATTGAAAGAGAGAAATATCTCATTTCTCCCCTTGTGCCAAAGGACATGAGAGTGAGTAAATCTTCACAGGGTATGAGATTGCAATAAAGATGTGTGCAAATTTAGATGGAAATTAGGCACGTTCCCAGGGCTCCTGGAAAATTGCCAGCATAACGCTCAAGACATTGCCTTTATAGACTATGTATATATTTATTTCTTTGTAAATCCAGTCTATAGTGTTTTCTGTTTATGATTGTTCCCAAGGACATTCTTTCTCCAAGCATTCCTCTAAGCAGATATTCACTCAAAGCCAGTTTTCAAACCATATCAAATGTAATCAGTATTTTCTGTGAATTTCTCTCTCACTGATATTACTGTTTTGTTTCTTATAATTTCTGTTGTGCAATAATCATAGTAAAGACGTATCAAAGATGCATAGGCATGTGTATGGGGGTAATTTCAAATATGGGAAGTTAACAATATTAATTGTTATTTCATCTGTCCATCAAACACACTTCAAATGTACTGTTGAAATATTTTCTGTTTTACATTACAGTTTAATTCCTCAATGTTCTTTGCATTCTAAGTATTTAGAGCTTGAATTGTTTCTGGAGAGCACAATATGATAGTATAAGTTGAAATGTAGGCTATTAATTGCTGAAAAGATCAATGTTATTACTTTCAAAATATATCAGTCTATTTTTCTTATGTTTTCATTTTACAAATTTCAAAATCATGCTAAAGTAAAGAATCTTATACAATTCTGAGTTAAAGAAGGTTGCAATGAATTATAGTTTCCCTGAAAGACACAAATATGCTTAAATCAGTGACTTACATGATTTTTTCTTTTGGTGATTTTCTATCTTTACACATAATTCTAAGTTTCTTTAAAGTAATGCAAGTTCTGAATATAAAGATTTATTATCCAGAAAAAAATAATTCATTTTGAGACTCAGTAATTATAAAACTGGAGAATATTTAGTTTTGGACGTATTTAAACTCTCATGACTTTACTAAATACATGAAGTAAAATATTGGGCCCACTTAATCTATGTTTTTTGTCTTCTTTGTAATTCTACGATATTCCTCAGAATGGAATCACTGGATAGAACAGTTATTTATTAATTTATATTTTATGTTGATGTTATTAAATATTTATACTACTCCATTAATATTGTAATAGCTTTTCATAAAATAAAATGGGTACCCTCCACATGCATTTTATATTCCTGTTTTCTGAATTTATAGCATATTTTAGAGAATAAAGAAAGCATGTTGGTTAGAGATCTGGATAAAGGGCCATTTTTTAACCAGAGAATCAGCTCTGGGCTGGAAGTCAGACCACTGGTTCTTCTGGCTCCCATAACCAACAAAGGACCTCATACAAGGGTGGGAACCCATTTCTAAGTGGGCAGAGGAACATCTGTCTTGCATCCTGTATCTCAGAGGATTGTTTTCAGAATCCAGCAGGAGTTTGTAAAAGTATTTGGAGTAATATTAAGAACATGCATTTTTTTTAACTCAAATAAATAACATTTTATTATATCTTTCTAATTGCTCTGTTGAAATAATGTTGTTACTCTAAATTTCCTAGAATGTTTTAAAATAAAGATTAAGTACTCATATTATACCAGTTCTAGTTTCTGAGATATTGGAGCTATTTTGTACCCTCAAGATTTTGGTTTAAGACTTATATAAATTGAAATGGTAATAAACTGGGCTTATCTTTTCATTTATTGGTGCTATTCGTTTAGCACAAGCAATTAGTTATCCGTCTTATCCAGTTGTAATGCAGAAATTTAATGAGGAGTTTAAAAATAGAGTTTTTAAATGGGTGCGTTAGAATCCATTCTCAGTTCCCGTTTTAGCACAAGGTGGTACACTGAGATGACTTCTGGTGGTAAAGTTACATTGTTAAGTGATTTGGAAGGTGAGCTGGCAATAAATTTGGGTCAGGTAAAAGTCTAAAACTGAGAAAAATAAGGATCACTGAAAACAGCAGCAACAACAACAAACTAAAAGACGAGATATCAGCAAAGTACTTAGATTAGCATTTTGGCAGTTGGATAGGTGCCCTTCTGCTAGACTGGCCTTCTTTCTTTCATTCCTCAGATCTCATCTCAGATCTCATTCCTCTCATCTCATCTGATGTTGAACATCCAAATCAACATCATTCTTCCTGAGAGAGGCTTTCCATTTCTAGGTCTCTTCCTCTCCAGTTTTTATTGCTTTTAGTGATAGATAGGTGTATATAGTTAAAGCATCAAATAGTTCAAGTTCGTTAAGGTTGCTCTTCACTTTCCCACTTTCTTTTCCTAGAAATAATGAATTTCAACTCTATTATCTCTGTATTCTAAACTATATCTAGTTATTTATTTCTCAAATGTTCAGCTCTAGGTACTTGTTTCCCAATTACCCCTGAAAAATGAGATTTAGCTGTCTTTCTTCCCCATCATTCTTCTCCTCCCATATGAAAATCTTGGTTCTTCTTATCCTCCTATTCTCAAATTTTATAATATTTTAAGTCAGATCACTATATAGTGTTTATATTATTATGGTTATGTAAATGCTACCCACATCTGAGCCATATATACATAATATTTACATATATATGATAATTCTTCCTCCCTTCCTTTTTTTTCTTCTGCTTAGTTTTTCTACTAAAAAATTCTTACCACTATTTCTATTCCAAACTCATCTCCAGTTGATGAAGTCTCTTCCTAGTATGTTGAGAGTATCAAGAATGTTCTTTTTTTTTTTTTTTAATGTCTTTTTTTTTTTTAACATCTTTTTTGGAGTATAATTGTTTTACAATGCTGTGTTAGTTTCTGCTGTATAACAAAGGGAATCAGCTATATGTATCCATATATCCCCATATCCCCTCCGTCTTGCATCTCCCTCCCCCCTTCCCAATCCCACCCCTCTAGGTGGTGACAAAGCACCAAGCTGATCTCCCTGTGCTATGCGGCTGCTTCCCACTAGCTATCTATTTTACATTTGGTAGCGTATATATGTCAATGTTACTCTCTCACTTCGTCCCAGCTTACCCTTCTCCCTCCCCATGTCCTCAAGTCCATTCTCTACATCTGCATCTTTATTCCTGTCCTGCCCCTAGTTTCTTCAGAACCTTTTGTTTTTTTATATTCCATATATGCGTGTTAGCATATGGTATTTCTTTTTCTCTTTCTGACTTATTCACTCTGTATGACAGACTCTAGGTCCATCCACCTCACTACAAATAGTTCAATTTCATTCCTTTTTATGGTTGAGTAATATTCCATTGTGTATATGTGCCATATCTTCTTTATCCATTCATCTGTTGATGGACACTTAAGTTGCTTCCATGTCCTGGCTATTGTAAATAGTGCTGCAATGAATATTATGGTATGTGACTCTTTTTGAATTATGGTTTGCTCAGAGTATATGCCCAATAGTGGGATTTCTGGGTCATATTGTAGTTCTATTTTTAGTTTCTCAAGGGACCTCCATACTGTTCTCCATAGTGGATGTATCAATTTACATTCCCACCAAGAGTACAGGAGGGTTCCCTTTTCTCCACACCCTCTCCAGCATTTTTTGTTTGTAGATTTTTTCATGATGGCCATTCTGACTGGCGTGAGGTGATACCTCATTGTAGTTTTGATTTGCATTTCTCTAATGATTAGTGATGTTGAGCATTCTTCCATGTGTTTGTTGGCAATCTGTATATCTTCTTTGGAGAAATGTCTATTTAGGACTTCTGCCCATTTTTGGATTGGGTTGTTTGATTTTTGATATTGAGCTTCATGAGCTGCATGTATGTTTTGGAGATTAATCCTTTGTCAGTTGCTTCGTTTGCAAATATTTTCTCCCATTCTGAGGGTTGTCTTTTCATCTTGTTTATGATTTCCTTTGCTGTGCAAAAGCATTTAAGTTTCATTAGGTCCTATTTGTTTATTTTTGTTTTTATTTCCATTTCTCTAGGAGGTGGATCAAAAAGGATCTTGCTGTGATTTATGTCATAGAGTGTTCTGCCTATGTTTTCCTCTAAGAATTTATAGTGTCTGGCCCTACACTTAGGTCTTTAATCCATTTTGAGTTTATTTTTGTATATGCTGTTAGGGAGTGTTCTAATTTCATTCTTTTACATGTAGCTGTCCAGTTTTCCCAGCATCATTTATTGAAGAGGCTGTCTTTTCTCCATTGTATGTTCTTGCCTCTTTTATCAAAGGTAAGGTGACCATAAGTGTGTGGTTTTATCTCTGGGCTTTCTATCCTGTTCCATTAATCTATATTTCTGTTTTTGTGCCAGTACCATACTGTCTTGATTACTGTAGCCTTGTAGTATAGTCTGAAATCTGGGAGCCTGATTCCTCCAGTTCCATTTTCTTTCTCAAGATTGCTTTGAATATTCGGGGTCTTTTGTGTTTCCATACAAATTATGAAATTTTTTGTTCTATTTCTGTGAAAAATGCCATTGGTAGTTTGATAGGGATTGCATTGAATCTGTAGATTGCTTTGGTAGTATAGTCATTTTCACGATGTTGATTTTTCCAATCCAAGAATATGGTATATCTCTCCATCTGTTTGTATCATCTTTAATTTCTTTCATCAGTGTCTTATAGTTTTCTGCATACAGGTCATTTGTCTCCTGAGACAGATTTATTCCTAGGTATTTTATTCTATTTGTTGCAATGGTAAATGGGAGTGCTTCCTAATTTCTCCTTCAGATTTTTCATCATTAGTGTATAGGAATGCAAGAGATTTCTGTGCATTAATTTTGTATCCTGCTACTTTACCAAATTCATTGATTAGCTCTAGTAGTTTTCTGGTAGCATCTTTAGGATTCTTTATGTATAGAATCATGTCATATGCAATCAGTGACAGTTTTACTTCTTTTCCAATTTGGATTCCTTTTCTTTCTTTTTCCTCTCTGATGGCTGTGGCTAAAACTTCCAAAACTCTGTTGAATAATAGTGGTGAGAGTGGGCAGCCTTGTCTTGTTCCCGATCTTAATGGAAATGGTTTCAGTTTTTCACCATTGAGAATGATGTTGTCTGTGGGTTTGTCATATATGGCCTTTATTATGTTGAGGTAGGTTCCCTCTATGCCTACGTTCTGGAGAGTTTTTATCATAAATGGGTGTTGAATTTTGTCAAAAGCTTTTTCTGCATCTATTGAGATGATCATATGGTTTTTCTCCTTCAGTTTCTTATATGGTGTATCACATTGATTGATTTGCATATATTGAAGAATTCTTACATTCCTGGGATAAACCCCACTTGATCATGATGTATGATCCTTTTAATGTGCTGTTGGATTCTGTTTGCTAGTATTTTGTTGAGGAATTTTGCAGCTATGTTCATCGGTGTTATTGGCCTGTAGTTCTCTTTTTTGTGATATCTTTGGTTTTGGTATCAGGGTGATGGTGGCCTCATAGAATTAGTTTAGGAGTGTTCCTCTCTCTGCTATATTTTGGAAGAGTTTGAGAAGGATAGGTGTTAGCTCTTCTCTAAATGTTTGATACCATTCACCTGTGAAGCCATCTGGTCCTGGGCTTCTGTTTGTTGGAAGATTTTTAATCACAGTCTCAATTTCATTGCTTGTGATTGGTCTGTTTATATTTTCTATTTCTTCCTGGTTCAGTCTCAGAAGGTTGTGCTTTTCTAAGAATTTGTCCATTTCTTCCAGGTTGTCCATTTTATTGCCATATAGTTGCTTGTAGTAATCTCTCATGATCCGTTGTATTTCTGCAGTGTCAGTTGTTCCTTCTCCTTTTTCGTTTCTAATTCTATTGATTTGAGTCTTCTCCCTTTTTTTCTTGATGAGTCTGGCTAATGGTTTATCAATTTTGTTTATCTTCTCAAAGAACCAGCTTTTAGTTTTATTGATCTTTGCTATTGTTTCCTTCATTTCTTTTTCATTTATTTCTGATGTGATCTTTAGATTCCTTTCCTTCTGCTAACTTTGGGTTTTTTTGGTTCTTCTTTCTCTAATTGCTCTATGTGTAAGGTTAGGTTGTTTATTTGAGATGTTTCTTGTTTCTTGAGGTAGGATTGTATTGCTCTAAACTTCCCTCTTAGAACTGCTTTTGCTGCATCCCATAGGTTTTGCGTCATTGTGTTCTCATTGTCCTTTGTTTCTAGGTATTTTTTGATTTCCTCTTTGATTTCTTCAGTCATCTCTTGGTTATTTAGTAATGATTGTTTAACCTCCATGTGTTTGTATTTTTTTTACAGTTGTTTTCCTCTAATTGATATCTAGTCTCATAGCGTTGTGGTCCGAAAAGATACTTGATACGATTTCAGTTTTCTTAAAGTTACCAAGGCTTGATTTGTGACCCAAGTTATGATCTATCCTGGAGAATGTTCCATGAGCACTTGAGAAGAACGTATATTCTGTTGTTTTTGGATGGAATGTCCTGTAAATATCAGTTAAGTCCATCTTGTTTACTGTGTCATTCAAAGCTTGTGTTTCCTTATTTATTTTCCTTTGGGATGATCTGTCCATTGGTGAAAGTGAGGTGTTAAAGTCCCCTACTATGATTGTGTTGCTGTCGATTTCCCCTTTTATGGCTGTTAGCGTTTGCCTTATGTATTGATGTGCTCCTGTGTTGGGTGCATAAATATTTGCAATTGTTATATCTTCTTCTTGGATTGATCCCTTGATCATTATGCAGTGTCCTTGTTTGTGTCTTGTAATAGTCTTTATTTTAAAATCTATTTTGTCTGATGTAAGAATTTCTACTCCAGCTTTTTTTAAATTTCCATTTGCATGGAATATCTTTTTCCATCCCCTAACTTTCAGTCTGTATGTGTCCCTAGGTCTGAAGTGGGTCTCTTGTAGATAGCATTTATATAGTGGGTCTCTTGTTCTTGTATCCATTCAGCCAGTCTATGTCTTTTGGTTGGAGCATTTAATCCATGTACATTTAAGGTAATTATCGATATGTGTGTTCCTCTTACCATGTTCTTAATTGTTTTGAGTTTGTTATTGTAGGTCTTTTCCTTCTCTTGTGTTTCCTACCTAGAGAAGTTCCTTTAGCATTTGTTGTAAAGCTGGTTTGGTGGTGCTGAATTCTCTTAGCTTTTGCTTGTCTGTAAAGGTTTTAATATCTCTGTCAAATCTGAATGAGATCCTTGCTGGGTAGGGTAATCTTGGTTGTAGGTTTTTCCCTTTCATCACTTTAAATATGTCCTGCCACTCCCTTCAGGCTTGCTGAGTTTCTGCTGAAAGATCAGCTGTTAACCTTATGAGGATTCCCTGGTATGTTATTTGTTTCTTTTCCCTTGCTGCTTTTAATATTTTTTCTTTATATTTAATTTTTGATAGTTTGGTTAATATGTGTTTTGGTGTATTTCTCCTTGGATTTATCCTGTATGGGAATCTCTGTGCTTCTTGGACTTGATTATTTCCTTTCCCTTGTTAGAGAAATTTTCAACTATAATCTCTTCAAATATTTTCTCAGTCCCTTTCTTTTTCTCTTCTTATTTTGGGACCCCTATAATTCAGATGTTGTTGCGTTTAATGTTGTCCCAGAGGTCTCTGAGCCTGTCCTCAATTCTTTTCATTTTTTTTTTTTCATTCTGCTCTGTGAGTGTTATTTCCACTATTTTATTTTCCAGGTCACTTTTCCATTCTTCTCTCTCAGTTATTCTGCTATTGATTCCTTCTTGAGTATTTTTAATTTCATTTATTGTGTTGTTCCTTATTGTTTCTTTGCCCTCTAGTTCTTCTAGGTCCTTGTTAAACGTTTCTTGTATTTTCTCCATTCTATTTCTAAGATTCTGAATCATCTTTACTATCATTACTCTAAATTCTTTTTCAGGTAAACTGCCTATTTCCTCTTCATTTTTTGGTCTTGTGGGTTTTTAACCTTGCTCCTTCATCTGCTGCATATTTCTCTCTCTTCTCATTTTGTGTTAATTTACTGTTTTTGGGGTCTCCTTTTCGCAGGCTGCAGGTTCATAGTTCCCATTGTTTTTGGTGTCTGCCCCCAGTGGCTATGGTTGGTTCATTGAGTTGTGTAGGCTTCCTGGTGGAGAGGCCTGGTGCCTGTGTCCTGGTGGATGAGGCTGGATCTTGCCTTCTGGTGGGCAGGGCCGTGTCCGGTTTTGGGATGTCCCTGAACTTAGTATGATTTTAGGCAGCCTCTCTGCTAATGGGTCATGTTGTGTTCCTGTCTTGCTAGTTGGTTAGCATGGGGCATCCAGCACTGGAGCTTGCTGGCCTTTGGGTAGAGCTGGGTCTTTGCGTTGAGATGGAGGTCTCTGGGAGAGCTCTCGCCAATTGATATTATGAGGGGCTGGGAGGTCTCTGGTGGTCCAATGTCCTGAACTTGGCTCTCCCACCTCTGAGGCTCAGGCCTGACACCAGGCCAGAGCACCAAGACCTGTCAGCCACATGGCCACAAATAGGGGTAACGTACCTCCCTCATAGGGCTGCTGGGCAGATGAAGTGAAATCATCTTTGTCATGTTCCCAAATCAGGTCTGGTAGCTGGTGGCTAAGCAATCCAATCCACCTGTTACTAGGATGTGCTTGCCAATTCCCCATCGTATGAAGATGATGCAATCATAGTATTACCTTGTAAATCTCATGAGGCCGACCTCAGATGATTGTTCCCATTCCAGTTGAGCTGAGACTGCTAAGTTTTCATTGCAAACTTTATGCTGTTGTACCTCCTATCCCAGCTCCCCAGCCATACATGCACAGAGGAACCATCCTGCTCTCTACAGCCAGGCTACTCACACTCCAGGAATGTTCTTAGTGTCACCTCTCTCTCTTAGTGGCTTCTGACCTCTTCCAGTTTAGGCAGGTTACCTCTGTGCTTGATGCATAGGAGATACCCTTTGCCCATATCATTGTTTTGCCCATCTCAGATGTGTTTTGAGTTCCTTTTTCTCAGCCAATATATTCCCGCATTTTGGTTAAGGACATCCTCTAAGAGCTTTCTAAGAAGAAATACATGAAGGAAAATGGTGTTTGAGAGTATTCATGAAAATGTTTTTATTTATGTGAGCAGTATGTTGGAATAAAATTCTAGGTTGGATAAATCACTTTATTTTTGAATTTTGACAGTTTCTTTCTGCTTTCTTTTATTTTTCAGTGTTGCTGTTGATCCAAAGTTATTTAAATTTCTTCTTTGTTTTTTCTTCCTAGAAGCTTGTAAGAGTTTCCCTTTGCTCTCTATATTCTGATATTTCATGGTGGTTTACTTGCTGTGTATTTAATGACATCTTTTATCATGAGCATTTAGCATTCTTTCAATCTGGAAGCTCATGTCTTCCATTGATGAATATTTTCTTGAATTACTTTTTGGATGCTTTCTTCCCCTTTGTTCTCCCTCTCTCTCTGTCTGTCTGTCTATCTGTCTGTCTCTCTTTTAAACTCCAATTATTTGGTCAAGTCCATTGTGGACCACCTGGACTGACTCTCCAGGTTTCTTATTTTTCTCACTTATTTTCTGTCCTTTTCTTTATTTTCTGAGAGGTTTCCTTAACCTTGTCTTTGATACTTCTTTGAGTTTCAATTTTGGCTTTCATATTTTTAATTTTTAAGAGTACTTTTTCTCTGAATATTCCTTTATAATAGCTACTTATTCTTGTTTCATAAATGCAATACCTCCTTTTACCTCTTTGAGAATATTAATTCAAGCTCTTTGGGGAGGATTTTTTTTTCCTCTTGCATAAAATATGTTTTCTCAAATGGTGGTGTCTCCCTTCTTTTTGGTTACTTCAGTCTTTCTTACTCTTGTTTGCACATTTCTTTAGATGCTGAGATATTCTTAATTATCTGAGAATACTTAAGAATAGGACAGTAAAAATTTTCTAGGAGGCTTTGAGTATGTGAATGGGTTGGTTGACTGTGGTTCCCTCTGTAAGGTTATCTGGCTGGGGCATTTCATTGGGGAACATTTGTTGTCAGAATCTTTGGGTCTTCTTCTCTTGGGTTGGTATATTTCCCAGAAAGATAACTCCTAGTCTCGTGCCTAGAGAATAGACGAGTGACTACCAGAATTTGGGGAAGCAGAGGACCAGCCCTTAATGACACTATAATTCTCCCAGTCATCCAGCCTTAAAACCTTAAAACTCTTCTAAACTATTATTCTTCCTTTATTCATAAATACAAATTAATAGCCGTATCCTATCTTCCCACTATATTGCAAGGTATTTGTTAGCAGGACCCAAAAGTTAGAGCAACGTGGTAGAGTGTTTAAGAGCATATAATGCAGAGCAGGGCTTGAATCTTTGTTCTGTCATTTGTTAGCTGTGTGACGTCTTTAATAACTTTATCATTTCTAAGTCTCAGTTTTCAGCATCTTGGGATTTCTTCCAACCTAAAAATTAAAATGACAGTTTTTTTTTCTGAACAAGGAAACTTTCTTTGTATATTTTACAATTTTAAGGCTTTAGATTCCTATATTTTAAAAATTAGACAATATTGGGAATTCCCTGGTAGCCCAGTGGCTAGGACTTGGCACTTTCAATGCCAAGGGCACAGGGTCAGTCTCTAGTCAGGGAACTAAGATCCTGCAAGCTGCAAGGCTTAAAAAAAAAAAAAATTAGACTATTTAAAAATTCATCTTCCATTTTGATGTACCACAAATCACTTTTCCCTTAACACTTGTGTTAACCATATACAATTTTTAATTTAGAACTGATAGTTTTTCTCACTCCATGAATGACTCAGCCTTTGCTTCTAAATATCCTAGTCATTTATGGATACGTCTTTGAGTTTTTAAGGTTTTTATGAACTACTTATCTTTGCTTTCACTTAGGAAGTAGTTTTCTTTGGGTTAAATTTATCTCCTAGAACTTTTCTTTTACTAGTGACCTGCATAATGGAGTTTTTTACATGGTCAATAGTTATTCATTTTACTCTTCCTTAACAACTCTGTAAACCTTTCTGATGAATGAAATTATAGGAAGTGGTGTTTAGTACGCATATAAACTTTAGCTGTTCCATTCATCAGCAGTGTGAAGTAACAGTAATTAGAGCAAAATTGCAGTCTATGGGAAAGTGTTAGGTGTGGCCCATCATCAATGGAGGCAGTATAGTGCAGTGTCAAGTGTAAGGGAAGCTGTGCAGAGTGTTTTGTCTTTGAGAAGGATTCAGGAATTGGTTACCATACTCTGTTTCTTTTGTAAACAGGCCATATTGAAAGAAGGTAGTGTGATGTAAAAGCATTTAAGATTGTTCAAGAATGAATTGAGGCTGAGGGATTGCTTCCACAATAGCACCAGTAAAAAGGCCCTTTTCATTTGAGTCAATGGGAGTTTGAAATATGTGAAGACAGAACTCTTCTTTTTTACTGGCAAGTAGGATACTAAAATATTGTTTGTTTCTTGGTGTTTCACAGCATTGTGAGAATTGTTGGTTTAAAAAACCTCTCTCCAAAGATAGATAAGATGATCTGAATTTGACTGTGGTCAGGGAAAGTTTTCTGAGGTTAGATTGCTATTTAGAAATAGTCTTTCACCTTTATTTATTTTTAAAACTCCCACATGCTTTGTAAATAAACTTTTTTGAAATTATACCTTAAGTGCCGCAAAATTCATTCGCTAATTGATACTATCTATGGAAGCACAAGACTTTAGCTCTTATTTTATTTGTGGTTAGAATGTGAAGATCTGTGCTTTGCAGTGCAGATAATCTTGGTTTCTCTTACCTGCGATTTAAATGCACTTTACTTTTCTGGAGACAAAGCAACAATTACATATTTGAAAGACCTTCCTTTTGTGTTATCTTTCTTATTTACCTAACAGAGTAGTACACTTTCCAACTCTAATAATTTTCCTGTATATTAAGCGTGGTTTACTCTAAAAATCATAGAGACATAAAATGACAAATGCTATCAGCTCATAAGCCAAACACATTGGAGTGATTTAGCATAAATGAATGTACGAAATTGTGGGTAACAATTGTCTGGTAAATGGGTAGTGTGCTCAGATCTATGCCTGTGTGCCACAGGTCTCTCACCCATATTACTTGGAGGTGATTCTCCCACTCAGTATGTACTAGCTCTGATGGCATGTCTATGTCTGTCCGTGTGTGATGTATAGTTTGAACTCTCCTGCTTAAGACGGTTGCTCACAAGGAAGAGCCACCTTAAAGACAGTGTGGTAGAAACAGCAACTTTTTTGTTTGTTTCTTTTTAGCTTCTAAGGATCTTGTAAGAATGAAACATTCTTGATTTATTTTTGTCCTTTCATCTATTTCTATATGTATATATGTACATTCACACAAATATATGTATAGATAGATACATAGATGCATAGATGTCTGTCTATCCATGCATTTAGGTATCTATGTATCTACGTATGTATCCATCTTATTGACATATATATGTATATATATATTTAATAGCTATTTCTCTATCTATCATGCAGATTTTTTATTTTTTATTTTTTTGACTTGTAAACAACCTGGTATTTACTTCTTAATATATTTCTCTTTTTCTCCATATGTTTTTCCCTTCTGATAAAATTACATATATAAGGTATATATATAATTATATAATTGATCAATCAATAGATACTATTTTTATTTTATAACAATGAAATCACATTATGTTTATTTCTTTGCATAGCATTTTACCAAAATCCCGCCAAGACAACTGGTACAGCTCTAACTAGTTATTTTTAAAAGTTACATATTACTCCATGGTAAAGATGAACCACAATTTATTAATAGGAGCCATTGTTCCTATTAATAGTCATTCATCCCACTCCCAACCAACCTCAGTTTCAGCTATTACAAATAATGCCTTGTCACACATACTTCTAAATACTCTTGATTTTATTTCTACAGGATAGATTAGAAGAAGTGGAATTCCTGGTTGAAGTATATATGTATATTTTAATTTTAATCATAAAAATTAAAATTTCTAGAGGAATTACACTTACTTTTTTAAGAGTTTGCCATTCTGATGGATGCAAAGTGATATCTCATTACTAAATACTTTAATATGCATTTCCATAATTGGCAGTTTGAAAAATAAAATGTATATATATATATTTCCATTTGGATTCATTCTTGTGTAAACTGCCTACTAATCCTTTACGTGTGTTTTCATAATAGGGGTGGGAGTATCCTCTAAGATGTCTTCAATAATCCCTGCCTCATGACATTCATGCCCTTGTGTAAACTTTTCACTTTGTGCACTGGATTTAGTTATCAGCTTCTAACTGGTAGAATACAGAAGAAACAATGGGACATCACTTCTGAGATAAGGTTAAAAAAAGGCTGCATTCTTTCTTGTTGAGTACTCTCTTGCTCACTTTGAGTTGTTTACCCTATGGGAAGTCATCTGCAAAGTCATGAGGCAGCGCTATGGAGAGGCCCATGTGACCAGGGAAGGAAGCCTGCTGAAAACCATGTAAGTAAACTTGAAAGCAGCTCTCTTCTTCCTAATTGAGACTTCATGAGTTCATAGTGACCAACAGCTTAACTGCAACTTTATGAGAGATTTAGAATGAAAGAACCTAGCTAAGGCACTCCTCGCTCCCTGACCCACAGAAACTCTGAGGAAATGGGTTTGTTATTTTAAGTTCCTAAATTTGGGAGACAATTTGTTTTGCAGCAATAGATAACTACTATACATAAGGTTCTTATACTTTTCTCATCAGTTTATAGCTGCTGCATTCTGGTCATTTCCCTACAACTTTTCATAATCTTTGCAGATATTTTTTTCCAGGTCTAACATGTGCATGTTGGCTTTATTTATGCTACCTTTTGCTGTATTACTTAAGATAAGTTTGCATAGTCAAATATTTTCTCTTTCCCCCCTTCTAATCTTTTGGCCTAACAAACACTAGGTAAAATGCATGACGTTCTGAATTTTTTCCTATGATTTTTATTGTTTTATATTTTACTCAAATCTTTAATTCATATGGAGTTTATTTTATAAAGCATTACTGGTATGTTATATCTCCTGGGGAAGTCCTGTAAGTTTGTTAGCTCTTTCTTTATGGTTTTTAGGTTTTTGTATTTTTGTTCTGTATTTTGGGGTATTTCCTCTACTTAATTTTTCAGGAAAATTAGTCAAGTCTCATCAGTAACATATTCATCTTCAATGTATATATTGTACCTCAAAATTTGATAACCATGTTTTCTATTTGGGTTGTTTTTTCTTAATTTTGTAATTGAATCATTTCATGTACACTTAGAGTTGGTTTTGTGGCAGGTAAATTCATCAATCTCCATCCTCAGTCCTGTTTTACCAGGGACTGCCTCGTCTAAGTGTTCTACTTTTTTCCCTCTAGCTGCTAGTCCCTGAGGACCAGCTTATTGTTCTCCATACCCTGTGGTGCCAGCTTAATTTTTGGTAGCCCTGTGCAGTGGCAATCCCCCACATGATGGAAGGCTTTGTAGTCCACATTTGCAAGCTTGTGGTGTTCTGCTGGTGAATGCTGTTCTCCTTTAGGGCAGCAAATCCAAGCCTCTTCGTTCCTAGTCTTCTCAGAAGTTTGGACTTGTAGTCTCAGTGGTAGGGAGAACTCAGTTTAGCAACTCTTGGCTTCTCTTTATTCTGGTCAACCAGCCTTCTCTAACCACTTTTTCTCCCTGAGGTACACAGATCTTTTATACCTGCAGAAGTGACATGCCTGCTGGGCCCAGCAGCTGCTCAGTTCTGGAATACTAGTTGATATTGTGATAAGAGTTGGGGAGATTACAACAATAATGCATGTCAGATGTCTTCTTCCCGGCTTTTCTCCTCACTCCAATCCTAACTCACCATGATATGATTTTCATGTAGTCTATATTACTGTTCAAGGTTATAAAATTGACATTGTTCAAGATAAGCATAAGAACAAATCAATATATGTCATTTGTGACCCCTGAGCCTGGTAAATTATAAATGTCAAGTGTATATTCCACTGAAAGGGAGAAGGGAATCCAGACATTTGGGAATTAGAACTGAAAAACTTAGGCTTCCTTTTTCAAATTTAAATTATAGTATTTTCTAAAGGAATGTGACGTGGGGGGTTGTGGATTTTATTCTTCTTTTAGTCATGTACAAGAGCTTTTAATGGGTATGTTTAAAGAAAAGAAATAATGAAAAAATATAAGGTAACCTGCCCAAGAAGTTTGAGGAAATTGTGATATAATTTCCATGAATCTATTACAAAATGACAAGGAACAATGAAGCAAACTTCAAACTTTAAGTGAAGGTGAACTTCACTGCAAGTAATTTTTACTCAATAATTCTTTAAATTGACAATTCAATTGAGGTGGAGTATTTCATCAACAACTTAATTATATCCTCTAATTTACATATATATTTGTTTCAGATTAATTCACTTGTGAGTATTCTACTAATAAATATAAAATACTTGCTAAGTGAATAATACTAAAAATGTGTGTAGGTTAGTTCTATGGTTATCAAAGCAATATAAGTGTACAAAGATCACAATTAGTAAATGTGACAAGTATTGTGGTGTATTTCCCAATTAAAGTAATTTTAAAACAATCACAAAATCATGAATTAAGGAAAACCCAGATTGTCAAAGTCAATCTATTCTTTTAGGTGGATTACCAATCTAGTAGGTAATCCTCTAGGCTAGAGGATTATGTGGGGCAAGGTGATGCTTCTAAAGTGAAGGTGAAGCAAATTAAGACTTGAGAAACAAAACAGGACAAAACAAAGAAATGCTGCTTCTATAAACGGTCTTCCTCTTGGAAATCTACACAAACAGAAAATATTTTAAAGTGGTTTAAGCTGGCAATTTAGGGGCTAACATCAGGGAAATGATAGCTAATGTTGTGTTTTCAATAGAGAAATGTGGGTCTCATACATTCTGCTATATTGTAGCAATGCCCACAGTTGTTTTATCTTCTTGATATACTGGCTTTTTTAATAAATATGTAAAGTGCTTCTTTGTCTCTTGTAACAATCTTTGACTTAAAGTCTACTTTTTCTGATATTAGTATAGATACTCCTGCTCTCTTTTGGTGACGACTTGTATATAATATGTTTTTCTATCATTTTACTTTCAACATATTTGTGTCTTTGGATTTAAAGTGAGTCTTTTGTAAGTAGCAAATAGGTGGATCATGGTTTTTTTCTAATTAATTCATTATGCCAATTCCTGTCATTTAATTAGTGAGTTAATTTCATGTACATTTAAAGTGAATACTTATAAGGAAGTACATGCTTCTGATATTCTTAATTTATCTTTTACATGCCTTATATGTTTTTGTTTCTCAGTACCTCTATTCTGCCTTCTTCTCTGTTTAGCTGTTTTTTTCTAGTATTCTAATTCCCTCCTCACTTCCTTTTCTGTATTTCCTTTTGTTATTTTCTTAGTGGCTACTCTTGAGAATACAATTAATCTTCTAAATATCTAACAATTTAGTTTGAATTGATGGCAATTTAGCTTCAATAGTATAAAAAAACTCTTCTTCTTTACAGTTCTATCTCCCACCACCATTTTAGGTTGTTATTGTCACAATATATCTTTTTACGTCATATACCCATTAACTTAGAGTTATAATTATTATTTTATGCATTTATCTTTTACGTCATATAAAAAAAGAAGTTGTAAACCAAAAACAAAATAATGCTGGCTTTTATATTTTCCTATGAAGTTACATTTACTGATGTTATTTCTTTGTATGGCTTTGAGTTGCTGTCTAATGTCTTTTAATTTCAGCCTGAAAAGACCACTTTGACATTTCTTGTAGCTTCTGTTCCCCTCAGCTTCTGTTTATCTAGAAACGTCTCAATTCTGCTTCATTTTTCAAGAATAGTTTTGCCAGACATAGGATTCTTGGTTGACATGGTTTTCTTTTTCCTTTTAATCACTTTAATATGTCATTCTCCTGCCTTGTGGCCTCCATGGTTTCTGATGAGAAATTGGCTGTTAAACTTATTGAAGATCAATTATACAAGACCAGCCGTATCTCTGTCTTGATGCTTTCAGAGTTTTTCTTTGTCTTTCAACAGTTTGATTATAATGTGTCTCTGTGTGGATCTCTTTGTGTTTCTCCTAGTTAGAGTTAGTAGAGTTTCTTGGATGTGTAGATTAATTTCTTTCACCAAATTCAGGGTTCTTTTTTAACCATTATTTCTTTAAATATTCTCTCTGTCCCTTTCTCTCTCCCTCTCTTCTTCTTCTGGGACTACCATATTGTGTATATTGATGTACTTGATGGTAGCCCACTGGTATTTTAGGATCTGATCATTGTCCCTTCATTCTGTTCTCTCTCTGTTCATCAGGCTAGGTAAATTCAATTGGCATATCTTCAAGTTTAGTGATTCTTCTGCCTGCTCAAATCTGTGTTGAACCCCTCTACTGAATATTACATTTCACAATTACATTTTATAGCCTCAGAATTTCTATTTGAATCCTATTTATGTTCATCTCTTTGTTGATTTTCTCTATTTGTTGATCCATCGTTTCCTCTTTAATTATTTGACCATGGGTTTCTTTAACGCTTTGAGCATATTGAAGACAGTTGATTTAAAGTCTCTCTGTCTAGTACGTTTAATCTCTGGGGTGTCCCAGGTATGGCGTCTGCCAAATTCTTTTCATCCTGTGAATAATTCATACTTTCCTATTTCTTTGCATATCTCATAATGTTTTCTTGTAAACTGGGCATTTTGCATATTATAAGGTGGTAACTCTGGAAAGTAGATTTTTTTAAAAAAGTTTATTTATTTATTTTGGCTGTGCCAAGTCTTAGTTGCAGCACATGGGATCTTTTAGTTGTGGCATGTGGGTTTCTTAGTTGTGGCATGCGGACTCTTAGTTGCAGCATGCGGACTTCTTAGTTGTCGCATGTGAACTCTTAGTTGTGGCATGCATGCAGGATCTAGTTCCCCAACCAGGGATTGAACCTGGGCCCCCTTGGGAGCATGGAGTTTTACCCACTGGACCACCAGGGAAGTCCCTGGAAATCAGATTTTAATCCTTCCCCAGAGTTTGCTGTTGTGACTTGTTGCGGACTACAGTTGTTCATTTGTTTAGTAATGTTTCCAAACTACTCTTGCAAAGACTGTATCCTTTGTTATGTGTGGTCACTGAAGTCTCTGTTCCATTATCTCAGTAGTCAGCAGTGACCTGATTGGAATTTCCTTAAATGCTAAAATGTAGTAGCTTCTTTGTACATTAATCACTTCTCTGATTGTTGTAAGGTTTTCTGTTAGCATCCAGAGTTTCAAAACAGTTAATTCTGTAAGTTTTTGCCAGCTTAATGGTTGCTTCCACAGGGGAAAGGATCCATGGAGCTTCTTTCTTCACCATTTTTGGTGATGTTACTCCTTGCCAACATTATTTTATTCACTTTGGGGGAAAATGAATTAGGTGCTACAATTTCATTTTCTCATATTCTTTGTTTATTACTATATAAGTTTTTAGAAACTTTTCTCTTATGATTTCCAAGAACATAGGCTCAAGATGAACATGTAGATGTGAAATGAAAGTCCGTGTTTTGGACTCTGTAAAACTATTATTCTTTCCATAGATGTAATATTTAATCTAATTAAAAATAATTTAAAGGAAATTGTCATGTTAAAATTAAGTTTAATAATTTCCTGTCTTATACTAACAAAAACACAATTTGGAATCATCATGGGAATAGCCTTCTGGGTAATTCTTTTTCCTGTTTGTTTTGGGAATTTTATAGTCTTAAAAAGTTTTAGACTAGCTTTATTCAACTCTTCATTCATCTATCAAATGTATTTGTTTCCAATAATTGATTCTAGTAATATGAATTATTTTATTTGTTGCTGATGTTCTGGTAGTCTTATGGAATTAAAAACTACTTTCTATAAACTGTAGTTTTATAGTGCTATCTATGTAACTAAAGAAATAGACTAGCACGTTTGTCAAAATTAAAGAAAGCATTTTGCAAAATATCTCACAGAAGTTATGAATCTTATGATATGAAAATTCTGTTTCTAAAGAAAAATGTTCAAATACAATCCATGATATATATTGATAGCATACTGCTTGACAAAAATTGTATAATATTTACAGAAAGTGAGATAAATCTGTATAAGAATATAATTAAATCTTTGTTTATCTCTACCATAAAAATGCCTTAGGGGGAACTAATTTAATTTCAAAAAGTTGAACTTTTAAAATTTTTATATGCATCAATTTTACTATATTTAAAGATGAAATATGATAACGATGAATAAACTGGCATGAAATATTCTGCTGGTGCTTTTGAATAGTGTATCTTTAATGTGGCAACTCTTAACAGTTAAAGGAACTTTGACAGTTAAATAATCCCTTCACCACTTAAGTAAAACAGGATTTTATTATTAAGTACATTGCCTGGAAATGGTGTGCTTTTTTCATTCACACTATAAACAGTTTTGTTAGATTGGTAATCCTGCTTGTCAGATTTGTTCACTGTTTGATATTAATCAGTAGGTTTATAAAAGGTACAGCACTGGACTGAAATGAGCAGAAAATACATTATAAATAATGTTACCATAAATCATGGAAAGTCAGACACCTCTAACTCTGAGGTGTATAGACTATTTTGACATTTCGTGGGTGGTTTGATAGTTTGCTACTAAACCAAAAGTTTAATAGCAAAACTACTGTCCATTTCATTACACGGCTATTAGAATTGGATCTCCCACTATAAATTTGTTAAAATTTCATGGGATATCATTTTTTTTGAGTATTTAATGCTTAACTTTTAAAAGTTTGTATTCTTCTAAAATATGCACAATAAAAATGCTGTAATTATATCATAAATTACATAACTTTAAGTCATAAACAGTTATATCACATATGTCTTTATCTTCTTTAAATTTCTTTCTCTAGTTCAGAAAACGTTCAGACCTCACTTTACCTGAATATGCAACTGTGTAGTCAAAAGTTTCATTCACCAAAATGTAATATGTTTAACTTTCAAATGTTGGAATTGATTTGGAAGTGGTTTTATAATTTTTTAGGAACTTCAGGCTTTAGAATATGTACTATCCAGGGGGTTGTTATGAGGAGTCATTAAATTAACAACTAGTTAGCATAAATGATGGAAAATGACTCATGATAATTGTGTATAATCCCTGGGTGAACATATAGGTACCTTTGCTGGTTTGGCAAATAGGTCTTCATTTCCAAAATATGTAGATTACAGAAATGAATATATACATATTGACCAAAAGCTATTTGGCCTAAAATGTTCTTTGACTTCTCAGTGTTCACTGGCTCTTTCCAAGCCTTCCAGCTTTCCCATGGCTGTCTGTTCCTCATGCTCACAGTTTCAAGGGGCTGGCAAATTTGAAATGTTTTCCATGCTAAGCTGGTGTTTCCAAGTTGCACAAGAATATTGTTTGATTCTGAATTCTTCTCTCCTCGTCACTCTCTCCTTTCCTTCTTTAGCCCCTAAATCTTGATATTTTCCTCCTAGATGAGACTTTGCTCTGCCATGGCATTGGCCAGATTTCACCAAATGCTGGAGGGCAGTGGGGAACCCAGAGTGGCAAGAAGAAGAAATTATGTCCATTTTTAACAGGAGTCAAAACTAGTTAGTCCTGAGTCTACAGTAGGAATGAAGTCCTTAATTTGTTGTTTAATGTCTGTTATAATCATTTAATTACTAGCATATACGTATAAGTGAGATGTAAGCTTTTAAAGCTTCTACACCACTAACCCTTTCACTATCCAGTGACAAAGAACTGAAGAAGTCTTCTTAATAGACCTGATTTACAGTATATTTTCTTTGGTTTTTCTTTTTATGAGCGTGTGATTGCCGGTAAAATTGCAGCCAAGCAACAGGTATTTCAGAATCTGTTTAGGTATGGCAGCTGCATGAACATGTGAACTCAGAGTCAGGAGTTGGAGGCCTGCATTGCAGTGTGCATTTGGAACGTGGCAGTAAAATATATTCTCAGATACATTAGAGAGTTGATCATATGTATGATGAGTTGTGAGCCAGAAAACCTGGCTTCAGGTCAAGGATTCACCATTACCTCTATGTTCTCCATGAGTCTCTAAAACTTGTGGGCCACAATTTCTTTATAATTAAAAAAGGATTGCACTCTATGGTTTCTCAAGTTACTTAATACTTTAATAGCTATATGATAATACTGAATATGATATGTCATCACAGTAAATGCCAATAAAAGCAGAAGCTAAACTATGAAATGGGGAGAGGAGGCAGGAAGCAACTATTCTTTAATTGAAAAAAAACATATTACATATTATGCATAATGATAGAATGGGGAATAAAGGGAATAATAGACCAATTACTTTTCTTAGTGAGCAAATGTTTACAGTTTTTAAGTTTATTCCTAAGTTACAGGACTTCCTTTATAGGATTTATGCATGACATGAAACTTCTAGAAATACACTAATTTAGTTTCCCTTTCTTTGCTATTATTTTTATAAGATCAAGAATATTTATTATTAATATTAATCCATTAGTGGAGATTTTTATTCAAAGGTTTAAAAAGTACACCGAAGTATTATCTGGGCTAGATTCATTTTAGGAGAAATCATAAACACGGAGAAACCATAATCCTGGTGTAATGTAGGAATCTAATTAAGACTAATGAGGCAACATTAAATTTAATGTATGATGCCTTTTATATTTCTCACCATTAGAGCTGCAGCAAGCTGTTCATCAGAGTCGATCTGTGGTGACTCTTCCCCTACAGGCATTCTTCAGAAATCTAGGTTTAGGCTGGCAGTGCTGGGTTTGCAAAGAAGTCAACACAAAAGTAACCATGAAAAGTCAGTGGACAGTTGGAATCATCTGCTGGTGGACTCAGCTGGCCAATAAATCCAGATATGTTTACGCTGTCGAAAAAGTTCTCTTAGGTTTCAAGGCCTCACTATTGAATTTAGGAACACTGAGATTCGCAGTCAATGACCAAAGAACTTAGTGCTATAGAGAAGAGAAGCAGGACAGAGCAGGTAGCAGAGAGGAAGAAGAAGTGATGGTTGAACTGGATTCCTAAGATTTAGGGTCATTACTGGTGTGGAGGAATTGAGGAGGACCTGAGGAGAAGAATCTTTCATGCTAGAATTTGTACAGAGGTTAGCTGATGAGCATATAGGCACAAGAGAAGGGGAACTGGTTCCCAGGAATCTGGAATTAAGAGAGTTTCACATAATATGATACACATCTACAATAATATCTAGCACAACAAATTACAATAACTGATGTTTATTGGGGTTGCTTTGTGTGTACCAGGCAGTGTGTTAAGTGCTTAATATGTATTTTCTCATTTCGTTCTTACAATAACCCCATGCGGTAGCCATGATTATTGTCCCAATTTTACATGAAGGAACATTGAGGCAAGAGAGATTTAGTACAGACTTACACAATCAGTCAGTGGCCAAGCAGAATTAGAACACAGGAATCTGAATCGTGGCTCAAACCCCTAAGGCTAGGGAAATGGGCTTATGTTTTCTTATATTTTTATATAAGCCCGCATGTGCTAAGATCTGGCCTATACCCCCTGTTGCAAAATGACAATCCCTTCACTTATTTTAAATTTTAAAATCAAAATATCTATTGTAATTTGGCTCTTTAAAGAGAAACCTGAAGTTCTCTGAGCTTGGGTCATGTTGCCCTGAAACTTTTATAAATGGCTTATAAAATTGCAACCTTTCTAGATGTGGGATGATTCTGCTTTATAGAGCAATGGCTTATCCTTCCTAATTGTTTGTGTGTGTTGACATACAGGCTTTGTACAAAGTTTCTGAAAGTTTGAATTCATAGCCCTTTGGATCCTGCTGGTCCCCAGGGGATAGTGATTCAGCTTCGTTGTTTGATGGTTCAGGCAGAGGCAAGCCATGTATATCCACAGAAGACCACGGCCCAAATTCACTGACTGACTAACAATATTAAGTTTGGCATTGTGGGAATTATAAGATTGATGCTCAAAAGGGAAGAAAAACCACTTTTTTGCTGCTTTCAGTCATTCCTTGTCTATCTTAACTCTTTATAGTCTTTCTTTTTCTTCTGACCCATCATTGCTGCGAAAATTACCGCTTTAGAATTAGTAAGTAGCAGAGCTGAGAGTTAAACCCAGGCCTTGGGGCTCCTGCACCCACATGCTTTACTACTCACTGCACTGCCTCTTACCCTGAGAGTTACATTCCTTTGGTGAACTTGAAGATTTTCCCTTTTAATTGCTTTGGTAACTATTAAGCTAGAACCTTTTAAACATGCAAGGCAAACTGAAAAACTTGGTTAGCGTGAAGGTGAACGAATCCTCTCTGGACAGAACTACATTGTTGATAGAGTTCTAGGTCACACTTTTCAATGAAGTGCATTATACAGAATAAGACCAATGCTTGAGTGGGTGTGAATTACAGATTAGCTTAAACATGTATACTTTGATTTAGAAACCATAACAAAAGATCTTTTCTTTATGACGAATGTAGCTTTCAGGCATTGGCACACTATGGTGACAAAGTGGAAAACTCTGAATCAGTTGGTTAATTCATTTTCTACATACTAATGCAAAACTAGAAAGATGAAAAGCACAAATAATTTCTAAAATATCTCCTCATAATTAGGGATGGGTTACCTGCCTGTCCTTTAAAACAAATGCTTAAGTAAGTGACTGTCCAGTGGTCCCACTAAGGTTTTTCAAATGACATATATCCCCCCTCCTTTTTTGGACTGATGATTTCTTTAAAAGCCATTCTCCAATTGTTGTTTTGCTTTCTCTGCTTTAATGTGGTCTATGGAGTTCATTAGATCCGGCGTGTTAATGGCATCAGCTGGGTTTAGGTTTCATTGCAGCTGAACCTCACCATTGCTAATCACTTAGCTAACATATGCCGATATCATGGTACCTAATGACTCCTTCTACAGTGACTACTTTATATTCCCATATCTCCCCTTCTGGAAGACCAAAGTAGCATTGATTATCAGTGTGAGCTGAAGAGGGTGGGAACACTGATGGCGTCCTCTCTCTTAGACAACAACATATGTACTTGGTTCAGGATCTTTCAGCTTTGCTGGGCATTTTCAGTGATCCGTTTTCATCCCCTCCTCATTCCTATCCAGGTCATATGGTTGTCATATGAGGCAAAAATCAGGGGCTTCCATTTCCAAAACAGTATAGAATTTTTCCATTTGCTGCTCAGTTTTTGCATCCAACATTGTCTAGGCTTTGAAGTGGCATAGCTCAGAGTCATCTTAGTTTGCTTTCTGCAATCTCATTGCTCCCTGGGGACATTGAGTGAGTGGGAAAACATTGCAGATGTATAAGGACAGTATATTGCTCTTCAGAATTTTTGGTATTCTGAGATAATTTTGATCTGTTTATCTTACTTTTGGTTTTCTTTGATATTTGAGACCTGAATAAAAGGCACTGTCCAATCTTTTTTCTCTGTTCCCTTTCTCCTAATGTCATTACAAAGGGAAAGATGAGGGCCTAACATTGAGGGGCTGCTGGCTTTCGGGGGCGGGGGGTGGTGGGCAGCAGCACAGTGTGATGGCAGAGAGAAATTCTGCTTCAAGGAAGATACTGCCCAATTTTTTAAACTTAATAGGATTAGTCATGGGAACTATTTTTAGCAGAAGTTCAACTTTATCCATGTATTTTAATGTGGGAAAATTGTGTCCTTTTCCCTCTGCTAATGTTTGATGTATTCCAGCCCTCCTGTGAGCGTGTTTGAGTATCTTAGGGGATCTGGAGTGGAGGAGAACTTCCTCTCGGATTCTCTCTGTTTTCTTTCGTGAAAATGACATTCCAAAGCTGTTTCACTTTCTGACAGGAAATGGAGCCTTGCCAAAAATGATTAAAGTCCGAGAAAGCATAACAGTTCCAAAGCTGCAGCCGTGCTTTAGGAGTCCTGAGTTTGACATGGTGTCAAACAAATGTGAAATATTGTTTAATAAATTTGAATAATTCAGAGATAGGAAAAAATCATTCTTGGCTTATAGCAGTAGTGGTTTGAATTAAGTATGTAAAAGACTATCTACATCTAATAAATTGAAATAAATACCTAAATACACTTATGTAAGGTTAGCCTAGCCTATGACTTTATTCCATTATACTAGTTATATGTGTGAGATGAAAGTCTTATTTAAAATACATGTCAGTTTTAAAGGGTATACATTTCTGCAGTGTGTAAGGGAAACGACTTCTGCTTATGTGACCAAACCTGTGCGTAATGGATAATTTTTTAAAGTTATAATTAATTCAAATAAATTCATCAATAAAATCGCTTAGACTAAAATAGTTTTGTTTAAATAGACTAAATAAAAATTGAAAACTTTAGTCAATATTTGGAATCATAAGCCCAAAGGCTTTCTATATAATAGCGGCCTCAATCATTTCACTGACAATCCTTGTTAAATTATTTTCCCTTTCCACCAGAGAATTATGCATTTATGTAGTTAACTGTGTGCTCCCCCTTCTCACAAATAAAACTGACCAAGAAAAAAGCATCTCTCTCAAATCAATAAAAAAATACTACTTAAAAAAACTCCTTGAGTAAAAAGCTTATAAAACATGGTATTTTTTTTAGCTCCTTTGAAAGATAATTATTAAAATAAACTAATTTTATTATTTATTCTTTTCACTCTTTTGGGTATATATTTGGAATATATGTTTTTAGTGCAGAAAGTTGAAAGTTTTCTGTATCTACTCACATTCGACGGACACTACAATTCATGACCACTTTTTAGACAAGTTAAATTGATTAGAGAAGTCATTCAATGTCATTGAGTACCATTTGTCACTTCATAAACAGCTGCCTACAAATGCAGAAGGACTGCCAAATAAATCACATCAAATGGTGGGAGTAGACAGTATCCCTTCATCTGTAATTGGTACAGCCTCTCCTGTCACGTTTGTTCATTCTTGTGATTCTGGTGTGGATTGACACTGACATGGAAAGGGCAGCCACTGTCAAAGACGTTAGAGAGTCCGTGTTTCGGTGATGTACGTGCTAATAGATATCCATCATAATATTACATTAATGTCACCCATGTATCAAACGTACAACTTAACCATCTAGATATCAGATGATATGCCCATGTGGTTCTGTACTAACTGGAGATAAACTCTTTGACTTCGAAGGGAAATTGATAGATGCCAGAGGAAATAACATGGTTAACAGATCTATAAGAAAACAGTACAAACGTAGCTTGCATGTGCTGTTTCACTGGACATAATTGTAAAGCTCTATCGTTTACTTTCAGTCACATTTTCATAAAATATGATCAGTAAATATATTATGTTTTTGCTAATTTCCAAACAGCTTCATTTTAAGAATTTTTTTTCTTTCCTTGTCAAGCAAAAAAATGGCCCCTATTACAATTAATGCTTTATATTATGTCCCAGGTTTAGGCTTTAATGAAAATCTGCTTTCTTAGGATCAAAACTCTTTCTCCCTGCAGTATCTGTGTGTGTGCAATGTGCACCTGTGTATATAAGCACACACACACATACACGCAGGCTTTTGTATATATTATACCATACTGCCACACTAACATTAAAAATTAACATAAATTAATGAAGACAATATACTTCCATAATATCAAGTCTTTAAACACTGTAGACTCCAGGGAGATGGAAATGGACTTCAGTTGTTGCTGAAACATCTCTAATATATTGAATTCCACTCTGCAGAGATAATGGCCATGTCCACATGACAAACTGGAAAATTCAGTATTACATTAGAACAGCTTTGTCTTAATTGGACTTTTACTATTTGCCAGGAGCTTTGCAGATGTTATCTCTTCCCATTTCACAGTAAGTGGGAGAGGTGGGTATTTTTATTCCCATTTCCTAGGTGAGGAAATGGAGGCACCAAGAAAATAAATAAGGTGCACAGTATCATCCAGAAAGAAAAAGAACTAAGATCCTGGGGTTCAGGACGGTCTGGATCCAAACCCTTTTACACAATGATATGCCCTCAATCAAACTTTGAGAACTCAAAAAACTCTTTGAGACATGAACATACAGTAATAATGCCAACAGAGAAAGGAGGCCAATTCGGATTCTCTGAAAAATTTCCCCTGTCTGAAGTACCACATTACTTGATCTTGGGAGCAGAGGTGTCTGCAGAAATGGAACATTCTTGATGAAAACTCAGGCTTGGGCTTGCAATACTCTTAACCTCCCTCACTGTGGCATCCAAGATGAAAAGCCTGTCCAGAAGAAAGTGGATAGGTGTGGGACTGCTGGGGCTCACAAAGATGCTATTTACTATGTGTATTAAGAAGCCAGTCATTCCAACAAAAGATTCTAATTTTACTGTTTAATTAGCCAGAATCTTCCACAATTTTTTTTTTTTTTACCTTCAATGAAGAATATAGCCCTTGAAAAAATGCAGGAACATTTTCCTCAGTAATGAAGGGAATTTACAAATAACTATTGGAAGGGTCTGCTTCATTTTCCTGAAGGAGCTTATTCCCTAGAAAAAGTTGGATTCAACTGGAGACCTGGAGAGGAGTACATCATAAGAAAAAAGTTGCTGCAGCTTTTTTCAAAAGATCCATTACTAGAAAACATGATTTTTCTGTAGGTTGATTCAATTAAATTCTATCAGCCATACTTGCTGACATGGAATTTGTTTTAAAAAGGTATACTAAACCTATTGTTCTTTTCTAATAGTCAAAAGGAAACAGACATGAATTCATTTGAAAATAGGTTTGGACAAATAAATGGCAGAAGTAATTCTGGTTACTTGATCTGAGTTACAAAAAATGACATTCTCCTATTGATAAACAGAAAATGCAGAATTGACCAATATCCAAAGCAGACAGCTTTCATGGGACTATGCTCATTGTCAACAAATGTTGGGAAAAGGTCAATGGTTAATTAAATAATCCATCACCTCAGGATAGAGAGTAGTTCTCAACTCTGACAATCAGTGACAGGAATATTAAAAGGTCAAGAAATGAGTTACAATATATTCTGTTTTGTTATTATGTATTATAAAGATGTGATTCTATTAAAGAAGTAGAGGGTAGAAAAGGTTCATATCCTACTAGAAACATGCTTCCTAAACAAATACATTTTGGATCATTTACTGATATGAATACTGTGAATTCTCCTGGAGCCAGAGGCTTCTTTGAATTTTTGTACTTTTTGAAAAAAAATGCTTTTTATAGAGAGTGTTTTGTCTCAATACTTGAAAAAGTACGTGAGGTGTAGTGGGGGTCGGGAGAAAAGCTTCTTTTTTGAGAATTACTTTCACTGGGGCTTGGTAATTTCAAACTGTTATTTGCTTTGTAAAAGAACATCTTTGCAAACGTGGTAGCTTTTAACTGCGGACTGCACTTTCTTCCGATGCTGGATAACTCAGTCACTCTCAGAGACTAGTAACATCTCCAATTTCTTTACATCAAGTCCAGAAAAACCCTTTTGTAAGTTAAAAGTGCTACACAAACCTGATATATCGATTTGACCTAATTTTCTTTTGCCAGGATTGGCTTCCTCATTATCCTTTCCAGACATTCGTTGTTCTTGTTGTTTTACAATGGGAATTATTATTTAATTTGGGCTGCCTTATCTAGCAAAATTCCTTTCTCCATTATCCTCCCTTATTCCTTCTTCCTGCCCCAGAGTGCCATTGATTCATTCCGAGTTTTCAAGCTTCAAGTGTAAGCATTTCTTTTTTCTGTGCTGTAGGTTGACTGAACGAGAGCCTACTCATTTTCGTCTTTCCACCAGCCTTTCTCCTTTACCTCTTGTGGCCAAAATGTGGAACACAGACAACTAAAAGAGGTACCCCAGAATAACTGCTTTCCAGGAAGCCATAAATCATGTGTGATTAAAGTAATTGGCAACAATAGAAAGAAAACATGTTCCTGTGCTTTGGCTCTTTAGTTTTGCATGTGAGAGGAAACTGGTCACCAGTTGAGATCACCGCAGGTTGAGGAGAGATAATGCTTTATTTGAATAGAAAAATGAAGCCTCTTACTTGTCCCTTGAGAAAGTGGGTCTTGTCGAGTAATGGTCTGTGGCCACGTCACTCTGCTGAAATGTTCATTTATATGGCTTCTACATGAGGGGTGCTTCGCCAGGGACTTTGACCCATGACTGTGCATGGCTTTACCCCCTTGCTGTCTGGGTGAGTGCTGCTGTTTCAAATATGGGCAAGTGTTATAAGATTATTTTATCTCTTACTGTAAAGCGTTTTGAGAGACTTTGTATGAGAGGCAATATAAAAATAAATTGAATTGAACTATGGCTTCAGCTCCCCACTTTTTAGTGCTGAAACCTTTAGAGCAAAAAGTGCAGTGCTGTGACAAAGGACAAGATTAAGACGATGTCAGGAAAATGGTCAGCTCTGGAGAGCCCTGACCCTCCAGGAGGGGTGTGTGTGTGTGTGTGTGTGTGTGTGTGTGTGTGTGTGTGTGTGTGTGTGGTGTGTGTTAGTTGTTGTCACATTTGCCTATGTGTTAGTTTAAACCCTTTCCACAACTGTGATAAATCGTATTTGTGTCCTTAAGTTAGTTATTCGGAGTCATAAGATATCCAGAATCTACTTCCAGTTAATGCATTTCTATGAAGACAAGAAGACTTCTTAATTACACAAATATCTCTTTTACATAACATATCACTGTGCATTAAAAGCCCCCTGGTTAGTCTCCGAAAGGCGGAGGTCTGAACCATATCATATTACTTTCAGAATCCACAACTGCAATAATTTTTCTTTTAAAATAAAATAATCTTGGCTTAGGGTAATAGGTTTTTCCTGTAGAAATGTGATTTTGTGTTTTATGACACCGCATCAATACATTATTTTAATAAATGGCTCTTGGTTCACCAGAAGTGCTGTATTTTGACAATATCAGCCAACCTTTTCATTTGTTTAAGCAGGAAAAGTAGGGTGCCAAAATAAAGCTACTCCAGAAGAACATCTCAAGAATGTTTATGAAAACTCGGTTACAGCTACATTTATTAGAGTTAAAGCATAGTACTAATTTGTCATGCAGAATTCCAGGGAAGTGAGTAAATTCTGTATTTCTCTAAATGCCAGTGTTTCATATTTTGAGGTAACAATTTGCTTGTAAATACGAAACTAGCAACATAGACTATAATGTGACAAAAGGTATCAGAGATTTGTCATTATCTGGCAATAGTTATTGGATATATTTGCTGCCACGCTATGGCATTTCTCATAAAAGTAAGTTGGGGAATGAAAAGATTTATCACACCAGGCTCTCTGACAATGGGCCAGAATTTTTAATGAATTAGATGATTTACTAGAGGTTAGAAATGGCCACCCACTCCCTGTCTTCACAACACGGAGATTTCCTTAGCACACCTCATTTTTATCTCCATCAAGGCTCTCTGAGACTGTTTATGGATAAGCAGTTCAGTTCATGGAAGATCAGACTTTTTTCAGAGTTGTGACCACACTGACTATTAAGTTATCAAAATACAGAGAGCAAATCTCTTCCAGGACCCAGAGTCTTTCTTGCTTATAAGGTTGCAGAGAGCTCTCCTCTGTAGATTTGTTGTTTATGACTCCTTTTTATCTCAAGCTCTCAACAATATTTTTGCATAGTGACTAGATTATCCCAGGTATCCTGGGGATAAGTAGAAATATTATTGTCTCCTGGCAGTACATGGTGCCTCTGGGGCCTGAAAAAATGAATACCCCTTCAAAGGTGCTTATTATCTTAGGATGGCACACAGACACTCATGGTCACTCATTTTTGTGTTTATTCTTTGTGGGACAGTGTGCTCTGGTTCAGAAGGGCCACTTTCCTAACCCAGAGTTAAGATAACAGAAATATATATATAATATATGCACACAAGAATGCATATATTGGCATTTCTCTTTCAAATGTTTCATTTCATAGAAAATACAGTTGTACCTAGTAATTTATATGCAGAAGTAGGAACAGATCTCAGGAACAAGACAGGAGGGAGAGATGTATTTTGCAATTTATCAAGTTTCAGGTCCTAATACCATATTTTTACTTCTGCCCTGCAGTAGACTGAATGTTTGTATCTCCCCCAGAATTTGTATGTCAAAACCCTAATCTCCAGTGTGATGGTATTAGGAGGTGGGGCCTTTGGAAAGTAATTAGGTCATGAGGGTGGAGCCCTCATGAACAGGATTAGTGGCCTTATAAGAAGAGGCATGAGAGAGATGATGTCTCTCTCCACCCTGTGAAGACATAGTGAGAAGGCAATCATTTACAAATCAGGAAGAGGGCTCTCACCAGAACCTGACTGTGCTGGCACTCTGATGTTGGACTTCCAGCTTCCATACACTGAGAAATAAATTTTTGTTATTTAAACAACCCAGTTTATGGTATGTCATAGTAGCTGAACTAACTGCTTCCCTCCACCTCCACAGTTGTACATATTTTCCATTTAGACCATGGCTCCATTTCTTTTTTTTAAATTTTAATTTTTTAAAAAAATTAAGTATAGTTGATTTACAATGTTGTGTTAGTTTCAGGTGTACAGCAAAGTAATTCAGTTACATATATACATATATATGCATACATACACACACACACCTATATATTCTTTTTCAGATTCTTTTCCATTATAGGTTATTACAAGATATTAAACATAGTTCCCTGTGCCATACAGTAGGTCCTTGTTGTTTATCTGTTTTATATATAGTATTGTGTATATGTTAATCCTAAAGTCCTAATTTATCCCTCCCACCCCTTGCCCCTTCAGTAACTAAGTTTGTTTTTCATGTCTGTGAGTCTGTTTTGTAAATAAGTTCATTGGTATTATATTTTTAGATTCAACATATAAGTGGAACTTCATGATATTTGTCTTTGTCTGACTTACTTTACTTAGTATGATAATCTCTAGGTCCATCCATGTTGCTGCAAATGGCATTATTCCATTCTTTTTAATGGCTGAGTAATATTCCATTATATTTATATATATACCACATCTTCTTTATCTATTCATCTGTTGAAGGGCATTTAGTTTGCTTCCATGTCTTGGCTTTGGTAAATAGTGCTGCTATGAACATTGGGGTGCATGTATCTTTTTGAATTAGAGTTTTCGTCTTTTCTGGGTATATACGCAGGAGTGGGATTGCTGGATCATATGGTAACTATACATTTAGTTTTTTAAGGACGATTACTCCATTTCTAAATGGATTAATCAGCAGCTAACATTACAGCCTGGGGCTTTACTGTATCACCTTTGTTCTCTTTTTCCCTCTGCTATACTTACGCAGTGTCTCTGCAGCTACTGTGCATACATTTGCTCTGCACCAGGACACAAGATCATTTACTTTTGTTCAAATATGCCTAGTGTTTTCATGACTATAGGCCTCCATTCATGCTGATCTCTAAGACTAAAATCACTTTCACCATCTCTGAGTATTGAAAACCCACTCATCTTCAGTCCTTCCATAATCCAAGTGGCAGAGATTAGCCTCAGTTTTCCATCTGCAAAATGAGGAATATATAGCATTCCCTTTTATCATGATTTTGGCAATCAAGTGAAAATGTTTGATACTCTAGTAAAATATCCTGGTGTTCTTCAATTAATCACTTCTCTGAGAACCAGGAATATGTTGTACTTAAAACACTCAGCCTCTTATTATGCATGCATATGGAAATATCTTTTTCTATGCCTGTAGGCCTTGAGGAAATGCTGAACATTATTTATGTCTATATAAATACCTAATACTTATAATATACTGGGGGCTCTAGACTTAGTGGGAATTTAATAAATATTTTTAAAAATGGCCTGTCCCATATGTTCAGTGTCCCAAATGTTCCAACATACATCTTAGACTATTTAGACCAGTACCAAATTGAACTTGGTATTAGTCCAATTCACCAAGTTTATTCTTGCTGCAATGCACCCATTACAATAAGTGCTCCTAGCTGCTACCTTTGGACATACTCTGCCAAAGAGACATGATATATGAAATACACCAACGTCACGTTTTAGTTCTGCATGACTTTCTTACAGTAACACCGTCCAACTGGCAAGTTGATGAAAGCCTAGAAATGGAACTTCATTTACAGGCTCTCCTGGTGCTTATAGATCATACATTTACTGCTTCATTTGTAGCAGTGTTTGTGCTGGTTTGTCTATATTTCAGATAGCAATGCCATGAGCAAAATATTCATACTCCGTGGTGTGAGGGATACTTTACTTCAGGTGGCTTCTCTGATGCCAAAGGTACCATTTATGGCACAGAGAATGAAGGAGGCAATTAAAATATGTCACTTTGGTATTGCCACGTGCCAGCTGACCTAGCATAATGTGACAGGCACACAAAAGAACTGTTAAATGCAAGACTTCTGAAGATGTGGTGGGCTCCTTTATCAGAATTTTAAGACTGGTTAAGATAAACTGTCTTTGCTTATTAATGGAGAGATTTGACACATTCCAGAAGCTGAGCTGTAGAGTCTCACTTTTTTCTCCATATCATTTAAGCATCATCTTTGATATCAACTGACCAGCTAGTGGACTAGGAACAACTTTGCCTTTTCAAAAATCTATGTAAAAATGCCTCAAAGTTTTTTGGGTGTATTTATATATCCACGACCTATTTTTCCCCCTCAGAGGAAGCTGGCCTCTTCAAAATGTGTATGGAGACACAACTTCTGTATTGGCAGCTTAGTGTCCAGCTCAAAACCACATCCTGCAAGGCGTTGAGCGAGAGACCAGAGAATCCTCATGACGCCATCTTTAGATTGAGATCACATGGGTCTGAATAAGCCTGCTCTAGAGCTAGTAATTTTAGGTTTAAACATTTGCCAAATTGAGTTTCTCCAAACTGCATGTACCCTTCACCTCTGCCAATCAAACACAGAAGTTTTAACTATATGGAAGGAAAAGAGCAGCAAATCCCTCCAAATATCCATTATGCTTATGTTTTGAAGAAAGAAATGGAGAAAAAAATTTTTTTTTTTTAAAGAAAGAGGTAAAGTTCACCTCTCAGGCAGGGGCTTTCAAGTTCTCATATGTCTCAATGAAAGCCAACCTAATTAGTATAAATCAGAATTTTGTATTATAGACATTCGAGTATAATTAGTTCTATTATGACAGATTGCAGTAGGTAAGATATATGCTATTCAATGGAAAAAAATATGATTCATTTCTTCATTAGAGGATGCTTATTTATAGTGCAATATATATCCACCTCCACTTTGACATTAAAGTTTTGATGGTTTTTTAACTATAAAATTTGATATTGTTGTGGCAGCTGCACTATTCAAATGATAGCTGCAGTACAGCTGCTATCAGTGAGGGAGATTTATTGCTTCCCTACATGGATAAGGATATGTGCATATTTACTTTTAGTTTTATTGCTGATGTCCTGTATTTTAATGACACAAGGTGAGATAAAAGAACATTATAATCAAGAAGCCCTGCAAATACAAATGGCATACTTCTTATGAAACTTTGTTTTAACTGTATACAAATTCCCTGTCTTTTCTTTCAGTGAAACAGCCTAAATTGGTAGAGATCTTATACTCCTGCAAGTTCCCTTATGCTTGTTTTTGGCATTTCTTTCACCAAAGACCCTGGATAGGAGAAGAAAGGAAGGGAGGGGAGTAGATGAGATAGGACAAACGAGAAAAGAGAAGAGAGATGAGTGAGTAACGTAAAGTAGTTCAGATAATTTTGTGTGTGTGTGTGTGTGTGGTAACTAATTCCTGACGGAGGGTGGTTGATTTGAAACTTGGGATTCAACTTCAAGCCAGTTTGGAAGCACATAACTTGCTGCTCAATAGACAATAAAGAAAAGGGATTGAAAGTTGAAAAACTTTTTTTCCAACTGATTTTGCCTCTTGTTCTTTTTCTTAATATTGTCTTGAACCAATAACCTAGTGACAGATGGGTAGAATTCAGAGTTCTTGGCAGTTTTGATTAGATCGGATAAGCATTCAGGTCTATTTGGTATTGAAACAGAGTTGGAAATCACATGAAGACAGCCTTTCTCAGAAAAGTCCCATTACTTGGTAGTTTCTGATGGGTTGAAAGTACTGCTAGGAGGGTCTTTGGAGTATTTGGGGATTTCATGATTGATATCAGGCAACACAGAAGTGCCTGATGTGCTTTCAATGGTATTAATGACATTCTTTAAGATAGAGAAAGGTTTTGATGTGTTCTTTCATTATCCCAAATCCTTGAACTTTCCCATATACTCATTTCCTCCTCTCAATTTTTTTTTGTTTAGACTTGTGGGTTTAGAATGCTATTTTAATTATTCCTATTTAAACACTAATAAATCTGTGAAATTAGCAAATTTATGCACCCTACAGCATATGAGATTTAAGGAGACCTGTATTGATCTTTCAGTTACCAGAGAAGTATTTAATAGCTCTCAAAATTTCATCGCATACCTATTAGAAAATAAATTGGCAATTCAAAAATTGTTGAGTAAGGAGACCAGGTTATTTTACCTGTGCTTATAGAAAATGAAAAGACAGATTCCTGCTGTCTCTTTCCTCTTTTTCTCAGTCATCTGGTAGCATTGTTGGTATTTTAAGCTAATTTGATGTTTTAGGTACTCACTTTTGCACTAGAGTCCTATGTGGGGATTGTTCTTTACTCTTTAGCCATATGTAAACCACATTTCCTTTATATATTTATCAGACTGCAACTCCTAAAAAGTTCATAGGTGTCTTTTTAACAAAGTCCAAATTGCTGCCCTTCTGAATTAAACAGACAGTTTTGGTACATGAATTATTGTTCCTGTAATAATTGCTTGCAACTGAATAACACATGGAGACCATCTTTGATAAATATAGAAATAACTGAGTTTGCTAAATAGTCTTTGCATTATTTCATTATAAAGTTATGCCAGTCAATTAACTCCAGCATGTGAACACATTATGCACCAAATACTGAAATGAAAACATGAGGATCTTACGGCCTTGAATGATTTGATACCTGTTTTGTGGGGGATAGTGGGAGGGAGGTACTCACTTACCTCCTTATGTCCTCAGGCATAAATGCCTTGGTTTAAAAATACTTATTAAAAATATGAGTAAAGCTCCAAGATAACTATTTTTTAGTACCAGTCACCCTACCCTGCATCACTAGCCCCACTTCCCACCATATAACCTGGCAACCAATGACAGATTTTACTCCTAATGGATATTTTACCCAGATCCATTTTAAAGATTATAGACATATGGGTTCTAATTTTCAGGTGTTTTCTAAATATACCTTTAGTGTGTATGTGTACTTATGGTAATTCAGTTTTCTCGTTGATGTGAAAAAACCTATAAAAATGTAGAATTTCACACATTCCCATTAAGATTTTAATATTAAACATTATAAGTGACAGCACTTATCAGAAGTATGAAATTTTACTTTGAGTTATACAGATGAGAAAACTTCTGGTGAAGAGAAAATCACATGAATAAGATTACAAATAAATTTAAATTATTTTTGTCAAGTGCTTAACCATATTTTATCCTAAAATTAGTCCTGTCACTTGATTAAAAGTAATGACATCTTTGCTTCAGTAAACTTAACATAATAATAATAATTATTATAATAATTTTAAAGTGATAATTTGCTTTTCATTTATTTATTTTAAATTCCCTAGCCTAAAGATGCTGCAGGAACTTAACTGATTGATGGATTGATTTCAGTTTAATTTATGCTTCCTCAGCACACTTGGATTGATCATTTTTGATAGGATCACCTGATCACCAGTTATTTAGTAACTGGAAATTTGAGTAAACTGGCATATATCCAATTTTCAACTTTGAAGAAGTTTGTAAATGGTCCCTCTCTAAAGTGGGCAGGTAAAGTTGAAGGATTAAAATTTTTCAAATGCATTTTCATTGAGGATGTGTTGTCCCTTTTCTCATGGAGAAGAATGGCTGCATCATCCTTTGCTTCCAAGTAGTGACTGCATTTGGGGTTGGATGGGTGAGAGGGTGGTGGTATGAAGAAGTAATTAAGAAACCTGGTCCTGTATCGGGAATTCGAAAGCATCCTAGCATGTCATTCCTACAGCAAACCTAGAAAATAGTATGATTGGACATGTTAAGTAACTGAGGAATAGAGAAATTAGGTAAGTTGTATAAGGTCACCCAGCTATATGACGCACAGTCAAAATGCAGGAGCTGCCAGAATAATCATTGAGACTGTAGACAAACGTTCTCCAATAGATATATGCGAGCCACAGATGCAAGCCTCATATATAATTTTAAGTTTTCTAGTTGCATGCAGAGTAAAAGGAAACAGGTGGAATTAATTACAATAATATATTTTACCAAATGTACCTTTTTTATTTCAAGATATGATAAAGTTACTATTAATACGTTACATTTTTCTCATACTGTACAAAATTCAGTGTGTATTTTCACTTACAATATGTCTCATTTTGAGCTAGTCACATGTCAAGGGCTCAGTAACTCTGTATGGCTGGGGGTACCATACTGGACAACATAGCATTAGAGTCCTTGAGAAACCAAAAGTGGCACACACAATATTGTAATTGATTGGCTAGTAATTGTTGTAATGAAAATGGCCAGAAATTCCAGAGAAAATGATCCTCCTGACATAAACATTAATTTAGGGCCATGCAGGGGTGGTTTCGTTAGGGAAGAATATATGTCCTAAGGGAACATGCTACCTTGATAAATAAATTAGAGCACAGAATAGCACAGAGATGTTCAAGTCTGCTAGTTGGTGAAGCTCAAGAGACATGGTTTCCTGGCTTCATAATCTTATTAATTCAATCAACAAAGATTGTTAAGTGCTACTGTTAGGAAGGGATCACTACCCGAGGTGCACACAAGCCAGTACTATGGCACTGGCTTTTGAGAAAAGAAAGACCTTTATTGTGAGGTCCACTGGCAAGGAGACAGGAGGCAGGGCTCAAATTTCTCTCCTATCCAGGGTTCAGGGTGAAATTTAAGGAGTTAGGAGTATTTCATACTTGGAAGCTGACTGGCTGGTCTTGAATCAGTAATCAAGCTACTTGGGCTCCTGAAAGCCAGATTTTTCTTATTGAAGGACTTGCTTTGTAAAGAGCTCTGGTGTCAACATTTCTATTCTTTGAGTTCTGTAGACTGAAGATTCTTGTTCTGAGGTCATCCTGGAGACACATATTCCTATCTTGCTTATGTGTAGTGATGTCTCTGTAAAATAACTCCAGGTTTGATTAATCAACAACCTGTTTTAAAGAAGCAAAACCAGTTTAAAGTGGTCAGTGTTTTACGTGTTATTTCACTACTGTCTCTGAACTGCACTAGGTGTTAGAAAATAAAAACATAAATATGATGTCTGTCTAGCCCATTGTTCCAAGAGGTCTGCCTCCTAGCCTGTGATATGCCAACATATACATTCAAAGAGAGAGAACAAGTTTTTTTAAAACTGGACATCAACAAATATTCAAAGGGACTGAAGGACCATACCAGCTATACCAGCTAGCTCAATGCCAGAGACATTATCTGTATGTACAAAAGGCAACCAATCTAGCAAAGAAAAGCAGTAAAAAAGTTCATGTAGAAAATGGCCAGCTCCAACTGTTAACATTTGGCCTTCATGGCTGGGAAGATTTTAGAGTCTGCAAAAAGGGATTGGCAGTGAAATAAGTTCACCTAAAAAGAGGATAGAGGATACAGGTGTTTAATGGCAAGTATAATTAATCAGTAGCTCTGCTTATAATTTAACTATATTGGTTTTTAAGTTCTTTTTAAATAATTGCTTTCTTCCATGTGGATTTCCTCACCCAATAAAATGAGAATAATGTGCATCTACCTCATAAGGCTGCTGTAAAAAATAAATTAATTAAGAACATGTCTCTGGTATATCATGGCCTGGGTTCAAACCTTGGATCTGCCTCTTACTCTCTGTGTGTTGTGGGATGAGTTACTTACCTTCTTCGTTCCTCAGTTTTATCACTGTGAAAGGAGGTCGATGACCCTTTCACTCACTGGTTTTATTGAAGATTAAATTAATCAATATATGCAAAAAGATGAGAATATTGCCTAGCACCTAATTGCTTAGTGGATATTAGTAATTATTATCGTTATTATTAAAATTACCTGGGGAATTTTAAATAATACACTTTCCAAGACTCTATTTCATAGCTGCTGATTTGGCTTCTTGGGAATCTCTAGAGTTGGGAAGTTCCTCAGTGGGTCTGAGGACCACGGAGTTTGGAAACCACCCTGATGGATGGAGGAAAAGTACGCCAGAGAAGTCAATCATCCTCAAGGTGAGTTGTCAATCACAACAGCAGTGATTTTGTCTGGGCCCCGCCCTAGCATCACCAGGAAATTTTAAACACCTGGACAGCCCCCAGACCAATTAAATCAGAATCTGGAGGTGGGTTCCAAGCATCAGTATTTCAAAAGCTTCTGAAATGGTAGCAGTGCATAAAGAGGGCCGAGCACCCATGAACTAAGGTATGTTTAACTTCCACATTCTAAATTTTTTTTTTTGGAAAAATGCTTCTAAGGTTTAAGATGATGGCAAATTGACATAAAAAATAGCACATTAAGAAGAGCATTGTGAAAAGGGTACTTAACTGACCCAGTGTTATCTTTCGCTGCCCTTTTTTATATGGATGAATAAAGACAGATAGGAGTTAATTGCTCTTCAGTTAGATCAAGGTCAGTCTTTTGTACTGAAGTCTTAGAAGTAGGTTAAACAGGAAGGTATTACTTGCACTACTGTACTTAACCTTGACTTAGGTCATTTAATGCAGTGTTTCCTAAACTTGGTTGAGCATCAGAATCACCTAGGAAGCAATTTCAAACATAGATATCTCAGCCTCACCTCAAAAGATTTTTATTTGATGGGTTTAAGATAGGACCCAGGAATTTGAGTTCCTTGAAAGCTTCCCAGATAATCCTTATGATATTATTGTCATTTGCTGTACGTAATGAATCAAGGTACTAATGGTGGCAAAATAGATGCTGTTAGTAATCAGAAAATGTTGGCTTAATAAAAGAAAACCAGTAGTTAATTGTTTCCCCTCTGGCATACAGTTAGCTAAATAGACCTGCCCAGGCCATGACTTATCTAGAAAATGACTGTTTCCTATCTCCTGTTTGGTAATTGGTATCCAATAGGATCAAATATTATGAACAACTTATTAATGACAGAGAGCCATTTCTAGGCACTTTGTTATATAATTAATTCTCACCACAGTCTTTCGGGTAAGAAATATTGCCTCCATTTTACAAATTGGGAAACCAAAGCCTCAAATGGTTAAATAATTTAGTTGCAATCATATAACAGGTAAAAGTAATGGGACCTGAATTAGAAGCCAGGTCTATGTAACTTCAAACCTATGCTGATAAAATTAGTGAGCATCAATATCCAACAAATGCCGCTCCTAACAAGAAACAGTGGCAGACAAAAATAACCAACCCCTAATGTAAATATTTTGATATGTATTCATTTTAAGACATAAATTAAAAAATAATTTTCCTGTTATGTATGAAGTCTGAGTGGTGAGAAAATAAAAGTTTTTTTAAAAAAAATTTCTCTAAGCAGTTGGGTTTAAGAGGCTCTGTATACGCATGCTCCTAATTTCATGTGTTTACAATGAATGTGATCATCACAGTCAACCAAGACAGACCTCAGTGATGAAGAATGGCTGACTTCTTTAATAAGGTGTTTCAAATGACTATTAAGTAAGTCCTTAAGGAGCAGCAATTTACACCCTCAAATAAGCTTTGGCGTCAAATTTAGGAAAAAATAGGAGAGAGTTTTCTAAAAGACCCATAATATTTCCATAACCTTAAGGCAATATAGACTGACCTTGCTCTAACAATGAAATTCAAGGGGCAAAAGATGCTCCAAGTGATAATGAGAAGGAATGATATTTCAAGTTTTGTTATCTGAAAATATATTTTTTAACTTACTATTTGCTCCTTTGGACATATTGAGTCTGTTTAGGTACAGGCTTGGTCTGTGGCATTGGGATTTAATCTTCCTGTAGTGCATCAGATGTCTTTCCTTGTGCCCCAGTAGAACCTTGTGTCTACTATCATTGCCAGCCTAATATTCAATAGTTCATCTGCTATCTAGGCTTGATCACTTTTGCCAGTGTCTAGCTCACAGTCAGACATCTGGCTGGCTCTCAGTAAATGTCTGTTGGAAGAATGAGTTGATGGGATTTGTGGAATGAAGAGCTTGGAAGTTTGGAACTGAGCCATGAGTTTTCTAATCAGATTCTTTACTCAGCGTAGAGTTTTTTGAGCCTTGCTTCCAAACATCTAGTAGCTCATGGAATGACTACATGCTATTGAAAATTTTTTTAATCCCTCAAAGGAGCAGTTGGTTGGATTCAGGTGTCTATAACTTATGGGTAGGCCTGAAAACACTTTCAATTTAAAAAAGAAAAGTATCTATTATTCTGACTTTTGATAAGAAGTTAAAACATACCTGAAAAAGACACTGCAGTTGGAGCTACTATAAGGAGTTTAAATAGGTATATACATGGCTTTGCATTAGAGCATAGCACTACTGTTTGACAGGCTAAAAAATGAAGAGCAAGTAGCAACAGTGGCATATGATATATTCAAAAAGACTGAAAAATGTATTCTTTGACCAAATGGTGTAAATTAAAGTAAGCTGTCAAATTGACAGCTCAATCATGCCATCTTCACAGTAGCACATACTGTACCACGGTGGAAATTGTTTCAATTTTATAGAGAAATTAAAGATGAGATCTGAGGAGAAATAGCCTGACATGCTTTTTTTGCAATTTTAGAATCATCATTAGTTTCTAGAATCCACTCCAAACATAGCCAGAAGAATAACCATAATAAATCGTGATAATTTATATCATAGCTTATTTTGGGGAAGTAGCATCAGACATACTTCATACTACTTAAACTATAATTATTTTCATTAAACTATAAAATTGCTTACAGCAGATTTACTCTAAACACATAAAATCATATCCTTAACAATGAGTGCTACTAGACCACAAGTGTTCACAATAACTGAAGTCAAGTGTAAAATAGCAGTCCTTGATTTATACTTTTTAATTATATATCTTTGTAGACATAATCAATGTACTTTTGTGGGTGTATAATATATTCCTTTTTATTTTGTTGAAACATCCGACAGGCTTATTCGGTCTCCATCCTGTTAATTAAAAGGTAGTATCAAAAGAAACTTATGAAAATGATGTCAGGTGCCTATTAACACAAACTCCCAAATAGTTTGTGTCTGTCAAGAGTACAGATTAATCCAGAAATGAGGGATCTGGGGGAAAAGCGGATGGGTTTTGTGCTTTGCAAAATGGGGAGGTGATAAGAAAGGTGGCTGAATAATTGAAAATTGAGGAGATCTAAATATTGCTCTGCTATGAGTGATATATTTCATATAAGATAAGGGAAAAACTAGGATATCGAAAGCAGTACATCTGAAATTGTATACCTTCCAATATTCTTGTTGTTACCAAAATATATATTTACCAGTTACCTCTATGGCTTTTTTTCTTTTAACTGCTGTCTTTGCCAACCCAAGAAATGTTTGTCTTTGGAAACTTTGTTCCACCCTATGATATCCGGGAATTTCACTTAATAACTGTGGTATGTTTTTTGAGTAGAAGAGAATATGACATTTAATGGTAGGGAAAATGATATTTCTTAGAGAAAAGCTTATCAGTTGGTTCTTTTTGCTGAGAGACCTACTCACTGCCATCTCTCTCTATATATATGCCTTGATGTATATATATATAAATATATATAATTTGGAATCATTCATAATAAATCAGTTTGTTCCTTGGTCAAATTGTATTTCTATTTGAAAACTACTGTCTTGAACACATTTTTTTTGAAGGAATAGAAACAAAATTCAGGAAAAAAATCTGTGTTAATATAACTCAAGTGATTGTGTGAAAACTAAATTTAATGTAGCTTAAATATCACAGGGCAGTGCAACTTTCATCACTAGAGGTGGTGATGAAGAAATCTACAAAAGTTTGAATAAGAAACAACAGTATATTTAAGTAAATTTGGTACTTTTTGGGTAGCAATTGGATGATAGACCTAGCCTTGAAGAGATATTGGCTATTTTGACGTTATAGATTATATTTCACATAATATAATAATAATTCTAGTTTATTGTGTATTATTTTATCTGCCTTATTTAATGTGGATTTGTATCACTTTAAAATGACTGGTTGTATATAATTTAGTCTTGCAAGATACAAAGGATCAGCCTCAATTATGAGTGACTTTCAGATCATATCCATAAAATCAGATTAAAATGCTTAACCCTGTCCCAGATTCTCCAGATAAATTGACTTTCAAAATCAACAATTTAGCGATATTTGAGTATTTTAGTTATAGCTCTCACTTGTAAATTTAAAGATAATTTTTAAAAGGCATTGGTATTGTATCCTTGTATGTAAGATTAATTTATTGTGTATAATTTATAAAATATATGAATAAAATGTTTTCTGCTCTTTCCCTACCCCTCTGGTCTCACACTCATAGAATAAAGATAATGCTAAATGAATATCACTCTGAGATTAAACTCATGCAAGTCAGACATTTTCAGGCATTTGAGTAAAAACAGAATGCTTTGGTCTAAAATATTTCCAGAAGTACATTATAATAGACTTATACTAAATCCCTACTGTGCATACAAATAATACTGTAGTCACTAGGGGTGAATGATTCACAGCTAGTGAATGGTATCTTTTTGTATAGTCACCTCAAAATATATATTAGTTAAAACTTTCTGCAAGTGACAGAAAATGGAATCTAGTCCTGAGGTGCAGTTGGTTTCAAGCTTAGTTTGATACAGGGATTCAAACTAAGTTCTAAGGACTTAGTCTCTCTTAATCCCTTAGCTGGACCCTGCTTCTCTCCATGTTTTGGTTTCATATTCAGGTTCAATGTCTGTGAGCAAGCTGGCTCTCCAGCCACAGTCTCCTCGCCTCACAATTCCATGTTGGGAGTGGTTGCAAGAGTGCTGAGACTGAGTCACTCTGACTAGACAAGCTTCAGCCATGTGTTCACCTCTGAACCAATCATGAGGCCATTGAATGGGTGCTCACCTTGCTTAATGCTAGGTCACATGCCCATTGCTGGATTCCAGCAAAGCGCATCACCAACATCACATGAAGTGCAGTGTCTCCAAATAAATTAGGGAATATTGCTGGAAGAAGAGGAAGCGAATGCTAAGAAAGCACACACGTTAGCATCTGTTTAGGCATTTATGGAATGCTAGCCTTACTCAAGATGTTTCTGGAACTCTTAGTATGGAAAGCATATGAATCATTCCTTCAAAAATGTCTTATTATTCTATATTTCTAGTACATTTTCTATTGAACAAGATTTTATAAAGTTTAATTAGCCATCTCACTTGTTAGCCCTGCTGTGACTGACTATTGAGTAGTTCCAAATAGAAATTGTCTACATAGGAAAAGAGTTTGCTCTCGTTGAGAATATTCAAAAGAATGCACCAGATATTCTCATGTTAATTCCAGAAGCTCAAGTCTGAAAATATTCTAGTAGAATATCAGTATCATTGGCATAAGTGTGTAATATTCCAAGTTGACTGCCTTGAAAGAGTCCACACTAATTTGGAGATAGATAGATAGATAGTCTGGTTTATTTGGGTACAAAATATCCCTCTAGAGAGGTGTGGTTATAAGCATAAGCTTTGGAGCTTGATTACCTGGGCTTAAATCCCAGGTTAGCCACTGTGTGATCTTGGAAAAGTTATTTAGGCCCCCTCTATCTCAAAATTTTCATATGTAAAATAATAAAAATAAAAATTACAATAATACGTATTTCATTGGATTGTTGGGGATAACTTTGGTCTTGGGCAAACCTCTGCTCATTTCTAGGCTTTAGTTTCTTCACCTATAACATGTTTTCTTGTAGCAATGAAATTGGATTATTTTATAGGTAATGATGCAATCCATAATAAAACAGGGACCAGAATTGGCTTGGAGTTAATTAAGCAAGACATTCCAGTAGATAAATGTTTGGAACATGGTTTTGAAGTATATCAGGGAAAAAGATTAGTGGAAGAAAAAGAAAATAATAAGAGGGTTTTCCCAGGTGACGCTAAGTGAAGGACAGCAGCAGTTGAGGCATAGAGGTAGAATTCATTAAATAACTTGTTTGGGATGGCTACCTTTGTTTTGGTCAGTGTATTGAAACATATTGTGAAATTATAATACAGTTAACCCTTGAACAACATGGGTCCACTTATACGCAGATCTTTTCAATGGTAAATGCTACGGTAGTATATGATCGGTGATTGGTTGGATCTGAAATGTGGAACCGAGGATACGGAAGAAGCTTGGCTACTGAGGGTGGACTCTAAGTTACGGTGGGATTTCTGACTTCGTGGGGAATGGGCAACCCTAATCCCCGTGTTGTTCACAGGCCAACTGTAGCTGAATAGAGAGAGGCATGAAGGATTCTTTTACTACACAGTATTGAAGGCCTGGCTTAAGATTTTTTAAGCAATAAGTTTCTCTAAATCTGTGAGTAGGGGAATATGTGGTATTTGAGATGATGACAAACATTTTGAAACAATGTACACATAGCAGCTTTTCAAGAAATGTGTGTTGCTTTGAAATTCACTGAACTTAAAAATAGGTACTCCTGGTGGTGGTGGTGGTGTGATGAATTGGGAGATTGGGATTGACATATATACACTAAGATATATAAAATAGATAACTAATAAGCTGCTGTATAAAAAATGAATAAATAAATAAAATTCAAACAAGCAAACAAAATTGAGCACTGCACCCAGTCCTTTCCAATCCTTTGAGTGACTGGACTTTATCATTAAGCAATCTGGTTTTATTTTTTCCCCAAGAGTTCACAAGTGTAGTATCTCTGGGGTTTTTTTCTGTTTGAGAATGTCTCTGTTGTCTTTACACTTGTAGGTCAACTTGGTCTATGACCTATCCCACTCCCAGGGGTACAGTTCCTTGGTGTCCTTGAAACTGCTCCCCCAATTCACCCCAGAGGCCCAGATAATGGTAAGCCCCGATTCCCCCTGCCTCCTTGAGAACAGGAGGAAGGAGGGGAGGGTTTCTGTTCCTAGGAATGTTTCCTTGACTTTTCCCTGAGTTTGCCTAATCACCACTTAATCAATTCTCTCCAAATTGGAGAGCGAGCTGAAAATATGTTCACCAAAATGTGAACACGAGTCCAAAGGCAGGCAGAATGGCAGAATTGTCACAAGCCTGAGCCCAAGCTCTGGAGTCAGACCACCTGGGTGTGCATTTCAGCTCACTCCCTACCAAGGGGCCCCTACCATTTTTGTGCCATGTGTCCCTTTGGCAGTCTGGTGAAGCCTGAAGACCCCTTTTTCAATGTTTCTAAATGTCTAAAATAAAATACATAGCATTACAAAGCAGGCCAATTGTATTAAAATAAAGTTATCAAAATATTTTTAAATGTGATGATATAGTAATATACAAACCATGAGATCTAGAAGCACATCCAATAACTATTGTCATTTCAAAGCAGTGATGAGTGTAAGCAATATTTGGAGAAATCTGTGCAGCAATTGTAATGTGACATGAATATACATGTGATTTCTATTGGTGAAAAAGTCTATGGTACAACAATAATAATGTAGCTCATTGCTTACATTTATGACGAAGAAAGACTAAATGTCAGCTAGAGGTCAATGAAATTAAAAAATCTGGGTTTCTTGTCAGGTTTGAAGATGCCCTGAATTCTATACAGGAACCCTTGATGCTACCAGTTCCACAGCCTTGGGCAAAAATTACTTTACTTCTCTCAACCTTAGTTCCCTATCAGCAAAATGGGGGTCACAAGACTGGATAGTATAACTGGTAGCATTAGGGGTCCTTATATAAAGGAAATAGTTCATGTAAATCACCTACTGTAGCTGGCACAGAGAACACTCAATAAATAGCGCCATTATTAAGGATGGTAGACTTTTGAGTACTTACATTTCCTGTTCTTCACTTAAAAGTACTGGATAAATTATGTATTGCTGAAACACTATATGAACATTTGTTATTTTTATAATCATAAAAAAGTTACTTTCAGTTCAGAAATACATAAAGCTAGCAATAAAAAAAAAAAATGGTACTCCTGGTTGGATTACTAAGACATCTTGCTTCTCATGTCATTCTCTTGATAAAATGTCATTTTAATCATGTAGACTGGCCTTTACTTTTTTTTTTTTTTTAACATCTTTAGTGGAGTATAATTGCTTTACAATGGTGTGTTAGTTTCTGCTTTATAACAAAGTGAATCAGCTATACATATACATATATCCCCATATCTCCTCTCTTTTGCGTCTCCCTCCCACCCTCCCTATCCCACCCCTCTAGGTGGTCACAAAGCACCGAGCTAATCTCCCTGTGCTATGAGGCTGCTTCCCACCAGCTCTCGATTTTACATTTGGTAGTGTATATAAGTCCATGGCACTCTCTCACTTCGTGCCAGCTTACTCTTCCCCTCCCCGTGTCCTGAAGTCCATTCTCTACGTCTGCATCTTTATTACTGTCCTGCCCCTAGGTTTTTCAGAACCATTTTTTTTTTTAGATTCCATATATATGTGTTGGCATATGGTATTTGTTTTTCTCTTTCTGACTTACTTCACTCTGTATGACAGACTCTAGGTCCATCCACCTCACTACAAATAACTCAATTTCCTTTCTTTTTATGACCGAATAATATTCCATTGTATATATGTGCCACATCTTCTTTATCCATTCATATGTTGATGGACACTTAGGCTGCTTCCATGTCCTGGATATTTTAATTAGAGATGCAATGAACATTGTGGTACATGACTCTTTTTGAATTATGGTTTTCTCAGGGAATATGCCCAGTAGTGGGATTGCTGGGTCGTATGGTAGTTCTATTTTTAGTTTTTTAAGGAACCTCCACACTGTTCTCCATAGTGGCTGTATCAATTTACATTCCCACCACCAGTGCAAGAGGGTTCCCTTTTCTCCAGACCCTCTCCAGCATTTTTTGTTTGTAGATTTTTGATGATGGCCATTCTGAATGGTATGAGGTGATAACTCATTGTAGTTTTGATTTGCATTTCTCTAATGATTAGTGATGTTGAGCATCCTTTCATGTGTTTGTTGGCAATATGTATATCTTCTTTGGAGAAATGTGTGCTTAGGTCTTCGGCCCATTTTTGGAATGGGTTGTTTGTTTTTTTTGATATTGAGCTGCATGAACTGCTTGTAAATTTCAGAGATTAATCCTATGTCTGTTGCTTCATATGCAAATATTTTCTCTCATTCTGAGGGTTGTCTTGTCGTCTTGTTTGTGTTTTCCTTTGCTGTGCAAAAGCTTTTAAGTTTCATTAGGTCCCATTTCTTTATTTTTGTTTTTATTTCCTTTCTCTAGGAGGTGGGTCAAAAGGGATCTTGCTGTGATTTATGTCATAGAGTGTTCTGCCTATGTTTTCCTCTAAGAGTTTGATAGTGTCTGGCCTTACATTTAGGTCTTTAATCCATTTTGAGTTTATTTTTGGTTATGGAGTTAGGGAGTGTTCTAATTTCATTCTTTTACATGTGGCTGTCCAGTTTTCCCAGCACCACTTATTGAAGAGGCTGTCTTTTCTCCATTGTATATTCTTGCCTCCTTTATCAAAAATAAGGTGACCATCTGTGCGTGGGTTTACCTCTGCACTTTCTATCCTGTTCCATTGATCTATATTTCCATTTTTGTGCCAGTACCATCCTGTCTTGATTACTGTAGCTTTGTAGTGTATTCTGAAGTCTGGGAGCTTGATTCCTCCAGCTCCATTTTTCATTCTCAAGATGGCTTTGGCTATTAGGGGTCTTTTGTGTTTCCATACAAATTGTGAAAGTTTTTGTTCTAGTTCTGCGAAAAATACCATTGGTAGTTTGATAGGGATTGCACAGAATCTGTAGATTGAGTTGGGTAGTATAGTCATTTTCGCAATGTTGATTTTTCCAATTCAAGAACATGGTATATCTCTCCATCTGTTTGTATCATCTTTAATTTCTTTCATCAGTGTCTTTCAGATTTTTCATCATTAGTGTATAGGAATGCAAGAGATTACTATGCATTAATTTTGTATCCTGCTACTTTACCAAACTCATTGATTAGCTCTAGTAGTTTTCTGGTAGCATCTTTAGGATTCTCTATATATAGTATCATGTCATCTGCAAACAGTGACAGCTTTATTTCTTCTTTTCCTATTTGGATTCCTTTTATTTCTTTTTCCTCTCTGATTGCTGAGGGTAAAACGTCCAGAACTCTATGGAATAATAGTGGTGAGAGTGGGCAACCTTGTCTTGTTCCTCATCTTAGAGGAAATGGTTTCAGTTTTTCACCATTGAGAACGATGTTGGCTGTGGGTTTGTCACATATGGCCTTTATTATGTTCGGATAAGTTCCCTCTATGCCTACATTCTGGAGGGTTTTTATCATAAATGGGTGTTGAATTTTGTCGAAAGCTTTTTCTGCATCTATTGAGATGATCATATGGTTTTTCTCTTTCAGTTCCTTATATGGTGTATCACATTGATTAATTTGCATATATTGAAGAATTCTTGCATTCCTGGGATAAATCCCACTTGATTATGATGTATGATCCTTTTAATGTGCTGTTGGATTCTGTTTGCTAGTATTTTGTTGAGGAATTTTGCAACTATGTTCATCAGTGTTATTGGCCTGTAGTTCTCTTTTTTGTGATATCTTTGTCTGGTTTTGGTATCAGGGTGATGGTGGCCTCATAGAATGAGTTTGGGAGTGTTCCTCCCTCTGCTATATTTTGGAAGAGTTTGAGAAGGATGGGTGTTAGCTCTTCTCTAAATATTTGGTAGAATTCGCCTGTGAAGCCATCTGGTCCTGGGCTTCTGTTTGTTGGAAGATTTTTAATCACAGTCTCAATTTCAGTGCTTGTGATTGGTCTGTTTATATTTTCTATTTCTTCCTGGTTCAGTCTCAGAAGGTTGTGCTTTTCTAAGAATTTGTCCATTTCTTCCAGGTTGTCCATTTTATTGCCATATAGTTGCTTGTAGTAATCTCTCATGAACCGTTGTATTTCTGCAGTGTCAGTTGTTCCTTCTCCTTTTTCGTTTCTAATTCTACTGATTTGAGTCTTCTCCCTTTTTTTCTTATGAGTCTGGCTAATGGTTTATCAATTTTTTTTTCTCTTCTCAAAGAACCAGCTTTTAGTTTTATTGATCTTTGCTATTGTTTCCTTCATTTCTTTTTCATTTATTTCTGATGTGATCTTTAGATTCCTTTCCTTCTGCTAACTTTGGGTTTTTTTGGTTCTTCTTTCTCTAATTGCTTTATGTGTAAGGTTAGGTTGTTTATTTGAGATGTTTCTTGTTTCTTGAGGTAAGATTGTATTGCTCTAAACTTCCCTCTTAGAACTGCTTTTGCTGCATCCCATAGGTTTTGCATCGTCGTGTTCTCATTGTCATTTGTTTCTAGGTATTTTTTGATTTCCTCTTTGATTTCTTCAGTGATCTCTTGATTATTAGTAGTGTATTGTTTAGCCTCCATGTGTTTGTATTTTTTTACAGTTGTTTTCCTCTAATTGATATCTAGTCTCATAGCATTGTGGTCCGAAAAGATACTTGATACGATTTCAGTTTTCTTAAATTTACCAAGGATTGATTTGTGACCCAAGTTATGATCTATCCTGGAGAATGTTCCATGAGCACTTGAGAAGAAAGTATATTCTGTTGTTTTTGGATGGAATGTCCTGTAAATATCAATTAAGTGCATCTTGTTTACTGTGTCATTTAAAGCTTGTGTTCCCTTATTTATTTTCCTTTGGGATGATCTGTCCATTGGTGAAAGTGAGGTGTTAAAGTCCCCTACTATGATTGTGTTGTTGTCGATTTCCCCTTTTATGGCTGTTATCATTTGCCTTATGTATTGATGTGCTCCTATGTTGGGTGCATAAATATTTACAGTTGTTATATCTTCTTCTTGGATTGATCCCTTGATCATTATGCAGTGTCCTCGTTTGTGTCTTGTAATAGTCTTTATTTTAAAGTGTATTTTTTCTGATATGAGAATTTCTCCTTCAGCTTTTTTTAAATTTCCATTTGCATGGAATATCTTTTTCCATTCCCTAACTTTCAGTCTGTATGTGTCCCTAGTTCTGAAGTGGGTCTCTTGTGGATAACATTTATACGGGTCTTGTTTTTGTATCCATTCAGCCAGTCTATGTCTTTTGGTTGGAGCATTTAATCCATGTACATTTAAGGTAATTATCGATATGTATGTTCCTCTTACCATGTTCTTAATTGTTTTGAGTTTGTTATTGTAGGTCTTTTCCTTCTCTTGTGTTTCCTACCTAGAGAAGTTCCTTTAGCATTTGTTGTAAAGCTGGTTTGGTGGTGCTGAATTCTCTTAGCTTTTGCTTGTCTGTAAAGGTTTTAATTTCTCCGTCAAATCTGAATGAGATCCTTGCTGGGTAGAGTAATCTTGGTTGTAGGTCTTTCCCCTTCATCACTTTAAATATGTTCTGCCACTCCCTTCTGGCTTGCTGAGTTTCTGCTGAAAGATCAGCTGTTAGGGCTTCCCTGGTGGCGCAGTGGTTGAGAGTCTGCCTGCTAATGCAGGGGACACGGGTTCAAGTCCTGGTCTGGGAAGATCCCACATGCCACGGAGCAGCTGGGCCCGTGAGCCACAACTACTGAGCCTGCGCGTCTGGAGCCTGTGCCCCGCAACGGGAGGGGCCGCGATAGTGAGAGGCCCACGCACCGCGATGAAGAGCGGTCCCTGCACCGCGATGAAGAGTGGCCCCCACTTGCCGTAACTAGAGAAAGCCCTCGCACGAACAGAAGACCCAACACAGCCAAAAATAAATAAATAAATAAATAAAGTAGCTATAAAAAAAAAAAAATTAAAAAAAAAGTTATTAAGATCAGCTGTTAACCTATGGGGATTCCCTTGTATGTTATTTGTTGCTTTTCCCTTGCTGCTTTTTTTTTTTTTTAAAGTAAGTGGTACCATATTTTGTTTTATTTATTTATTTATTTATTTATTTTTGGCTGTGTTGGGTCTTCGTTTCTGTGCGAGGGCTTTCTCTAGTTGTGGCAAGCGCGGGCCACTCTTCATCGCGGTGCGCGGGCCTCCCACTATCACGGCCTCTCTTGTTGTGGAGCACAGGCTCTAGACGCACAGGCTCAGCAATTGTGGCTCACGGGCCTAGTTGCTCCGCGGCATGTGGGATCCTCCCAGATCAGGGCTCGAACCCGTGTCCCCTGCATTGGCAGGCAGATTCTCAACCACTGCACCACCAGGGAAGCCCCTCCCTTGCTGCTTTTAATACTTCTACGTTGTATTTCATTTTTGATAGTTTGATTAATATGTGTCTTGGTGTCTTTCTCCTTGGATATTTCCTGTATGGGACTCTCTGCACTTCCTGGAGTTGATTGACTATTTCTTTTCCCATGTTAGGGTAGTTTTCAACTATAATCTCTTCCAATATTTCCTCAGTCCCTTTCTTTTTCTCTTCTTATTTTGGGTCCCCTATAATTCAAATGTTGGTGCATTTAATGTTGTCCCAGAGGTCTCTGAGACTGTCCTCAATTCTTTTCATTCTTTTTTCTTTATTCTGCTCTGCAGTAGTTATTTCCACTATTTTATCTTCCAGGTCACTTATCCATTCTTCTGCCTCAGTTATCCTGCTATTGGTTCCTTCTAGAGAATTTTTATTTCATTGATTGCGTTGTTCATCATTGTTTGCTTTTTAGTTCTTCTACGTCCTTGTTAAATGTTTCTTGTATTTTCTCCATCCTATTTCCAAGATTTTGGATCATCTTTACTATCATTACTCTGAATTCTTTTTCAGGTAGACTGCCTATTTCTTCTTCATTTGTTTGGTCTGGTGGGTTTTTACCTTGATCCTTCATCTGCTGTGTGTGTCTCTGTCTTCTCATTTTGTTTAACTTACTGTGTTTGGGATCTCCTTTTTGCAGGCTGCAAGTTCGTAGTTCCTGTTGTTTTTGGTGTCTGCCCCCAGTGGGTAAGGTTGGCTCAGTGGGTTGTATAGGCTTCCTGGTAGAGGGGACTGGTGCCTCTGTTCTGGTGGATGAGGCTGGATCTTGTGTTTCTGGTGGGCAGGACCACGTCCGGTTGTGTGTTTTGGGTTGTCTGTAACCTTATTATTGTTTTAGGCAGTCTCTCTGCTAATGGGTGGGGTTGTGTTCCTGTCTTGCTAGTTGTTTGTCATAGGGTGTCCAGCACTGTAGCTTGCTGGTCCTTGAGTGAAGCTGGGTGTTAGCGTTGAGATGGAGGTCTCTGGTAGAGCTTTTGCTGTTTGATATTACAGGCAGCCAGGAAGTCTCTGGTGGACCAATGTCCTGAACTCAGTTTTCCCACCTCAGAGGCACAGGCCTGACCTCTGGCTGGAGCACCAAGACCCTGTCAGCCACACGGCTCAGAAGAAAAGAGAGGAAAAAAGAAAGAAAGAAAATAAATAAATAAAATAAAATAACTTAAATAAAAAATTTAAAAAATTATTAAAATTATAAAGTAATAAAAAAGAGGAGAAAAAAAACCAAAGGAAGAAAGAAAGAAGAGAGCAACAAAACAAAACAAAAGATCCACCAATGATAACCAGCACTAAGAACTATACTAAAAACAAAAAACAAAGAAAAAACGGAGAGACAGAGCCCTAGGACAAATGGTAAAAGCAAAGCTATACAGACAAAATCACACAAAGAAGCATACACCTACACACTCACAAAAAGAGAAATAGGAAAAGAGTGTATGTGTGTGTGTGTGTATATATATATATATATATATATATATATATATATATATATATATATATATAAAAGGAAGAGAGAAATCAAATCAATAGACATCTACCAATGATAATAAACTCTAAATACTAAACTAAGATAAACATATAACCAAAAACAAATTAGATGCAGAAAGCAAACCCCAAGTCTAAAGTTGCTCCCAAAGTGCACCGCCTCAATTTTGGGATGATTCGTTGTCTATTCAGGTATTCCAAAGGTGCAGGGTACATCAAGTTGATTGTGGAGATTTAATCTGCTGCTCCTGGGGCTGCTGGGAGAAATTTCCCTTTCTCTTCTGTGTTCGCACAGCTCCTGGTGTTCAGCTTTGGATTTGGACCCGCCTCTGCGTGTAGGTCACCTGAAGGCATGTGTTCTTTGCTCAGACAGGACGGGGTTAAAGGAGCAGCTGATTCGGGGGCTCTGGCTCACTCAGGTCCAGGGGAGGGAGGGGTATGGATTGTGGGCTGAGCCTGCGGCAGCAGATGCTAGCATGACGTTGCACCAGCCTGAGGCGCGCTGTGTTTTCTCCCGGGGGAGTTGTCCCTGGATCACGGGACCCTGGCAGTGGCAGGCTGCACAGGTTCCTGGGAGGGGAGGTGTGGATAGTGACCTGTGCTTGCACACTGGCTTCTTGGTGGCTGTAGCAGCAGCCTTAGCATCTCATGCCCATGTCTGGGGTCCACGCTGATAGCCACGGCTCGTGCCCATCTCTGGAGCTCATTTAGGTGGTGCTCTGAATCCCCTCTCCTCGTGCACCCCGAAACAATGGTCTCTTGCCTCTTTGGCAGTTCCAGACGTTTCTCTGGACTCCCTCCCAGCTATCTGTGGTGCACTAACCCCCTTCAGGCTGTGTTCACGCAGCCAACCCCTGTCCTCTCCCTGGGATCTGTCCTCCGAAGCCCGAGCCTCAGCTCCCAGCCCCTGCCCATCCCGGTGGGTGAGCAGACAAGCTTCTCAGTCTGATGAGTGTTGGTCGGCACCGATCCTCTGTGCGGGAATCTCTCCACTTTGCCCTCTGCACCCCTATTGCTGCGCTCTCCTCTGTGGCTCTGAAGCTTTCTCCCCACCACCCCCCATCCCCACCAGTGAAGGGGCTTCCTAGTGTGTGGAAACTTTTCCTCCTTCACAGTTCCCTCCCAGAGGTGCAGGTCCTGTCCCTATTCTTTTGTCTCTGTTTTTTCTTTTTTCTTTTGCCTACCCAGGTACGTGGGGAGTTTCTTGCCTTTTGGGAAGTCTGAGGTCTTCTGCCAGCGTTCAATAGGTGTTCTGTAGGAGTTGTTCCACATGTAGACGTATTTCTGATGTATTTGTGGAGAGGAAGGTGATCTCCACATCTTACTTCTCCACCATCTTGAAGGTCTCTCCTGCCTTTACTTTTTAAAAGTTGTCTATCTTCCATAATGAAACAGAATTTTAGGAGGCACGTGTATTTCTTTTGCAGTTTTTATTATACGGTTATTCTCTTTACTGTATTCCCTTTTAGAGGATGTTCCCACCTATTAGAGAGGAGCTAGCTTAGACATAGTTTACTTCTCAATAAGCCTTGGTATAATAACTGCTCAGTAAATATCTGTATAATTAAGGATACCTCTTATTATACTTTGCCCCCATCTAGGACTCTCAAGAGATGAAGTTGTAAAAATAAAATACAGTGTGTGAAAAAAAAAAAAAAAAAAAAAGAGATGAAGTTACTTCTAATTTAACTGAGGTTATTCCCTGAATACTAACTTTCCTATAGTGCACATATATTTTTCAGACCCCTTTTGTTTTTTTTTTCATCCTTTCTCAAAAAAGTAGGTGAACATTACTCCTTCTTATGTTAATTTCCCTATTAGTCTTGTTCCCTGTTCATATCATATGATATCTATGAATTTGGAGTCCACCTTCTGCTTTCTTTACCATCACCTGTTAAAGATCACCACTCCTAAGGAAAACCAAACATTTATATATGGCATTAATGGTAAGTACAATTAAGACCATAATTGTATGAGACAGATAACTGAAAATAGAGACTAATTTACAGCATAATTTTAAGCAATTGATAAGATATAAAATGGGAAAGCTATTTCCTTTGAGCACAGGGCTGAAGATAATGTAGAGAAGTTTAAGAGGTTTGGAGAATTTAACCATAGTATACTACTGGGTCTGTCGTGTAAAATATTTATGTACTCATTACATCAATAGGGAGAGGTAGATGATACTATAATAACAAATAGCCCCCACATGTCAGGAGCTTAAAACAACAAGGTTTCTTACTCTTTTGTGCTGAATATGAATTACAGGGTGGTTAGAATCTCTCCTTTGTGGCCCTCACTCTCTTTTTAGTCAGTTTGGGCTGCTATAACAAAAATACCATGGACTGGGTGGCTTAAACAGCAAACATTTGTTTCTCACAGTTTTGGAGGCTGGGAAGTCTAAGATCAAGATATTGATAGACTCAGTGCCCTGTGAGAACCTGCCTCCTTGTTCATAGACTGCAGTCTTATTGCTGTGCCCTAACATGGCAAGGGAGCTCTCTGGGGTCTCTTTTATAAGGGCACTAATCCCATTCATGAGGGCTCTACTTTCATGACCTAATCACCACCCTAGAAACCCACTGCCAGATACCATCACATTGGGGATTAGGTTTCAAAATATGAATTTTAGAGGCATACACACTTTCAGTCTATAGCACCAGGATAAGAAAGCACTGCGGAACACTCCAGTTATTGTGGCAGAAACACAGAGAGCACATCGTATATTATGCACTGGCTTTTAAAGCTTCCACATGTCACTTCCATTCACACTTTTTACTTTATTATTTTCTTTAAGGCTATTTTTAGGTTCACAGAAAAATTGAAAGGAAGGTACAGAGATTTACCGTATAGTCCCTGCTCCATACATGAATAACCTCCCCCATTACCAGCATCCTCCACCAGAGTGGTACATATGTTACAACTGATCAACTTATATTGATACATCATAATCACCCAAAGTCCATGTTTACATTATAGTTCACTCTTGGTGTTGTACATTCTATGAGTTTGAACAAATGCTTAATGAAAAATATCCATCGTGGGGCTTCCCTGGTGGCGCAGTGGTTGAGAATCTGCCTGCCAATGCAGGGGACACGGGTTCGAGCCCTGGTCTGGGAAGATCCCACATGCCGTGGAGCAACTAGACCCGTGAGCCACAGCTACTGAGCCTGCGCGTTTGGAGCCTGTGCTCCGCAATAAGAGAGGCCGCGACAGTGAAAGGCCCGTGCACCGCAATGAAGAGTGGCCCCCGCTTGCCGCAACTAGAGAAAGCCCTCGCATGAAACGAAGACCTAACACAGCCAAAAATAAATACATTAAAAAAAAATCCTTCCCTCTACTCTAAAAAAAAATATATATATATATATATCCATCATTATAGTATCTCACAGAATATTTTCACTTCCGTAAAAATCTTCTGTACTCCACCTGTTCATCCTTCCTCCTCTAACCCCTGGCAGCCACTGATCTTTTTACTGTCTCCATAGTTTTGCCTTTTTCAGAATGTCATATAGTTGGAAGCATACAGTGTGTATCCTTTTCAGACTGGCTTCTGTCACTTAACAGTGTGCATTTAAGATTCCTCCATGTCTTTTCATGGCTTGATAGCTCATTTTTTTGGTACTGCATAATATTCCATTGTCTGGATGTACCATAGTTTATAAATCCATTCACCTACTGAAGGACATCTTGGTTTCTTCCAAGCTTTGACAATTATGGGTAATACTTCTATAAACATCCGTGTGCATGTTTTTTTATGCACATAAGTTTTCAGCTCCTTTGGGTAACCACCAAAGAGTGCACTTGCTGGACCATAAGGTAAGAGTATGTTTAGTTTTATAAGAAACTGCCAAACTGTCTTCCAAAGTGGCTGCACCATTTTGCATTCCCAATAAAAATGAAAGAGAGTTCCTCTAGCTCCATGTCCTTGACAGCATTTGGTGTTCTCAGTATTCTAGATTTAGGCCATTCTAATAGGTTTGTAGTTGAATCTTATTGATGTTTTAACGTTTCTTTCTCTGATGACATATGATGTGGTATCTCTTACTTGCCACATACTTTTTTTCACGTGATTGTTTTCCATCTGCAAATCTTCTTTGGTGAGGTGTCTGCTATAGTTTTTGGCCAATTTTATAACTGGGAGGTTGTTTTCTTATTGTTGACTTCTAGGAGTTCTTTGTATATTTCAGATAACAGTCATTTATCAGATGAGTCCTTTGTAAATATTTTCTCTCAGTCTGCAACTTGTCTTCTCATTCTCTTGATACTCTCTTTCACAAAACAAAAGTTTTACATTTTAAGGAAGTTCAGTTTCCAGCTCATTAATTATTTCTCTTATGGATTGTGCCTTTGATGTCATATCTAAAACATCATCACCATACCCAATGTCATTTAAGTTTTCTTCTATGTTATCTTTTAGGAGTTTTATAGTTTTGTGCTTTATATTTAGGTGTGTGATTCATTTTGAGTTAATTTTTGTGAAGGGTGTAAACTCTGAGTCTAAGTTTTCATTTTTGTTTTCACATGTGGATGTTCAGTTTTCCTGTCACCATTTGTTGAAAAGACTATCTTTGCTTCATTTTATTGCCTTTGTTCTTTTCCCAAAGATCAATTGACTATATTTATATGGGTCTATTTCTAGGCTCTGTATTCTGTTTCACTGACCTATTTATCTATTCTTTCATCAATACCACATTGTCTTGATTACTCTAGCTTTATAGTAAGTCTTAAAATCCTGTAGTGAGAGACTCCAACTTTGTTCCTTCAATATTGTGTTGGCTTTTCTGTGTCCTTTGCCTCTCCATATAAACTTTAAAATGAGGTTATCAACATCCACAAAATAGCTTGGTGGGATTTTGTTTGGGGTTGCATTGAATCTATAGAACAATTTTGGAAGAACTGACACATTGATAATATTGAGTCTTATCCATGAACATGAAATATCTCTCCACACATTGATAATATTGAGTCTTATCCATGAACATGAAATATCTCTCCATTTATTGAGTTTTTTAAAAATTTTGTTCTTCTGAGTTTTGTAGATTTCCTCATATAGATCTTGCACATATTTTGTTAGATTTATACTTAAATATTTAAGTTTTTTGAGTGCTAATATAAATGGTATTTTTGTTTTAATTTCAGATTCTATTTGTTCGTTGTGTATATAGGAATGTGATCAACTTTTTTGTGTATTAATCTTATATCCTCCAACCTTGCTATAACCACTTATTAGTTCCAGGAAGGTTTTCTGCTGTTGTTGATTCTTTTAGATTTTCTACATAGATGAGCACATCATCTGTGAACAAAGACATTTTTATTTCTTCCTTTTCAATCTGAATACCATTTATTTTATTTTCTTGTCCTATTACATTAGCTAGAAACTTTCAGTACAATGTTGAGAAGGAGTGGTGAGAGGAGACATCCTTGCCTTGTACCTAATCTTAAACGAAAAACTTTTGAGTTTCTCACCATTAAGTATGATATTAGTTGCTGTACATTTCATAGTACAAAGTAAGTTGTGTGTTTACATCAGTTCCAAGGTGGCAGCAAAGTGCAGTCTTACCTTCTGCCAAGTAAGAGACTGGACATATTTGGTGAAAAGCAAAAATTACTTGTGCATTTATAAGAGAGCAAAATAATTTTTAAACCATTAAAATTATGATTTTTCAACTTTAAGGATCTACATATTTAAGTGAAGCATGGAAGACTCAATTTTGTAATGCAAATGTTTGCATTACCTTGATCCAAAAATTTTGTTTCTGTTCCATATCATCTTGAATACAATTCCGTCTCCATAGAAACTGGCACCTCCCTGCAGACTTTTTATCACTACCCTCTTACATGAGTATTATTTCAAACAGTGTTAAATGGAATGTCTCCTGCTGCTTCAGAATTTTGTATGAGGAACCAAAGCTGAGAGGAATAGGTGGCAATAAGTGGCCTGCCTCATAATCCAAAAAGGACATAGGCAGCCCACCCTACCCATCCAGCCCATGTAAGCAGGTGACTAGGTATTGAAATGTATTGAATGAGTGGTAAGCTGTAGGCACAGAGGGAGAGTGTTTTGGTTTATCTTCTTCTTTTCCATCTAAACCTGCTGAGAAAGACTGTAAGAAAATTGCTCATAGACACTGGAGTATCTATCAAAAAAGGAGACTGACATTTTTCTCTCCTCATGAAAGCTTGCTGAGTCCTAGAAGTTCATGAGGCTGACGCTTAGAGTAAAGGAACATTCTTAAGAGAACCTCACATGTATATCATGGAATTTGCTTAACGTTATGCAAACACAGAATTCTGAGTGAGAAATACCCGGAGCATCCGCAACATAGAGCAAGAAGAGATAGCAGCAGCAAGGCAGCCTGCACCATCAGTGTTTTACATGACAAGGATGTGCAAATATTCCATGGATCAAGTGGAGGCCTCAGAGGCCTCCTGTGTCATGGGAACTGCACCCGTAAAGAAAGTGTTGGGCAGACAGCCAGGAGCAAGAGAAGAGAGAGAAAAATGTCAGCCATAGAATGCTTGTCTGTCTTAACCTCTGGGCAATGGGGGCTCTGCAGAATCCACAAAAAGTGCAAGGATCGGCATTTGAGCAGCTGTCCCTCACACTTTCACCTCACCCCTATTCCCTTGGAGAGGCCAACAATGTTGAGATGCAAGGGGAACCCAAAATAGCAAAATAGCAGAGAGAAAAGCAGAGGGGCAGTGAAAGTGCCAAACAAAGTAAAAAGAGCTAACTAGCTGTCTTTCCCTATTGTGGGACCCAAGCCACAAACCAAGATTCAGGTAGGTGGAAAGAAATACTTTAATTTGGATATGAAATTAATATTTTGATCTAGACTAGATTTTAAATACTGAAAGGGATCAGGTGTCTGTGGGATTGGTCTTCAAAGGACAGAGAAGGGAAAGGTTATAGACTATGGTGAGATGGAGTGGTCGATGGGAAAAATAAAGAACTTTCTCACTGAGACAATTCCTGAATACATGTATCTATTTCTCATGTCATTCTCTCTTCCACAATATTTGAAGAACATGGTGCTAGGCTGAGGGACTGAAGGATTTGGGCTTGGCATAAATAGGGACTGGACTGGCCTACAGGAAGAGGAACCCAGATGCAAGGTGATCTGACAATGTCCATGTGTGCCATGTGTGGAACTAAAATTGAAAGCCTGGCAGGCAGTGCAGGTGAGGTGTCAAACCAAAGGGGAGAAAGACAGAGCCTAAACAGAGAGCAATAAGATGAGAAATGGGAGCACCAGATCTGGCAGAGGTTTCAAAGTGAAGATGGGAAATGAGACATCGAGAAGATTTTGGTTACTGGCACATTGTGTAGGTACATTTTACACTGAGTTCAATAGCCTTACCCGTCAAGATTGGGCAAGCAGCTTGGATACCACCAGGAAAATCCTCTTTCTGTTTCTGGCATTGAAATGCTACCCATTCCTTTGGGACAGCTATAAAGCTGCCACCTCCACAAATACGTTTGCCTGCCTCATCCCATATTTCCTGGCTGGAAATTATCTCTTTTCCCTTGGACTCCAATAACATGTTGATATTTATACTTACATAATCATGTCCCTATGTTTCCCATGTTCCATGGACAGTCAGGAGGGTTAGCAGTTATTTATACACAGGAAGTATTTAGGAAGTATTTGCTGGGTTAATATTACTGTGAAAATAGAATTCACAATTTAGAATAATTTTGAGCCTCATTTTTTAAACTGCAAAGAAGTTGCAGATGAAGTCAACATCAATAAGTCGTATTTATTAAGCAATCACATTTACATATTGATGTGATAAGCAGCATGCCAAATAAGTTAAATAAATTGTTCCCAATTCTCTGAGAGCAACTTGCAACCTTACGATCTTGTGAGGTCCAGAAATGGATTGACTAGAAATACATGTGGAATGCTGTGAAGTCAAGAAAATAATTTACAAGAGGAGAAAGAATGTTCGACAGTGTCCAACAATTAGCAAAAGATAAGATGATAGGTAGTAATACAATTTAGTTGTGGGGTAACATAATAAGAAATTATCATTTTTTCCTTTGAGCTACCACAAAACAGGCAGCACTGAACTTGCAGGCAGAAGACATACTAATCTTTTTCATATTCTAAATTTGTTCTTGCAAGTCACTTACATTGTTAAGTTTTCTTTTTTTTTTTCCTCCTGTAAAATGAGACTATTGAACTAGATGAGTTCAAATCTTTTAGCAGTAAACATCTTTTTTCTGAACAAATTCATGTTCAGAATTGCAATGTAAAAAATAGATAAAACTGGATCTGCTATGGCTGAATGGAGTAATGAGTCTAGCGGATACTGGGCTGCAGTTTCTGCTTCCCTGCAGCACCTGTAACTGACTCTAGACCTTTACAGATCCACATAATACAAGTAGACCTCTGGTGCGGACCGCCTGTTCCATTTGTCTCTGCATTCAGATTCTATATTTTGCAATGAACATTTCCTTATCTGCATAGAGTAAAATGTACTTTCCAATCAATTTTCTCAGTTAATATTAAGAAAGCAAGAATGAGATTAAGGAAAGTTTAATTCCTGAGCTAAAGATATAGAACCTGAAGCACAGAAAGGTCACGGACACGAGTTGGCACACTCACCATCCTGGATCTGTAAATGTATTTGCTCTTTAGGACTCACTTTACTTGCTGGAACTTCCTGAAAATTTTGTGAACTTTTCTTTTCCATTTAGTTATATATTTATATAATGGGGAAATCTTGGGACTTTATTGATGTTCTAAAATGGAAACATACCTTGTGAGTATATTTGCATACTCAAGGGTTCATATAAGATGTAAGTAGAACAACCAGCATCTATTGGTAGATCTACACTATAGAGGACAATATGAGTTCTTGTACCAAATATTCTTTAATATTAATATACCGAATTTGGTAATTAATATTTCAAAACATGTCTGGTTATCTGAAAGAAAGAAAAAGAGATAGGTGAAGAAGTCTCATTTGAAAATATGGTCTTATACCTGCATTTGCTCAGGCTCTCAGCCTGGACAATTTTAGAGTAAAAGAGGGATTATGGGTATTAATGTGCTTCCCCCAAAACAACATTTGAAAACTCTTCACTTTTGGTTGACTATCACCAAAAACCCTGCTCCTTCCTGCACATTCTTTTTGAAATGGGACATACCCCAACATTATGAAACCAAACACAGAAGAATACTGCTTGTTCTCAAACCAATTGGAGGAGGACAGTGTTTAAGTCATCGCAAATATTGTTATAAACAGAACAATGACATTGACAATATCATTTGATCTTTGGGCCAAGGGTGAAATTAATGTTGTATGCTTACTCCAATGGATGACTGGACGTAAGTTTCCACCACGTGCACTTAAAAGCAGTGGTGTCCTCTCTCACTTCCATTTTACCTTCTGATAAGTGAAAGGACTCTCACAAACAATACTGGCTTCTTGAGGACTAGAAATAGCAGAGGAGGTTCAGAAGTTAAAAAATTAGCTTAATTTAGAGATATTTTGTTCTTCCTTGAAAACAAAGAGACAAATACATAAAACCTTCCAACGGTGTCAACATTTTCGGTGGGCAAACATTGCCTTCATTCTCTCCTAATGTCATGCTCCTTCCATGATCGAATAAGTTCTTTCACATGCCGGGAAAATATATTACAATATGGGTCCTTGGAGATTGGCCAGATACAGCTCTGGCAAATAGTTACTGTTCCCAGTCTGGGTTACTCTGCATTCATTATTTTCTTCATGAAATTTCTCTACTTGTGGCTTGTTACTTTGATAAAGAGGGTAGTACAAAATAAATGTGGATGCTTTCCTAGGTTATACATTTTCACTTTTAACTTGTACCTCCCCAGATCACCCCATGACAAATACATGAGATGTAGCATACTCTCAGGGTGGATTGACAAAGGCACGCATATATCTGTGCATTGTTTGCACATGCAAGCTTTTGATTTTTGTGTTTGCTTCCTGGCCAGGCAGAAGCCAGATTTTGGTGAGGAATCACTCATATTTGTACTCAAGAAAACATGAGAAAGAGAGGTGCTACTTTGGTATTTCCACCCTCCTGTCTCAAGCTAGGAACTTTCAAACTGAAGATACATACCTGGAAATTTGTAAGAACCAATGTTGATCAGTAAGCAAGTTTTGCTGGTGATTATTATTGAGTTGGGTAGAAGTAGTGCTCTTCTGAGAGGCTTTAGATGGATATTTGTTTATTAGAAAACCAGTTCAATCTGAATTTCAGAAATCAGCATCACTTGTATTTTTAACTATAGTGACTGTAGATGGAATAAATAACATGACTGAGGTTGCATTTTACTTAAAATATGCATTAAGATGAGATTTTTCCTTCCTTTATTGAGGTAGTTTGGTATATTATTCTGAAGTTGGAATAAAATATTGATGTCATAAATTTTGTCATTTTTATAGTTTAATTGTTCACATTATTACAAAGGTAGTCTTGGGGAAAAAAAACCCACCTCATACCACCTTGGCAGTCAGTAACAGCCAGAAGTGATAACCAAGCTTCTTTAATATGGCTCTTCACAAACATAGGTAGAGATTAGGAAGTTGTTGGAGTTGGAGAAATATCACTGGAGGCTCTGGGAGTTTCTTCTGAAGTCCTTCTGAATTAGCAGCTAATGGGGAGCTTTCTTTGATAGCGCTATTATAATTAAATGCAGCCGGATGGAAATCAACCACAAAGGAAGCTCTTTTGTTTATCATTACTTCTGACTTTGTTAGCAGATGTTTTCGAAGTACCATAGTAGCCAGCTTAATTTGTCTCTGTGTAATGTGAAGCAGGTAAACTTTGATTAATAAACTGTCAAGTACATTCCTTAATTTCTTTTCCGAAGTTTTCTTCTGTGACTCTTATATAGCACATATGTCAAATCCGGAAAACGCACGGATAAACATTCGGTTTCTTTTTATATATGTCAGGCCAGCTGAAATGGAGGTGTCAGTCGGCGGTGAGCTGGCTTGTCAAATGTTCATCTTGAAAGCTGCTGTAGTATTATCGCATGTAAGTAGGCTAGTGAAAAAGATAAACACATATGGCATATATGTACCAGGCTATAGAATGACAGCTCTCTCAGTTGTAATCACTACTGGCTTTCCATAAGGGACTCAATAATTTTCAGTAAATTGGATCTTTTATGGGTTTAAGCATTAATTCATCTATTTAAAAAGGGTAATTTTGACATATCCTTTGCTTATAATAAATGTCTCCTCCACTTCTTAACAGGCAGACTTCCTCACCACCCACTTTGTTCAACACAGTCGAACTCCAGCATCTTTACTCAGAATGTACTTTCTACTTGTCTCCCATACCAATTTTCCACAGTGCCACTGTCCCATCGTTTAAAGAACTCTTGAAAATTACATCCTTCCTTCTAAATCTTTCCCACATACCTGGAAAGAATGTGTTGTAGTTTTTTAATTGGCTCAACAAAGTTTAAATATACAGCATTCGTGATTTACATTGCATTCATTACTAATACAACAAAATTCATGTGTCCTGTGATTTTGCACTTTCTTTAAAATTAGTAGGTGCTCAAGATAAAGTTCCAATATGTGTCTGCATGTCCTTTGATTTTTGTGTCCATGTCAGTGTTTTCAGTCTCACATTGTGATACCTACATCTGTTTTTAATTGCCATAATACCTAGCACACTACTGAGTATTTCATATGTACTTGAAAATCACATTTTTTAAAATGCTGGTGCTACACCACTAGCTATTTATTCAGTTATTTATTACTCCTAAAAGTTTATTTCTAGGGATATGTGTGTGAGTGTGCATATCTATGTATATGATGGTGCTCTCACCTATTTGCTGCAAAGAATTCATGAGGGCTCAAGTTGGCAAACGAGCTGAAAAAAACTATATCTAACTCTGAAGTTCTCTGTAGATAAGGATAGGGAAATGTAATCGTTGGCACCATCCTACTTCCCTCTCTTTAAAGCCGTGGTTGAGTTAAAAAAATGTAGGCAGAGGGGAATAGGAGGAGGAGCATGAGACTTGTGACTCTACAGAGCTGAGATTGAACACAGACCCTGGACCCTACTAGTCCTCTGAGCCTCAACTTCCTCGTCTGTAAAGCTCAGAACAATAATATCACCTAGTAAAAATTAAAGGTAATTTATCGAAAGATCCTGGCACATACTAGACGCTCAGTATATACTAGCCAGTGCTGTTAGAAATTAGAAATGAGTAATATACTATTTCAGTAGAAGAGAAAAAAAAAGTTAAAAATGGTCACTTTTATATGGAACAGTCTGAGTGGTCCTCTGTTCTGGTCTTCACTAATGATGTTCCAAACATGTGTCAGCACACCAATTTAGATGTTATTTCATGCAAAACTAACTTAAATGTTAAGTTATAACTAAAAAGAAACTGAAATTCATTAATATGCATGGAGTATTTCGTGTGAAAAAATAACATCTTTCCATGACCGTGCTGACTGTACAGTCAGCTCCCAACCACCAATTGTCATTTGATTAAAAATAATCCATCTCTAGCAGGTGCTCTTCTAACTGAGGGACTTTTCGTGAAAACTTCATTAAATTCCCACTCTCTGCAGAAATTTTTGAAATAATTGTCAATATTAGAAATGTCAGGATAATTAGTTAAATCACAATCTTAGGTTGGTATGTAGTGAGGACCAAATGTGTGTCAGTACCTTTATGTCAGTTTAGAACACTTGAGAATTTTGTCTGGATTTTTTTAGCCTTTTAAGCATTTTCTCTAATGGGATTCTGTCTTTAATTTCCTTCTTTTGGGGTGAGGAGAGCAGGGCTAGAGTCACCGTGTTTTAATAGAACTGCAGATTAGCTAATTTTGAAAAAAATTCTCGTTAAGATGATTGCCCTTGAGGAAAATCCTTCATATGTGAGTAACTAGCTTTATTTTTTCATTTACTCTGCTAGAGAGTAGAATTACCTGACAGCGTTTTGAAGGAGGATCATGTGCTAGCTGTGAAGAAGTGTGGCTTCCAAACAGTGTGACACATGCTTTCTGGAAAAGTCTGCATGATGATGGGTCAGAGAATTAAGTATGGGGGCCATTCCACGTGTTTCTGATTCTTGGCTCTGTACTTTGAGTTATCTCTTAAGATGACAAAATTCATACACCAGATTTAAAAATATCTAGCATAATTTTTGCATCCTTTAGGATGGGGAGTGGGGGTGTCTATGGGGTCCTATCCTTCACTTGAAAATAGGTGAAATTAAATCACATGTGTCTTTCTCAAAGCTGGGGTCATGGACATCTATTGTGCCAGGGGGTGGATTTCCTCTGAGATCTAGAGAAATTATGGTGCGTCTTGAAAATCATTCCCAATGGTTTTAGTGTTCATTAAGATGATGTGAATGAATGTTAGTATTAGGTTATCAGAAAATTTGTGGGTACAACTGGTGAAATAATGCTCTTTGAGCAGCTGACAATAAAATAACATTATTTAAGCAGGATGACTGTATCACTATCACTGGATTGTGCAACTTGATGGGTTGAGAGAGTCAGAATAGATATTGCAGTTTCAGAGACCATGTCATTTTTGTGGTATTCGTTGAGTCCTTTAGAGTAATGCTACTTAGAATGTGCTCAGGGAGGCATTTGTAAGTGAAAGAAGAGGAATATCTAAAACTCTTGGTATAAGGAGAACTGAGGCCAGGTATACAGTAGATCTCAAGGATCTTGGGGAAAGTTGCACTCTTTTTGCAATTAGGAAGGTCTTCTACCAGGTGCTACTGAAAATGGATGCCTGATGTCCATGATTTTTATTGTGATGTCTGGAATATGAGGGGTTTGTTGGGTGTGACTCAGGGAGAGCCAGGGGAAGATGGGAGTCGGAGCTAGAAGCCAGGGGTCTGCAAAGGTGATAGGGATTCTATAAAAGGTATCTGTATAAATCAGGCAAATCTGGCTAAAGGAAACTGCTGGAATGTGTGCAACTTGTTCCTTATGTTCAAGAGAAAAAATGTGTCCAGATGTAAGGAGACCAATACGAGAACATAAGTGAGTCAAGTCATGCTAATGGTAATACTTCTGGCGATATGTGTCTGCTTTTAAGTTTCCAGAAGCCCTGACACTGACTTCGGTCCCGGCAGCTTATCTCTTAAACTGTTTCTGAGCCTTCATCCTTTTGCTCTCAGCCTGTAGCACTCCAGGAGACTAGGATGAACATGGCAGTGACCTTGTTGATGCCTAAGATTCCAAAGTCTCTGCTTCTGAATGATCTGCCAAAGGACGAACACTTCTAAGAAATGTACCCCTTCTTGAAATTAAAGGGAGAGGGGGAGCTAATTTGAAGAATTGCTTCCTAGACTTTTATCTATTTCTGATTTTCACCCAGCATCTTTTTGAAAAGTTCCTTCGCAAATGTCTGCAAAAGAAAAATAGAACAGATGATGGAAACTGATGACTAGAGTCAGCTGTTCCCTAAAAGCAGCAATAATGTCAGAGTGGTAACTAGATAATCCATTCTGTTTTGGGCTTTGTCTATTTTTCTTGTATCTGAATTGTCACTTGGTTGTCTCTTATTTATACTTCAGTGAATGGTTCACAATGGGTGTATGTGTGTGTGGAGACATGTGAAAAGTAGCTGTACTGTAATATTTATCATTAAAGAGCTGCCTTTGTTTCATTTTACAAGCATCACATTGATGATTTGAATAATAAAGCTGACTGGCTTACTCACTGAAGGTTACTTCTGTAATGGAGCAAATTTATGTACCGAGGTTCTCGTTTTCTTTATTAGATAATTGGACAAAATACTGAGAAACTGCTACTAATTGAGCACTCATTCCAGCTTTTGTCTATATTGAGACTAGACAGGTTTTCTGATGTTTGCAAAAGAATTAAATATCCAACCCCTGCAACAGCTTGTCTCATCCCAATATGTTTTCATTAACTTTAACTGAGTCCCTGGGCTTAAATGTGGTTTATCCCAGAATTTTAACACTCACCTTTTATAAGAATCACATATTGGAGGATGTTTTCATTTTAGGAAAAAAGTGTGATCAAAGCCAGGTCATGTGTTTCCTTCTTTGAGGCAGCAGGGGCAAATGGGCAAGGTTCAGATCAAATGTTTTTGCTAGAATGACATTCAATAGGTAACAGTTGCCCTGAAGCAGGGCATGAAAGAGTTAGGGGGAAGAATAATAGAAACTGGAAAACCTTTGAAAATCCATATAATATTAGATATTTTGAGAATCAGCAGTTGAAAAAATTCATTTATAGGAAATGCACAGTAAAGCATAGGTATGCTATTTTAATAGAAGCCCTACTTCCCCTCCCACTGCTGTTATTCAAATTTGGGTCCTAACAGTTGCTCTGTCTTTGTCTTTTAGAGTAGCTACCTTAAAGTACTCTTTGCTTCCACACAATGCCTTACACTTCAAGTACATCTTTCACAGGACACCCAGGTTAATTTTCTTGAGGCACATCTGATCTTGTTACTGTTATGTTAAAAAAACAAACAAAACAATTCCCAAAATTTAAAATAATAAAGCTCTAACTCGTAGCATAACATTATTTAACCCCGACCTACTTTGAAGACTTATTTTCTAACACCCCTCATGCATTCAGGTTTCCCACAAACTGGATTCACTACCTGTTCTTCTCAAACAAACCCCTATGTGATCTCACCTTGGCAAATAGGCTCATTCTCTTCCTGCAATCTGTAGTCCTCACCTCTTTGCATTTCTACCAGTTGAAATTCTACCTATCCTTCAAGGTGTACATACTCTGGCATACAGCCTCCAAGATGGCCCCAGTGATCTTGCCTTTTAATATTCATGCCTGTGTGCTTCCCTCCCCTTGAGTGTGGGCTGGACCTAGTGACTCATTTCTAATAAATATAGTATGGCAAATGAATGTCACTCCTGAGATTAGATTACACAAACACCGTGATTTAGTTCTTGCTCATTCTGCACTTTTGTTCATTTACTACGAGGGTAGCTGTCATCTTGAGAGCCATCCAGTGGAAAGGCCCAGATGGCAAGGATCTGAGGGAGGCCTTCAGCCAATGACCAATGAGAACTTGAGGCCCCCAATCCAGTAGCTAGAGAGGAACTGAATCCTGCCGGCCACCATGTGAATGAGTTAGAGGCAGATCCCCATTAGAGCCTCCAGAAGAAACTACATCCCAAATGGCACTTTGATGACAAGCTTGTGAGAGATCTTGAGGCATGGGCATCCAACTAAGCTGCACCAGGATGTGTGACAGAAACTGTTGAGATGACGAATGTTGTGGAAGCCATGAAATTCAGGGGGTTATTTGATATATAGTAATACATAACTAATACAGATTTTGGTACCAGCAGTTGGGTTTAAACTCCTGTAACCTTTTATAATTCTTCCAACAAGCACTGCTATCTCTAGTTATATGTTCCTAGAGTGCATTGTGTGTACTGGTATTTCAGCACATTTCAAATTCTTCCTTCTTTTGTTTTCACACATATATGGCTTTTCTCCTGCATAAAACTATAAAGTTGCTTGAGGTCAGGGGCTATGACATATTCATCTTTGAACTCCTTTCCCCCAGGGTTTTGGCAACAGATTTTATGTAGTAAGTGCTCAATAAATATTGTTGAATTGAATCGAGTGAATATATTTACTTATACTTCAATGCCAAGGTTAGTAGAAAAGGACAATTGACCAATTCATGTCTAAAGATTTTACAGCTCTTGAGTTTTGTCAAGAATTAGTGGGTATGAACTCTAGTGGTTTATTTAGGGACATTTTCCCAAATATTCATTTCATTGAATTACAAGAAAAACATGATTTTGATGAACTTCCTACAAATTTCATTACTATTTTTCTAGGTTAAAATATAAAGAATCAGATTATGTTATATGACAGCCTCTACTGGACTATCAGGATTGTGAGGATGTTTTAGACAAAAATGGTAGCCACCTGGATAACTTCATAGCATCAGTTTCTCTTTAGGAGTTCTGTATTCTTTACGAAGTAGTTCATTGTAGACATTGGTTTGCTACCCTATGTACTGATGGAGAACTCACAAATTACTTTTGAGATTTGGTACTGCCATACAGTAGAAACAATGTTGGTTTTGGAGCAAGACAGTTCTGGTTTGAAGTTTAGCTGAACAACTTATTTGCTGTTTGACCTTGGGAAAGTTACTTAGTCTCTCTGAGTGTTTCACATATGTTGATATTGATAGCACAATATACTACAAGCCATGACTTTGGGGGAATAATTGAGACTATATATATATATAGAGAGAGAGAGAGAGAGAGAGAGAGGGTCTATATATTGCGATACTAAAATATATATAAAATAATTGAGACTATGGATAGAGAGACTATATAAATCTCTAAAGAATTTACTACAGTATATGACAACTAGAAACTATCTAAAGAATTTACTACAGTATATGACAACTAGAAATTATCAAGTAAATAGTAGTTGAATACCAGACAATCTAGACTATCTTGTTCACAATATCGAATCATTCCTTTCACTTCTGCTTTATATTCTCATAGAGTCCATGGCTCTACTTCCCTTTGTTTAAGCTGACCCTTAGACTGAGGAATATCTCCCTCATCCCATCTGTGATTTTACTGACTTACAATTGCTATGTGTGCATTGAGTCCTTCCCTTCATTTGGTCATCCATTCAACAAGTAAAACTGGGACCACATCAGAAATAAGAGTCTCAGTATTATGACTTCTTTGAATTCTTGGTGCATTTGATTATTTGAAGTCATCACTTGGTATGTGCCATCTGCTAACCTATACTGTTAGATATCACTTAATGTGGAGGAAGATTTGCTATAATCAGTCACTTTGTAGTCATTCAACCTTGATTCAGTTTCCTACTGTTTCTCTTGCCAGTTGTGTGAACTTGGGTGAATCACTTAATTTGATTATCAGTTTCTCAACTGTAAAATGGGTGGGATAATGGCACCTCATAGGGCTGCTGAATTGATTAAATATCACATTTACTATAACATCCTGGGCACATTGTCCGGCATAGAGTGTTCCTCAAAATTTAGTTATCATACAAGTGTAACATGCACATATCTTGGTTTACAAGTTTCACGTATTCAGAATAATGCAAATGTGCATTATATACTGTAAAACTCCTTACAAGTGTGGGTGGTCATTTTTAATAGTATCTAGAATTGGGACTATTTCTAACACCTCATTAAATTCACAGGACTAGGGGAAAGGCCGTGTAATCAATAGGTGGTCAGTAAAGGTTTCCTGTTGCATATGATAACGTGTTGATAAGACACCAGGCAGGCCTCATGTAGCTGTGAACAAGCTGAGTCCGTAAGGTATGGGTCAGCCAATAAAGTGCTCAATCACCCTCTTGGCCAGTGAGCACTAGCATCTCATAGTGTTTGCTTTCCTTTGTTTATTCTTTCATGGCCTCTTATATGTCAATAACATCCTACTCTGCCACCAAAGATCTTTTGATTCCCAGCAAAGAGTTTGATTCTTTTCCAAAGGACAGACAAACACAGGGTTATTTTCATGGTTTGAACATACACTGGATATTATAACAGGTTGCAGGGGCTAGGCTCAGATGGATGGGAGGATTGTGCTCTGAGCCTGTTCACCTCTCCTTAGAGGAACTGTTGAGTGTGCTGGGAGACTAAAGACATCGTTCTGTGAACTCTGGTTGCATGTTGATTTTAGAGGTTGCAGTCATGGAGATGCACAGCTCAGACCTTCAACAGAGCCTACTGCCTGGAGCAGAGTTGAGTGGATGTCCTAGCTGTCTGCTCCGTGAAAACACTGAGGCCATGCTTCTCTGGCTGCTCCCACAAATGGCTGGCATGGCCAGTGTGGGCCTGTCTCCTGAGACTCAGGACTTCTCCCTTTTGGCCTGGCTGAAACTTTCTCAGAACTGTCCTGTGGTCTGAGGGTCTTACTATACAATTCTTCCTTTCCTCTCTTTCACAGGTATCAGACCAGACGTATGATCTGAAATCTCTTCCCATCTACTCCTGTTCCCTTCCCTTTTATTCACAAGAAAAGTTTAACCCACTCCCCCTTTCAAATTTTGCATATCAGATCCTGCCTTGGCTTCCTAGGAGTACTGACACAGTTGGTAATATGTTACCATATTGGAAATACAGCTCTATTCAATATGAATGCCATACTGGCCCAATATGAAGCTTTTCTATCCTGTGTGCTCATGTCTCACAATCTGTGCCCTCGCACTGAACAGAATATGCCTGTAGTGTCTGTCACGAAAGAACTTGTACATTTAGGACTCAGATTTAAAATTTGTATCTTTGTAGATGCATATTTATTTAATATGACTACATGTTTATACATATTAACCCATCACTTAGCAAGTAATCTCCTTGAAGGCAGTAGTGTATCTAATTTATATCAATTTGTGCTTTCATCTCTGACATTAAATACTTTTGATACATGACAAGAACTATTTACAAAATGAATAGTTCCGTAATGGATCCGAGAATGATCTGTGAATATTCTGACCAAGGTTCAAATCCCAGCTGTGCTGCTTCCTGTTTGTGTAACCTTGGTCATGCTGCTTTTGCCCTCTTTGAGCCTCAATTTTCTCATCTGTAAAGTGAGTTTTGTGAGGATGAAATGAGAAAGTATAATGAACATACAGTCTTTGGTACAGTTAGCCATCTACATATGGTATTAAGAGTTAATAAACTTCAGAGAAAATTAATGTTAAATATTGTTGTACACTGCAAGTTTCCCAATAAGCACATTTAATAGCAACATGTACTTTAACATATACAAATGAATTTACACAACTTTTCAGGATCAAAACTTTGAAGAAAATTAAGTTAACCTTTATACTGGACTCTGCCTCTTGGTGCTTACTTAATATTTGTTATCCTGCCAAAATATTATTTATTAACATTAATATAATTTTATTTAATTAAGAATTATAAAATTATATTATAGTTTTATTTCATTAAGAATTATAAAATTGTAATATAATTAAAAAGAATTAGAGTGGTCTTTAATTATTTCAAAATACAAACAGGATATAAGAAAGCTGATTTCGGCATGGACATATATACACTACCAAATGTAAAATAGATAGCTAGTGGGAAGCAGCCGCATAGCACAGGGAGATCAGCTCAGTGCTTTGTGACCACCTAGAGGGGTGGGATAGGGAGGGTGGGAGGGAGACGCAAGAGGGTGGGGATATGGGGATATATGTATACATATAGCTGATTCACTTTGTTATACAGCAGAAACGGACACACCATTGTAAAGCAATTATACTCCAATAAAGATGTTAAAAAAAAAAAAAGAAAGCTGATTTCCTGTCCTGCCCCTAGGTTCTTCAGAACCATTTTTTTCTTTTTTTTTTTTAGATTCCATATATATGTGTTAGCATACGGTATTTTTCTCTCTCTGACTTACTTCACTCTGTATGACAGGAATAAAGACGCAGACGTAGGGAATGGACTTGAGGACACGGGGAGGGGGAAGGGTAAGCTGGGATGAAGTGAGAGAGTAGCACTGACATATATACACTACCAAATGTAAAATAGATAGCTAGTGGGAAGCAGCCACATAGCACAGGGAGATCAGCTTGGTGCTTTGTGACCACCTAGAGGGGTGGGATAAGGAGGGTGGGAGAGACACAAGGGGGAGAGGATATGGGGATATATGTATACATATAGCTGATTCACTTTGTTATACAGCAGAAACTAACACAACATTGTAAAGCAATTATACTCCAATAAAGATGTTAAAAATAAATAAATAAATAAAATATACTGACCCAAGTGAAGAAATTTACTCCATAAAAATAAAAGCACCAAAATATATTTATATAAAAAAAAAGAAAGCTGATTTCTCAAGTGAGTTTCTACTCTACAATCATGCATCTTCATATAGTCTTGTTAATCTTATAGTTTTTGTAGGCTTAGAATATTCCAAGTGAAGAGCTTGCAGTAATTTGCCCAAGGCCTGTTCTGGTGACTGTTATGAAATGAGAGGCAAAGATTTTCCTTAGCTTACCTATCCCCCATATCTTATCTTCTCAAGGCTGGGCTCCTATGTCTGCCAAGGTTACAACTGGCTGATCAGAATGAGTTGCCATGTTGATATGTTAAGGGATAAGACTGAGGACAGTTCTCAAGGCCTTTCTTCTCTTTCAGGGTAAAGTACAGTTTAACAGTGACCTCCAGAAGACGAGGGCCTTGGTTTTGTTTTCTAACCTAAATATACTAAGTCTCGAAAATTTTTTCACTGTGTAAGAACAAACCACTGGGGAATGTATTTTGGGTGTGTGACTACTTTTGTTAGCCCTGAATCATAGCAGAGGCCGCCACATCTACTAATCACATCAGGGTGAGCCTGTGGTTTTCACTCTGATGATATCGGAGCGTTTAATATTGCTTGGAAACACATCCTAATTCCTACAGAAACTGGAGTTTTTGATAACTGGATCAAAAGACATGTGTGATTTCTGCAAAATGTCTAGTCCTCTATTCTGTAGTAGTGAAAACATGTTCTTCCTAAGTATGCATAATCTTTTACTTCTTATGGTATAGAAGCCTGAATTATCAAAGAATTAATTAAGATGTCCATGAGTGATACGCTGCAGTAAGGAAGATTCTGATTGAGGGGGTATTAACCTACCATGTAAACTTCTTGACAGCTGAGAAAAACACTGAACCAAGAGAAGATGTTTTGGTGTGTTCTCTGCATGGACACAGGATGAACCTTTAAAGCATAGCAAATAGAAGTGATAACTTTCTGTGTTCACACATAGTTTTTTAACAGTGACTACTGCCAAAGTTCTCCCTGTTAGCTAACCCAAATATTTTATGCTGCAGTTCAGGAGTATTTTTCTTGTTTCCATATTTTTTAAAGTACTTTTTGATTTATAGCAGAAAGAATTTTCACATAGTCTTTCGCCATCTGGTTTTAATTTGCTACTAGAATACCTCTGCCTTCCACTGATCTACTTCCTCTTTTATGGAGCTGCTTTACTCTGCCTCACCTCGTAACCCTAAATTCAATTCTAGCTTTGCTCTCTGACTAGCATACAGGAATGTTCATATGAATATACTTGATAACTCTAACCATTATGTGCAAACAGCCATCCAACCCTGATGATATTAGCTTCTGAACTTGCACAATTCTATTTGTATTTCTCCATCAGCAAAATCACCAGCTTAGAACACACTTTTATCATGCTTATCCAGAACAATGGGGTCTCTGAATTTCTGTTTTCCTGCCCCCCCACTGATAAACACTTTTGAGCCTTTGCCTCCAGTTTATTTCTTTTAAAAATGAACTGTTGTATTAATACGTACATTATAAAACGCATGCCAAAAGTTGACAATTTTTGAAGGAGAAAATAAAAATAATTAGATATATATTTCAATCCCTTTTCTCTCCAAATGAATTGTCTTGTATTCTCCTTGAGAGAAATACATCCCATGCACTCCTTTTTGGAGACTATTGTCCTCAGATATGGCAGGAGTATTTTAACTTGTGTCCTTCCCTTTTAATTTGTTCCCTTAAATTCATCTCTACTTAGCTGTCAAGGTGATTCATATGAAATGTGTACTTGGCCCTGTCACTCCACTGTGTAAAGTGGTTCAGGGTCAATCTCTCCTAGGATGAAGTCTAAACCCTCTTGAATGATGCTTTTTACATCCCTTTCCCTGGCTGCCTTCCCATCTTAATCTTTCACTCTTCTTTACTGAAGACTTCCCATTTTAGTAACTTGAAATTGCTTGTACTTTAGGTGTATACATCTTACTTTACATCACTCAGCGCCTTTGCTCATTCTGTTCCTTTTGCCTAGAATAAGACTCCTATTCTTCTTGACTCATCATTCAGACTCATTCTTTAAAATTCATCCCAAACACATCTGTTTCTAAGAATCCTTCTCAGGGTTATTTTAACCACTGAATATTAGAGGCATAGGCAAATGTCCTATTGGCTTAACAAAGGCCTATTCTAAATGTTAGCAACCAGAGGGAGAACCAAAAAAAAGCTGAAAAATTGAAATGAATAAATGTTTAATTAAATACTTAAGAATATAACATGTCATTATATCAACCAATCAACTGCTACTGCAACCCAACTAAATATTTTATAGTGTATAAAAATTATATTCATTGTGATGTGTGGCAGCATTTTAATAGGTTTGCTATGACATAGACTGGGACCTCAAAAACTAGTAGTGCGTTGAGACTACTAATATAATAAAATGTCCTTGCCTTTTTTGTGTTAGCATATGGTATGAGCAAACCTCTCTTAGGTCACTTAGACTTTATATTGAAATGTTCTCCTATGTCTGTCTCTTTCATTTTTTCCAGGATATGGTAATCATCATTTTAGCGTAAAAAGACCATATATCAGGATTTTTTTTGCTCCTTAGTATTTTATAAAACAAAATGCTGAGCGTTCAAAATTTTAAATAAGAAAATAAATAAAATTAAATATTTCATTCATCTCAAGTATAAACATTTATAAACATATTATAAAGCACTAAGTAAAATTCAAATTTATAAAACTATACATACATTTTTATTCCAATATAGCAAATTAAAGTGATAGCTAAAAGATTATTTAAAATAACAAAATATACAAAAGAAGACATATGTATTAAATAAAATTGTGAAAAAATATTTGATCTTTTAAAAATAATCAGTCTTACAGAGTAAGGTATGTCAATGCTTGAGTTGAAAATGTGTTCATAAAAACGTTTTTTCAGTGGGTGAGTTAATTATTTCTAGATCTACACCACTTGGAGGAATATCAAGGAGATAAATATAAAGCCAAATATATTCCTTTAATTACTTCATCTATAAATAAAATCATTTTTGTTTGATAATTTTAGAAGAGCACTGTAGGGAATTCCCTGTTGGTCCAGTACTTAGGACTAGGTGCTTTTACTGCCATGGCTGGGGTTCAATCCCTGCCTTGGTCAGGGAACTGAGATCCCATAAGCTGCATGGCACAGCCAAAAGAAAAAAGAAAAAAAAGTAAAGAAAGAAGAACATTGTAAACTTTTCTGCAACTTCATCCAACCCTTTCATTAATAGCCATATGTAGCTTTGTTTCAAAGAAAGCATTTCTAGTGCATCTTTATTTCCTTTGTTTTCATTGCATGTAGGTGGAAAATTCAATGCAGGGTCACTTTATCAATATCAATACTGGCATGTTTGAGTTCCATTTGCTCAGAAATTCTTCGTGCCAGAGTAAGAATTATTTTTGCAGTAGCAACTTTGCTTTGTCAACTCTTATTTTCTAAGTCCTATAGAGTGCTATAGAGTGTAATGAAATTTTAGAATAATAATTTTAAGTGAGAGTGCATTTGTGCATTTAGCATTTGTGATTTTAATGCTGTATATACCTCCTGGGTAGAGAGGATGTTCATTCAGCAAGTGATTTCATCATAAATTGATAAATTTTCATTGATGCTGATCTCGAGAGTTTCTTATATTTGTTCATATATTTACCTTTACCAAAGAACTTGATGTTTTCAAATGGATTTGAATTACTGTCTAGCATCCTTTCATTCCAATTTGAATGACTCCCTTTAGTATTTCCTGCAGGGCAATTCTAGTAGTAATGAATTCACTCAGCTTTTGTTTATCTGGCAGTGTCTTAATTTCTCCATCATTTTTTCAAGGAAAGTTTTGCTAGATATAGAATTCTTGGTTGACATTTTTTTTCTTTCAGTATTTTAAATATGTCATCCCACAGCCTCTGGCCTGCAAATTTTCTGCTAAGAAATCTGACAATCTTATTGAGGATCCCTTGTACATGATGAGTCACCTTCTTCTTTCTGCTTTCAGAATTATTTCTTTGTCTTTTGAAAGTTTGATTAGACTGTCTTCATGTGGTCTTTATGAATTTATCTTACTTGAAGTTTATTAAGCTTCTTATATTTGTAAATATATCCATGTCTTTTGTCAAATTTGGGAAATTTGGGCCAGTTACTTCTTTAAATAAGTTCACTGCCTGTTTTTCCTCTCTATTCTCCTTCTAGGACTCCTGTAATGTGTATACTGGTCTGTTTGACAGGTCCCATAAGTCCTTTAGACTCTGTTCACTTTTATTCTTTTTTCTCCTCAGATTCAATAATTTCAAATGACTTGTCTTCATGTTCACTGCTTTTTTATTCTGCTTGATGGACTTAATATTGAGCTCCTCTTGTGTATCTTTCAATTCAGTTATTACAGGCATACTAGAAGATATGGGTTTGGTTTCAGACCACAGCAATAAAGCGAATATTGCAATAAAGTAAGTCACACAATTTTTTTGGTTTCCCAGTGCATATAAAATTTATGCTTATGCTATACTGTAGTCTGTTTAGTGTGCAATAGCATTATGTCTAAAAAGACAATGTAATACCTTAATTAGAAACTACTTCATTACTAAAAAATACTAACCATAATCTGAGCCTTCAGCAAGTCATAATCTTTTTGCTGGTGCAGGGTCTTGCCTTAATGTTAATGACTGATGGCTGATCAGGGTGGTGGTTCCTGAAGGTTTAGGTGGCTGTGACAATTTCTTAAAATAAGACAACAATGAAGTTTGCAGCATAGATTGACTTTTCCTTTTACAAATGATTATTCTGTAGCATGCAATGCTGTTTGATAGCATTTTATCCACAGTAGAGTGTCTGTAAAAATTAGAGTCAATACTCTCAAACTCTGTCTCTGATTTATCAACTAAGTTAATGTAATAGTCTAAATCTTTTGTTGTTATTTCAACAATCTTAACAGCATCTTTACAAGGAGTAGATTCTATCTCAAGAAACCACTTTCTTTGCTCATTCATAAGAAGCAATTCTTCATTCATCCAAGATTTACCGTGAGATTGCAGCAATTCAGTCATATCTTCAGGTTCCACTTCTAATTATGTGAAAATTATCAAAATGCGACACAGACAAAAAGTGAGCAAATGCTGCTGGGAAAAAAATGGCACTTATAGACTTGCTTAAGGCAGGGTTGCCACAAACCTTCAATATGTAAAAATGCAGTATCTTCTAAGTGCAATATTGTGGAGCACAATAAAATGAAGTATGCTTGTATATTTTTCAGATTCAGAATTTTTGCTTCCTTTGCTCTTAATCTCTTACCCTCAAGTGTCAGTGGGTCGGTAGTCCCCTTATGGTTTTCACAAGTTATGCCTGTTGCTTCCTGCAGATTTTTCTAGCCTTAGATCTGTGCCACTTCTGTCCTTCTGTGCTCCAAATCGGGCAAAACATAGACCAGTCCCTCAGGCAGCTTGGAGATAAGTTAGAAAGTTGCAAGTTTGGCCCACTCTGTTCTTTCCAGGTCACTGAATGGGACTGGAGACTGACTAGACTGCTGCTTCCCCCAAACTGGGTGGGGCAAGGGTGAGTTAAAAGACCATGAATTTCCTACCATTTTGTATATGGCCTTTTCTTGACTGGGCGTTTGCTTGGTTACTGTACAACTTTGATTTCCAGAGTGTCTATAAAATTATTTTAGTCAGGTTCAAGTTTTTTATTTAGTGTTTTCATAAGAGAATGAGGGCCTGGACCTTCTTGGTCCACCATCTTGCTGATGTCACCAATTTTAGAATTTTTAAAATACCATAATAGAGATTTCATTTGGAATAGCCCTGGTCTGAATTATTTGGCGTTTACTAGTATAGTTGCTTCCTTGGACTCCAGTTTTCTCCTCTGTGGCTGATTTTTTACATGGCCTTTGATGTAGTTGGTCCAGTGGGGCTTCAGTATCTTCTTGCCATGTTTGATTCCTCTAAAACTAAGTTTCAGAACCGTTAACTCTGGGCAGCAGCTCTCCTCTGGCCAGAGACTATTTTGAAGAATTTTTGTTTCTTTCTGCCAACTGAAGAATAAAGAACCTGTTTAGGCAGAGACAACCACCTGCTTCAGAGGATTCTTCTCATCAGTTTGCTTTTTTGTTGGGGGAGGTATGGTCAAGTGGAGATAGGATGGGGTAGATGGGGGAGCTACAAGAACAGATTAGGAAAAGGGCCTAAGTGGACTTTAGGTGAAGGTTTCAGGGATGCGGGTTGGGAAGGTCAGAGAAAGGGGAATAGTGAGCAATGTTATTGACCTATGTCCAAAATAATGTTATCTTCTCCATTCCCCCCTCACGTTCTTAATATTACAAAATAACGTGATCTACCAAAAATATTGTATGACAATCTGATTCATCTTTATATTCCCAGTATCGAATAGGTTATATCAAGCGCTTAATTGGTGCTCAATATATGTTGAACTGAAATGGCAATTATCTAGTTTTAAAAATGGTTCTGAATGGTTCTTTAATGTATACCTTTCCCACAAGAAAGTTTTTTATTCCCAAATAGTGTTACGTGAGCCAGCCTGTCCCTAAAAATACGACAAATACTTAAGGTTAAAATACATATAAGATATTTAAAAATGCATGTTACTTTCATCTCTGTGAAGTATGAAGGAGATTATGGGGATGAGAAACACTATTTTTTCTTTGACATAAAAATTTCTAATTCTTCTCTTTATTTTCTCTCTTAACACACCAATCAGTCAATCAGTTAAGTAGTTGTATTGAGGATGTGTTTGCACAGGATTTTACAAGGTGCTATCGGACGTATTAAAAATGTTATAACTCTGGTCCTAGGAGAACAATACGTTATGCCTATTCTCATCTCATTAGGCAATGCATTTATTTTTTCTAAATGGGACTCTATTATCTTAAACTTATTTTAGCTTTTGGTGAGTGAAATATGGAAGAAGGTGGAAGAATAACCACATTTAATTTTCTTTTGAAAGGTAGCCTTGTGTATAGCAATGAGCCTTGCACTTGACAGCAGAAGATCTAAGTTCTAGTCTTAGCTCTTCTACTCTCCACTGTTGTGCCATTATTCAAGGCAATTTGACCCCCCATTTCCTTATCTATAAAATAAGGATAACCACAGTTCCCTTATATACCTAACAGAATTTTTAGAGGGTCCAAATGAGAAGATGTGTGAGAAGATACTATAAAATGTGAATTCTTGCAGTGGTCTTTCCTTTGACCCTCCCTTTTGTTCTACTCTCTCTGTTGGAAGAAACAGACACTCAATAGATTGGGGGGCAGAAATTGGCAGCAATGAGTGCCCAAGGTTGTAGCCCATGGAGGGCATGGGTTGCCAACAAATTTTTATGCATTGGAAACAGGAATGTTTGGAGCGCTTGTGTGTGTGTGTGTGTGTGTGTGTGTGTGTGTGTGTGTGTGTGTGTGATATTACATCATATCCTTACTCTGCTCATAATCGTCCCAAGGGTTTTTCAACCTACTTAGCATAAAATCCAGTGTCCTTCCTATGGCCTTCAAGATCCTTTCTTGTGCTTCAAACTTATTTTCCCCTCACTCCTCTCCATTCCTATATCTTTGTTGTTTCACAAACATTCCAAGCCCATTTCTGCTCAGGGGCTCTGTATTCTACTCCTCTTTCTGTAAGGCTCTCAATCCTGAGAGTTGCATGACTTAGACTCTCTCTTTATCCAGGTTTCTACTCAAAGGTAACCTCTTCCAAGAGACCTTCCCTGATCATCTGTCTAAAATAGTATCCCCTGTCTCTCAAGTCCCATGACCCTACTTTATTTCTTTTTATAGTACTTAATGCTACCTCTCTTTGTTTTATATATACACTTTTTATTACTTGTATCGCCTCCTAGAATGTAAACTCCAGGAAGGCAGGGGCTTGCCTCTTATTTTTCCAGATCTATATTCAGTGCCCAGCACATTGTAGATGCTCAATGAATAATTATTGAGTGAATAAATGATTGGCTGAATTAATGAACAAGTAGGAGTGTACATCCCATGAACTCTACATAAGATTTGTAGCCAAGTCTATATTTTTAGAAATGTTAACTCTTATTGTAAATTAAACACCTGATCACAGTTAATAGCACTTAGCTTTTCCCACTTTTTATAACAGTCCACTCTTTTGCTCTTACCTCAAAAGCCTGGTTGAATTCTTTTAAGCCATTGCTCTGAAGACATTTGTATATTTTTCTAAAGCCCTTTAAGGGGTCAGAAATAACCATGCATGAAGCACTTTTAGCATAGCCTTTACAAAACTAGCTTTTGCAATTTAGAATTCTTCTTAGATAACTCAATGTAGAAAAATGTATTCATTTATATCAGATTGTTTCTATCACAGATGATTTTTGAAGATACTTTTCAAGCAAGTTAAAATATGAGGTTATAGAAAAATGACAAGACACAGATCTCTGAAAAACAGAAATCCAAACTGGGCTCATGTGGAACTCAGTGGACAGTTTGGCTGGCAACATCACCTTGTAGGCAGTTAGAGGCAACTCTATGTATGAGGCAGTGGTCTGGTTGCTGGGACAGCTGCCGAGGTTGAGGAAAACAAAACTAATTGTAATTAGTGAGATTCCAGATTTTGGTGGCCTAAACACTTATGAGAGTAACTGCCCTATAAGCAGAGGAAAAATTAGAGAAAATGAGAAATTATAGAGACCTTAGCAGAGTTGTGTTGGCTCTGACTTGGCTATCACAGTACTGAGTTTTGTATTACTGCAGTAATTTTTAAGCTATAGGATATGGTAAAGTGTGCTGAGATACAAGGGCAAGGATCAAAGGAGAGAAGTCTATAATTCTCTATTAGGTAGACACTGAATGTTCATAAAATATGTAGTTAAACAGATGCAACTGTGTTTATTCCTTAGTTAAAAGTAATACTTATAGCAATGGCATCTGGAGATTTTACAAAGGGAGGAAGTCACCTTCAAAACTTATTTAAAAAGTTTGTAGAAGGAAAGGAGAGATATCATGAAAATATATTTCTTTTGTAGTCTGGGTTACTATCTTCTTAAATTTGAGAACAATTTAATCCCAGGTTTGGCTAGGAAAATATTTACCCTAATTTTCTTTGTTTGATTCCTTCTTTTAACAAAGATAAACAACTTTGAAAGAAACATTAACCTGATATGCTAGGAAGTTACTTGCTGAGCTCTGATATAACAATGGAGAGCATTGCTGTGAGCCAATCAGGTGCTGCCTGTGGAGATGTTTTTGTTTGTAGCATTTCACACATACTTATTCAATAAAGTTTTTGTTTTACTGACATTGGAAAATAGTGTACTGCATTATGCTGTGATTTTGAAGTGACAGTGTCAGTGGGACTAGGGTAAAAGATTTGAAGTGGATTGAGGCTGAAAAATAAAGCTTTGTTTTTGCTTATTCAGAAGGGAAAGTTAAATTTAAGATTTTTTTACACTTCTGCTCCAACCACTGGAAAAACAAAAACAACCAAAACAACAAGAGAACCACAGCAAAACCAAACCTGTGTCTTCCTTGCACTATTTTTAGTGAGAGAATGTCATTCCAAGTATATTTCTATATTTCTTGGGGAAATAAAATTGTCACAACTTCTTATGCCACAACTTACGACAGGCAATACATATTTAATACTCAATAAATAATATAGCTCAGTTTAGTTACAACTTGACATTCTGAAAAATGTAGTATCTATTGAAACAGGATAAAGTGATACCTACCACCAAAAACAGTGTCTGTTATCAAGGTTATTGTGATAAATCCAAACCACAAAAAAATTTCTTATTCACAGATGAATTTTGTACTTAAAGCTTAGACTTTGAAAGGGTAAGGCAACAGACATGATAATAAACCTACTACAGTACAAACTGGCTCTAATTCTGCCCCTGGTGTTCTGATTTGGTGTGCCAGGGAACATCTGTGGGGCTTCATCTTCTTCATCTAATAGAATGAGGGGATTAACTGCAAAATTTCTAATGTCTTCTGTTCTAACACTCTGTGAATCACATTGTTTCAGAAAATAGGTACAGTAAGTCCCTGATGTACAAATGAGTTCTGTTCTGAGAGCGCATTCATAAGTCCAATTTGTTTGGAAGTCCAGCAAATTTAGCCTAGGTACCGAAGTAACACAATCGGCTATATATACTGTGCTGTAATAGGTTTATAATATTTTTCACACAAATAATACATAAAAAAACCCCACAAAAAATAAAACATATTTAGTCTTATAGTACAATACCTTGAAAAATACAGTAGTACCGTACAGCAGCTTGCATATAGGGGCTGGCATCGAGTGAACAGGCAAGAAGAGTTACTGACTGGAGGAGGGAGAGGAGGTGGGAGAGGGTAGACCTGAAGGATCGTCAGCAATAGGAGACAGAGGGCAGGGTGCAATTTCACTCACGCCTGACGTGGGTGGCACAGGTTCTGGTTCCTTGCTGGATTCAATTCTATCTACCCTTTTGAAAAAATCATCCAGTGATGTCTGGGTAGTAGCTCTTTTTTTCTCATTGTAGATGACACGGTACCACTGGATTGCATTCTGAATGGCTGCGGCAACCTTCGTGTACCATTCTAGGTTTGGGGCCTGTGCCTCAAAAACTAACAGTGCCTCCTCAAATAAAGAAAATCCACTTGCTGTTTCCTGCGTCATGCATCTCTTTGGTTCTTCAGTTACTTCTTCTTCCTCTTGTCTCTCTTTGTCCTTTCTCTGGGCCTCTAATTCCATCAGGTCTTCAATAGTAAGCTCCTTGTGTTGCACAGCAAGGAGTTCAGTGAAGTCGTCCTCTTGCAGATCTAGCTCCGCCTTCTTGCTGAGGGTCACTAAGTTGCTGAAGATCTCTTTGGACTCCTCATCCACATCCTCAAATCCATGGAAATCGTGAACAACCTGCAGGTAAAGGTTCTTCCAAACCCCATTCATGGTGACGGCTGTATCCTCATGCTGAGCAAAGTCAATGTTTTTTATGGCCTTGTAGATGTTACAGTCCTTCCAAAATTGTCACAAGGTGTTCCTGATTCGTCACTCACCTTTACTGTTTGATGAAAAGTGTGATGTAAATAATATTTCTTGAAAATCACTATAACTCCCTGGTCCATAGGTTGGATGAGTAATGTAGTATTTGGTGGCAGATGCACTATTTTGATGTTGGGATGAAAGTCATCCATGAATGGGGGGTGGCCTGGAGCATTGTCGAGCAGCAGAAGAATGTTGAATGGGACATCCTTCTCCAAGCAATATGTCTCTACCTCTGGGATAAAGTGGTGGAAAGACCAGTCCTAGAAAATGGCCTGTGTAACCCAGGTTTGGGGTTACTCTTCCACACAACAGGAAGAGAGCCCTTGGCTATGTTTTTAAGGGCCCTTGGGTTCTCCAAATGATAAACTAAGAGAGGCTTCAGCTTCATATCGCCGGAAACATTGCCATCAAACAGCAGAGTTAGCCTATCCTTTGCTGCTTTATAGCCTGGCATCAACTTTTCCTCCTTACTGATGTAACTTTGGTCTGGCATTCTCTTCCAGTACTGTCCTGTCTCATCCACATTAAAAACCTACTCAGGTAAATATGCGCTCTCATCAATAATTTCTTGAAGCGTTTCAGGGAATTCCTGGGCAGCTACCGTATCTGCATTTGCTACCTCGCCACTTACTTTTACGTTGTGAATGTTGGCTCTCGCCTTGAACTGATGAAACCAGCCATGGCTGGCATTAAAAGATGCGCCCACTGATTCTTTGCTGTGATTCTTCTTCAAGTCTTCATAAAGGCTTTTAGTATTCTCTTGAATCAGCATTAAGCTGAGCGGGACTCGACTCTGATGCTGATCCTGCGTCCACACATTGAGAAGTTTCTGCATCTCCTCCATCACTTTTCCACGCTTCTTCGATATTATTGTTGACATCATTGGCACAGCAGACTTCACATGTTCCATGATCTTGTCCTATTCTTTAGAATTGTGTCGATGATTGAACTATTCATATTATAAGAAGGAGCGACGCCTACCATCTTTTTGCCTTGCTCCACTCTCTCAATTATTTTCACTTTTGTTTCCATCGTTATCGCTTGGCGCTTCTTAGCAGTACCAGCTACATCACCACTGCCTTTACGCTTGCTTCTGGACATCCTGGGCTTGAAATAAAGATACTGTACTACTGTACTCTATACAGTACTGTACAGTAAAGTACACAAAAGCACAACCACTTTTAGAGGATGCACACACCTGACAACGTAAGCCAGACAGGTGAACTAACTTAGGTAACTAACGCACATTCGCGTCTTTGAAATTTCACAACTTAAATGTTTGTATGTAGGGGACTTACTGTAATTCAAACCCCATGGCAGGTCTTTTAATAATATGTCAATAGAATTTTGTTCTTCGTGTGTGTGTGTGTGTGTGTGTGTGTGTGTGTGTGTGCGCGTGCACGCTCATGCATGTGCAAACAGCTTGTAGCCTGAAAGTTATTATTCAGTAAATTTAGAGTTAAGATAGTATTGACTTTTGCACTCATGGAAGGGTGGATGAATGTAGTTCTTCTAACAATGCTCCCACAGTTCTGTTTTTTCTTCTATCATAGCACTCATGTTATTTGGTAGTTATTTTATATGTTCTTGTCCTCCATTAAATTTGGCTGATTCCGTCCATTCATGATATGTTACAATTTCTCCTGTTAAAAAACAAAATTCAACCAAGTAAATTTAAAGATCAGTTGGCTTTATTCAATGATTCATTAATCAAACAGCATCCTATCTAGCAAACGGAAGGGAGCTCCAAAGTGCTACAGAAAGAGAATGGTTTGTAAAGGCAGAAAGTGAGTGGGATAAGGAAAAGGAGTATTTCAAGGAAAGTCACCTTCCTTTGGGAGATGAAAGGGAGCTATCTGGCAGATTACCTCAGTTGTGCTGACCAGGACACTTCAGACTGACTGGTTAAGATTACATTCCTGGGGAAGTTCGAAATTGCGATTAGGTCAGGTATTAAGTCTTGATGTGGGATGTGGACTTAGCACAAGTGACTCAATTTGGGGCCTGTTGTCTCTTTTTTAACACTTCCACATTAAAAAACAATTGGCCCATGGTAATCCTCATCTTTTATCATTCTTTCTCTTCAAATCCAAGAGTAATATTTCATACTGCTTCACTACTTACCTTCCTTATTTTTCTCATTGCTAATTGAGTCACTAGTCATTTAAAAACAAAAACAAAAATACAAACCAAAAAACCCTTCTCACTGGCATTTGTCCCTGTCAATTACACCCTACCTTGTTGAACTTAGTTCGAAGGCATTCTCAATATTCTTTGCAGGCTTCCCATCTTGCAGCGAACATGAGACTTTGTTGTTTTCTGGGAGCTGAGTCTTAGCCTCTTCTCTAACATTTTCTCCCAGGCTTCTAATTCCTACTTGAGTTCCATAACCATTAGCTAACCTCTATGTTCCAAATTATTCCCTGTAGTCAGGTCATTGATCCTAAACTATACCTGCCTTCTAGTTAGCTCTCCTCAGATACCTCACTGTCACTTGTCTCAACATGTTCAAATAGAACCAATGGTTTTTCTTCCCCAGCATGCCAAGTCAGATATCTATAAGCTTACCAGGTTCTTTTCTCCAAACCCATTGATAGTGCTTTAGTTTAGACTTTTATCACTTCACACTAGAGCTAGTATATTTGTGTTTTATTAGTATTCTCTGTTCAATTTTTTCCCTTCCCATTCAACCACCACAGTGAAGTCATAGAAATTACTTAAAACTAGAGATATGATCATTATTTTTCCATATTTTACCTATTTAAAACCTTTCACTATTTGCTGTTGCCTTACAGACAAGTCCAAATATCAGGGCATGAAAGACTCTTTCTTTTCTGTACCTACTTCTCCAAATTCATGTATTGGACATTCCCCACCGGCTCTTAGAAGCTGCCCCATAGGCATACATACTACATATAATTCTCCAGACATGGCATGCTATTTTATATCTGTATCCCTACACTGTTTATTTTACCTGGAGTGTCCTTTACCCATGATGATCAACCTGGTGAACTCCTCTTTATCCGACAAGACACAATTACGTGAACCTTTTTGTGATACTCCCCGTAAGCACAATTGATGGTTATCTCCTTGAGTTTCCTGTGCCTGTTCCCCCATACCTTGTCCAGACCTCATTTATCTTCTGTCTTTAACCATTTTTAATTTATATCCAAATCCCCTGTACATAACACTCTTCCTGATAAGTAATAGTTACTCAATACATGTTGGGTTAAACAATGAACCAAATAAGCATCCCAGCAAATAGTAGAGAAGTATGATTAATAATGCAACAATATTTGCTGAGGATTTCGTGATCTTTTCTTGAGGCCCTTTTCTCCCCATAAAAATAATCTGTGAATAAAAGAATAAAGCAGGGGATAGTTGGTATTAAAATCTTGAGGAATAACGTGGCTGTCGATTGGAAAAGATCAAGAGGAGGAAGCTGGAGTATTTGGGGCACTTCTGAAGGGGAGATGGAGACCATCTGGAGAGGAGGATGCTGCAGGAACGAGTGCCAGGACATAGATAAAAGTGAATGGAAAGGAAATGGTGGCTGAACAACATCAAAGAGGCAACTCTAGTGCAGAACTGAACAAGTAACTGTGTATTCTCTCTGGCAGAGATACAAGTAAGTGGCGTTGGACAGTGTATCCTGATGGTTATGACAAGGACTAAAAAATGGGGACATAATTTAGCTTATGACAGCCTCCTTCAGTGTGGCTGGGCTTATGTGCTTAGGACAAAATAATACAAAACAACAGGTTATGTTCTGATGTTTTCAATTTCTCTTTATGTGAAAATGTATCTAAATGTGTGTTTTCTACTTTAAATAACACTAACTTAAACTACTAATTTAAAGTAGCCCCTAGTAACATGTTTAACACTTTTTCCTTTTTAGAGAAATTCATCCAACTATTATAAGTACATTAAGAGTATTATTTAAGATGATATCTCTCTTTTCTGAAAGCAATCGTTTGCATGTTTTGCTATGCATTTTTCTTAGCAGAGCTCAGGTAGACCTGTGTGTGGACAGGAAATTCATTCATGACTAAAACAAGATACTGTGTTTGTTTGACTTACGAGAAAAGTCATAAATGCAAACATCTTCTTCAACCATTTGTTTACAATTAATTGCTTATGATAGACAGAAAGCTTTGAGAGCACCAGGAAGTAAAAATAATATAGGAAGAAAAAAGAGAAAAGAATAGTGTTAATAATAACAGTTGCAGATGGTTAGCGCTTTCCCAGGAAAGCATTGTTTTAAATTTCTGTTAAATCTTGCCAGATTTCGGGAGATTGTTTGATCTTAAGTGAACATGTTGCCACTACTTCAGTGATAGTAAATGCTGCTGAAACATTTGCAAAATAAAGATCAATATGGTGGAAATGCATGAACTTATATGTTTAGGTGATAAATCCTTAAGTGCCATAAATAAATTACTTTTTGTGTGGTTACATTTCCAGAAAATCATGTTAGATCCTTCAAAGTATTCACACAACATCCATGATCTGAGTTGTGACATTTCTTGGATGGAATAAGAATTACCAAAAACCCTTTCAAAATGCGTATGTACATATGTATTTTCCTTTATATACTTGCAATTAAGTCCTTCCTTGTTTTATAAACAATGAAAACAAAACCAAGTAATAAAAGTCAGTAATTAATATTGCTGGTGATCTAGGTACTGAGAGACTTTAATCGTGTAGTTGAAAGGAAATATTTCAATATGTTCTGGAGATGCTTGGCTGACTCAGTACATCATTTCACATAGTGGTAAAATGGTGATCGGTTTACTGTCGTGTTACAGTCAGACATATTTGGCTTTTTATTTAAAGAATTTTAGAAAAAGATGTGATAATTCTCCATCTCCAACTTGAGGAGCTGTAAATCAATGAGAATATGGTACGAAAACTAATTAGTGTTCATGTGTGAGTAGTAACAAATAGCAAAAATGGAAAACAAAAACACAAACTCAGCAACAAAAAAACACTGCCCAGTAATGTTTTGGCTATTAGTATAGTGCTTTCTATTGATAGGAGCAGAGGGTGGGTATTTTGTCACCTTTCACTTTAAGACAATTTCTACTTTGGTCTATTTGCAAATCCAAATAAAAACAATAGGTTAGTACTGTGTATGGTTTTGGACACTGATTTATTAAAGAGTCTGAGGAAGAATCTAAAACAACTTTAAAAGCTGTTCTAGAGTGAGAGGGGTTATTCTACAGAAATTCTTTGGAAGTTGTCCCTCTAGAATTTACAGTCACAAATTTATATTCCCTTTGTGATCTAAGTGGAAATGATCCATCTTCTGTTCAAATTACTGGTCAATATGTCAGTCAGATCAAATGCCACTTCTTTTTTTTTTTTTTTAAACTTTGGGTTTATTTATTTATTTATTTTTATGGCTGTGTTGGGTCTTCGTTTCTGTGTGAGGGCTTTCTCTAGTTGCGGCAAGTGGGGGCCATTCTTCATTGCAGTGCGCGGGCCTCTCATTATTGTGGCCTCTCTTGTTGCGGAGCACAGGCTCCAGACGCGCAGGCTCAGTAATTGTGGCTCACGGGCCCAGTTGCTCCGCGGCATGTGGGATCTTTCCAGACCAGGGCTCGAACCCGTGTCCTCTGCATTGGCAGGCAGATTCTCAACCACTGCGCCACCGGGGAAGCCCCAAATGCCACTTCTAAAATGCTAAAAAGTGCTTCTGAGGAACGGGAGATTTCTTTAACAAGACATAAAGTGCTTTTTAATCCATTTCTTACTTGTTAAAAGCATTGTGATTCTTACAGATTGTTCTATCATGATATGATGATGTGGTTTTAATCCTTTATGAGAAGGGAAAACACACTGTGGAATTCTGAAATAAGTTACGAACTGAGTCCGGGTAGCCTCCTTAATAGCAGCCCTACCCCAAATCTGGGGTAATAACGTAGTCCTTCTGGAAATACTGTGACCAGTGAAATGGGGAAGATTTTTAAGGAAGACTATAAAATAATTGAGAAATTCTTTTTTTTTTTAATGAATTAAGTTTTTAAAACTTGCTTTTGACTTCGAAAGAATTTGGTTTCTCATGTTCTAAATCAAGTCTACCAACTCCAAAATACCAAACCAATGACAGCCATGGGAACACCGTGAAAAAGCAAAGGTAATATTGCCTCGTGGAAAAGAATGTTTTATTTTTCATGTGAAAGTTAGTTACCTCTGAGAGTAAGTGAAATTACCAATCTTTCCATGTTTCCAGTTACCTCATTTATTCCAGTATTTGTTTACCAGTCTTTCTTCCCATTTGAGTATAGTGACCACATCTTTGATTAAATTGAATTCAATTCCACTCATAGCTAAATGTTAGAGGTACTACAATGAGCAAAATCCTAATAGTAATGGGAAGGGATAGAGACTGGGATTTGAGGTAGTGCCAAGGTCATATGGATCTGCCTGCTGCATGGGGAATGAATTGGAGAAGGGCAAGTAGATTACATACCATACTATTGTAGTCATCTACATATGGCATGATGGTGGCTTGGATGAATGTGGTCGTATTGGTGATGGAATTGGAATTGAAAAATTTCATGCGTGAAGTTGTAAGACACGTTGAGTTGGATATGGGGGAGGAGGGGAGGGTGTGATCATGAGTGGTGCTTTGTATTACTCAGTAGTTGGGAGAGAATATTGAAAGTGGATGAGGTTGAGGGTGGAGAAAGTGGGGATAAGAATAGTAATTTAGCTTGGGGCATTTGGGACATGTTGAATCTTTTTTTTTACCTTTATATTAAGACTCCATTCACATAGTCATGTCTCAGTAAAAGGTAAATAAATGAGTGAATTAGTGAGGATATGACCCACATATTTATGACATCATGATGGGAAAAAACAAAACAAAATTCTACTTTTCTCAACATGTCATCACTCCTATTTAAAGCCATAGAGATATTTCATCATGGAGCCTTTCTCAGTTAGAATTTATATATGATTCAACAAAGTAAAAAACTGAATTCTCTTTGCTTCTTGTCTTTTAAAAAATATCTTGTTTACTGTCATTTGATTAATGGCCCATATATAGAGCTTACTTCTTACAATTGCCAATAGTCTAATAGATCATGATAAGCACTTAATTTTGAGTATTTGGGTGCAAGAAGTTCCAAGCATGAGTAGAAAAACTTGTATTTTTTAGAATTTCCTTCTTTCTTCCAGGGAATGTGTGGTTTTGCTTTATGAACCTTACAAGAGCCTTCTCTCTTTTATCTCCAAGCCCAGTAACTAATCTAAGAATCAAGAAACTTGACAGCATCCTCCTATCCCCTGTCCTCACCCCCACCCATGAATTCTCTTTTAAACAAAAAATGAATCTAAAAACTACACCAAATATATTTGACCAAGGTTGGAAAAGAATGTTAATTCTTTGGTTCTGTAAATGCTGGCAAAATGACTGAAAATGTGTGGTAATTATTTGAATACTACATTAAAGAAACCGGATTTGAAGATCCAGGTTGTCATTTCCTACTGAATTATGTACAAGTTCCTTGGCGTAGCGTTTAAAGCTTTCCACAGCATGCCACGGAGTGACTTTTCTAACCTTATCCTTGTCTAATCCTCTCTAAACCTGTGCTCCAGACAAACTAGACTTCTTGTCATTCCCTACCTTTCCTAGTACTGTTCTCTAGACCCAGAATCTTTTACCAGGTCACTTCCCTTCTTGCTTTTCATTTCCTGCCCATCTCCTATTCAAAGCTCTCAAAATTTTGATTACTTTTTTCTTTTAAGGCCTATCTCAAATGCTAGCTTCACCATATCAGTGCTTTTAAAATTTTTCTTAAAGCATTTTTAATAATTGTCAGGCTTATCTTATACTTTAACCTTGTAAAGTGCCTACTCATCCTAGCCTTTCTTATCGTGGTTATTATAGTGACTAGTGCATATCATGTAACCAATAAATATTTTTTAGTTAAGTTGAATCATCCCAACTGATAGTCCCTTTTTACGTTAGTTAGGCATTGGGAAATTATTCAAATCACGAAATCATCTTGTTTGCATAGACAAAGGTACTGCACCAGGCTCTCCCCATTATATTGCCTCATTAGGACTCATTCACCAAACATGAGTTGAACACCTACTAATTGCAGTATTCTGTGTTACTGTCCTGGAAACAGGACCAAATATAATTACATAATCATGTGTCAGGAAAAATAATTTCTTAAATAAAATAATTAGAGTAATTTGATATCAATTAAATCTTGTCCAAGTAAAGAGTGAATATTCAGCTTTGTTCAATCTCGTGTATGCTGATAAAGAGAGTTAATCCTTCCACTTGAGAAAAACAATTAACACATATCTAACCCATTTATTCAATAACTTTCTCAACCAAATTTATAAGTGAAGAAAAAATTTTCTTCTCAGCACCTTGGTTGTTTTGCAAAGACACTTCCAAGGATTTGGTTTCAGGGTCCCTGATTTTAGGTATGTTTCTCAGGATTGGTTATAAATAGGGCAGAAGTACAGCTGAAGTCTGGAGGCAGCAAACAATTGTGGAAAATCTGTGAAGTAATGTTGTCCTTGCAACATTTTCCAGCCTACTTTTCAGGACCCATGGGCTGCAGATAAGCATTAGGTACGCGTCCAAAACAAACTAGTGTTTTTAAGACATGGTCCATCCTTGGTGTAACTTTCTCACAAATAACTAACTTAATAAAAATATGCTCCTTTTTCATCATTCAGAAAGTTAGGGGTGCGGGAACAAACTGGGTGTGTGTGATCTGACAATTCACTGTTTTAATTTAAAATTTCCACCCAGCATTGCATTTACAAAATGACCGCATGATAATATGTAAGCCAAAAAAGTGTAAGAAGTGCATTATGGGTAGGAGTTTATTTCTGTTATTCTTTTGAAATATTCAGCTGGTATTAAAAACAGATCTTTTGAGCTGGAACAACAGTGGTACAGGTAGACTTCTTACTTTTGGAAAAGATCTGGTCTTTAGCTTATGGGAACCAAGCCGAAGCAGATGTGAAAAGTTCAACTAAAGGAAGAACAGATTAAACGCACTTTTGTGGTTGAAAAACCAAAACAGATGTTATTATTAAACCACAAAAACCTGGGTGCATTTAAGTAACACTAGGTGTCTGAATTTTAAATATGTATTTGAAATAATTAAAGCATTTAAAGCTACGCAGACAGTTGTGTGCCACTAAACTCTTAATCTTCAAAGCAAGGAGTTTGCATATTAGAAAAAAAAACTTTTCAGGAACATTAAGTCTCTGTCATTGTGCTTGTTATCTAAAAATGAGAAAGAAAGCATCTGACAATGAAAAACAAAGCCTTTTGGTGATTTTAAAATTATTTTTTTCCAAAGCATTTTGAAAACATTTATTTACATAATTTTTTATTGTCTTTACAGAGAAACTCAAATATCTAGAATACTGTTGTTACAATGTAAATCTTTGAGAGAGGAATCAAGTCACAGAGCAGAATTAGGATGATGCCAATATATGAATTCACAGACCATTGGTCAACTAACTGGAATACTTCCCCCACACGTGACGGCCTCTATCATGGGATATAAAATGGTGTGAGAAAGAAAATCCAAATTGGAATTGTCCCCAATGGCATGACAACTCTTTGATATTTAATTTTGGATTTCTTAATAACTTTATATTCTAATATGCCACCTCATCCTCTTCAACTCAAAGAGGCTAAAAAAGTCTGAGTCCAAAGGACACAAAGACCAGGTGTTATCCTGTGAAAAATCCTGTGCTAGAGAAAACCCAGCAGAGAGAGAGGGTGGTAAAGGAGAGGTAACAGTGATTTGATTCATAGTTTGATCATTAGTCAAATTTCATAGCCTTTGATCATTAATCTAGATATGTTTCACACATTAGGCCAAAAGGGATGTATTTAGCTAAAATAGACATTAAGGATATAATCTTTCACCTCTATTTGGAAAAATGAGTGTTACATGATGTGGGATGATTTAGGAGAGAGCTGGGAGAATGCCAAGCTTCTGTATCATGTAATCTTCAAGTGCTGGAAGTGGAAGAGTCTCTATTAATTATCCATTCCCATTGGAAGACCTCTCTTTTCCACTTTGGGTCTCAAGCTGAGAGAAGAAATGAGGTGACTTCTAAATTATCTGGGGCATTTTTTCAAACCACATATGCTTTTTCTCTCTATTCTCTCTGCGTGAACATTTCAAAATGTCTTTGAGATGATTCTAACTCCCACCACTCATTCCCTCACTCTGCACCAATGACCTGACCTGAGCCCCTGTACCCTGCTTGACACCCCACTTCCACCCCGGCACCTTGAGAATCATGCATAGTTTTTTAACATTCTATGTGGGAATGACCACTGCTTTAGTTTAATGCCCGGAAAGATTCATGATATGGCCAGACTGTTACATCCCCTGCATAGTTTGTGCAAGAACTTGTACCATCATATTGACTGCATATTGGGCTCATAATGTTCAGATCTACTGGGTTAAATAAAATATATTATCACAATTAATTTCTTTTCTATTTTTAAATGTGGCTACTAGAAAATTTTAAATGACTTATGTGGCTTGCATTTGTGGCTTATATTTCTGTTGGACAGCTCCGTTCTATCTGGTGATGAAAGAGAGATAGAGAGAGGGAGAGAGAGAGAAATACATGACTGCTTAGGGAAAATAACGTAATGCATTTCCTTACTTCCAGCAGTACTCTGTCCTTAGCAGCAACAGTTTTGACTATGTGTGAATTTCACTTAAAAACAGACTAAGCACTTAGCAATCAAGAGGGTAAGTAATCAAGAAAGATCCCAGAGCAAGCATCTCTCAGGTGGCTGGGCCAGTAATGATGGAGAGGAGAGATGGCAGCTCAGCAGGATGCATATGACAGGATGTCTCTGCCTGGCCTCTGAGGACCACGTATAAGGAATAGTCAGCTCTGAATGATGTGACAATCTCCAGGAAGGTGTATTCCAGGAGAGACCTGGATGTGGATAATCCAATATAAGGAGTTCTTTTGAAAAATTGTGGAAGAGAGAACATGAATAGAGAAATGAGAATACATGGGAGGGATGTAACTATCTAACAATTAGAAATCATTGATTAATTCATTACTTAATTTCATAAATATCCATCGAGCTTCTATTGAGCCCTATTCGAGCCTTTTTTAGGATAGTGGGGAGGAAACCAAAGAAACAAAATATCTCCATGATTTTTGCATATAAAGGGAAATAGAAAGATGATAAACAAGTAGACAAATGGTGAGTGCATCAGGCTTTTCTATGAACAGAAAGAAAATAGAGCAAGAGGATAAAGAGGGAGGGCGTGTTGATTTAGAAAAGGTATTTAAAGAATCCCTTTTTGAGGAGGTGTCATTTGAGCAGAGATCTGACTGAAGTTAGAGAACAAATCATGTGGGTAACTGTGGGAAGATTGTTCCAGGCCAGGATAGTAGACATTCAAAGGCTCTGAGGCAGGGGCTGTGTGGGTCGTATCTGAGGAATAATAAGGGCACCAGTGAGGGTTAGAGAGGAGAGACAGAGAACCTCGTAGGAGGTGAGGCTACAGAGGAGATTGGGATCAGATTGTGCTGGACCTCAAAGGATAAGGTAAGGATTCAGAAGTTTATTCTAAGTGAGATGGCCAGCTTCTGTAGAGTTGTGAGCATAGTACTGATATCATATGGCTTCTATTTGGAAGAATTCCTCTGACAGTAAGTGGAACACAGATTCTAGTGAAGCAAGAGGAGAGGTGACTGGTGAGGAAGCTGTCTGCATAGGCTAGATAAAAGCTGGTATTAGTTTATACTTAGATGGCTAGGAGTGGAGGTAGCTAGGAATGGTTGAATTTTGAACATATTTTGAAGTTGAATCAAAGGGCTTCCTAGTGTGTTGTATATGTGGGGGAAAGAAAAGAATCAAAGTTAACTCCAAGGTTTGGGCCTGTGTAGTTATAAAAATGAAATCACCATTTATGAAGACAAGGAAATGTGTAATAGACAGTAATAGGCAACGAATGCATGTTGTAATTTATAAGGTATCCACTGAAGGGAAAGCTAGAAATGTACAGCTAGCAAAATAATAGAAGAGAGAAATAAAATGATTAGAACATTTGATTAATCAAAACGAAACTTCAAGAAAAATGTATAACACAGGTAAATCAACTAGAAAGCAAATAACATGAGGGCAGACATAAACCCAAATATCAGCGATTTCTTTATATGAAACTAAGATGACAGTATGGTTAACAATATAAATTGAGAAGAAAACCCTGGAGGAGGAACAGATAGGAAAGAATGAAAATTAGAATTCAGTTTTAGATATGGTAAGTAGAGATGATTAGTTACCACTTGAATATTGAAGTCTGGAGTTCAAGAGAGAGGTTGAGGCTGAAAATGTCAATTTGAATCACCAAAATTTTCCAACAGTTAAGAGTCTGCATCTCAAAGTCATGTTTTAATAGTGACTAAGTGACCCATTAAATGTGTATGTAGAAGATATGATTTAAAAGAGATTCAAACACCTTACTGATACTTGTATTAATAAACTTATAAGATTTCTTTCCTTCTGGGATTCCATGTACTATCAAGAAAGTATTTCAGTAAGAGGGATTTCAGACTAGACGGTTGCTACAGTCCCTTCCAAATCTACAGTTCTACCTTTATAATGATCATGAATCCATGATCATCCCAGGTGAACCATTTTATTTCTCCACAATAAAAGTTCTTTGTTTTATTTCATTTAAATCATATGAAACAACTATGAAAACTACTAACTCTTAAACTCCTTTTAAGCAACTCCAAGTTGCCTTAAGACTCATTCATTTACCTTGATAAATGCCACTGAGGCAATCACTGATAAAATTTATTTTGCTAAAATTTTATTATGTTAAAAATATTTGGAGACTTGGAAAGATTATATAGGTATTTGAAATTAGAACATGGGGATTCAGATTTATTTTTTATCTGTAACTTTATCACCTATCACTACCTTTCTAAATGTATCCTTAAAAATTAAATTTAAAAGTGCATTCCTACTGCATAGTTGGTTTTGATTAGCCTATAGATTATCATTATTCTAACAGAGTTCTTACCATTATAGTTCTTGATTTTGGGTTCATCTTCAACAGGTAGTCTTTTTCATGTAAATGTATGTGTCACACTGAAATTAACTGACTGATATTTGGAACTGAAATCCACAAGTTTATATTTTGATCTGTCGTTATAGTTCTTTGCAATTCTAGATTGTTGAGATCTGTTTGTATATTGACTCTATGTTCCAAGATGTTAGTTCTCTTTCAAACTTTATGTTATTATTAAAAAACTGAATTCATTTCTTTCTGCATCTCTTAATCTAAACCATACGCAAAAACTTGAGCAGAGGTAAGAGAACAGAAGCCCATATCATAGCATGTCAAATATGCTTCTTAGCTTGATAATGATAAAGTGACTTCAGTTGCATTTCACTAGAGATGAATTTAACTTACATTAATTCAATTGTATTCTCTACACAATACAAATAAGAATGGGGAGGATCCAGAGAGGTAGAGAGAAAGAGACTGCTGTACATAATAGAGACTCTGCTTCCCTTCATTCTGCTCAATTGATGTATGCCTGGTAGTTTCAGTTCTCATAGGATTCCTTGTTTTCATGAAGTTCTTTGATCATTTTGTCAGTCGATTGTGATTCTAGTATTCAAAGATTTCAGAGAGATATACAATATGGTTTGTAAACGTGAGCCAACTACTTCATCTAATGCTCAATTATAGAAAAAATTATTAGTTCCATAGCTAGAGGAAAAACTGGCTGTGTTGTTTTACTAAGACACATTAAAAACTATTTCAATTTTGACTACACAGTGTTATTATCCTACAAATAATATATGAAAACTTCAACAAGATACAACTCCCCTTAACTGTACCATGATTTAATTCAAAATCTCCATCTTATCAATGAAGATATGATGTATAAGTTTTGATGGGAGTAAAGATATAATATTATTTTGCTTTTTCCTACTCTCCCAAACTGAAAACATTCCTGTAACATGAAGTTAAGTTATTGAAATGTTATTTATTACCTGTAGATATTTGCTAGCACCTAGCTTTCCCTTTTTTTGTGAATGTGAATTATTTTTTGTGTACATTTAACTTTCAATATTTTCTAGAATTCCTTTAAAACTGGGTAGATTTTTTTTCACAGATTCAGATATTCTGGCATAAGCATAGACGGTGGTACTAGATACTTCTTAAGTGGGATTTTTAGTTCTCTCATCCTGCAAAATGCTTAACACTAGCCTTTTCTATCTCCACTCATGCAGTTCTTCTTCTCCACAAGCCACAGTTCATTGTGCCTTCAAGACCCTGGCAAAGATTCATTATTTTCATAAAGCTTTCTCTGAACAATAATGCCCTATGCTAAAAATTTCCTCTCATAACGTTTTCATCACGTAAAATAATCATTCACTATTTAAAAAGTCACCTTATAATTATTCATTCAATTATTATTACTATTTGTAAATGTGCATTAAACTTACTTTAATTCAGGTGTCATTTTAGGTATTGTGAATACAGCAGTAGCAAAGTAAACATTCTTATAGTCTAATATAGTTATAAAGATCCTACATTCAAAAATGTATCCACAATCAAGTGGACTGAGGTTTAAGACAGAGGAGTCTTTGATGCCATAACAACACGCAGGTGGGTCCCTTCCCTGGCCACACATTGGAACCACCCATAGACCTTATAGGAAAACAACTATGTTTTGGTCTTGTGCCCATGGTCAAATTTACCTGGTGTAGAGTAGACCTGAGGCATGAGTAGTCTGACAGTTCCCCAGGTGATTCTAATTTACAGCCAGGGTTGCAAACCATTGGTTCCCTAGCTGAATGCCTGCTGGGAAGCCTTAGTTTATAGGGTACTGACACATGTCCCTCTGGTCAACCATCAGTACCTCACTGGACTCTTCAACTTTCCACAAAAGATAGTAATAGTGAAAGAAGTTTGAAAAAAGATCTGGTTCATTTTAGCCTCCATTTTCTTGTGGGATCTTTGGTGTCAGTAAGTGATAAACCTGTGGATTCTCTGCTATGCAGCTGCTGGGAAGAGCAGACTCTGGCATTTTTTATCTATAACTCAGTTAATAAACTGAAGACCAGGCATCAGTGATCTTCATCCTCATGGAAACTGAATAGCATTAATTTTATTTCCTTCACCCACCCCACATAGAAATGTGATGCTCTTTAGGCTCTATCTCCAGCCTTCCTTCAATTTTAAGGATGTTTTTCTGGGCCCAGGTGCTTTAATTTTTTAAATAAAAAATGAATAAGTTCTGTGTCTACTCTGGATAAAAAAGACAAATAATCTTACTAGTTAGCCAAATCTACACTTCTAAAAAAGAAAATAGAGGCATTTGCTGTCTTAAGTCAGGCTAAAAATATTATTTAAGGTACACAGGTAATTGACAAAAACAAGTTTTCCCTCCATCCACCTTTTATCTGGATAATTGCCTAATTTTCCCACCCTTCATCATCCTGTCCTGCTAATTTTGCTGCATACACAACCTGGCCTTACTTTTTGTGGTATTAGCTGTTTTTTTTAATTTTATTTTAACTAGGTATCCTTCAAATGTTAAAAAAGAGAGAGACTATACAATTTGCATCACGACTTAAAACTATTAGAAAATAGCAATTCAGTAGTTGGGACAATGCATTTCAAAACACCAAAAGATAACAGGTTTAGAGAAATTGGCATATGTTAGTGATTATGCAATCACTCATTTCCCACAGATTTCTTTTTATAGGAAACTTTGGAAAATCCCAGAAGAACTGACCGAGTCATTTAAACCACAACAGGTTCCTTTCAACATCAAAATCATGGGTAGGAGTGGGAGAGGAATAGTTTTCTTTCTTTTTTTTTTTTAAGGCATGGGCAGCCTGGTTTTGAGTGTGCAAAGCTGTGGCTTCCCCTCCTATAGACGCCTTCTGAACAGCAAATCTGACTTCCTCTTCAAACCAAGGCATCCTGAAAACATCCAAGCAGAGGAAGCATTTTTTCACCATGACATGGGAAAGGGCCACAGAGATCCAAGTGGAAACGGACATTTCATGTGAGTGAATGTTTCTATCCCAGCTTGGCTTCCTGCCTAATTCAACAGACACTTAGGTGGCTGAAGAGGGAAATTTTTGTTAAAGTTAATCCAGCTCTGAATTGGACACAGAGCCTTTTGACTGGTGGCCGAGTTCCTTGTGCTAGCTGGCAAAATTAGCAAATTTTTCTTCTAGTTGTTGTTGTTGGGTTTTGAAAATACTTCATTTCCTGGCAACAGTTTTCTTTCTCTAGTATATAAAGGGAAAGATCTCTTCCATCTACACTTCTATCACCTTAGAAGCTATATTCTCAACCAGGCAGGATCCCCTGAAGACTCACTCTCACTCTCCATGGCCTCTTGACAGCTGGCTTATAACCAAATGGTCTCAGAAAAGTCCTCCCTTCCCTGATTGTGTATGTCAGTGGGGGTCTGTTTGCTGTCATCGGAAGGTTCATCTTACATGTATGACCATGACAGCCATGTGTTTGTGTGTGTGTGTGTGTGTGTGTGTGTGTGTGTGTGTATAAGAGGTAGGCACAGTGCCTAGTTTTAAGCTTTTAAGAATACTCAAAGACTGTGATTAAGAATATTAGAGATTAAGGTGGCACTCCTTCCCCTGTTGCTCTCCAGGAAGCCATAAAAAATCTCATGTTATGGGCCACATATCATATTGATGTAACACACATCACTGTGTTGATCAAAAATAGACAGTCTTCTACACTGGTGGCAGAGTGAATTGACACAATCTTTTTGGATGGCATTTTAGTACAAGTCAAAAGCTTTAAAAATGGTGCATCTATACTTAAGAATTGATCTCAAGGAAATGTTCATAAATGTACAATAAGATTTATTAGCAATGACTTTTATTGTAAGATAAAAAGTGAGAACAACTTAAGTGTGTAACATTTGGGGAAGGTTAATCAACAATAATATGTCTGTCTAATGGAAGATTTTGTAGTTATGTTTTTAAAGAATATCCACTGATATGGAGTAAGATTTTTGCTACAATGTAGAATAAAAGAAGGATAAGAAATTAATACAGTTCAGTGACAACTTTATATAAATATGTATGTATAATAGCATAGAGTAAACAACTATCAGGAAATATGCCAAATTGTAAAAGTGGTTTTCTTTGTAGCTTGGCATTTTAGGTAGAATGGTTGGATGGATGGATGGATAGATAGATAGACAGATAGATAGATAGGTAGAAAAAGCATTTTATTATATATTAAAAATGTTTACCCAATCTGTAAATATTACAAATTATTAACATATCCACATCCAACTGCATTTAGGAAAACATCATCTTTGTTTCATAAGTCTAATCTCCACAGAATAGAAATAGCTTTAAAAAATATAAGAAATTCTAGCCAGAGAGGTAAGAGACCACTTTCCTCTCTCTACTTTCTCAAGGAGAAAAGATAAGTACAGAGAGGTGATCTTTTTTTTAATATATTTATTTATTTATTTATTTATTTGGCTGTGTTGGGTCTTCGTTTCTGTGCGAGGGCTTTCTGCAGTTGCGGCAAGCGACGGACGGCCACTCTTCGTCGCAGTGCGCGGGCCTCTCACTGTCGCGGCCTCTCCCGTCGCGGAGCACAGGCTCCAGACACGCAGGCTCAGTAGTTGTGGCTCACGGGCCTAGTTGTTCCGTGGCATGTGGGATCCTCCTAGACCAGGGCTCGAACCCACGTCCCCTGCATTGGCAGGCAGACTCCCAACCACTGTGCCACCAGGGAAGCCCGAGGTGATCTCTTTTATCAAGGTTGAAGTTACTTTGTGATAAAGTCCAAATAAGTCCTAGCCCAAAACTCTTTCTGATATACAACAGATTGATTTTATTGTTAATGTTGTTCTTTCTTTGTTTACATGTAGGTCATTGATTTTGATTAGCATTTGAATTATTTGGTTGGAATATTTACCTCCCAAATGTTCACCTGTTTCTTGATATCACAAGTGTTTGATGTTCTAAATTCAAAAGGGTAGTCAACGATATTAACAGCAACTTACGCATTGTGTAGATGATGTCTGATAAGTGTTGGTATGCAGCAAGACCTTCTGTCTTAGAACCTGTTGCTATTTATGCATCTGACTTTTAACATGGATAATTTTGATTTAGAGACTGTCTAATGAAAAACGCAAGGAATATAAACCAAAGTTAATGATTTCCAATTCAGTAACTTTAAATAAGATATATATTTTTTCTGCACCAGGAATAGAACCCTGTAAGAATTCAATAAATACTCATTGATGGAATTAGTAAATGCATGTTTTCAGAAACATTTACCTGATAGTATAGAATTATATGTAGTTAGAATTGGCAGCAATACTTAATAATTCACACAGGTCCTAACTTAAATGGTATGATAAAATAATATTTCCTGAAGCACAAGAGTAGATTTATTTTGGTTTAAACTTTTCCTTTCCCCAATGTATAGCTCTTATGCTGCAGAAATTAACTGTGAAAACATCACATAATACCTATCTGGTATTATAACTTTCTCACAATTCAGTCAGTGAGGACTCACACTTTCTAGGTAGGGAATGTTTAAGGTAATGAGTTCTGAATAATGTTTATTAACTATATTTAAATGACCAATCCTTTTTATTGAAAATGTTAAAATCTTTTAGAAATCACTTTATAAATGTAGTTTTAATTCTTTTACCATATTCATAGGCCACTGGTTTCTAAAGAAAGAAGATTAAATGATTCAGGTTTGGGGAAACAAATCACTGTGCTAGTCTTCAGTTTCTCTTCCTGACGTGGCCACTAATGTCTAACCATAGAAGCACAGGCCCCATCACAGTACTGTTTTCATTAGTGTGCCACTGAATTATTTGTCAGTGATTGGAAATCTGGTGTAAGAAACACACCAAGCTTCAGCACTTTCAGAAATGGACCGGCTCTTCTAAAATAGCTCACAGAATTGGCTTCATGAAGAGCTACAGAATGCCATCATATAGAAGGAATTCAAATGTAAAACAGGAGCCTTGGGAAGCATGTATAGCCTTATTTTCAGAATTCCTAGAATTAAAGATTCAGGATTCTCTATGACATGGACTATTGAAAATCCCAGAGCAGGATTGGTAGACCTGTCCCAAGTGGTAGAAGGGGTTTAGTTTGACCATAAAGTCTCTTTAACATTTTAGGAAGTATTACTTAAAAGCCAGGTTTTCAGCTTCCTTTGATAAATTGAAGGATCTGGTAAGATTGAGTTTTCTTCCTCTCAAGGCACTAGTCAGCTTGTCCTGGGTAGAGGCTGCCTGTTTCCATGAGGCAGGTGCCCTTCACTGGCTGCACTCCTCCTCTGACCTTCTGCTTCACTTGTATAATAATATATTTCCTGCTTGATCAGTATGGAAATTTCATTTTTTAAAATTACTGTCAAAGGAATAAAGCATTACTGGTGCTTCTTTCTGCCCCAGATATGTTTTGTAACTTGACTCAACATTGAATCCCATGTTGCATTGGAAAGGACACTGAAATTTCAATAGGTATCTTTTATATCCTTTTAAGTGTGAATTATAGACTGTCTTTATTCATTTTATCTCTTCTTTTTATTTTTAAGAAAATGATGCAAGGCTTCTTAACCAGTTTTTCATGGCTACTGCAGTTTTTACTTTTCTCCCTTTTTTCCTAAACTCTTAAAACATTTTTTACCTCTAAGAATTTATCTCTTAAGTTTGGCACTATTGCATTGCTCTAGAATTCAATTTAATTCAATGTTAGATATTTTTTCCATGAAGGGCAAGGATAATGCCTTTTACTAATATTACATATATTACTGATATTTTTACTAACATAACTAATGGTATATGTAGTAATATTAATTTGCTGATATTCCTAATATTACAGAACCTACCGCATCTGCTGAGTGCATAGCAGATCTGCAAGTGTATTCATTGACTAAATCAGTATTTCCATTTTACTATTTAACCTAAAACATTCATTTTCTTCAGCATGAAAACAATATATTGAACTGTAACATATCACCCGTAATACCTAGCAAGTCAAATAATACAAATTCCTCTTTCATGTACTCAGGAAGGAGTATTTCTAACAAATGCATAGTACAAAATATAAGTTCCTGCCCTGAATATCTATTGCCGTATACACTTCTTCTTACTACTACCGAGCCAATGTTTTCCTCTTTTAATTTCTCTATTAACTTTAATTAGGCTCATGAGTTTGCTGGCCAGGTGGGTTTTCCCTAAACACTCACAACTCTGTTTTCCAGGCTAGCAGTAGAATTAAGTTAAGCTGCAGATTTGAGGCCGATTCTAACATTATAAGCTGTGGAAGTTTCCAATGCCACAACTCATTTCATCCACTGAGGATTTCAGCAGGCAGCACTTTTAATAAGCCAGGCTCAACATTTTTCAAGGAATACTTTGGGATCCATTTTTGAAAGCAATATTGGTTATAATTCCACAGCTGGAAGATTTCTGAGGAAATAATGTTTGTCCTCTTGAAAACATGCTTGGTCCATACGGCATAAAGAACATAACAATTCTGAGCCACCGATTCTAAATTTTACTGTAACATATTTCTAATGTGTAATTTTCTGACAGCATCATCATGGGCACATGATAGAAGAATAGTAGGATTAATTCCAATTCAGTCTTTTATTTTCTTTCATTTTATTTTGTCTTCTAGGAAAGATAAACTTGCCTATGTTATTTATGTATTTTAGTGAATTAAAATAGATTTCAGTTGTAATTTTCTCATGAAAAATCTTAAAAACGGAACAGAAGAGAGCTGAAAATCTTCCTGCGATCCTATAGGGCATTAGATCGACTCAGGTACGGGCTGCTGGTTTAATAAAAGGATAGGATTTCCATTTACTCCAGGCAGGCTTAATGTATTGATCTTAGAGTGAGACAGTCAGAATGAGTCAGGAGCCAAAGAATACACTTTATAGACACAAATAATCGTAAATTCAGAATGTCACCTTTAGGCAGAGGCATTTTTATTATTGTTAGTGGAGCTGCTGAGTAGGTTTGATGTTTTATTCTCTTGAGGACTCAATGTTCCCGAGTCCTGGAGCCCTGTCTTTATCAGGCTCACAAGGAGGGAGCCCAGCCAAACTTGCTTCCTATACTTCTCTATGATTGATAGCAGATGGCATGCTTTAAAATAAACCTATCCATTAGCAGTCCTCAGTGTTTTTACTCAAGGCATTTACAACTGTCTCAAGCAGAAAACACATTCACTCCATGAGTTACTTTCAGTCCACAACAGCTGTACAGGTGCAAATCTCTCATTAACTCTTAAATAGTGGTGAAATAAACAATGGCTTTTTCTCTGACTTTATTTAAGGGAGGATACTTCAAAGCTGCTGTGGAATTACTCTCCTCCACAACAGAGCTTCAAAGGATAGTTTTATTAAAACTGAACAATATTATGCAATGATATGCTAGTCCAAGGAATGTACATATCATGTGGTGAATGTTACAGTTTAAAAGTTTGTTTGTTTCTATGCACACAGATTTAGTGGTAAATTACCAGGCTCTCAGGAGTGTTTGTGAACAGGGAGAAAAGAATGAAGATCTCATCAAGGGTCCCTGGCAGTGCTCAGGTTCTGCTTATACACACCTCTACTCAGGCACAAAGTGTCCCATCCTCCTCCTCTCCCCCTCCCATTGCAGAGGGAGGGTAGGGCTGAGCTTTCACCAGTAAGCTAAGTTAATGGTTTGTTTTTAGGCAGCCATTTGAATTTCCTTGCCTATTGGTAGTTAGACAATAGCAACATCATTTTTAAAGTTACCCATATTGAACACTTGGGAGATGGTTGGCCCCAGGATTTCGATCTGTGCTCAAGAGGAGAAAAAAAGCTTTGTAGTTTAAAAAGTCTTGTTGTTAACACTGGCAAACACCTAATGGCACTTATTTTGTTCCAGGTATGGGTTTCAAATCTTACAAAAATGAATTTCTTAAACCTTATCAACAACTTGAGAAAACTACTATCACTATCCCTAATTTTACACATAAGGAAGCCACTCTGCTCTGTTATCTTTGTTACAATTAAAAATGAGACCTTAACCATAGTATTTCCTGAAGGAAGGAATTGAGAGAATGTGTTCTAAACCACACTGCCTGGGTTCAAATTTTTGCTTCAGCCTTTACTATCTGTATGACTGTGGGCATGTCATTTGATGGTCCTCTGTCTCCCTTTTCTCACTTCTTATCTTACAACTCTACTTTGGGCTAATAATACCTACCTAATATGGTTGTTATGATGATTGAATAAATAAATGTATGTATAATGCTTAGAACAGCTCCTTGCACTTAGGAAATGTCATGTAAGTTTTAGCTATTGCGCTGTCAGCACCATCATTACTAAAGTTAGTAAATTGACATTGAGCCCTTAATATAAATGAGTCTTCTCTGATTATCTTCTACATCTGAGACTCTGTGTTTTGAAAAATTTTAATATCCAAACAAAACAATTCATTTGTTTTTATTGAACACTTTATTAATCAAACACATACATAGTTGCCAGTCAGAGACTCTTATCAGCATGAAGTAATAAGAGTTTTCATACGAAGTTGATAAGATTTTGCCCCAAAGTAATTTGACACTCTAGCTTTAGCAGCCTTATTATTGGTGAGTGTGTTATTCCCTTAGGCCTTCTGAAATAATGAAACTGGTTAATGGAGCCCCTCATTACCTTCCATGGGTCCCCATGGGCCTATGCTACCATGATAGGTAAACCTGAGCCAAAATATCTCTTCAATGGGCAGCTGGAGAGGCGAAGCAGTAAAAGTCATAAGATATACCCTATGACTACCCCATCCCTTGCTATTTTTAAAAAAGTGTTGTCTGCATTAAAGGATTTTCGGAGAAGGCTCACATAATAGAGACTTGCCGTCGATTTTCCAATGCACACATAGTACAGAGAGTTCTGACAAATATGGTGGAAGAATCTAAGTGCGCACGAGGCATACATTACAACCCATCCTCTTGGTTTCTGCATGTTTCTTCATCAGGAACCTTCTGTAGACATTGTTTTCTCGACCTTGTTGAGTGCACTCAAGTAAGTTTTAAAATAAGTATATCTGTATACGAGGTGAAAAAAAACCTAGATTATGTGGGGAAATTTAAGTGAAGAGCAACACCTGTTAGTACTGCATTATTTTATGTTTGTATGGATATTAGATGTTCAGTTATTACAATGGCAACAACTATTTGCTTACCTGAAATATTTCATTTGAATTTCTAAAACGTAATTCTATATAGGGTGTGGTTATAGAAGGTAAATGCTGTGCCAATGGATATTCCATACTGCTTGCTGTAAGCTTCGAGGGACTATGGCTAATAGTTTGAGATTACTCAAGGGCACCGTGGTGTGCATTTTCGAGGAATTTGGAATATTAATGGTTCCTCTACACTTCATTGCTAGTTTTAGTATCACACTGAATGGGATTAAGTCAGTTAGATTTATAAACTCTCTAAACAGAGAGAAAGAAGGCTAAAGAATTTGAAGCCTAGGAAAAACAGTACACTTATCGGATTTAATGTCTTAGAGAAATTAAGTTTTAGTAAGAAATTATTTTTTTTCCAGAAAGATAGATATTAGGAGCTTGAAAAGATTTAAGAATATATTTAAGTATTATGATTTTTTTGGTAGAACGAACTAAGACTATATTATTATAGTGTAACTGGGTATTAGTCATATCTATTGTTGAATTCCAAACAATCAGAATTTAGAATGCAATTGGTAGAAAGAAAGGGCAGGGAACTTGACATCAGGATTCTACAAAGAAGACCAACTCAATATCAGTCTACCCTTAGGCCAATCACTCCAGCTCTTTATTCGTAAATGTAACCCCGCACCCCACCAATGCCTCAGATTCCTCAGCTGTAAGTGAAGAGGGTTATACTGGATCAGAAAATCAAAGAAATGGCAAGTGGGCTTGGATTTTCCTCTCCCACAGCCATGACAGGCAACAATAATTGATTATAGACTCTTCCCACTGAGCCAGGTGAGGCCTCCAAATTCTTAAAGCAGTGATCCAGGCAGCCTTCCTAAGGTCTTCATCACTCAAAGTGAACTTGAAATGAGACTTGTTGGCAATGTTAGCCCCTAAAATGCAAAAATTCTAGATTAATAGTGTTTTTCACCATGAGGTGGTGTCTATGTTTAAATGGGCAGATGTGTTAAATGGATAAATAGGTATCTTGGTGAGTATGGCATAAATGCTGGTGTTTTTATATTGCCTTCAATTGCTGCATTTTTATGCAGAATGCTTTCTTTTAAGGAAATTTTGACATCCTCCCACACTGATTCATTCATTTATCATTAAGGTTTTAAAACTGATGAACCTGTTGTATTCCTTTTGTTTTTCACTTGGCCCCATATTCAATATAACCTTAAAATACTTTCTGTTAGTTTATACCCATTCTATGTCCTCCTAATCTGATCCAAAAATTGTGTTCCTAATACTCTCTTCAATAGCTATTTATCCTTTGAGCCCCTTTTTTTGTTATTTTGAAAACTTGTTCTAGTTTTGCTGAAAACTTGACATTTGAAATCTTGCAGTGGTATATATCTGTCTCTATCCCTCTCTGGGGTTTGTTTCACTGGAAAGTTTTGGAAGTTGAGGTTTATTCCAACTATGGCCCACAATTGGGTTCTTCTGCATTATTATTCCTGTGTCAGATAGACAGCAATTATCCAGAGCTTTCCAATGTGAATAGCAGCTTTTGTAAATTCAGGAAATTATCTTTAGTTTATGAAACATTGATAAATATGGAACCTATTATATTATCTTAAATAACAGCAATTTCTTAATAATATGTTTTTAGTACCATTCCTTATAATAATTCTTCTTTTTAATATAGTTTCAGATGGAGAAAACAAACTATCCCAGTTCAGAACTTTATGCCTATTATACATTTTAATAGCATTTTACATTTTGTGGAGTGCTTTGTAGCTCCTATTACTAGTGATTCATTAAGAAAATGTGGTCATTTGGATATGAAGATGCATTAGCACTTAGGAGACAGATTTTGGGGCTTTTCTGACTCCACTATGATTTGGGTAACAATGACCAGTGGCCCCATTTCTCTACAATCAAGCTTTCATCTCTGTAAAATGGGTACAGTAATGTGAATTTTGTTTGTGTGTATGGTAAAAAGAAATATTATCCTAGGCTATTTGCCTTAAGCTCTTCAAGAGAAGAAAGCCTTAAGTAGAGAATGCGGAGTCCTACTTACTGTGTCATCTAGGACAGTTTCCCACCCTCATGTTCCCTTTCTAACAGGGAAATAATGAAATTGTCTATGAGCCAGAGGAGTGGCTGGATAGTAGCCAAGGATTTGGGTTGAATCCCCAGTGGTGTTTGACATTTGTGTTCATCAGCTGGCTTTCTTGTCACCTGGAGTAATAAGTTGGATTTGTATGTTCAGCACAATGAAACAGGCAAACATTTTTAAAATGTTGAACGTTTAGCAAATTAACAGTTATAAGACTTCATATCCAAAGGCAATAAAGCATTGTTATACGATTAAAAATAAACAGAATTTACATTGATGATAAATATATAATTTAACTTGAGGAAAATGTGAGCAAATATATTAGCAATAATTAACACGTATACTTTAAATAATATTTTAATTGTTTTCCAAACTATTTTTTTATTGCACATTTACAACAGGGCAATCAGGGCTTTAATCAGCTAGGTTCTTAATGGCTGGCTATCAGATTTGATAAAAATCAGGTCAAAGGCTTGCTGGTACAATTTCTTCTTTGAGAAATCTTCTTGTGACTATTCCCAGGAAGATTAACAACCAACAACAACAAAACCACTTTATAATAAACAAAATAGTAAGATAACTTTATATGGAACCTTTATTTTCAAAGGATCCCAGAATGCTTATAAACTGTTATTCAAACCATATCCAGGAATCACTAAAGCATGGCCACATTTTGGAGCCAGAAGGAGAGCTGAAATGTTAGTTGGGAGAGGATGTTCCTCCTCTAGAAGGGGTGTGGCTTGCATGACCTACTGGGGGTTTTCTGGCTCTAATTTCTGCAGTGCTGCGTGGGTGGAATTCTTGTGCTTTGGAGATGCATGAGGTGAGTCTGGATTGCTGCGGAAGGTGGGACGTGAAAGAGAATATGGTAGTGGAAAGAGGCGGCATGGGAAATGGACTGTTTATGTTCCTGTCACCAAGTGGCAGTGACTACAGCACAGTCACCAGTTGTTAGGGCTCCCTGACCCTGGGGTAAAATAACTGTCCCAGGTGCCATTTGAACCAAGTTACTTTGGTTGCAAAATGAAAAACTATTCTATGGGAATTTTTGCAGAAAAAAAAAGTAATAACAAGAGTCAGGTGGCTCACATATAGAATCATAGAATATTAGAACAGGACGGACCCTAGAGATGATCTAGTCAAAAACCTTTATTTTATCTTTGAGAAAACTAGGACCCAAAGAGGGGAAGTGGTGAGAGCACAACCTTAGATCAATATCAGCATCTTCCACTTGGAAGAGATCTTAGTGATTAGCTACATCTCCCACACTATTATGGAATGACTTCTAAAATCTTTCTAAAAGTTCTTTCAGCAATTTTGTTGACTGACAGGTATTTATGACCTCAAAGAGCAACAGCTCCCATTGTTGGAATTTTCCCCTTAGGAACATTCTTCAGAATATCCATTCTTTCATATCTTTAATACACATTTATTGAGTGCCGATCATGTACCAGGCATTAAACTAGGCTTTGAAACACAAAGGAAAATAATACTAAAACAATAGCTCCTGATATTTATTGGGAGCACACTACATGTTAGTTACCATGGGCTTTACAAGTTTTCACTCCTTTACTCCTTGCGACAAGCCTGTGAAGTGGAAACTCTTATTTTCCCCAGTTACGGGTAAGGGAGAGAGTACAAGTAGCTTACCAAAGAGAAGCAGCTAATAGGTGGCAGAGCAGGAATTTAAGCCAGGGGTGATGGTTTTAGAGCCCATGCCCTTAACTCGAACACCATGCAACTCTTTAGGGAGCTGGCTAAACCCTAAATGAACAATGCAATAATTGATTCTTATTAGAGTTAAATAAGGAGGGTTCTGTAAGAGGCTTAATGGGGGATCCCCAATAGCCAGAGTGGTCAGAGAGGACATCTTTGAAGGGAAGGAGTATTCCTAGGAAACAGTCATGAGAAGAGCCTTTGTCAAGGGAGGAAAAACTCAACGGCTTCTCCAGCAAGGATGGGAAGAACCTGATGGGTTTTGGAGCCCAAGCTTTCTTCCTCTAAAGTTCTCTAATTTCGTTGTACTCTTTAAGCTACACAGAGTAAAGTGAACCCCTCAATCATATACATTTGTTTTGGGATAAGTTAGGTTCTTTTTCTTGAAGAGTATTATATAAACCACTGATCAAATGAAAGGTAACTGGTAGTACCCACAATCACAAACCCTATAAAGGGTCCATACTGCAGACTCTTGATTAATAAACTACCCTGCCTCCTAGTAGAGCAGTGAGAAATCATTCTTATCTACCACACATATCAAAGATGGGCCAGCTTATTAAACATATTCAAATGAAAATATAGCCTGCATTCTACCTCAAAAATACTAAATAACTTAGAACATGCTATAAGAAAAAAATAACACATTCTATCAGTATTGATTATGATCCTAGCACAAAATCGTATGCTTTCAAAGAGTAATATTGATTTGATCTCCTACGGATAGCCTTCAAGGCCAATGGATTAAGACGGTAGTCACTTAAGAACACACGATGTGTTCATTCTTCCTGCTAGGTTTCCCTCACACTGTATTTCTTTTCCTGAGGGATGAGACTGGTAGTGTCTCAGCTAAGGGTACCTAGGCTGGCACACCAAAAGTAAACCAAAACACTCCGTTACCTTAGGATAAGAACGAAGGAGAAAAAAAAACAAAGCTACTTAAGGAAGAGCTAAAGAATTCCCCAGTGGAGGAGTATTTTTGAAATTAAATATTTCCCTATGCAAGTTGACATTTAAAATGCGTGACTTAAGAGAGATCCGAAGAAAATGGTGAGAAACATAACCTTAAATATTTTGGATCCCATTTTCGCGAATTACGCAGCATTTGGGCACAACTCTGAGGAAACGGAAACACTCTGGGGTAATGATGAGTAGTCGTGTGCACTTGATGTGAGCGTGTATGCACACTAACACAGTTGTATTTGTGGTATTATGTACTCGATATATAGACTATGTCTATGTACAGTTTTTTCCATGTCACATTTCCATCCCTGGGACTAAACGTTGGCTGTTTAGAATTTGTTTTTATGAATGCTTCCGTGCTGAACTTATGGATCATAGTTATTGGAAAGCACAAATGTTGTTTTAATTCTTATGGGCAGTCAAATGTCCTTTGAAGAGTCACCCTGGGCCCATCCATAGAAATGGCATGTTGTAGACTGGACAGAACAAAGCCCCAAAAGAAATAAAGTGAAACCATGTTATCATTGGCTTCCCTTTAAACATATTAAAAACTCTCAGAAGAGATAATCTACAGTAGGGAATAGCGCTGTGCTGGCCCAGGATGTACAGGATGACCTAATGGGTCTTTTCCATCTCTCATTCCTGTGATACTGCAGATCTAAGGGATGGAGCCAGTAATTGCTTACAACATAACAGATTGCTCTCTCTCGCCCTCCCTTTTTCCCCCCTTCCCTGGAGTTCAGCAGAGAATCTCTTAAAATAAACAAAAACTGTGAGAAACTAAGAGAAGTCAGGGACTGGCCCACTTTTTAGAGGCCGAATGTGGAAAGTATGAAGCGCTGATTTGACTATGAAGGCTGGAAAGCAGAGGGGCCTGAGCCGTTTATACTACAGGCAGTAGTTAAAAAAGGGAAAGAAAAAAAAAAAAAAACTTGAAAAACATGGGTGTAACCCTGGGCTTTGATAAAACTGGCCTTTCAGCCCCCTCTTGAGATTTGCACATCCCCAAGGGAAGCTGTGGTTTGGAATAAGATCGTGCATTTAATTTCACTCAGAGAACTTATTGGACTTGGCACCAAAAGAAAGCATTTGCAGTATATTTTTTGTCATGATTAGTGGCCCCCTCACCACAACATTTGATTATTTTGGAAAGGGAAAAGTTAAATCCTTGTAAAGTTGTGATTTACAATTTTCGAGCATCCAGGTAGGGAGCATGACTTCTGCCAGCTTGATCATGGGATCCACATTTTATTCTAGCTCATTGATGTGAGAAAACAAAACAGTTCTGTGGGGGAAATAGACTTGGAAGTATATCCCTTGATTATCCTGGGAGATTTTCTCTCCACACTACGTCTTCTCTCAGTCACATTGACTTTGGTATCCGCTGGAACTTGTAGCAAGAAACTGGCATGCGGCTGGTTTACTTCTCATTTCTAATCTGTAGTACCTGATATTTTTTTTTATCGTTTGGTTTGTTTGCCCTTACAGTTATGTAAATCTTGAGGCAAAGGAGTTAAAAGGAGTTTCTTATATTACACCTGAAAACAACTTTCACTGGACATTTCTTCTCAAGCTTTACAGTTAAGATTGGAGATCTTGTGGGTGTCTTTACTAAAATATGTCCAAATAGCCAAAGGCAAAGGGAATGACCAGCTGGGTAGCTGATGAATATTTTCCTGGTAGATGTACAACTTTCCCCACAACTGTGATGCTTTATCCTTTGACATTAAGAGCGCTGTTTGTAGAGGTGACAATCCTTTGAACACTCAGCGTTCTGAAATCGTGTCCTGCCGCAAGGACTCAAGCAGGGTAAGTCTGAGCATCGATGCTGAATAACAGCCAGGCTAATTAGATTCTGTTCTGGTGTCCAACACTGACATACAGTCAGTCAGGTCTTGAAATAAATCTTGAAGTGGAATTAATAATAATAAATTCCACTTCTACTTTTGAATATTTTGGTCTATTTCTAGTTGGATTTGTGCTTGTTGGAAAACCGTCTCTAACGTTTAGGCAGGGAGTTCTCACCATGCTTACTAAGTGAAAGCAATTTGCTGAATAATGTCAATGTAGCAATGTTAGTGGTATTGTTGGCAGAGGGAAAACACTTTTTCTCTCTTTCTGGACTTGGACAGGAGAGAAAGATAAATACAAGAATTCCATTGGTGTTTGGGAAGTACTATACTTGTCCCAAGTTGAGTATGGTGGTTAAGGGAACGGATGAGTAAGGGCAAAGAGCCTGGGTTGGAATCCCAGCTGGCTGTGTGACCTGGGGCAAATTGTTTAGCTTCTCTAAGCCTCAGTTTGTTCATCTGTACAATGGACTAAGTAAAACTACTTAATTTGGTTGTTGAGGGGATGGAAGGAGTTAATATAAATATATCATTAATAGTGTAATGATTGGCACATGATGAGAATTCAACAAGTGTTAGCTATTATGGCTGTTTGATATTGACCTCATTAGCAGGATATTTCCTGGTTGTGTATTGTGATAAATTTAGATTCAGCTTCCCCGTGGAAGTAAGATATGAGATCTGCTTTCTCTTTCCACTGTCACTGATTTAACCACAGTGAGTCAATAACAGTTTTCTTATTTGTCCCCAGCTTTGCAAAGCTATTGTGAAATTTGAATCAAGACAATTTATTCTGTATTAATGAGGCATCTTTCAGTTGCCAGTGACAGAAGACCAACTTGAACTTTCTTCTATAATTTCTCATGTTTCTAGGAATTCTGATTTCCTTTTTTCCTCTTCCCTCCTGCCCTCTCCCCTCCTCTCTCTCTCTCTCTCTCACACACACAAACACACACACACACACACACACACACACACTCGCGCACACACTTTTTTTTACTCTCTCCCACCACTCTCCAAGATTTACTTTCCTCTCTGATGGATTCATTCTAGGCAAGCTGTCTCCACATGATGGCAGATGCCCTGTAGCATAGGTGATCTTACAGCTAGCAATCCTAGAGGAAACATATCAAAATGATGCAGCACAGAGACAATTCCCATAGCGAAAGCTAGATTTTCCCCCAAATATCGGTAATAGATGTAAACTCACAAGTAACTACTTGTGGCCAATTTTGCTCTACATATGCTCTTTATATATGAACAATTTTGTAATGCCCTTGACTAAAATAATGCAACCTTCCTGTATATTATAAACACATTTACCCCTTCCAAAAGAGATAAAACTCAAATCTCACTCTCTTACTGCATCCCAGGTCCAAGTTCAGAATCTTTGAGGGATGTGTATTTGCTCGGAGTCTGATGCAGATGTAACAATTTCATGGTTCATTCACTGAGTGCTAAATGGTATTTTCAATTACCTTCTCCACAAACAATGGAAGAGGAAAAAGGGGATAAATCCATTAAGACTACCATTTAGAAAAGAGGAGGAGAAACAACTTACTGTACGGTGGTCAAGATTTGTTGGCCATATTCTGTTAGACTAGATCAGCAGGGTCTCTTCCTTCTGGTGGTGGAGAGGATTCCATGGTCCCCAATCTGGCTGCTCTGAGATCTGCTCTGAGAGACGTCCCTTGTCCATTGTTTATCATAACCTCATCTGAGAGGGCAAAGGTTCTCCTGCTGTGACAAAGTGATTGTAAGCAGCTCATGGCATCCTCACATGGTATCAGTGCCCTGGGGATTGACTTGGGGATGGACCATTCCCCCAGAACTTTATTTGCCTAACTTTGAGTTTCTTTGATAAACACCATTAAAACCTCAGGAGGCTATTTGTCTGTTGTTTTACTTTTTTTTATCTAAGAGTTTTACATATTATTGATTCTAAGATGCACATTTTTTTTTTCACCTTTTAACATTGCGGAAATTGGGAAGTGTGTTGCAATCAGTAGTAGCTTAGATTAGATAAAATAAAGGAGTTTCTGAAACCGGTGAATGACCGGAGTCAAGGGCTGGATTGTAGAACCTGTTCTGGGGGTTTCTTCTTTTAGTAAGAGTCTTGGTGTGTATTGCCCACAGCTCCCCTGCTGCCTCTGCTGCTAAGAAACACACTAAAAAAGCCAAAAATTTCTACACAATTCACGGGTTAGAGTGGTGGAATATGGAGGGGCATAATGGACAAAGTCAAACACATTATCATACCCATTTACTATCTTTATGATTTTTAAAGTTTGACTATTTACTGTTACAATACCTCTGATGTTCATCAGTGCTGTTTACCTTAGTACTGTCATCTCAGATATCTACTCCATTCTCTTCCAAAACATCTCTTGGTATCACTTGCAGAGACACAGTCGAAGTTGGATTTGACTCACATGGTTGTGATCAAATCTGGCATTTAAGCTTTTTTTTTTTTTTTTTTTTTTAAGCTTTTTACTATGTGCTAGTGAATTATGTCTCTATTCATAATTTCTGCTGAAGTATTAAGTTGTCATTTGCATTTTTTAAAAAAAATTAACATCAGCACAATCCTCATAGTCTTTTGCAGATTAAGTCTGTTCTCAGACAACTATTAGATTTAGTATATTACCAAGGAACAGAACTCAGTCTCGTTTGTGACCTAGGTAATTTATCAGTTTTCTCTCCATCCAGCCCTCTCAGTTCTTCGTCAATTTATTGTGCCCATATCCTTTTCAATCTGCACTTGAGTAACTCAGACCTCCCTGTTCCTTAAAACACACCTCTATCAAAACCTCCATCAAGAAATAGTGCTGGTATTAATTAGTTTTACTTTGGTATGACTTAAAGTCAATCCTAGTTGTGCTTTCCTTTTACACTGAAATAGGAACAGTGAGGATATTTCTCACTGAGCAGGCTGGAGAGTAGACTTCCCCCTTTCCTCCTCAAGTATGGCTAGTGAAAATATTGCCCACACTGATTAAAAATAAAATTGAGTTTAGAGGACGGGTTAGATGAAGGTCTAGAACCATGTTTGCCAAACTTAATCATAAAATTATCTGGAGCATTAAAAAAAAAAGTTTCCTGGGCCCTATTCCAGACTCATTGGGTCAGACTCTCTGGAATAAGGTCTTGAGAATCATTTTTAATGAATTCCCCAGGCAGTTCCTGTGTTCAGACAAGTTTGCCTAAAATAAGCCAATAATGGGAGGGGGTATAAACAGAAGAGAGCACAGTGGATGCCACAAGACACTACATGACATGCAAAAGCTTGAAACTTTGATGAATCTTCTTCAAGTACACTCATAGTTGGTATAACCACTGAAACTGTTTTGTTCCTCTTAGAGTTCATTTTTCCTATGTTGTAATCTTTAATATATCCAAAAGGTAGGAGGTTGTATGCAGTTTGAAACCAGAGAGAACAAATGAGACTAAATCTCACAATATATGAATGTGAGGATTCTCTGGAAGCAGGACACATAAACAATCTGTGCACATAAACAATCCCTTGGTCTCATCTCATTTATCTCCCACTGAGTAACTTTACTCCAGATTTAGCATTTTTTTGCTTTCATTTCTTCATACACGTTAATCTTTTCAATTTTTATTTATGTACATATTTATTTATAATTTTCTCCAAATTTATTGAGGACTGACTGACATAAAATTGTCTATATTAAAAGTGTACAAAGTGATGATTTGCTATACACTGTAGAATGATTACCAAGATCAAGATAATTAATACATCCATTCCTTTACATAGTTATTCTTTTTGTGTATGTGTAATGAGAATGCTTAAATCTACTCCCAGCAACTTTTAAGTATACAATAGTGTATTACTAACTATAGTCACCATGCTGTTTCTTAGATCCTCAGAACTTATTCTTCTTCTAACTGAAAGTTACACTTTTACCTACATCTCCCCCTTTTCCCTGCCCCCCAACTCCTGGCAACCATTCTGAGAGCATTATTCTAAGTGAAATAAGACAGACAGAGAAAGACAAATACTATATGTTATCACTTATATGTAGAATCTTAGGAAAAAAAAGCCAATTTCATAGAAACAGAGAATAGAATGATGGGTACTTTAATATGAGATGATTTTGCAAGTATTTTTATTACTTTAGTGAATGGCAAATTTACAGGTAAAAATGATGAATACCATGGTATACATGATCTTTTATAACTTTGTACTATTTAATATTTTTATCCAAATATAAGCTTTGTATATTCTGTACAATTAAAAGTATTCTAACATAACTGCTGAATGAAATCACCATCTACATAGGTGACATTGAAATGGTTAAAATGAATTCCTTTACATAATTTAAATAATGCCATGTTGCAAATATCTTGGCAGAGGGATAAAACTACAATAATAAAAGATTTTGACAAGAGATATATTCTAAAGTATGATGGTCCCTTATTTAACTAGACCTTTCTATAAGAAGTATTCAAACCACTAGTGATTCATCGAAAATTTCTAATGTTAATTATTTAATGCATATCTTTTAGATGGGCTGTAAACTGGCTTAGGTACGTAAATTCTATATTCCATTTAGTCTCTGCTTTGTAAATCTGTGGCCAGTTACTAGTGGCATTTCTGTTGGCCTGAAAAAAGAGACCAAACTGCTCCAGGTCTGAGATCATCAGTCCTATGTCTTTCCAGATCTCCTTGTGTAAGTATTTGTGAACCCAGCAAAGAGAAAGAGTTAAGCCTATTCTCCTAGTTGGCAGAAACTTGGTAGTTTAAAATTACATACTGACTCTGGTGTAGAGACACAAGAAATTATAGAGCAGACATTGTCCAGGACAACGTATAATTTAAAATGTACTAAAGAATGTATACCGCATGGCAAAGTAAGTGAAGTGCTTCTTCAAATATAAGTGTTTTGCATAGAAAGGCAGTAATTATCCACTCCTAGGGAAATGTTTGCATTCACTCTAAATCAATATTTACTATTCATTTCTTGTGTTCAACAAAACAGGGATTTAACTTTTTTTTAATTTTAATGAAGCACTAAGGCTATAATAATTCTACAGTGCAATTGTCTTGATATGAAATATTGCTAAATGGTGTTGCTATTTCGAGAAAGAGCAGTGTGAAATGGAAGGGTATCCCTATTTGTGAAATGTTACTTTCGGAACATTCAATTCATACTCCGCCAAGCAGGGCGACTCACCAGTTTTCAAAGATAACTTAAGCTGTCTCCTTGGTAAGGCCCTAAACTAGGATCATTCAGATGAGTCTTTGCCCTTATATTTTTCCCTCTTTATCCTAACACAGACTTCATGATAATGATTCTGTTTCAGCTCAACTATTTCCTTTTTGAGGTATGTGTGAGTGTGTGTATGTGCGCGTGTGTATGTAAAAAACTCTTCTATACAACCATCTTTTTCTGCAGGAGGAAAAGGTTTCTTTCCCCCTTTCGCCTCCCAATTCCTCCTGATTATTTAGTTCAAAAAAACCTCAAGGAAAATGCTAGAGGGAAAAAATAAGAAAATGGGACACATGAATACTGTATTCTGAGACAAGACTGAAAGTCTCTGGCATATTTTTATTTATAGAGCTGTGATCTGATCATTCTATGACTTTTCTTTGGAAAATGACTACAATTTTTTATTACAGAGTCTAAAAAAGAACTGGACAATATACCGATATGTTACATTACAACATGAATACCCTTTATCTAGGCAACAGAAACAATAATGGCTTTGCCCCTGACTTTCAGGTCAAAGCAGAGTCCTTTAGTGCCCACCATTACCTTTCCAAATGCTACATAAATGCCCAAGTTTCCTTATATTTCTGTCTTCTACTTCTGTGTACAGTTTAAAACCCAGTGTATTCTGTTCTTCATTTGCTTTTGTTTTTGTTATTATTTGGGGGCCAAGGGGACATCTTTTTGAAAATCCCACCACCATTCCCATGAGGTTTTTCAGATTTTATCCTGATTAGCTTATTTGCTATTAAAATTTAATTAATAATATATTTTCAGCTGCACAGCTTCTGTAGTGTCCCTATATTATTTAAAATGAGATTTAGAGCAGGACAGGAATTAAACATAAAATATATACCTTTGCCATCTCATCACATAGTTCATGTGGCTTCTCTGCCTATAAAATATTTGTGTAACAGCAGTGTGGGGTGGGTCTGTGCTAAGTTCCTCTCTGCGCCTTCCTGCCATTCATAATTCATGCAAGCTCTTTGAGTGAGTTACAGTTTGGTACGCACTCTGGGGACAAATAATATCATTTATGTATTGTGATTGCTACTCTACTCTATCTTCCTTTTTATTGACAAGAAACAAGGGTGTTGCTTGTAGTTTTGAAACTAAATGGGGTGCAGAAATCATCCTTCTCTTTCTGAGAAGGCACCTTCTTTCTGCAGGAAATGCTATTGTAAACTGTACTGTTATAAATGGTGTGTTAGTTCTCAAGATATTCCTTTCTCAACGTCTGAAGTATCAAAGTGTTCCTTTAGCATTCAGTGGAGAGAGCCATTGAAAAAGCGGGCGGTTAAGGACACGTTCCTAAAGTCTGGAAAATCAGTGGGACACTAAAAAGGGAACTGAAGTGGACCGGAAGGAACCTCTTGAGGGTGATTTAAAAAACCAGACACTGATTATGAACAGAGCTTTTACCCAAGGAACTGGAGAGGGCCAGCAAACCCATTCTACTGCACTCCAGTTAAATGTCTAATAGTTGAGATATTTTCTGCACAGCCCATAAAGGATAATGAGGAAGGCTTTGATAGCTTTAAAGAAAGTTGCTCTGTGGCCTATCACAAAAACATGATCTGAGTGTAAGTGGCAAATGCTTGCAGACCCCAAAATGAAAAGGGGGATTGTCAGTTAGGTAAGACAGTTATCTTGCTAATTGCACAGGAAAAGGATCCTGATGTGAATTTGTACCAGAGGGAAAGATAAAAGCAAGTGATGTCAGAATGTAAAATCTAAGATCTCATTTACTTAAGCTGAAGTCTTCTGGAGACCTTGAAATTATCTATGATTTTACCTCTACATGATAATTATTTAATGTAGGTCAAATTAAGGATTAACCTGCATTCTTAATTTTATTGTATTGTGTTTTTTGGGGATTATGAATTGTTCCTTATATTAGTTGGGGTTTAAAGTATTATTATATTACTTCTCTCCTGTTGCAATAATTTCTGAGATTATTCTTGTATATCACCACCCCCCAACTCTAGCAAAGATAGACTTCATGAATAATTTAAAAAAGAGAAAAGAACATTCATGTGGAAGTATTTATATTAAGTTCGGTAATGAAGAAAACAAGTTTCATTAACTGTTCTTTTCATGGTGGCTTTGCTACTCTTAGGAAAATTCTATTAAAAAGAGAAACCCTAAAATCTTCTCTCAAGGCACTGGGGACACTTGCATTGACCTTGTATTCACTCCTTCAGAATATGGGAAGGTTACATTGAATAAGAGCGAGGTTGAATACTTCTACTCATAGAAGTAAGTTGCTACATGGTTGATAGGCTAGTCCACCAAGAATGAAGTGATGCTTTCTTCTGGTTTTAGGCAAGAATTAATCAATCAGTTGATTAGCTTACAAACGTTGATTGCACACCTTCTTGCCATGATACCCAAGTAAGTGTTGAGAGTTAGCTGAAACAGCACACCTACAAACACAATGGGGAAAGATAAGTACTCAAAGATTTTCTTTAATTTATGCATACTTCAAACAAAATTTAATGCACAGTAGAGCTATGTCCAATAAAGTGGACTTCCATAGCATCAAATAACAATGCTTTTTGAATTGATGATCCGAGAGAATGGGCAATGTAGTGTCCTACAAGGAATGTCCTCAACCACTTACTGAAAGCTTACTGCTTACATTTACATGGATGTACTGGTTATGATTCTCTCTTTATCCTAGCACTGCAGTCCTGGAAGACTGACTGAGAGATGGCAAAATGGGGCACTAAGTCAAAACTGGTCATCCCCACACTTGGATTTGTTTCAGCTCCAGTGCTGTTCAGTGTGGTATCATTGATGGCTAGATGCCTTCTCTTATGATTATTCCACTGTCTATGTCAGCAATTCTCAAGCTTTTTGGTCTCAATAACCTTGTTTTACTAAAACATTATCGAGGGCATTCAGTAATAGGGTGTTGTATCTATCAGTATTTACCCTAATAGAAATTTAAGCTGACATTTAAAAACATGTATTTATTAATTTATTTTAAAAAACAACCAAACCATTTCATTAAACTGTTTTTCAGGAAAAGTAACGACTTTTTCCAAAACAAAAATATTTAGTGAGAAGAGTGGTACTGTTTTATATTTTAGCAAATCTCTTTAATGTCTGGGTTCTCATATTTGCTTCTTCATTCAATTTGTTGTCATATCAAATAGTGTGTAGCCATTGGAAAACTTCACTGTATACACATGGGAGAATGAGGGTTAAAAAGGCAAAAAATATTATTGTGCAAATAGTTTTGATTCTGTAGAATCCCTGAAAAGGTCTCAGGAACCCTCAAGTATCCTGATGTATCACAGTGTTGGTCTATAATGTGTTGAGGCTGTATGTCTATCTACCTACCTCATATGAGTTCATTGCAACACCTGGCACATACTAGGTACTCAATACTATTTCTCTTCCAATTATTCTTCTCCAGCTCAAAATAAATCTTTTAGATTTATGCTTTAGGGCTCAGATAGCTTCAGATCTTAATGATCTTTTATGTATACCTGAGGGAGAACATTCTCTCACCCTAGATCTCTTCTCAGGACCACTTTTCTTTACCTTTGAAGAAGGTTAAGAAAGAAAAGGATAAGGAAGTGGGAATGGAAAAAAAATAGGTTCTTAGGATCCTTATGAAGGATGTAATTACATATCTGGGGTCCTGGATTTCTGTAATCCTTAAGTAGCCAATCCTAGTGGATTCTAAAATATTTTAAGAAACATACTAATTTCAAAGCAAATAAAGTATTGATAGTGTGTTGCGTGGTACAGCTGAGGTATGATTGGAGGGACACATCTGGAACCTGTTGCTGTTTCGTCATCTGATAACTGATGCAACAGATCACAGCATATAAACATAAGTACCCTACTTTTCAGATAGATGACTCTATCTGTCAATGGTCAGATCAATCCAGTGTATTTAAAGCTTGGACAAAAAATATTTTTTTACAGTTTGATATTGAGTTTTTGATAATGCAATGTTAAGATTCATTTGTTTAGCTAATGCTTATGGATCATGTGCCGTGTGCTATGGGTAAAGCAATGTAGAAAGAGATATGATTTCTACCTTCAAATGCCTTGCATTCTAGTGAAATCTACCCATAAAACATGGTAATCAATGATACAGAGTAATGAATGTTAGGATGTGGAGAAAACAAGATGTTTTAAAACTTGTAAAAAGGGGCATAACCCAGTCTTTTAGGAAGAGTGAGCCCTCAGAGGGAGAGGTAAATTACCTAAGCAATGAGTGGAGCTGGCCTGGTTGGAATTCATATGAAACTGGGAAGATATGGCAAGTAGAAGGAGAGTTGAGAGAGAGCACAATCCATTTGCTGATGTGAGATAATTTCAGTAGCTAGAGTGAGAAGTTTGTAGGCCAATGAGTGAGGGGTTGGAAATGTAACAAGGAAGGGATTTGAAAAGAGTTTACATTTAATTTTGAGATTATTATGGAGTCTTCAAAGGGTTTTAACTAAAATATCATCACAAATAGGCTTGAATTTTGTCAAGTTCACTCTGGCTGCAGTTTGGACATAAAAACCAAGACTCGTGTTGTGTTGATCCTAGAAAAAGGGAATGGAGGCCTATATAGATAAGGCAGCAGCAAAAGTGATGACAGACAGTGGACACATTCTAGAGATATTGAGACCGCTGAATGAATAGGCTTTAATAATTGGTGCAGAGGTGGGGACGGAGTGAAGAGGAAAAATTAGTGTAATGCTCAGGTTCCTGGTATAAGCAGTTGAGTACTTTCATTGAAATGGGGATCCCAGTAGGAGAAATGTTTGAGTACAGATGTCAGGGAAAGATGATGAATTCACTATTTTTGAGATATCCAAGTGGAGTTGTTGAATATTACATAGCATCTATGGAATCCACTAGACTATGACATCCATTAGGTTAAAGTTTATGGAATTATGGATTTCACAAGATTATGGAATCCACTAGACTAACCATCATTAAATGGAAAACTATATTGCTTTGTTTCTCCATTGTCTATCATATATCTGCCTCATAGTAGAAGTTATTTATAGAATAAATGAAAAAACAAATGGCATGAATAAAGAAATATGAGGGTCAGAGGAGAGATTTGGAATAACTAGCTAGATTTAGAAGTCATTAGCATGTGGGTGATAGTTGAAGTCAGGGGAGTAGTTAAAATAACCTATGTAGGTAACAGAGGGTGAAATGAGAAGGGACATAAAAAAGTGTCCAGAAGAATTGCAACATATAAAGAATAGACAGTGGAAAATGAATCTGCAAGAGCTATAAAGAAGAGCCAAACATTGGAAATTATACCTATTAACATTCTGTTTATAAGCAGCAGAGGCTGACTTTCTATTTTAAGCAAAATTTAAATTTACTTGAAGAATATCTGGAGATAACAGAAATGAAGAGAAAATGGAGAACTAGTTTTGGAAAACAAAATGAGATCTGGGGAACTGCATAGAATGAACTCTAACAGGTGTGATGCAGCAAGATTGTGGGGTCTTCTGTCATTGCCAGTCCATGAATATGATGTCTAACCATCCCTACACCCTGACTTGATCAGGCGTTAAAGTCCCAGGAGAAAGTGTGTAGTTGGCTGAGTCCTACCTACAGCACTATTTCCTGTGCTGGGGAAAAGAGAAGGAGGTTCTGTCCCTTCAGCTTCCTTGATGGGAAGCAACCATTATCTCCCACCAAAACTCCACACCCATGGGGCAGTCCCCGAAAGGGAAAGAGAGGTGCCCATCGCAAGGGGAGGGGAATGGATGCTGGGTAGAACAAGAAATGACAAACGTCATTATGAGACAAAAGATAGAAAACTGTATTCCTCTTCTAAATCGAGATAAATTTAGGTGAAAGAGAAAAGCAAAGCCTTCTTCACTGGCAGCAGCAACAGGAGGTCATTGGTAACTTTGGCAAAAGTAGTATGAGCTGTGTAGTGCTGCTGGAAACCAGACTGGAATAGATTGGGGAGTGAGAGTAGGGTGACAGAGTGAAAATAGCTTGTGTAGAGGACCATTTCAAGAAGTTTAGTTTAAATTAATGCAAGAGAAAATTTGCTTTTATGATTTGGAAACATTCAGTATGGCAGAGAAAACAACTTTGCCCTTAAGTAGGGATTTTCTAATTCTGATGGTCAGGGAAAGAGTTTTTAAGACCGCATGACCCTAGATGGGTAAATTTCCATATCTGGGCAATTACCATACATTGGAATTTCTTGTTCTTTTTGCAAGGCATCAGTAAGTTGCACAACTCTGTGAATTACTTTGCTTTTGCCTCTTAAATTCTTGGCCACATGATTTATCACTTAAATGCTTCCATGTATGTTGCTGTTATATTGATACTTAATATTACTGTCTTTGTATTTCTCTCTAACTAGAATTTCAGACACATTGTGGGCAGGGAGCTGTTTCATTTCTCACAGTACCTGTCACAATAGTGGCATGAAATAGTGCTCAGGCTCAGGGAATATTGATTGATTAGCTTATTGATTTTTAAGAACATTGACTGGAATGACATTTACCCACAAATGTTCACACAGAAAAGATTTTTAAATTGTTTTCCTCCTTGAAGTGTCCTTTGATATCCACTCTGGCTTCCTTTTACCATCAAAGTTGTTATGAAAATGAATGAAAAACAACACGCATTTTTGCATTTTAAGGTAGAATAAACTTTTAGATTGGAAACTTCCAAAACAAACTGAAACCAATGAAAAGTATATTTTACTGCTTTATATCTAAAAATGGCACTGCTCAATTTAAGCTATTTTTAAAACCTGTGTATTCATGCAGCTTGCATACCAAAATGAAAATTGGTGAGCTATAAACCCTTGAAAAACAGGGTTTATAATGGAAACAGTAATTGACCCTTAAGTACAACATCAAAAATACAATACTATATAATACAAAGCCCAGGGCTTGGGATCCCATCTCTGCTCTAACCTCAGACTGGCACACTAACCCAACACCACAAAACCAACTAATAGTTATATTCTGAGATGTTTTCTTCTTACATGGCAGAAAAGTAGATATGTGATCCAATAGCCACATGCAGCTAAGCTTTGCAGGACCAGTACTCCGAATACCTTTAATGAACTCACTACTCCAGAGCTATAACACTATTAGCTAATTAGACTTGCTAGGAAAGACCATTCAATTAAAAAAAGAAAAGAAAAAAAAAAAAAAAACCTGCTACTACTAGCTCTGAAGTTGTACTTTGTTGTACCATAAACTTTGGGTGTGTAACTTTATACCACAGGATTCAGTGAGGGTAGAGTAACCAATTGTCAGGAAAGCTCATGGAATTACCAAAAATATTTTCAAAGTATTTAGAGTTGTCTTCAACTTTGCTCTAGTTCATAGATGGTCTAGTTTCCCATTTCCAAGCCACAGCTATCCATTTTTAATCGTGAGAAAATGCAATCTAAACTAAAGAGGAAAATAAAAGTATTAAACTTGACTAATGAGGTATGAAGGATAAATCCAGATTCCAGGTTATACCTGGATCTAGGCAAAAAGGGGAGTATGTATACTAAGGATCTTAACCTATTCTGTTTTTTTTTTTTTTTTTCTTTATGGGAGTGGGGCAAGGGGTTAAGGGAGTTTGTTGCTAAAGAAGGAAAGTTCAGAGATTCCTTTCATTTTAAAGTTGAAATGTGAGAGCATTGCCAGCTTATTCCTTTAAGAAGCTTCCAAAGAATTTGTCAGCTAAGAATAGTCAAGATTTTGCCTTTTTAAATGTCATATATTCACACATATTTTCGATGAGTTATGTTTATCAAGGGGCAGTTAGCAGGAGTCTCTGGTGTTTTCTTGTGGGGCCTTCTGTTTCTGTTGCTACCTTAAAAACTAGTGAACTTGATAAAATGAAAATGAGTGACACATTATTGGCTCTGTTCATACTATCTCTTCATCTATACCCTGTGACTAAGTGAGCTTGGGAGAGAGGTCCCTGGGAGAAGATTAGAATTGGGACGGGGTGGGTATTTTTCTCTGTGGGAGTTTTTAGAAGATTTTAGAAGTGACAGTGCCTGTTTTGGGATTCAGCAATTTTGCTAAATGCAATTAAAATATAGGGTTTTTATTATAGTGATTTGAAAAACTGATGTGCATCTTAAAATCTCAGTGCTTAGAAGTTTATTTACCTATTATTATAATTGTTTCATTTAATAAATCTGATGTTACAACAGAGCACTTCCATGATTTTTTTCATGTCTTTCTTCAAACCCTAAGATCTATCTCAAATAACATCATGGTATATACTACCATTCTATTTACTCAATGTCATATCAAAGCATGCAGACCTCACCAACACACCCTTTTTTTTTTTTTCCAGAAGAATGTAGTTTGATATTTATTTTAGTATAAAAGGTTTGTGCACAGTGTAGCAAATACAGCTTTTACAAATCTGTTTTGAAAACGTGGTGGTTGTTTATTTGGGTTTCATACCCTTAAATACTTCATCCATCAGTTTTTTTACTTCTTTGTGTCTTATAACTGTGCTTGGCTCATGCAGTCTTGAAGTTTAGCTCCAGTCAGTCCACTTCCACCTGGTTTGTGAAGACAACATAGCTTGCCTTCCTCGTCCATTACTGCTGTTAAGGTTGCAGTTGCCAGATGTTCCTCCTCTTCAGTAGGGTCAACTATAAGCAGAGTGTCATCAAACACAGCAAAGGAAATTGCAACTGATGAGTTCTAATATTCAAATAACTTTTCTTCTTTAAATGAACTTCTGCTATAGCAGTTTCTTCACTTATAGTAACTTCAGGCCACTGTACATTTTTTAAAGCTGCAAACAAAGCAAAGGTACAAGCATCCAAAATGTTTCCATCATGGTTGAGGCAAATGAGATCACAGTATAGAACCCAAGCAAGCTTTCCTGGAGAGATACCTAAGTCCTCTTTCTGAATTATCTGTGAATTTTCAATGATATCTGTAATGAACTGGCCAAGTGGCTGGCCACTTGGGCCTCTTCTCCAGGAGGTCCAGACCGAAATCTCCAGGAACACGGAGCTGATAGATCCAAATTAGGAACAACATATCCTTTATCAGCGGCATCTGTTGGTGGTGCTCCAAATTCCACTTTAATTCCACAAATTACTGTCGTATTTCCCAGCTTCACTAAAGAAGAACCATCTGCAGTACCAATTGAACCTACGTGGACAGTTGTGGTCCTCAATTCACCAAGTTCTCTTCCCTCAGGACGGCAATTCACTTTCAAACATCTCGTGTAATACTCCAGAGGTTCCACAGTTTTGAACCCAGACGCCATCTTCCACCCGCGGGTCCAACACACATATTTGAACACAAATACACACTTTCTTTATTTTCTTTTTCTGTTCCTTCTTTCATTCCTTATAATTCCTTCATATACTGAGTTTGCTTCACCGTATTTTAAACTCTCCATTAATTCTGCAGTTTTATTCATGGCTTATTATACTATACATAAAAAATTATGAGGAGGGTTAAATTGTTAAAAAATTAACTGATACTTTCCCTTTCCTTTGAACCCTTTGGTCCTTTCCAGAAAATTCAGGGAAGAGATAACACATCAAAATGCAAAGTGAAAATAAGTAAAGTCTTAGCTTTCGGGTTTCAAGATCCTGCTCTTTGGGGAAAGTCAAAAGAACTTAAGGCATGGGCAAAATATTTGGAAAACTACCCAATAAGTAAAGAATCAAGATGTCCTCTTGCTCATTAGATAAAACTTCCTTGGGCTGGGGGCATGAAGAAAGTTGGAAAATAAACATTGAGAGTTTAGAATGGGTGGGTCCCCAAGAAAAGAAAAAGGCCCATGTCCCAGTGTCATTGGCTGACTCTAGGTGGGTGGGGAGAAGGATGCACGAGGGGAGGGAATGTGGGGCAACAATAATCTTTAGCAGGATTGCATCTAAGTCCCAAGGGGCTTACACAGAGCCAAGGCTTCAGACAAGGGCCCTGAGGATCAAGGTCACGGCCAGGAGGAGAACCTCTGAATTGTCTGGTGACCTGGGCTTCAATGCCCAGTTCACACAGACACCTGCCGAACTCATTCAGGTCTGGTGGCTTTCTCTGTCTTCCTTCTTTCCCAAGAACCTCTTGGATCCCTGAGCAAAAGATTTCTAGGCCCGTGGTCCACTGGGACACAGGAATCTCTGAGAGGCCCTTTGCCATCTTTTTGGCGCAAGGGAACTATTCTGTCATGAGATGCAACAAGCTCTCTGAGCCAACTGAGGTCCACTTGCCTCAACTCACCTTGCAGCCTGCACTCTGCCAGCATCTCAGACTCCACGTGGAGGGGGCAATGGTCTCTCCACACTGGATTCCCAACCCAGTCTAGGATTTCTGTTCTTTCCTCATTTGGAGCCTGACCAGATGGAGGAGGAAGCAGGGAGCTGGAAGTCTTTCTTAGCTTTCAAAGTATGATCCTCCAAGAAACTGTACTCTCAGCGTAGAGTACAATCGTGGTCCTAATTCATTAATTCATACATTTTCTATTACCTGAGTTTTATTTTCCTGCTTCTTCATGAGGACCAAGCTAAGACTTGTTTGGTTTGTTTGTTTGTTTGTTTATTTATTTAAGTTGTGGCATCCTTTCCTAGAGGTAAAAATCATAGAAGGTGTTAATCAATTAAATCAGGAAGGTCCAAGAGCCCCGTGAAACTATATAGAAAATATATGAGTTAACATTTCAAAATATCATCCCGCCACAACTATTTGTGCCATATTTATTTAATACTTGTCTCTCCTGCTAAAATCTAAGCTCAGCGAAGACATCATTTTGCTCATCACTCTATCCCTAGCACCTTGTACATTGCCTGAAACACAGTAAGTACTCAATAAATATTGTTGAATAACTGAATAAATAAAATGATAAATGAAATACCTAAGCAATTCTTGTTACTATTTTGTGACATGCCCCACCATTCCCTCAGAAAGGGCCTTACTCGGTTTATTTTATCCATTAATAGCTCTGGAAACTACTGGTTGCAACCAATGTTTAGTAAGACTTTTCTTTACTCCCTGATTTTGCAAATTTATTACACTTTTCATGCAAAATTAGGTGAGATCCAGAAATGTAGAGTTCTTTTTAAACCACTTGATCTGAGTGTGCTTTGAACATATGTATTGAGAGAAAGTACTTTTCTAGATTAATGGAGAATTTCCAACAAATTGCTTGGCCTACAGTAGTTAATTTATTTATTTTTTTCTTGAGTGTAACGATACAAAGTATACTGGGTTGAAATGAGAAACAGAGGACTCATGGAAACTTATTTTGTTCTGAGTATTATAAAGTAAGATTTTTTGAAAGAATACGTTAGGTTTTAGGTTATTCTTGGCTCAAAGCAAAGATTTAAGGTGAATTCACCTCTGATTCTTCTGTGAGGTGCTCTCTACACTCTGTTTCAGTAACAATTACCTGCTAAAAATGCCTACTCCCCAGGCCCTCGTACCTGCCTGTAGTTCTCATTGACCTAAATGGAGGTTAAATGTACGTTGCTGAAGGGAGAGTTCCAGGCTCCAGAGAGTATCTCTCTTGTAAGTGACAGAAGTGTGTGTGGTGTGTATGTGTGCATGCAGAAGCCACTAAACCATGTATTTTTACCCCTACAAGGAAAGTAAGTCAATTCTGGGAACTGAAAACTAGAATAAATATCTACTTCCAACTATATAGGACATGTAGATTCACAGAGGAAAATATTTCCACTCTAGTCATTGATTCCTTTAAAATAGACTGTAAGCTTCCTAAAGATTGTGTGTGTGTGTGTGACTACTAATCTGTGGAAAATCTGTGTAATTAGACTCCAAATGACATAGACAGCAGCAAAAGAGGAGAGGTGTGTTTCCTGTAGATCATGCGGCACCAATGATGCTGTTTACTCTCCTTTACTGTGGGTCTAATTTGGACTTTCATCTCAAGGTAAATATCAGTTTAGTCATCCAGGTATAGCTTCATTAAATAATGTAAAATGCAACTTTGAAAAAACATTAAATACGTATTGAACACACATTCGATAAAACTGTAGCTAGTCGACCTGTATTAAGTACTTACTAAGTACTTACTGTCATATTTTCACTTTTCTTTTTAATAGTTCCTTGATTTAGTTGAAAGCTCATGTCCTAGACAAAAATTGGGTGGAACACTGAGCAATTAGCTAATAAATTTAACTGGTAGAGGAAGTCAATCAACATGCTTTGGTATTTTTAAAATGGTTACTGAATATCTTCACTTCAGCTTAAGCAGAAAAAGAGGAGTAACTTTCCTAGATATTTCTACTGATGTTTATATGTTAAGGATAATTCCAGAGGCTTCTTCTCAGTGTTGGGAAAAGGCCATTTGTTTGTTTTAAATTCCTGCATACTTTTTTGCCCTGATCACTCAAAAGTGTACTAAATATTCATTCATATTTGGAATTCTTTAAATTGTAGAAGCAATCAGCAATAGTTTTTTAAAAGAAAAAAAAAAAAAAAACAGTTACACGAGTGCCACATCAGTCTTGGGCAACAGATCAAATTATGGAAAGTTTGAGTTTGTCCTGGCATTGACATTTCTAAAGCAGCCACCATGAAGTATAACTTCAAATGCAGGTTTTAGCAAAGACCACAAAATACATATTTATATTGTAGTTTTTCTAACTCTTCCCTATTGTTACGGGCATTTGTCCTGCCTTTGAAATTTTGAAAAAGAAAAGCTAGGAAGAAAGCTATGTTTTTTGAGGTATGTATTTTAGGTGTATGTGGATTCTTTAAAAGATAAGGTGTGTTTTCCTCCTCCCTGTATTTCTTTCTTTTGATTTGATGCTTATAAGAGTATGATCATTTCAGAAGCACAACTGCAACCCTCATCATAAACTGAAAGGAAGTGTCACTTGTGGACGGGCTCTGTGAAAAATAAAAGATTCTCAGTGTCCTGGGGGCGCTCATATTCTTTCCCTTCCTCGGGAGATAGGTCTGAATCTTTGGAGTGGAGCCTTGTCAAATGTAATCATCAAGATGCTGCTAATGGATTGAAATCTCTTCCATGTTGTTCATTACCTTCTTTTTCAAAATTTCCCTTCTTTCCTCTTCACCTCTCTTCCCTCACTTTTCCTCCTCCAGTTCTGTAAGTGTGCAAAAGCCAGAACTTCAGTCTTCGATAATCATGGCTTCTGGCATCTAGTGACCATTGTACTGTACATTTAAATGGAATGTAAATAATATCGCTATATCTTCCAAACATGTGTCTACCTTTCTTGCTCTTAAGAGTGGGTGAAGAATGTTGAAACCAGAAGCTGTTAGAGAGATTTGACCTTTTCCCAAAGATACGAAGTTCAGGTATTCATATTGACATTTGTGACGGATTTCTAAGATCCATGCGTTATGTCTTCTATGTGGTGTAAGGAGAGAACATTTGTTTTGGCTGGAATATGACCAAATCTCATTAAATAAAGTTGAGTATATTCTTAGCCTCAATATGTGGTACTAGGAATATCTGCATTTATGATGGAATTTTTAAAATCTAACTTTAAAAGTATTGATTAAGACTGGGATAGAAAAACCAATTTTTGATTTATGTTAGGAAATATTCATTTATTTTTTGGGGTGAATTAAATGCATATACCACCATCTTCTGCTTATCTATATATATACTTTGAACAAAATCTAGTTCATGTAGGTTCATATAATCTTAAGGAAAACAAACTGATATAAAATTCACATTTGAACTCAGTCTGGATACCATTTATTACTTCAACTAAGTATTTGAGATTCTATTCTGGGGCTGACACTGTTCTAGAAACTAAAGCTCTAAAGGTGAGAAAAGTGCCTGTGGGGTTTGTGTGTGTGTGCGCACACACGTGCGCAAGTGTGCATGCATGACAGTGAGAGAGACCCCTACATACAGAGCCTACATTCTAGAGGGGACCGCATTCTGCAAAGGATTACAGAGATAACTATGAAAATATGAAACTGCCACAGTGTAAGTGCTTTAAAGGAGAAGAAGGTGCTAGGAGACTATTGCCTAATTAGGAAGGTCAGGAACTACTTCCTGCCTGCAGTCAGGACTGAACTGAGATCTAAAAGAACAGCAGGTGTTCTTGCATGAAGGAAGCTGTGGGACGGGAGAAAGGAAAATGGAGGAACACTCCACGGAGCGAAGGCCCAGTGTGGGAATGAAGAAGGTGAAATGCAAAAAGCAGGCAGAGATCAGGCTGTGTATTGAAATTTGAGCTTTCACACTAAAGGCAATGGGAAACCACAGACATTTTAATCAGGAGAGGGGGGAAAAGGGAACAGTATGGCCAGAATTTGTATTTTGAAAGGAATATTCTGGCTGCAGTATGGAAAACCACATTGACTGTACATGGGTACCTTTCATGGGAGGTTCCTGAAATAATCCAGAAAGAAGAGATGAGAGTTTGGATTGGGATGATGGTGGGAGAGAAGAAGAGAGCAGAAAGGAGTCACTACATATTTATTTGTAACGCAATGGATATAGAAGCTTTGGAGAGAGGGCATTTTACAAAAATGTCCCTGGGTTACCGGATGTGCTATTGGTGCTCAGTGGGGAAAGGCAGAGGTGCTGAGGAAGAGGGCCAGGATTCAAGGAAAACCACATGTTTGCTTTTGAGCTATTGACTTTGAAATATCCAAGTGAAAATATCCAAAGGGCAGAGGGCTACAGGCCTGAAGCTCAGAGGAGAGGTCTAGACCATTGATGTACAACCATACAGCTTTTCTGCACTCTTGTGTGCACAACCATAATTGGCGTTCAAACCCATGGACCACGGACAAGCTTGCCTAAGGAGAGAGAAGAGGGGGAAGAAAAGAGGGACACAACCTGCCCGGGAAATTGCAATGTTTAAAGTATG